>NC_140586.1:829097338-829732838 GCF_964204655.1 Triturus cristatus | reverse complement strand
GCTGGCAACCCGAATCAGGAGACTGAAAGTTTGTTGCAGGATCAGCACTTCATTTATTTACTCCACTCTCAATCCCTGATTGATGCCATAATAGCAATGGTTTAACTTATATCTAAAACCGTACGCCAGCCGTCAATACAATGCTGAGTTAGTCCAGGTGCCTGGGATTACATCTTGCATTCAGACAACTCACTCCTCATTCTCACCCTTCACTTTTATAATCACCCTGCACTCACAGCAGTCACACAGTACTCACACTGCTCACCAGGCACTCAAACCCCTTCACCCTCCTCCTACCCTGCACTCACACTTGCAAAGTGCTCACCCTGCACGCACATGACACTCCACTCACTTGTAACTTTCACTGCTCATCCTACACTCACAGCTATCACACTGCACTCATGCTGTTACCCTGCACTCATACCATTCCCCCTCCTCCTAACCTGCACTCACACTTGCACACTGCTCATCCTGCACGCACATAACACTGCACTCACCTGTAACTTTCACTGCTCAGCCTACACTCATAGAGATCACACTGCACTCACGATGTTACCCTGCACTCATGCTGTTTATCCTTCTCTTACCCTTCACTCACACAAGCACACTGCTCACCCTGCACTCACAGCGGCCAAACTGCACTCATGCTCCTTGCTTTGAACTCACGCCGTCCTCCCTCTACTTACCCTGTAGTCACATGAGCACACTGCTCACCCTGCACTCACAGTGATCACACTGCACTCACGCCACTCACCAATTACTCACGCTTTTCACCCTGCACTTACACGAGCACACTACTCACCTTGCACTCATTTGACACTTCACTCACCTGTCACTTTCATGGTTCACTCGTCAATCTCACTCAAACAAGCACATCAATCACTGCATTAATTCCTCTCACCCTGTTCTTTTACCTGCACCCAAACTCATCTGTCACATCAGTCACCCTGCAGTCACTCCTCTCACCCTCCTCTCACACTGTCACATCGCTCACTGTGCACTGACAGGTATTTCTTTCATTCACACAGCTCACCGTTCACTCACATGGGCACAGCACTCACCCTGCACTCACACCATGCAAATAAGCACAACACTCACAGCTCTCACCCTGCACTTCCTCTTCTCAACCTGTACTCACACAGACAAACCTCTCAGGCTGTTTCCATATAGGCAATCTGTTCATCCTGCCTGCACACAGGGACAATAGTCTGCCTAAACTCATTGGGACACACCACTCACTCTGCAGTAACTCCTCTCACCATGCACTCACCCGTCACTCTCACAGACCACCCTACATTCTCACTGCTCACCCTGAACCACACACAGTTACACCACTCACCCTGCATTTAGACCGCTTACACCACCCTGCATTCACTCCTCTCACTCTGCACGCACTCCTCTCACCCGACACTCACATGGGCCCTCCTCTCACATTGCATTTAGCTCACCCAACACTCACATCGGGACATTTTTTACCCTACACTGACACCACTCACGCTGCACTCCCTCATACTATTCACCATCACCCAGCACTTAAATGAGCATACCTATCATTCTGCATATATAAAAATGACACAAGTCTCATGAATATATATACATATTTCTACAAAGGCACCCACAGAATACCTGCTCTTTCCAAAGTACTAAATGCCTACTAAATTCCATCTGCAACAACAGGGCTGGTGCAAGAGGGGAGAGCAGACTGAGAATGTGGGAAGGCACAAGGGGTTGGCACACAATCCTCAATCCAGCACCATATCCCAAAGACTCAGCCCTAGGGCTGAAGCTTTGAGGTGTGATTAAGGATCGTGTGACACCTTCAGTCATTCCTGGCTTTCCATTCAACACAATGCTTCATTTCGGGACATGTGGTGTTTCTTTACATTGTAAATTGGGTCTCAAAAACCCAAACATGCAAAATGTTACTGGATAAAATCCATGGTTGCCGAAGAAGTCAAGCATTTTATTAGATCAGTTGTATGCTGTGATATTACATGTTAGAATGTAGATTCGTTCTTTTCCAATACTGTAACTGTTTGATCCACATGTGAAACCAAATATAAGTCCCGTACAGTTATTTTAAGGAAGTGCACGTTTCATTCACATCATACTTGTAACAAACATTGACAAGGCAATATATTAATATTTTTGGATAGCGTGTAAAGAATATGTTTTTATTAGGCTTCACTTAAAGGAAAGGCGGGTATAGCAGAAGCAGCCGAGCAAGCTTATCTAACACAATAAAAGCAGATTGACTAATGGAAGTGTGAGTGGCAGTGTGTCTGTGTGTGAGTGTGACAGAGTACATATGTAGGAGAGAGTGCAAGACATAGAATGAGAATGTGTGTGTGAGAGAATCTTTGAGTGTATATGTATTATGTGTGCAAGTGTGCTTCTGGAGGTTATTCTTGCCTTATTGACAAGGGCACTAACAGCATATGGATGGGAGGTGTTAGCGATGGCAAACTGCAGGCCCTGACATGCTTCTATTAAGACACCATCATTGGCTGAGGGGACTTGAACTGTCTAAGTGAGAAAGCCACTAGCCCAGTCATACCCAGCGGCAGGGACACGGTAAAAAATGCCGCCACACCTGGCTGAAGACCTCAACAAGATGCATGTGATTCTTAGCATATGGGGTGGATCCATAGCAAAAGCAAAATGTTGGAACTGATATTCGAGGTAACTCTTGTTATAAGATTTCCTGTACTCATTTTATATGGGGTGTCAATGACAAAATGCTGACCCATGTATACTGGAGTGAATTTTAGAGATACCCCTGACATTACATTAAATTCTGGCACTGGGGGGCGTGGCTTGCGAGGCCAAGATGGTGGACGCACTTTAAGAGTGCTCCGGGACCCCTCCACCATCCGCCCGATACCCGTACCTGAATCGAGCCATCCAGCGATGTAGGTTGCTGCCCATGCTGCGGACCAGCCCTGCCTGCATCCCGGGGACTTCCGAGCCTTCCCTGAGCCGTCCCGCTGCCGACGTTCGGGGCATCGCGCCGCGCTCGCAAAATGGCGGCATCCCTGCGGTGACTGCGGCGCTGGATGCCCCTGAGGTGCCCTCCCTGGATCCGAGTGCAGCTGTGGGGGGGAGTGCACCCTGACCGCGTCTCCAGCGGTGAAGCGGCTGCCGGCCCGGCGGACCCTCTCCATCGCCGCCCGGTGTTTCCTGCTCGCTGCTGGCGGAGACGGACCTGCGGGGGAGGAGCCTCGGTGGCCTGGCTCTGGCTTGCGGCTGGGGGCCCTCCCGGCTGCGCTGAGGCAATATCGGCTGCCATACCGGGTGGCGCAGGGGCGAGCGTGAAGCCACGCTCCGATTCTGGCAGGTCAGCGGAGGACTCTGGGGTTGCGGATCCGGTGCCTGAGGAGCGGATCGCTCGCTCGCACAATGGCGGGCCTTCACGGCGCTGGGAGCTCCTGACTGTGCTGCTGCGGTGAGGGGCACACCTTGGCCACGTGTTTTGCGGGGAGGTAGCGGCTGGCCTGACGGGCTTTTCCCCTCGCCGCCTGGTGCTTTGTGGTCGTGGATGGTGGGACTGGCCCTGTGACGGAGCAGCCTCGGCAGCCTGGTTCTGGATCGCGACCGGAGGCTCTCCCGGCGGTGCTGCAGCGGACCCGGCCGCCGTACCAGGCGGCGTGGGCGCGAGGGAGAGAGGTCGCACTCCCACCTTGGCAGGGAGACCGGAGGAAGATTCCGGGGCCGCGGATCCGGTGCCTGTGGAGTGGGTGAGCCCTGACGGGGGTTTGGGGCGGCTCTTGGCGGCTGCATTCTGTGTCCCGAGCCCTGCAGAGACCCCGAGAGACCCCGAGACAACGCTGATCCGGGCCTGGATTCCTTCCCTGTGGGGGCCGAGGGCAGCCCCAGACAACGTGGAACAGCAGGTACTGACGCCGGCGCCTGGGCAGCGATAAAAGGGATCCTTACTCCCTCCCCCCTCCCTGGGGGGGGCTCAGTTGCAGATCGCGGCGGGGAGCGCCGCCGGTGGGTGCCCGGGAGGCCGCAGTGGGGTCTTAATTGGACACGGGCCCTGTGCCTGAGATACCGGTGGGCCTAGACCACGCCGGGTCACCTTTACGCGGGGCTGCGGCGCCCCGGTGGTCTCTTGGCCCGTCGCAGCGGGAGGAGGGCACCGCTCCTGCCCCTCGAATCCGCACCAGCAGGCTGTTGGAACACTGGGACGGCGAACCGCACAGCGCCTGGGCGCCAACGCACGGGCCCCGAGGGCAGTCATGGGTAAGGAGAGGGGTGCCAAGTCGGCGGCCGCGCCCCACCAGACCAAGATTGATCGCTTCACGACCTCCGACCCCCCGGGTGTTGGGGGGGAGGCAGCGCCGACTCCCGGCACGGACCTTGCCGCTATTCTGCAGGCCATTACCGCCTCCCGCACGTCCTTGGAGGGGATGGTCGGGGAGGTGAAGGTGGACGTGGCGCTCCTTCGACAGGATCTCCGTAATGCCACGGCCCGCATCACCGAGACGGAGTCCCGCATTTCGACCGCGGAGGACGACATCCGGCAGCTCCAGGATCAGGTCCGGGAGCTCACGACCCATTCCAAGGAACTGCACCGGCGGGCGGAGGATGCCGAAAACCGGGCCCGCCGCAACAACCTCCGTCTGGTGGGCTTTCCGGAGGGGGTCGAATCTGGCCGCACCGACGACTTTCTAGAGAAGTGGTTTAAATCCTGGATGCCGGCGGCCAGCTTGTCCTCCTGGTTTGTGGTGGAGAGAGCGCACCGGTCGTTGGCCGCCAAGCCTCCGGTGGGGGCCCCACCGCGCCCCTTCATCCTGCGGATCCTCAATTTCAGAGACAGAGACGCTATTCTGAAGGAGGCGCGAGGGCAGTCTCCCCTGTCCTTCAACAACCACACCATCATGGTTTTCCCTGACTACACTCGGGAGGTTCAAGAGCAACGCCGCTCATACCTGGAGGTGAAACGTAAGATGCGCTCCTTGGGTCTTCGATACCAACTTCAATTCCCGGCCCGCCTCCGCGTGGTCTATCAGGATAGGACCCTGTTTTTCGACTCTCCCCGGGCGGCCTGGACTTGGCTCACTGAGGAACGACCCCTGCGCCAATCCGGGCGGGTGTCCCCGGCTCGGAAGCCCTCGGACCTAGATACAACCAGACCCCCTCGCCCACGCCGCAGAAGGCGCACACAGTCCCGGCGGCCCCGGGGGGGGTTGGCAGCTGGGCCCCGCTCCACGAGCATGTCGGGCAGGGGGCTGAGGGACTCGTCGGCCTCATCCGGGACATCCTCTCGGGCGGCTGGGGGCCCCCGGAGCCGGTCACCACGTCCGCCGGACCCATCCCTGACCCCCCTCATCGCGCCTGTGGACCTGTCTGATCTCTCCCGCAGCCCGACCATTTGACTCTGAGTGGTCTTCTGTCTTGGCGGCGGCTCTGGCGGCCCGGCCCCGCGGCTGAGGCCTCCACCAATGTCCTGGACTTAGCGGATCTCCGCTCATGGACGGTAGTTCAGGCCGGAACTCTTGCATCCGTACTTCTGGAGGGGTCCACCACGCTCTTGACACCCGAGCGGTTCGCTTGGGGCTTTTGTAATTGTTGTTGGAGTTAGGGCGACAGATGCTTCAGTTCTCGAAGTGTAGGGTGGGGGGTTGGGGGTTGGGGGGTGGGTTTTGTTCGATGTTCTGTTGGATGTTCCTCCTAGGGAGGGTGGTCCTCTTTGTTTGTGTCTGGTTTTTCCTGGGTGCGCCACATCGCTGCTTCCTGCGCACGTTACTGCACGACTCCGCGCTTGCTCACACACACGGCCTGCTGCTGCCCACTCCCGTCTTGGCGCCCCTAGGCTTCCTCCCGCGGGCGTCATCGCTGCGCTCCGCGCTGGCTTACACACACGGTCTGCTGCCGCCCGCTCCCGGCCTGGCACCCCTGGCCCCCCATTGCCTGTCCCCTGCTTTCCCCATGGGTCCTGGTCCCTGCGCGCCAATGCGGCAAGATGTCCTCCGGGCTCCCCTGGGGTGGCTCCGACCCGGCGGCGTCCCACTGCACCCGTTGTATCTATGGCTGACGTAGCCCCCAAGGCGCAGCTGCGTATCCTGTCCTGGAACGTGAACGGCCTGCTGGATAGGCTTAAGCGCACGGCGGTCCTCAAGTATGCTCAGCGCGTGGGGGCCGACGTCCTCCTCCTTCAGGAGACCCATCTCCTTGGGGAAAAATGCCCTTTCTTGGCGCGTTACGGGTACGACCGGGTGTGGCACTCGGGGTTTTCCCGTGGTTCCCGTGGGGTGGCGGTCCTGCTGCGTCGTTCCTTCCCCTTCGTCCTTCAGAGGGTGGCCCGTGCGCCCCAGGGCATCGGGATTGCTATTTGTGGTACACTGGAGGGGCGCCCAGTCAGCTTCCTTTCGCTCTATGTGCCCCCCTCGGGATTGTCGCAGGCTTTATCCCACGCTGCCTCGTTGCTGGACTCTCTCCCCGTGGGCACCACCGTCCTTGGGGGCGACTTTAACGCGGTCCTGGCCCCACGGCTGGACTCGTCGGGACCGATTTCGGATTCCCGCGCCGCGCGGGCGAGACAGCTGGCGGGATGGGCGGAGGCCCAGGGCCTGTGCGACGCCTGGAGGCTCTGGCACCCTTACGATCGTCAATACACCCACACTTCAGCCGCTCACCACTCTCATGCCCGTATTGACGTGATTTTTGTCCCTCCTGCCGAGTGCGGAAGCGTCCAGGATGCCCGCATCCTTCCCAGAGGCATTTCAGATCACTCGCCAGTCCTCCTGAGTCTGGGCCCCCCGCCCCACGCGGCCAGACCGGTGTGGCGGTTCAGCGCCTGGTTTCTCCAGGATAAGACGCTGCGCGAGGCGGTTGGCACTGAACTTACCCATTATTACGGTGTCAATGAGGGCTCCGTTTCATCGGCGGGCACCCTTTGGGAGGCTTGCAAGGCAACCATCAGGGGGGCGGCCAAGGCACATGTTGTGCGGCATCGCCAGACACAGCTGCGGCAGCTCACGGCTTGCGAAGCCCGGGCGCTGCGGCTGGAGCAGTCGCTCTCCGAGCAAGACGACCCGGCGGTGGACCGTCAGTTGCGGCTCCTTCGTCAGGAGATTTGTCAGCGGTCCCTCGAGGCGGCCAAGCTTCTTTGGCAGTCCTCGGTAGCGAGGGTGTACGGCTGGGGGGACAAGAACGGTGCACTGTTGCACCGCCTGGCCACATACCCCAGGGCGTCGCGCATCATTCCGGCGATCACCGACTCGTCGGGGGTGCTCCAGTCTTCCTCCGTGGGGATGGCAACGGCATTTGCCCAATTCTACTCTCAGCTCTACCGAGAGCGTGCGCCGGACCTTTCTCTGGACACCCTGCTTGCGCCCGGGACCGCCTGCCTGGCCCGGCTTCGGCCGGACGAAATGGAGAGCCTGGAGGCCCCCATCTCCGTCGAAGAAATCGGGGAAGCAATCGGGCGTATGTCAGCGGGGAAGACTCCAGGCCCAGACGGTTTTCCGCAGGAATTCTTTGCGGCCTATAGGGACACGCTGGTCCCGCGGCTGAAAGCTCACTATGCAGAGGCGCTTGAGAGGGGTTCCTTCCCACCGGAGTCTGACCTGGCCACGATTGTGGTTTTGCCCAAATCCACGCCGCCGTCCACCGATAGAGCTGCATATCGCCCAATTTCGCTCATCAACACTGATGTGAAGCTCTACGCGGCGGTCTTGGCCCAGCGGCTTAGGCCCCTGTTGTCTACCTTGGTCCACCCGGATCAATGTGGCTTCATGCCCGCCCGGGGTACGCGCCACTGTCTGCGCCGTCTCCACGTGGCTTTGGCCCACCGCCATCGTCTGACCCCGTACCTCGCTCTCCTCCTCGTCGACTTCGAAAAGGCTTTCGATTCGGTGGGGTGGGCCTACCTCTTCGACGTCCTGTCCCGCATGGGCTTCGGCCCTCGGTTCGTGGGGATGGTGCGAGTCCTCTATGCCCGGCCCCGCGCCAGAGTACTGGTTAATGGGGCGTTGTCGCGGCCCTTTCGGATCGGCCGGGGAACTAGGCAGGGTTGCCCACTGTCGCCCCTTCTCTTCGCTCTGGCGATGGAACCTCTGGCCGCCCTGATTAGATCTGACCCCCTCCTTCGGGGGTGGGAATGGCCTGGCCTGGAACCCGACAAAATCGCCCTCTATGCGGATGATGTCCTATTGTACCTTGGGGACCCAGCGCGCTCCGGACCGCGCGCATTGTCCATTCTGAGCCGTTTCGGCCGGGCATCGGGTCTCTCCCTCAACCCGCGAAAGTCGATCCTGGTTCCGCTGCACCCCTCCAGGGAATGCTTTGACTGGCAGGAGACCATCCCTCTGCGCCGCCTATCATTTCAGTACCTGGGCATCTGGGTCTCCCTCCTCCCGGAGCTGAGCTGGGCGCTCAATGTCACCCCCTTGGCCAAGAGGGCCAGGGCCGACCTGGAGCGATGGAAACAGCTGCCCCTTAACCCGCTAGGGAGGGTCGCACTCTACAAAATGATGATCCTTCCCCGGTTTCTGTACGTATTGCAAAACACCCCCCACTCCTTTCCGCGACCGTGGTTTCGTGAACTGGACGGGATGGCGACGAGATTTCTCTGGGGCGAGGGGAGGCGGCGGCTGGCTCTGTCGACGTGCCGCATACCCACCTTTGACGGGGGCCTGGGCATGTCCGATCTTTACCTCTACTACATGGCCACCCGCCTCCTGGTCATTCACGACTGGTTTGGAGGGGGTTGGTCCGACCCGGCCTACAGGGTTGAACTTAACGGCTTGGGTTTTGCCGATATCCAAGATCGCCTGTACGGCGCCCCCATCCCTGCTTCTTGCCCGGACATCACCAGGGCTGTATTCCTGTCCTGGCGTGCGGCGCTCCGCCTCACCCGATGGACGGGACGGTTGACCCGGGTCACCCCCCTGTGGCACGGGACGTGGTTGCGGGACGTCACGAAGCTGGAAGGCTTCAAATCATGGGACCTCATCGGCATTTCCCAACTGGGGGACGTCTGGCGGGGAGGGCGGATGTGTTCCTTTTCGGAGCTGCAGGCGCGTTTTTCCCTTCACTCCTCTCAGTTTTATAGGTACCTCCAGCTGCGCCACGCCATACGCACCTACACCCCACTGGACGTCAGGCTGCCAGACCACAGCCCCCCGGAGGCTCAGGTCCTGCTGGGCAACCTGGGGAGGGGGGGCATTTCCAGGATTTACCGTTCCCTTGTCAATTGCACCCCTACATCCCTCGCGGGTCTTAGGGAGCGCTGGGAGGGGTGGGTGGGTCCCCTGGATGAGGCCGACTGGCGGGACGCCCTTATGGCCCCCCGCTTGGTGACGGCCTCCGCTAAACTACGACTCATCCAAATTTATTATCTCCATGCGGCATACCTCACACCGGCTCGTCTTCACCGTGCGGGCCTCTCCGGGGACGCGGCCTGCCCCCGCTGTGGTTCCGAGCCGGCAGACTTCCTGCACATGGTGTGGTCCTGCCCGGCCCTGGAGGGGTTCTGGAGAGGCATTGAAGCCGAGCTTACGGAGGTCCTGGGGTGGGAGGTGCCACATGACCCCCGACACTCGCTGCTGGGCATCACGGATGGCTTGGATGGCACACGTTCAGAGCAGCTGTTTCTCATGACGGCCTTGATGGTGGCCAAGCGCGACATTGCAGCGGCATGGAAGCAGCCGCTGCCGCCAAGCGTGGCTAAATGGGGAGCGGGGGTGGACTGGTGCGCGGCGCAGGAGCGGACTCTATATCGGGCACGCGGATGCCCCAAGAAATACCGGAAAGTTTGGGGGAAATGGCTAGGCAATATACTTTAGTAGGATGGTTCGGGAGGTGGGGGGGGGGCTTCCGGGGGCGGGGTGGAGCGGGGGGTGTTTCCTAATGTATTGCTGTGTGGAACTGCTTCGGAATACCAGACTGTTTCTGTTGTTGTATCGTGTAAAACAATAAAAACTTGTTTATCAAAAAAAAATTCTGGCACTGTCATATTGAATGTACTGCTAGCACTGGCTTGAACAGGGAAATAATAATTGATGCAATGAGATTAGATAATGCCTGTAAGATCCCATGGCTAAAATATGTAAAAAATATTATGGAGGACATCGGACACCCAGATTTTTTTTCCTTACCCGAAAATTTGAATTCTATTACCCGGAAGGATTTTTTAAAAATCTGTGTGACCCATCTGGAAGAAAATAGGTTAACCCTGGAAATGAATAAACCTGCGGTGGTTGAGCATCAAATAATTACTATAACATATGACATTCAAACATATCTGATATGCATCTTGGGTGGATATGATAGATATCTACTAACAAGATTTAGATTTGGGTCCTTCCACCGCTTGATTAGCCACCCAGATATTAACAACTGGTCAAGGGAACTCTGCCGATGTCCTTGTGACAATATTTTTCTACAAACAATACATGTAATTTTATTCTGCAAATTTTATAACAACGAAAGGCGAAGATGGGTAATACCTCTACTAAAGCAGGGAGGATGGAGACAATGTCGCCCTACCTTTTTGTATTTACAGATGTTGGGAAACTGTTACTTCATTGGTTCCATGGTGGGCTTCTTAAAAAGTGTACTCAGGACTAGGACATTTTTAAGTATTTAACCCCTTGGCAGCGGCGCGAATTCTGCCGCGGCGCTGGGGGGGTGCGGGGTGAGCGTGCTCGTGACGGAACCACGCCGTCATGAGTCACGGGCGAGCTGTGCTCATGACGGCGTGGTTCCGTCACGACTCCGCCCACTCGTTAATTCGCCCGCACAGGCGGGGAATCAGCGACGTGTGGGCGGAGCGGCTGCAGCATGACGGAACCACGCCGTCATGAGCACACGCTGCCCGTGGCTCATGACGACGTGGTTCCGTCATGCGCATGCAAGGGGTTAATTGCCAGATGTAAAATATATCAGAAGTATTCGGTTGTGAGATGGGATACACTATGTATAGTAATACAAATTTTGCTCTCTGGACGTAATAGAAACTATCTATTGTTTAAACAAACTTTTAAGAATTTTTAGGAACTTGTATTTACTCTATGTGTTTTTTAATGAATTTTAGACATAAAATGAAATGTTTTTGTATATGCCTGCTTTTATGATTTCAATGTTTAAAATCGAATAAAGCTCGTTTTGATTGATTGATTGATTGAATGTACTCCTTGGCTTAAGGGGTTCACCCATGAAATAATGAGGACCTTGGTATAGTGGAAGTAATTTCTGATTTAAGACATTTGATAAAAATGAGATCTGCTATGAGGAAAGGCCAGGCTTCCCTGGTGCACCATGAAAGTACTGGAATATTTCATGAATGCCCTATAAGGGTCTTTGGCGTTTTAGCAAATTTGATTCCAAACGTTTCAAAAACATTTTCAGAGGAGAAATCTACTCTCCCTTAAATCATCTACAAGAAATCTGTTAACTTCTTTTGCTTGCTGAAATTTGGGAGAAGTATCACACCTCAGCAGTTGCATAGATCTTTTTCCTCATATAATGGCTAAGAGGTTAGCTCTAACCCCATTTCTGGAAATGCTTGTCCTGCCCCATTGTTGGGGTCAGGACTGGCTTTAGGGTAAAGCGACCAGTGCAGCCGCACCTGGCGTTGACTCTGGTGGGGGCGCTGTATTTTTTGTCTAGTGGCTGTTTTGACTCACTGTAAAGTAGCGCAGAGGGTTAATGTGCCTGCTGCAAAGAATGTGTACCATGCAGATCACACAATTGCGTGTGAGTGAACTGTGAGTAACACTATAAAAAAAATGAAATGTACATCAGAGAAAAGCTATGGAGAGATGAGGTGCACTGTTAGAGAGTGGTATTGAGGGAATGTATGGAGAAGGATTTTGTAGGAGAGGAGAGCACCAAAAAAGCCTGTGGTAACGGCCACCACTAGTTCTCGAGCTGGCCCTGGCTGGGAGTCTTAGCTTCCCCAAAGTTTGGGTCTAGTTGCACCCCTGTCTTAAATGCACAGATGGCTGGACAACTGGTAACCAAGCTCTACTCCTCCATACAGGCCGAGCTCTCAACACCAAGGCCTAGTACCAAGGTGCGGTGGGATGTGGACCTGGGAGATCTAATTACAGAGTGACAGGAGTGGCCTTACTGTTGTAGCTAAATTGAGGAGCTATCACCATCAGCATGTTTACACAGAACATACCACACTCTCCTCAAACTGATTACTCACAAATTACAGGCCACTCCAGGTATGTAAGGTGTAACGTGCTATAAGTGGGCTTCCTGCACCTAACCTGAGCATGCGCACTGATTGCTAGCTACTGGGGCAAAGTATTTCATGTTCTAGGAGCTATACTAAGGCCGCGCCGTGTGACGCTTCACATTGATGGCACTACTGTTAGCAAAGAGGCGTGTGTCATGTATGAGGGGTAGGGAAACACATACCTACTGTGAGGACCTGGTTGCATGATATGATATACTGCAATGACCAACTGGAACTCTACTCTTCCACTATTCTCCATTGTGTCCAACCCAACAACATTTGGGGCCCATTGCAAGCTTAATTGTAAACTCATGATATCAATGTCATTGAAACCTGTTAAAAATGTGGCCAAACATGCAGAATAGGGGAGGGATGGAGGCATGATGGGAACGTACATACACATTGAATCCTGGACAAAAGCTCTAAATGTAATAGTACCCGAAGCGCCATCTTGACCCCATTATAGCTTTGATTAATGCCACTGTGCTTTGGAGGTGCCATCCTTATGTGTGAAAAAAATGTTCTGGGAAAAGAGGGATCCTGCTCGACTGTTAATGTATCAAATGGCATGCTGTCCCATGTGTTAAGGTGCTGTCATTTACTACAGGCAAGTGTACTGTTTTGCATACAGTTGATATAATACAAAAGCTAATTTAAAAATGAATTAAAACATTTTCCTTACAAATGGTTTAAATATGACAAATCTTGAAATTGATATAACTTACAGTGAAGCAAATAATACTGTTGTCAAAATTAATATGGGCATCACTGAAATTGGATATGATTCACATTGAGTTGCATAAAGTACTGAATGAACTGGATAAGGATGTGAATGAATTGGATATGGTGAGCTATGTGTATAACATGTACTGAAAAGCACATGACACTGGCAGCCAATCACAGTGGAGCTCAATGGGAAAACATGCAGCGCTCCGGCGCCTCAGCCGAGAGAATGCGCTGCAGCAGGAAGGCCGGTTCTTTCCCTCTACGCTGTGGGAGACCCCTGTGCCTTCTCGGATCTGTGGCTTGGACAGGATAATCTGTCTTGCAGTCTCACGGTTCTGTCTGTGCTCACAGGTCGGGGGTGGGGTCCGGACTCGCTCACGACCGAAGCAACGCCAGGAACGCAGCTCAGTGGGGGAGCACATGCGTTGATGGAAGAGGCCTTAGCGCCATTATCACAACTCTTATGGGGAACACGGACAGAGGTATTGTTGATTCGCCGGTTCCCGGTTGAGTCGGCTCCCTCCTTTTGGGGATGCTAGATTGTCAAGCAGCAAGGGCCGGGCCAGCCGGTACTGGTTCACACGACCAGTCCTGCCCTGGGGCACGCCCGTCCGCACCCCTCCCCCTCCCCCCAAATGCAGCGCTCGGCTAGGACTGGGCGCGGGCCCATCTGTGCGGGCGGGGGGAGCCCCTCTCATCATGACGCCTCCTGACTGACCCAGCTGCTGGAGACTCGACCTTTTGGGAAATCTTTTTAAGTTTACAGCGTCAGCCTGTAAGTAGCGCACTCTCCTCAGGCTGAGCTGACAGTGAGTGGGACCGTCTGCCGGAGACTCGTCACGGCTGTGGTTCACAGTCATGACACCCTCGGGTCTCATCATCCTTCTTGTGCTGCAGTGAGCATCTTCCTTGCCTGTTTGTTTTCTGCCAAATGCACAATTTCATGAGCAATCTAGGACTGCCGTGAGTCTTGAAAAGAGTTATGAATTAGGATTCGGACCGTCTGGAGACCTGCTTAGGCTGGGG
Source organism: Triturus cristatus (assembly GCF_964204655.1). Taxonomy (NCBI): domain Eukaryota; kingdom Metazoa; phylum Chordata; class Amphibia; order Caudata; family Salamandridae; genus Triturus; species Triturus cristatus. Next base: position 829,718,890 of record NC_140586.1, on the reverse strand, counting down.
GTTAAATCTGCATAAGAGCTATGTATTCACTGCCAACACTCCGCTGAGCGTGTGCCCGCATTTCCACCGTAAACTAAGCTTCTCCTATTTACAGCCATTTTACCAGCTGTATGTACATTTTAAAAAGATCAACATTTTTTAGAACCTTAACAAAGGATTAGCATAAAATTCAAAATAAGTTCTAGCAACTCCTCCATTGCACTAGAGGTGGTCTGAATCTTCAAGCTCACTGCTGTGCTCAACCGCTGCTACATCTAGAGCTTTCACGTTTTCGCCCGCGTCGCAGGCCAATGCTTGTTTTCCAAGCTTTGATCGTGCAGGCACACAACTCCCGCTTCTCCCCCTCCCCCACCACATATGGCGTCTCGCGCACGCAGCCAATGCTTATCCCGTGGTTCCAAATTCCGTGGGCCGGCTCCACTTCTCATGCTTGCCAGGCCGATAAAATGATTACATTCAGTTGGATATTTGTACAAAACCACATTAAGTCCCAAGCGACAATGCAGTTGCCCTGCCATCAGTGGTACCTGAGGGTATAATGTTTAGTTCCCCAGACCAGCGTAGTTCTGCATTTGTTTCCTGTGTGCTCTTTTTACTTCCTGGTTTGGTGTTGGCTATGAAACAGTGCTGCATTTCTCATGTGTTAGGAATTAGATTTTTAACTGGTGGCATTAGGATACTGGGCAGAGCTAAATGATCAAAGCCAAGATGTTGAACTTTTTGATCTACCATGTGCATTATTTGGGGAGAGGGGGAGACTGCTGTGGCTGTTTGCTTGTAGAAGAACGCCTCACTTCTGCTGCTGTTTCTACTGCGCCTGTTCTCTCTGTGAGCTAAACGTGCACCATGTTGGGTTATACTAAGCCTGTTCTCTGAGTTCGAGAGGGAATTCAGCCAGCCTGAATATTGCCAGTTTGGCACCTGTTCTTGGGTGTGAGGCAGCTTGCAAAGTTGCAGCCATTGCCAAGCTTGGTCTGTGTGTGAAGGAAGCTTGCACTGCATCCTGTAGTGCACATCTGTGGTGACTGCATGAGGGATGCGTGTGCAGCTGACTCCAAAGCTTTCCCTGTAATGTGAGTGGGGAGCTCGGGATGCTAATGTGAGAGCTGCACCTGTTCTGGCACAGCTGTCTGTGCAGTCCTTGCTCTCTGTGCGAGAGGCGCGGTCTGTACTTCAGGCAGGCTTATGTTTGTGGGAAGCTCGCTCAGCTCTCTGTGCAGGAGGAGACGAGTGTGTTGCTGCCTGTGCTGCAATCACACGGGTCAGGGAAGCCTGGAGTTTTGCTATTAGCGGGGTACTTAGATATATGTATCAATAAAAGCTGAATCCATAATCAGTTGATTCCACCAAAGGGGACCGAGGTGTACCGCTTGGTCCCAGTTCTTTACCAGCGGACAGATTGAAGGAGCAATCTGGTGTAAGTGAGATTTGTACTGACAGACCAACCCATGAGAGAGAGTGACAAGAAGTCTGTATGAAAGAGTTGGAATGTCTTAAAGGGTACATTCGAGGAGGGGACTGACCCTAAAGTCATGAATGTGTCCATCATGGTCAGTGGCGTAAGCTTGGTGTCATGGGCCTTCATGCAAGCAATGCAAATGGGCCCCGGGTACAGTAATAAAATCAAGATATAATTCGGGCACAGTGCTCCAATCACACCTTCGGATATCGGTGCCACTGCACCTGCTGCACTATTAACAGATGCACGCCTGCTTACAGAAATCAAGTCTCCCATTCAACCTTTCTTTCATTCTCTTCTCTCTCTCCATCACTCTGTCTTCTCCTTCCTCTCTTTCAAATTATCCTCATTCACCCCTTCCTCTCTTCCTTTTCTGTCTGTTCCTTTTTCTTAATTGTTTTCTCCCTTCTCGCCCAACATCCTTATGTCTGACACCACCTTTCGTCTTTGCTCTCCCCTTTTGCTCATACTTACATTGTTTCTCTTTCTCTCTACTTTTCTCCCATTCTGTTAAATTTTCCTCCCCTCCCGTACTTTCTATCTTTTCATTTTCTTTCATCTCTTTCCACACCTATATTTCTCTATTATCTTCTACTCTATCTATGCTATTTCCTCCCCTGCCTACTCTGAAGAGGGAACACAAAGCTAAGCCACATGAATTCTCTCTGTTGGTAAATTTTTGAGAAAGCAGCTTCTAATAAATGAAGCTGGAGCAGGGCAGAATGGGGCCCACCCCTCTCTGGTTCCCGGTGCACTGCGCCGGCTGCACCGCTAATAGCTACACTTCTGATCATGGTCACTGAACAAATCATGAAAGTTCTAGGGAAATCTAAGGAGATTGAAATTATTGAGGAAGTGAAAGGCATAGAGTGGTTGCCACTGACAATAGTAGCATGAAAAGACCATGGGTATTCCAGGCTGTTTATGGACCTAACAGCAGTGAGTGTTTGATTGTTGCTGATTACCCGCCACCCAACATCACAGGGATTTTATCCATGCAAAGAAGTACAAAGTATATTTCATCTCTAGATTTGACCTTTGCTTACTACTAGGTGAGATTACATTCCAAATTACAAGAGTTCACAGCATTTATCATGCCATTTGGAAAGTACAAGGTCTAAAACAAGCATTGGCATAGCCAATAGGTCTCGCCTTTGGGACCTTATAAGTATTTAGTTATGCAGCACAATATCCTTGGTGCAACAACATTAACTGTTGCATGGCTAAACACTTATAAGTTCCCAAAGGCGAGACCTATTGGCTATGCCAATGCTCGTTTCATGCTATCAGCGGTCATAGTTTATTTCCCTCTCTACGCCTTGGACAGGCTGCAGTGAGCTCAGTTTTCTACTGGGTTGTATGCCATGATTTAGAACAGTCATTCTTCCTCTCAGCATTGTTCTTTCCTTGTCTCTGATGGCATTGCTTAAAAGCGTGTGCACCTGGACAAGTACAGTTGAATACCAAACTTGAACAGTGAATCTGTGACTCCCAAAATGCAACATTATGTAGCCTAAGAAGCCAGAACTAGAATAAGGTGTCATAGATGATAAAGAACTGTTTGGAAAGAAAACTTTAACTAACTTACACCCTTTCAAAATAAAAGTGGCATGAGCACTAAATATGCACTGGAGTCACCATGATTTAGGAGAGTGATGGAGTGAGAGAAAGGAGAAAAGTGGTGTCAGGGGAAGAAGGGCAAAATGGAGAAGGAAAGGTGAGAGACAAAGGATTGTTGGAGAGCTGAGCTAAAGAAAGGGAGGAGATGAAAAAGTTAGAGGGAAGGAGAGAGATAACAGGGAAGAGTTAGAAGAGAGAGACAACTGGAGGAGAGACAATGAGAGAGACAACGGTAGGATGAAAGAGGTGAAAACAGACAAAAGGAGAAAGGAAGAATAGGAAATGGGTAGACAAATGAAGGAGGGGAAGGAGCCAGAAAGGGAGGAGGAGGTCAAGGGAAGTAAAGAATGAGACAATAGAGTGTGGACTTGAGGGGGAGAGAGAAAGAAAACAAGGAATGAAAGGAGCGAGTGGCAAGAAGGGGGAGACTGTGTAGGAACAGTGAAGGCTCCCATGTTCAGCTTGTGAATCCTCTGTGGTTCACAGGATCAGGTCTGATAGGCAACTATCACCATCAAATGATTGATGGTTTCACGCTATTGCAGTTCCTTTAAGTCCCCTTTAAACCACCACCTGTTACTAAAGGGTTTAATTCACTCGCAATAAATAGTCACTCATAAGCCTTGAAATGTCACACATAAATGCACTGCACACATGGGAATGTCGCACATAAGCCAACCAAACCTTGGCTGCTATGGTGGGGGGAGTAGGACAGCAGGGTACGTTCTGCTTGTTCGGCCCAGGGTTGGGGGCAGCTGCGGTGAGGTCAGGAGTGAGGTGGCGCTGCCGTTAGCGCCCCTTGATGCCCACAGTACAGATCGCAGGCTGCAGTGATTTGTGCATAACTGGTTTCGAGTCCAGATAGGCAGACTCTTCATCGTCCTGCTGCTAAAAAAAAAGAAAAGTGTGCCCAGTCCCCGGACCGCGTTCGGGCCTTGGGTTCAGTCGGGGCCTCCCACCTGGTCCAAGTCCATGCGGCGCACACCCCAGCTGCTGGGGTCAAGGGTGACGCCCAATGTACAAGCATTTGAGTGCGTGCTTTGACACCCGACTGCTGGTCGTATGTGAGGGAGCCCCATTATTGGCATACAAGGGGCTGCGCACCGCCCCAGCACAACCGAAAGGCTGGGGGGGCTTTTAATTACGATTGGTGTTCGGCCTCAGACACAAACACTGGTCTGAGCGCCGCCCCAGTGGATCACGGGCCCTCAGCGGAATCCTTTTCTCCGGGCACCATTACTGGCCCTCTTGTGGGCAGACGATCACGGCTGCTCCATGTGTGGGTGGGCAGCATCTGCACGATCAGCAGCAGTATCCCCTTAGCTGAAAACTATGCAAAATCCAAGACAGCGGCTCAACCTTGGTGAGTAGTCTTGTTAAATACTACCTGTGATTCGCGCATGGGGTTAGGTTTATATTTCAGGAAGATATGATGGCTTTTAAAAGTGTGCAGGTTATAGACCAGTGCCCAGGGACGCAGTGATAGGGTATTACGGTCCTATGTAGTTACCCATCACCTGTATAATCATTTAGGGGGTGAGCTACTTGGGAGAAGAGGGGGGCGGGCCCTTGGGTGTCTGCTGGGATCGCCCTCCAGCCTTCTAACTCTTATAGACCCGTGGTGCTGGGGTATGGGTCCGTGCCGGGGTCCCCCCTTTTTAGGTCTCGCCTACGACATGTGCTGCTCGCTTGCGAGATCTATTTTTGTCGATTTAGCTTGAGAAGGGGACAGGAGATGTGCACGTGTACGGCTCGCGGAGCACAACGCGCGCATGGCACGCTTTCACTTTCCTAGTTTTCTTCTTTGGTGGCACAAAGGAATCGATTGCTCAGAAGACGACGAGAGGTTGTCTCACAGCTGTCCGTGGATATTATCTTGTGTTGCCCAGTGTCAAAAGGCATATCCCCTCTAAAAATCAGTCACTTTGTGGCGTCTTAATTTGTCTGCTGCCAAAGGGGGTTTAAAAAATGTGAACGCTCCGGATCTTCTCAGACATGCATTTGAAAGGTAGGCTGTGTTCAAAGACAGACTGTCTCAGTACAGAAGATCTGTCGGTTTCCCAACAGGCCTGTGGTGTTTCTGGAAAACCAACCAGGGCAGAACGAGTTTGTCACGCGTCTAGTACACCTACCTGTATAGTTTTTCTGGTCTTATTTATAAATACATATGAGATCATTCTCAGACTCTTAGAGAAAGAAATATGGTAATAAAATATATTTATTTACAGAATGGGTGGCAGAAAGGAATCGATTGCTCAGAAGACGGCGAGAGGGTGTCTCACAGGTGTCCGTGGATACAACAAATCAAAAGTGTCTGGAGAATTTTACTTACTCGGTCACAACTCATGTTGAGAAGTTCACTCCTGAAGGGCATGTCAAGTCATTTATAGAACCAAGGCAGAAGGGCGGTGGTCTCTTGTGTCTGTTTACTAACTAATGTTTTTGATTGGTACAATAAAATACAAAATATGCACAAATTATAATTAAGATGACATGAAAACGCATATATATGCAAAAAGTAGGCTGAATAAGTAATCCCTTGTCGTGAAAAATGTGATGTGCCATTAAATAAGTTTCTAATTAAAAAGCAAAGTTCTGAATATGGGTGTAGGGCTCACCAAGGGCTCGGGTAGGTCCACCCACGCCTTCCCCCTCTGCCCCGTACCATAGTGCAGTCATGCTGGTTATTCAGTGTGTTTCATTCTGGATCGCTCCTCCACCAGGGCAACAGCTGGGCTACCCTGTGGGCAGGGAGTACTCCCGTGCCCCTCACTAACCTCAAGGTGATGCCTCACCCCCCCCCTCTGTTTCTCCATAGGTTTCACCTAACCGGAGAGCCGCCTTTGTGGTACATCAGTGCGGATCCTCGTGGATTCCTCCACTTCCCTGTGGGCGGGGCCACCACCGGTCAACAAGAAGTCCTAGAACAACAACTGCATGCCTCAGTCCTTCTCTTGCCTTAGTCCTTCTCTTATAGGAACTTTTCAGACAGACTTTTTTTATTTCGCATCTGAACTTTGAGGCACTATCAGGCAGGATGAGCCACTTCGTGTATCTGTGCTTCGTCAGTTAAGACTCTTTCTTTGTGTCCAGGGTTCGTTGGCGGGGCTGGCTCTACTGGAGATGGTTTAATTCCACCCACCCAAACCATGGACAGAGAGGACAAGACAGGCTTCACGTCTTGCGACTATCACCAGCACTGCCAAGTACCACACATCAGGGATAAGACTAATACATTTTAGTGTGGTGTCTGCATTACCGCTGGTCACGCGTTTAGAGCGCCCAACGACCATCTGTGAGGTGTCTCAGTGAGGTGCTGCATAATGTATGGAGCTGGGCTGCTTGAGCCTTGTGCTGTCTCATAAATGCACCGTGTCCTCTCTTGAGCTTGTTTAGACTCACGATCATATGATATCTGACTAGTTCTACAATACAGTTAACTTAACGCACAGCGTGACTGGGGCATCAATCAAGGGGAGCCTGGGCCTCTCTCCTCAGCGTACCACGTTGCCTGTCAGTGCCCTGTGGTATTGTAAATAACCCTGAGGACCCGGCAGGCCCTCACACGGATCATGTTGTAGCAAGACATGGCCTAGCACTTTTACAGTGGAGACAGCAGTGTGATTTGTCTGTGATTCTGCAGTGCAAGAAGGTATAAAAAAGCATTTCACAATGCAATAGGTCGCGCATTTTTTAAGCTTTGACCTATTGTGTTAGAAGGTGGTTCTGACACTATGGGCCGCCCAGATTTTTCGCTTTTTGAGCGCCTAATTGTTGAGCTTTTACTGTGGGGGAGCCTCATAAATTGGGACTCGCCCACAGTGTTTTCAGGATGTAAGAGACTGCATGGGGATTTTACTGGTGTCCCCCTGGCTTGACCAGGCCACTGCGCAGCAGCTGGAGTAAGGGACACCCGGCTGGTTACATGCAGACACATGTGTACATGCGTGTGCACACATGTATGGGCTGCGCAGGGGAGATTCCTAGCGTGAGCAGTCCAGGAGCAGCTACAAAGTGAATGGTGTGGCAGCACTTACGCAGTATTGGGTGGTGACATGGAATAGGCTTTATACACTGGAAAGAAACATGCCAGGGAAAGTTAGTGTGTCTTACTGTTTTTTTACTTCATTATTCCCCTATGGGAATGTGGAGCCCATGGGCTAGATTAACTTCCATTAAGCCTACAGATTCCAGACACACACTCAAGTCCACTGTAGCGGATGTGAAAATAAGTATTCTGCAGAGTCCAAAGTCATATTTGTACTGCTTTTGGGTCATCCAGAACTGTCATATTTCTCTGAGCCAGCCATGACCAGACCCAGGCTGAGGGCTGACCTGAGCTGGATGGATTGATAACCTTTCTTCCACAAACTAGGGCCTCCTCTCCATGAAGAGAAGATTGGTAGGGCTACAGACTCACCCATTAGCATTTGTCACTGGCTGCCAGGCACCAGGCTGCACCAAGAAGGGAAGGCAGCGTGGGGGGAAGGGGCTTCAGAGACATGTGGCCAGAGACCCTGGATGACGCCATTTTGAACAAGCCCAGAGGCTGGACAAGAAGGAGGGAGCAGGGGCAGGAAAGTGATGTGTCGCTGTTTGATAGGACCAACAGAGACTTCCTGCCACCCCCCTACTCAACTTTTAAAAAGTGCTTGCACAAGAAGAGAAGCGCTCTCTGGGGTGTGGTCTGCTGAGGCTGAAGGTGCTGGAGCCTGGCGCAATGGGCAGTTGGAAGGAGAGACTCCCTGACTGCCCCAGGACCCTATCAGCACCATTAGAAGAGCCCAGGACCGGTGCGCAGAAGCAGTGGCCTCTGCGCAGGGAGAAGAGAGGCCAAGAAGGAGAACCAGGCGAAAGGCTGGCGCAGGGAGCCTGTGCAGGCAGCTCCCAGCTGAATCCACCCTCTTGGAGACCCGGAGGGCGAAGGAGAGTGCTCCCAGTGGCTGACGGCCACCACCAGGAGCAAGAAGACCCAAAAATGGGGCAGATCGGACCCCCAGGGGCTGAGATATGGCCCCCTGGAAGGTAAGCGACCTTTGACCCCTAAGAAGACCGACGATGAAGCACGTGGGGCTCCGCCGCCGGTCTCAGAGATGCCCCCGGGTAGGGCCAGGTCCCGGGGGCTGCTCCCCAAAGAGAAATCAAGCCGGTGGGGGGGCGCCGCCGCATCCCCCCATGAAGGTGACCAGAGGGGGACCGGGACCCCATCCCCGGGCCCCGAACCAAGGCCGGGGAGTGCCGCGCGCTCCCCGTGAACATTTACCCCTACAGGGTGCCAGGAGTCCACCCTGGCCCCCGGCGAAGAAGCGCAAGCTGGGGAGCGCCGGCACGCTGCCCGTGAAGCAGGGGGAGGGTCCTGGGACCCCATCTCCGGGCCCGTGCGGAGAACCGGCAGCGGGAAGCGCCGTCGTGCCCCCCGGGAAGAAGACTCCGGGGCCTGGGACTCCATCTCCGGGCCCCGCGGTGATGACTGGCGTGTGGGGGGAGTGACGTCACACTCCCCCAAAGCCCGGTGAAGCCGGTGAAGACTGGCCCGTCTGTCCGCCGGAGCGGGCAGACCAGAACGGAGTGCCGGCTCCAGCGGCAGCACGCATGGGTGCTGGCCAGGTGGGGAGCCGGCAGGGGCAGCCGGGGGTGGGCTCTCCAGGCTGCCCTCCAACAAATGGCCATGCGAGGGTCCCGGGTGGGACCGGGGCCCCCGAGGAAGACCACCAGCGGTGCGAGGAGCCTGGGTGAGCCGGTCCCCGGAAAAGAGGAGGAGTGGCAGAGGGTGGGCTCCCCGAGCCGCCTACGCTCACCTGGGGGTCCAGGTGGGACCAGGCCCCCCACCGAGGCCCAAGAAGCGGCCGGAGGCCCACATCGCGGCTCTCCCCGGCACAGCGGGAGAGCCGCTAATAAAATATTCATAAGAAGGAGCCTCAAGCGCCCCATAATGCCTTGCAAGGCATGGGGAAGTTATCGTTTTTGGTGCCTGGTAGTCCCCCAGAGGAGGTGGGTCATCCTCACTTCTGAAAACGTGCTGGGAGGAGCTGCTGGAAACGCGCAGTCTCCCCCCAGCACGAAGAGAAAAGTCACCCTAAGTTTCCTGGGGATTTGAAAGGAATAACCCCTCAAGGGATCAGCCAGCATTTTAACTTCTCTTGGGCTGGAACTTTCGTTTTACAGCTGGAGGAGGGTTGAGAAGTGCATAATGGAGTGAAGGACTGAGTAGGGGATGTTTAGAGAAGGGCATCCTCTGGGGGTGAAGAGATGTAATTGCACCAGAAATGCTTTTACTAATGTTATTTTTTTTAGAGGAACTGAAGGTCGCATATGTAATGTGAAGTACTTGTGTGAGGTTATGTCATGAACAAAATGGGGTTATATTGCCAGACATTCCTCCTAGGGTGTCTGGCTGTATATGCGTAATCCTATGGTTTTATATGTGATGCCCTTAGGGGCTGCAATTCATATGCATTCTAGTGATCCACAAATGTGATGAGTACTGTCATTCTAAAGTGTTGCTTAAACATGTATTCTTGCTGCTGCGCTTAGGTGAAGAACCCAGACTGCTACCCTTAAGGTATAGAGGTGCATACTTTATGGTCAGTAGGACATGCTCAGTCAGGGTTATATGTCACCAAGGCAGGGTTACCTATTTTAAATGCTTGTGGAGATAATGGCGGGGTGGTCGCAACTGGGATGGTGCTAGTGCGCCGGGCTCTCGCCCCAGGCTATGTTCAACCAACTGCATTGGGGGCAAGATGATGTGCATACATGGGAGTGGTGGTACTAGACCCCACCCCCCCTGCGGGAGGGGTGGAGATGTTATGCAATGTCACAAAGTAATTCCAACAGCTTATGAATATTTGTAAATTGGTGCATAGTATTGAGTGGTGTGTGTGTTTAATAAATGTACTCTTACTTTTATAAAGCAAAGTACAGACTGGACAATCAATTATTGAGTGTTATTTTTGCGCATCTGTAAATGGCGATTACTAGCCCACACCACCTCCCTTGAGTAAGCCTCAGACTGCTCTGCAACGCTACCCTCTGAGAGTCAGGCGCTACAATTGGGTGTTTGGTTCTCAGCGAAGGACAAATGTAGTCATGTTATTTGTGCAGGCCTCACAGATGCTGCCTCGTTTTCCAACATATTGGCATTGTAAATGACAATGCCTTTTAGTTATATGCACTTTGTACTTCTAGTCGTCGCTTGCAGGTTTTCAAAGCACATAAATAAAAGGCATTGCCACTTACAACACCAATAGCTCAAAATCTCGCAAATGCGAGACCTATTGCATTGCAAATGCTTGTTTCGCTATGTTGGTGGTTTTCCGCCCATGACCTAGTGGACAGTGGGCAAGAGTGGGCTTGGTATACAAGCTGCAAGGGGGCGGGTCAGGCACGCCAGCAGCACAAGGCAGAGTTCTATGAGCGCAAGGGGCACACAGAGGTTTCTCTCTAGAGCGAAGAAACAGGCGGCACAAGGATGGCTCGCAGTCATGGGGGGTAGGCAGCTTGAGTTGTAGAGGTAGCTGTTGGCTGTGCAGCAGTGTAGCCGGGTTCGGGTCCAGATGACTGCCTGTGCATGATTCGGGGCATGGGGCACCAGGCCAAGCCCTCGCATAATAAGTAGTGTCAGGGGAGCTTCTGCACACATGCACTGTGCTGTGCCGAGCGGCATCGGGCCGGTGAGCGGCACCAGGGCCCATGCGGGGGTGTGGGTGGCCCAGGTTGGGTCACGTGTACCACACATGACACAAACACATAGCATACAGTTGGCACAATAGCAACAGAATCTAGGTTAGTGCATGGACTGCTATATGAGTGGCCCAGTAGGCCTCTTCTCCACTAATACAGGTAAAAAGGGCTGGTCAGAACTATGGATTCGCAAAGCATGGTAAGCTACCACCACTTATGTACATGCTAAACCTATGACCGGGATAGTAGTTCTCTTTCAGTAAATTACAGTACGGTTGATGTTCCCCACCAGGTCACCGGACATGTCCAGAGCCTCTCTCATGTCAAAGTACAGGCCTAGGCCTCTGTGCACAATCTACATTATGATGAAGTTAGGGCCAAATATCAAAAATCAAGAAACCAGATACTTGCAACCGGGCACTCAGGGCAGGAGAACACAGCTGTACACCATGTAGGGGAAATTCCTGTCTCAATAAACAAAAACACTCTCAATGTTACATCTTTCTCCCCGGGCAGAGGTCAATACCGTGGAGTGTGTTTGTTGGGCATGGGATGGCCTTCGCTGCCGGGCTCAGTGACCCTGCCTATATGCCCCCTCCATCCCCTCAGTTTACAATCTAATCCTGCCAGCCGTACATGATGATGGTGCTTAAGCGCGGACACATAGCAGGAAACTATTTACATACGGTGATTTGTACCCTGACTGTCAATTCTCCCCCCCCATTTGCACTGGAGGAGAACTCACCATGCTCGACACACTCCTCTATTATCAGATTCGTGCCACTTGCATGGCGCAACACACTACATTTCCTGAACCTCCACCTAAACTACATGCCCTTTGAATACATATTGACAAATGCCTTCCCTCGTAGACTAGTCACCTGCCTGTTAGCCACCATACATGATAAGGCACCTGCTCACAGCCCCATGGCCTTAGCTGGGTTTGCAGCAGACATAGTCCCCCCCCACCTACGGAGGCACAATGGACTTATTGCTGCGAACAACTGGGGGCCCTTTCACTCAATTACAGACTCAGACTCCTATATTTCACATTCCTAAACAGGCTATATCTTATTCCTGAACAGATGCATTGTATGGGCCTTCTGAAAGAGGCACGCTGTTTGCGATGCTCCGTTCCCCCCAAGCCTCCTTCCTACACATAGCCTGGGAGTGCCCCAAATTTGCAGACTATAGAAGTGAAATACATCACACTATCCACCAGTAAGTTTGTCACTCACTCTCGCCAACTCCACTGGTCAGTCTATTGTGTTATGTAATAGACATCCCACCTGAACATTGACACCTCACGGCCATGCTCTAGCTTCAAGTCAAAATGCTAATAGTTGGAGGAGAAAACCCTAGTTATGAGACATCACCTACTGTCAAGAGCAATTGGCCTATTACTGGAAATTAATGCCGCTGACCTCCCGCCCTATAGACATTTGGGAACCATTCTTAACTTACCTACGATTCCAAGCTCCTTCCCCATCTTAGACGCTGTGTGATATATATTAGTTCCCTGGCCATTGCTGTCAACGAGTCCATCTAGCCAAATTGATGCGACATATAGCTGACAATTCCTCTTTTCTCTTTGAATTTGTCCATTGGAGTGGGTCTTTGTATTCAAAACTGCCCTATTAGGAAATACCACAGCATTGTTGTGCCTTACTGTGAACTTGTTCTTATTCATAGTTTTGGCTCCTTGAATGAAAAGTTTTATGGGATGATGTAATGGTTCAATGACTACACAAAATTCTGCCCTCTGTTCTTTATATAAAATGCAAATGAAAATAAAGAAATACAAAAAAAAGTTACGTCTTTCATTGTTTAACACAACACATGGTTAGTCTTAAAGGCCTCTATACAACTGTCATACCCTTTTCCCTTGTGATAACGGGAGGCAATGCCAGTTATCCAGTGTTACATCTTTTACAGTTGAGGTGCTGGTGGAATGTTCCCTGCTATAAATCTGAGAATCCTCGGTAAAATATGTTTTAAACGTGGTATAACATTAATAAAGTATGTTATGGTGCTGTACGAAGTCGTGAAGATCTCTGTATTACATTTACTCTTATTATGGTCCTGGGGCGATTTCTGGTACGGAAGCCCATTTCAGCTATGGGAAAACTAATTAACGCTGCAACAGTACTTTGTAGTATTGTGTGGGGCTTGTGTTTGCCATTGTTTAATAGTGATACCTAATCAGTAGTGCTTGGTTGAGGTAGAACTATCTGATCCAATCTTCAGTTCAGTTGCCATGTTTAGGTTCACTTGTTCTAAATGGTTCGGATATGGAATGGACATGTTATGGTAATGGAACATCTAGATGTTGAACGAAAATTTGGCTTTAATGCCTTATTTGAGCCTATGATGACCAACTGGTGTGCAGAGTTTGTTCATTTGGAAGGTGAAAAATAAATAGCTTCATGTGCATTTGCAGTTGAGATGGCAACTTTTAATATACTATTGACCTGTTTCACAAATCTATTTGTGTTAATGGCAAGATTTACAAATGCACAGAACACAAAATAGTTATTTAACAGCTGTAAATCACTTTGCTCCTGCTTAATAATACTTCGATACGCCCACAAAATTAAAAAAAATATGGTGACAGGATTTTTCCCAAGTTTACTCCGGTAAAATGTTATGATTTGTGGACATAGTGGTGTAATATGCAAATTGCTTTCAGCTTCATGCCCTGCATGTCTGTGGTGCCATGGTGCCACTTTATTGTCTCCAGTGGTGTGTCTAACTTTCTTATTTAGAGTATGGGAAAGAACAACTATATCTGGACAGAACTGAAAAGTTACAATGTTGAATGCTGGATTGTTGTTTGATCTTCAGAGGTATCTGATTAACTAGCATACTGGAACAGGAATAAGTAGTAGTGATACTTACTGTTTAATATGGTAAATTGGAATATAGTGTGTAATTTCATGGGCTTTGGTGTTGTCTGTAAATTGTGATAGTCGGAGGCACCTCTGTATGGTGTTGTAGATGTCAGATGACCATTCCTGTATGTTCTTTTGGAAACTGGGTTGCTCCAATAGAGAAAAGCAGCAATTGGAATTTATAGCTTTATAGTTATAGATATAGGAATTAAATAGCACTTTCTTCCCTGCAAAGAACACACAATTAGTGAATGAGCGGCATAGGAGGAAAAAAGAGAGAAATTAAGTTTTAATGATATTTCATAGGGAGGGGATCCTGTTGGAATGGTAGTGATAACAGATGAGTAAACAAGTGTTTCACAGTGGAAGGGAAGGATGGACTGATTCTCAAGGTCAGAGCGTTTATGAAGTTGACAATTAAAAAAAAAATTACTTTTTTGAATTTATAGCATGGAGTCAGATCAATGGCAGCCTACCCACGCTGGACGGATAAAGGAGATAAATTATCAGATCATTGACACTGTTATCTGTAAGGATGCCCAAGTTTTGCTAGCATTAAATTTAGTCAGCCAAGTTTCTTAGTGCTTGCAGATTTGAGATCTGCATAAAAGGTTTGTAAGGTTTATATATAAAGTTATCAAATATCTAAATGTTATATGGTCAGTCTTGCAGAGTTATCTCTCTAGCTTGGGCAAGGGGTCCACCTTATTCTCAGAGAAATATACAGAGAATACACAGTGGGACGTTTTCAATAATATTTATTGAACCAATGTTATTCTTGCATAAAATACGAGTGCTGCAATGATTAGGAGACAGAAGCAGATAAACGTGATCACAAGCACCAAAAGCATAAATAGTAGGTAGAGTTCTACCATGGTGCTAAAACAATGTATATATGCAGGCATATAAACAAGGCAGTAATTGGGCGTACTCCTATCAATCAATCAATCAATCAATCAAGAAATTTGTAAAGCGCGCTACTCACCCGGATGGTCTCAAGGCGCTTGGGGGAGGGGTGTCCGCTACTGCTCGAACAGCCAGGTCTTGAGTTGCTTCCTGAAGGAGAGGTGGTCTTGGGTCAGACGGAGGTGGATGGGGAGGGAGTTCCAAGTCTTGGCTGCCAGGTAGGAGAAGGATCTTCCTCCCGTGGTGGCTCTTCGGATGCGTGGAACGGCGGCGAGGGCTTGGCTGGTCGATCGTAGCTGGCGGGTGGGAGTATAGAAGGTCAGGCGGTCGTTGAGCTACCTGGGGCCCAGGTCATGGAGTGCCTTGTGTGTGTGGGTGAGGAGTCAGAACGTGATTCTCTTGCTGACGGGGAGCCAGTGCAGGTCTCTCAGGTGTCCGGAGATGTGGCTGTGTCGGGGGATATCCTGGATGAGTCGTGCGTTCTGGATGCGTTGGAGTCTTTTCTGTAGTTTGGCTGTGGTTCCTGTGTAGAGGGTGTTTCCGTAGTCCAGTCGGCTGGTGACGAGTGCCTGGGTGATCGTCTTCCTGGTTTCGGTGGGGATCCATCGGAAGATCTTTCGGAGCATGCGTAGGATGTTGAAACATGACGATGAGACGGCGTTGACTTGTCTGGTCATCGAGAGGGAGGAGTCCAGGATGAAGCCCAGGTTGCGTGCGTGGTCCGTTGGTTTGGGTGCGCTGCCCAGGGCAGGGGGCCACCAGGAGTCGTCCCAGGCAGAGGGTGATGATCCAAGGATAGGGACTTCCGTCTTGTCTGAATTCAGTTTCAGGCGGCTGTACATCATCCACTCGGCTACGTCTTTCATCCCTTTGTGTAGGTTGGTTCTGGCGGTGTCGGGGTCGTTGGTGAGGGAGAGGATCAGCTGGGTGTCGTCGGCGTCGGAGATGATGTTGAGGTTGTGTTGGCGTGCGATGGCCGCGAGGGAGCTCATGTAGATGTTGAAGAGGGTGGGGCTGAGTGATGATCCTTGTGGTACGCCACAGATGACATCGGTGGCCTCGGATCTGAACGGGGGTAGGCGGACTCTCTGGGTTCTTCCAGGGAGGAACGAGATGATCCACTCCAGTGCCTTCTCTTGGATTCCGATATTGCTGAGGCGCTGCACTAGGGTGCGGTGGCAGACAGTATCGAACGCTGCGGAGAGGTTCAGGAGGATGAGGGCCGCTGTTTCCCCGTTGTCGAGCAGGGCTCGGATGTCGTTAGTGGCTGCGATGAGGGCGGTCTCGGTGCTGTGGTTGGCTCGGAAACCGGACTGTGAGTGGTCGAGGGATCTGTTCGTCTCGAGGAAGGCGGCAAGCTGTCTGTTGACGGTCTTCTCGATGACTTTGGCAGGAAAAGGGAGGAGCGAGATGGGGCGGTAGTTCTTGTGGTCGGTGGGGTCCGCTGATGGCTTCTTCAGGAGGGCGCTGAGTTCGGCATGCTTCCAGCTCTCCGGGAAGGTGGCGGTGTTGAAGGAGCAGTTGATGATGTCCCGGAATTGGGGTGAGATGACGGAGTCGGCCTTGTTGAAGACGTGGTGGGGGCATGGGTCGGTTGGTGATCCGGAGTGGATGGTGTTCATCGTGTGGATGGTGTCTTCGGTGCTGACCGGGGTCCAGGCGCGGAGGATGGTAGTGGGGGGCGTCAGTTCGGTGGTTGGGTGCGTGGTCTGTGCGCCGAAGCTGTTGTGTATATCGGCGATCTTGCTGTGGAAGAACGAGGTGAGTGAGTCGCAGAGGTCTTGCGAGGGAGTGATGTTGTTTCCGGCGCTGGGGTTGGAGAGCTCTTTGATGAGGCTGAAGAGTTCCTTGCTGTTGTGGACGTTGTTGTCTAGTCGTTCCTTGAATGCTGTCTTCTTGGTGGTGCGGATCAGCTGGTGGTGTTTGCGGGTGGCGTGCTTGAGGGCGGTCATGTTGTCTGTAGTCGGGTCTTTGCGCCAGGCTTTCTCGAGGGTGTGGCAGTTCTTCTTGGAGTTCTTGAGATCTACGTTAAACCTAGGGGCTTTCTTGCTGCCGGGCCTGCTGGGATGGTTTTTCAGTGGTGCGAGGTCGTCCGCGCAGTTGGCGATCCACTGTGTGAGGTTGTTGGCTGCTTGGTTGGGGTCCGTTGGGCTGGCGGGAGGGTTCTGGGTCAGGGATGTGGTGAGCTGGTCGGTGGTGATCTTGTTCCAGCTCCTGCGGGGAGCCTGTTGCGGGTGGTGGTGGGTCGTGGTCCTTCTGAAGCTGAAGTGGACGCAGCTGTGGTCTGTCCAGTGGAGTCCGGTGGAGTGGCTGAAGGAGATGTGGTTGCTGGAGGAGAAGACTGGGTCAAGCGTGTGTCCGGCGTAGTGGGTGGGGGTGCTCACCAGTTGCTTGAGTCCGAGGCTGGCGAGGTTGTCCAGCAGAGCGGTGGTGTTGCTGTCATTGTTGTACTCCAGGTGGAAGTTGAGGTCCCCTAGGAGGATGTAGTCAGCGGAGGCGAGGGCGTGCGGGCTGATGAAGTCTGCGATGTCTTCGCTGAATTGTGTGCGAGGTCCTGGGGGTCTGTAGATGAGGGTCCCTCTGAGTGTGGTCTTGGGGTTGGTGTGTATCTGGAAGTGCAGATGTTCGGCGGATGTGAGGGTGTCTTCGGAGTTGGTCGTGATGCGGATGGTGTTCTTGTGGACGATGGCGATGCCTCCTCCAGTCTGGTTGACGCAGTCTCTCCGGGTGATATTGTATCCGTCGGGGATGGCGACGGCGATGTCGGGCGCTGAGGAGGCGTTCATCCATGTTTCCGTGAGGAAGGCGACGTCTGGAGATGTGGTGTCGAGCAGGTTCCAGAGTTCCACGGCGTGTCTGTGGACGGAGCGGGTGTTGAGCAGGATGCACTTCAGGTGGTTGCTGCTGGTGCTCGGCTTGGCGGGTGCGGTGCAGGTCCGGATGCAGGTGAATTTGCAGGTTTGGCAGGTGAAGGGTCCGTGGGTGCGTCTCGGGGTGGCTCGGTTGCAACCGGGGATCCGGCCGGTGTTGAGTGCGATGAGGGTGGCGGCGTCGTAAGTCCGGCGGGTGGGCTGGCATCTGCGGGGACCAGGGTTTCTGGCGCTGGGCGCGGTCCAGGCGCGGACGGGCGTAGACGGGTTTGCCTTTGGCGCGCCTTCGGCGCACCCGCTGCGAACGCTGCGCGTAAACGTGCACTCGGCAATAAATGGCGACGTGGGAGGGAGGAGCAGCTGGGAGGCGGGAGCAGGGTGGCGAATGGGAAGGGACACAGAGAAAGAAGGGGGCGGGGCCGCAGGGGAGCAGCAGCGGGGAGCAGGGAGAGGGCGGGAAACGCGGCAGGGGCTGGGCACAACAAGTGGGGCAAAATACACAATAACGCTGGAAAACAGAGGCAAACGACAAAAGACACAGTGGCAAAATACGAAATACAAACGCAACAGAGGCAAAATACAACGGTCAAGGACCAGGAGCACAGCTGCGGGCAGCGGCGGCACTCGGCGGGCTCGGGGGCAGCCTGGGCTCACTCACGGGGAGTGTGCGCGGTGCGTGGGGTGACCAGCCCAGAGGGTCAAGAGTCACTGCTCACCACCGCGTGCACTCCGCCATAAATGGCCAAGTGGGAGGGAGGAGCAGCTGGGAGGCGGGAGCGGGGCGGCGAATGGGAAGGGACACAGAGAAAGAAGGGGGCGGGGCTGCAGGGGAGCAGCAGCGGGGAGAGGGTGGGAAACGCGGCAGGGGCTCGGCACAACAAGTGGGGCAAAATACACAATAACGCTGGAAAACAGAGGCAAACGGCGAAAGACACAGAGGCAAAATATGAAATACAAACGCAACAGAGGCAAAATACAAAATACAACGGTCAAGGACCAGGAGCACAGCTGCGGGCAGCGGTGGCACTCGGCGGGCTCGGGGGAAGCCTGGGCTCACTCACGGGGAGTGTGCGCGGTGCGTGGGGTGACCGGCCCAGACTTTAAGTGTATGTAGTTGTAGAGCCAAGAATCCCCCCAAGGGACGATCCAACCCCATTACCTGATGAGAGAGAATGAAGACCCCATTTTGGTCACAAACTGGACACCCCTCACGAGATGTCAGGTAGCTGCGTGATGATTTCTCTGCATGCAAGGACCCTCTTTGTCAGCAGAAGTACCTCCTCTACTAATCTATCAGGTTGCTCATCTTTTATAATAGAAAGCAGACTTGCGATGTACACATAGATTAGTGATGTGGATATGGAGAAAGCCCGGTCGTCCCGTGGATGAAGAGAGTGATGACAGTTGTACATAGTGAGGAACAAGACCTTGTACATGAGGTTCAGGGTGTTGTGATAATGTTGTGTGAAGATAGATGTTTCAGAGAAACTAATCCAGCACTGTCGTGCGTGCAAATTTATGAAAATGGTCACCACTGTGAAACTTTATAAGTGAGGACAATGTAAGAAATAAGTTGCTTCACTATATGGCCTAACCCAGGAATATATCAGCCTGTCACTGGCAGATATCTGTGACAGAGCCACACCTAGGACCATGATTCTAAGGCCTATGAGTACTGCTGAGCCAAGGACCCAAAGGCAGTAAAGGAGTTTTCCCTCAAGTTCCTTGTCGTCTGATGTTAGACAACCCCACAACGTTCAAGATCACAGTCGAGCTGCACCCAGCGGTCGTCATCTCATTCAAAGTTGTTGGGCAAGTCCTACCGGAAGAAGAAAACAAAGAAGCCTTAAACATCTTCGACTTCGCCACACCGATGTAAGTCGTCGGCAAGGTGCGGGAGCGTCAGCACTCCAGGCCATTCACTTCAGCAGAGCCTGAGACAGACTCCCTTCCATGCTTTCCTGACTTTCCCTGAGCCGGAACAACCCCTGCCCAGCTGCTAGAATTTTCTTAGGTCATGTACATCATATTTGGATGGCCCGGCACCTCTGGAGTGCCTTCAGGCCACGCAGACTCAGGAAGGGCTCCCACTGGATCATTACTGGCAGGTTCACCTTCAATGCCAGTGGGGCCACATAGATCCAGTGTTGAATCTGGAGCGAAGCTGCCTTTGAGAGCAAGACCTTTCTCAGCGCCCACTCCAGTACTGACATTCCCGCGCCGCCACCAAAACACAACTGTGGGGGAGGAGCCAAGATGGCGACCGGGACGGCAGCGTAGACTCCCGGCTCCGTGAACCTCCGCATCCCGCACGGATATCCTGCACGAGATCCTTAACCTGTGCTACGCGGTCGTGTTTCTGAAGGAGAGAGGCACCCGACTGTGTGACTCCGAGGTTTCTGGCTGCGGTATCGCTGGAGAAATGTGCATTTGAACTTTGCGGCCTGTGCGGCCCTGGAGCCGGGACCTCGAGTGGACGCCGTGGCCGGGTGGCAGTTCAACAACAGCGGCCTGTTGTGACTGGGTGGAGTCGGTCCACCGGAGCGGTGCCAAACTCGGCCTACATTTCGTTGTGGTCGTCTCTACTGTCAAGCGTAGCGGACCGAGTGCATGCCCGGGGGTGCAATTCTCAGACCCTCCGGTGGCTGCCCCTGCCTTTGATGGTGAGCTGCCCGGCCGCCGCCCGTATCCTGCCCTGATCATTGCGGGCCGCCCCCGAATTTTTACGGGAGCTGGTCCGTAGTGGGGACGACTGTTGCCCGTGACCACGCAACGGATAACTTTTCGCCTGCCCCCGGAACCCGGTCACCAGCGACGTGGACATCGAGACGCTTGTCCCGGGGTCCCGGCCCCGGTGAGGGTCGGGCATACTTGGCGGCCATCTTGTTGCGATGAAGCCTACCATCCTGTCCGCTGGGCCGCAGCGGGATTGTGAGAGTGCGACTTTCGGGAGTGTGGCAGCGCGATCGCAGAGAGCTGTGCTGGGGTACGGCGACCTCCTCGAGGCCCTTGGTGCTCTTCACTCCTCCTTGATTCATGGTGTCGGGGTCTTGGGGAGTAAGCTTGACGGTGTGGCGTCGGCGTTGGGGCAGTGGCGGCCCGCCTGTCCGCACGTACACAGGGACTACCCACACTGCGCACAGGAGGACACTTTGGCGGCCACCCCTGAGGTTAGTGCACGGCTGGACGCTCCGGCCAGTATGCTACAGTGTGTTCGTCCAGCTGAGGACCTGATCTGCCCCGGAGGCATTAGACCTGAGTGGGATGTGGTAGCCTCGTCCCGTACGTGCCCTCCTGCGACCCAGAGACAACTCCAGCAACTATTGTCTGCTTTGGCTGCTTCTGCCTTCCTGGACCTGGAATGCAGTGCATATCCTTGTGCAGCACTGGGAAGCCTGTTTCTCCACGCTGCGGACTGTGTTGATGCTCAGAGACTTCCACCCTACCTGTGTGCGTCGCTTCTCGGACGTTTTTGGACAATCCTCTACCTTGGAACATCGGATATGGTGCTGGGTCGAGGGGTAGGCATGGGCAGACTCCCAAAGAGTGGTCAGGGATGAGGCTGATCCTTCAGGGGTGGTCATCTAGTGGACGGGCGGGCTCAGGGGTTGCGTGCTCTCCTGGCATAGCTAACAGCATAATAGGTGCATAATGCTCCCCATTTTTCTTTGAGAAGATAGATTTTGTGCCGTTTATTGTTCACTTTGGGGGAAACTTACCGTGCGGGAGGGAGAAGCCGGGGGTATGTTTTGAAGGCCCTCCTCCAGTTTATTAATACTTTCTCTACCCCCCCCGTCTGGTGGGGTTCTTTTCCTACTTCTTTTTCCCTATTCTCCTATATTTCGGGTCTGGTTCCAGGGCGACAGGCACACTGCTGGGGGGGGGGCCGTACTCATCTGCAGAGGTGCAGGGTGGGGGGTTGGGGGAGGGGATTCTTTAGTCTTTTATCTCTTTTTCCATGGCCTCCTTTTTCTTCTCTGATTCTTTTTGTTTTTCTTTTCTGGGATCAGCGTGATACACCTCCTTTGCTATGACTCGTTGCCGCTCCGTGTGTACCACAATTTCCGGGGTGCTCTCCGGGAGTTCTGGCGTGGGACTGCAGGCGCAACTGCTTATGACATTTTTCCCCATCCTGATGTTCTTGTGTTTGCGCCATTGACCTAATGGATTGCTTTAAATCGCTTACGTTTATTACTCTGCATACCTGTAATTGCTGTTTGAAAATTGTCTGGCACCTGATCCTTCTGCCTTGTTTCATTATAAAATGAAAACCTTTTTCTCCTGGTGCCCTACCTACTTTGTTCACAGTATTAGCATTACGATTCTGCTCCCCGAAGTGCTGCCTGTGTTTACACTTGCCTTTTTTTGCTCTGATTGCTTAGCGGCCGGCCCCGGGGGGTTGTAGGCCCATACTTGTTCTTGATTGAACTGTCAATAAAGGTTTTCAAAAAAAAAAAAAAAAAAAAAAAAAACACTACTGTGGCACCATCCCCATCCTCATTTCTGGCTCCGACACAGAGATAGGCGGGCATCGTCTGACTCTTGTTCCGGCGCGGGCGGGCTGGGACCATGCACTCCAGGTCAAAGCCAGTGCCATCTTCATTCAACAGGCCTGAAGAGCGAAACGAATAGAAGGGGTCTGCGGAACCTTATGGATACCAGCATCCCCTAGACGATACAGAGGACAACTTATATGGACACTGACTTGGTCTCTCCCCCTTCCGAGGCTCTGGAAGAGGAGGGTGCCTCATTCACTGTGGTAGTGTGTAGGGAGGCTGAGGTTTTGGACCTGAAGTGGCAGTCAAGCTGAATGTCTTGAAAGAGGTACTTCTACTGGGAGTCGCCCCATCTGAACCCTAACTTTGTAATGAAGCTCTTACTAATATTCTACTAGGGGCCTGGTGGAAGCCCTGCGTTGGGCCTCCTGTGCATAGTATAATTTCATGCCACAGTTGTTCCACTGCTGGGGACCCCAGTTTCCTTACACAGCACCCCACCCTAGAGAGCTTCGAGGCCCAAGCCTCCAACTGTAGTGTCAAACCTGGTGTGTTGCATACCACTCCACTGGATGGGGAGTACAAGAGGCTGGACACCTTTGGGAAATGAATGTTCTCTGCGTTCTCTGCCATCCTTGCACTGTGGTCCGTGAACACAGCATGCCTCTTGGGCAGATACTCCTGTATGATCTGGGAGTCGGTTGCGCAAGTGCTGCCTATTGTCTCAGACGAGGCCAGAGCCATTGATGAGGGAAGAGACACAGCAAAATTCAACTTAAGATTCACTTATGGATGTGCCTTTTGAGAGCTCTTTTCTTTTTGGAAAGATGGAGGGCTCACTGCTGGAGCACTTTAAGGATAGAAGAGCTACAGCCAGGTCCTTGCGCTTCTCCCTGGCCCCTTGCTAACCTCAGTTCACTTTCCGCCACAGAAGGGGTTTTCAACCACGTTCATACATTCCCAGCCTTTTTATTGAATTTGGATGCAGGTCCCACAGACCACCTGGGAAAGGTAGCCAAAGGACTGGCCTGGAACCCCACCTCCCCCATCAGGCATAGCCTCAAAACCCCTTTAGTTTGCCCTCCTACCATCATGGGCATCCAGTGGGAGGCATGATAGGCCACCAGCTGCACCACTGGAATTTGGAAACATCGGACCATTGTGTTTTGCAGGTTGCCAAAAGGGGCTACTCCATCCCCTTTGTGACGACCCCTCCATCAATGTCATCCACTTACAACTGGCTGAAGGAGGACCACCTCTCCTTGCTCCATCAGGAAGTGTTGGCTCTCTTGGCCAAGGAGCAATCATGAGGGTGCCGGAATCAGAAGTAGGTCACGGATTCTATAACCGCTACTTCCTGGTGCCCAAAAAGGACAGAGGCCTTCATACTATCCTAGACCTGCGCCTTCACAATTTATTTCTGAAAAAGGAGAAATTCAAAATGCTTATGCTCGCTCAAGTCCTGTGTGCCCTGCACTCAGGAGACTGGACGGTAGCGCTGGACTTGCAGGACACATATTTCCACATGCCCGTCCTGCCTGTCTACAGACGTTACTACCATTCACGGTGAGCCAAGAGCACTTTCAGTTTGTTGTGCCCCTTTTCATCTTTACCAGCACCCCTAGAGTGTTCACCAAGGTGATAATTGTGGTGGCAGCATATCTGCGGAGGTCAGGGATTCCAGTCTTCCCATACCTCGATGATTGGCTGTTTAAGCCGGTCACTCAACAGGCAGTTGTCTCCAACCTCAAGACTACGGCGAACCTCCTGCACTTGCTGGAGGTTCACTATCAATGTTCCTTTCATCAGAGCTGTTCTGGACCCTACAGTTTCCGAGAGCCAGATATATTCAGTCTATGATACAGATATTTCAGCTACTATCCTGGATTTCGGAATGAATGACCCTGAGGCTGTTGGGCATTATGGCATCCTGTATCCTGCTTGTAACACTTGCTTGTTGGCATATGTGGACTCTGCAGTGGGACATGAAGTTCCACTGGGCACAGCATCAGGTGTATCTCTACAACATAGTCCAGATCTTGGAGGTAACTGTGAAAGATGTGCAATGGTGACTGACGAACCACGATTGGGTCAATGGCAGCCCTCTCTACCTTCCTCAACCAGAGCTGACTACAGTGACCGATGCATCACTCCTTGGCTGAGGCGGACTCTGGGAGCGATGGAGATCAGAGGACTCTGGTCTCCGTCAGAGTTCGAGCTTCACATCAATATGGGATGAGCAGCTTGGCATTGAAAGCCTTTCATCCTTTGATCAAGGGAAGACTGGTGCATGGACAATAGAAACGCAATTTTGATCGGCAAAAAACAAAGTAGGGTAGGGTCATGGACTCTTTGGGAAGGGTCTCTGCATCTCTGGACATGGCTGGAACATCAGTGCATTTTCCTGGTGGTTCATCACCTGGGGAGATCTTTAAAGGTCATAGTAGACAAACTGAGTGGATGATGCTTAGTGTATCACTAATGGCATCTCCATCCAGAGATGGTACAAGGTCTCTTTCAAGTTTGGGAAGAGCCTTGGCCCAGAATGCACCATGTCCACAAATTTGTGCAGGTGAGTTTACATGGTGTCTTTTGCTCTGAGACGCTTTTCATCTCAAGTGGAGCTCTGGCCTCCTGTATGTCTTTCTGCCAGAACCACTTCTACACGGAGTTCTCAAGAAGATCAGGAATGACTGGGGCCAAGTCATTCTTGTGAGTCTGGATTGGGCAAGGAGAGACTGGTATCCCAGGCTGTTGAGCATAAGCATCGGTCCCCCGATCAAGTTGCTTCATCGAGAGAATCTTCTGGTGCAGCAATGGGAGGGTCCTACACTTGAGCCTGCACACCCTTCATCTTTATGTTTGAAGATTGAGCGGTAACAGCTGACAGCTTTCAAACTTCCTCACAAAGTATGTGATGTTATTGTGGCAGCTAGGCGTACCACCACCAAGTGGGTATACACCAGCCTGTTGAGATAAATCTGTCGCATGGTGTTTATCTAGGAACATTAATCCTCTACCTGCACCCCTTTCTCAGGTTCTCCTGTTTGGTCTATTCTTGGCCCAGCCGGGCCCTGCTCTCGGCACAGTTACTTATAGGGCATTTCAGCCTTTTTGTGTTTTCCAGACCAATCTTCTTTGTTCAAGGCACCTTTTATGGCTAGTTTCCTCAAAGGTTTCCAACATACATTTCTCCCAGGTCATTCAGCATGCTTAATTGGGACTTAATGTGTGCATACTTTGAGCCACTGCATAATTGCCCCGCCATTGATTAACCATCAAGACTGCCTTTTTGGTGCCCATTACATCAGCCAGAATGGTCAGCGAATTGCAGGCACTCTATGTAAACCCTCCCTACACCATCTTCTATCCAGACAATTTCGTACTCTGGACACATGCCTCCTTCCTCCCAAAGGTTGTGGCTCCTTTCCATGTAGGCCAGAGCATCCCACTGCCTAACTTTGTTTCTCCACCTCACACTTCAAAGGAGGCGGAGAGACTCCATTTTCTGGACCCAAAAAGAGTTGTAGTTTCTAACTTGATCGCACAAAAGTTACGGGTGGACAATCAACACTTTGTGGGGTACGAAGGGGCTTAGGAATTGAAGGATGTGCAGAAATGGACCATCTCAAGAAGGATAATGCCCTGCATAAATAACTGCTATGTATTGGTCAAGAAGCAACCCCCTGAGGGCTTGCTTGCTCATTCCACGAGAGCCAAGACTGAAACCACTGCATTAGAGTAAGGAATCCCTGTCCTGGTCATCTGTCAGGCAGCAACATGGGCACCTCTGCAAATGTCTACCAAACACTACTGCCTGGACAGTTCGGACCGTTGTGATGGTCACTTTGTCCACTCAGTCCTGTAGGACTTCCTGGTTTAAATCAGCTTTGCATACCCACCCCCCGGAAGGCATAGGTAGGGTTTTGTATTCTAAGGTAATGAATCTGCGGCTAGAAGTCTCTCTCAAATGAACAAGTTACTTACCTTTGGTTAAGCCTTATCGGGTAGAGTATCTATGTAGCCGCAGATTGCTTACTGGTCATTCCATCCTCCATGCTCGCAGAACTGTTTACATTGTGGGGGTCATCCTTCTAAGGACTTTAGAATTTCAGTTTAGTTGTCAGAATTCATCGTGGCTCTGCATGCTTGGCGTGGAAAGTCGCGAAAGGAACTGACTTCAGCCCTTCAGGGTGACATTTATATAGGCACCAGGCATTGCATTGCCGGGGCAGAGACAACCAACACAGAGCCGAACGTGGCCACCTCAAGGGTACTGCTTGAAAACTTCTGGATCTAGTCTAACTCCTGGGGAATATTCTATGGTTAGGATTCTGAAGCTAGATAGATTCTCTACCAGATAAGGCATCACCAAATATAAGTAACTTCTTGAGAGAAAGACTGCAATGGTTAGAGGGACCAGGTAGGCAATTTCATAAGAAGATGAGTGTGGCAGGGGAGAGATAGATATGGAGGTAAGATCTCATTGGGACCAAGTGATGAAAATGGCATTATTATGCAAAAGGAAGGTAGGAAGCATGAGTGTGTCAAGGAGACAAATCACAAAAACAAAACCAAAGGAAATGATGGACGGAGTGTTGAACATTGCAAGCACTCACCCCCAGTCAACTGATCTGGGTTTAATCCATCACCGTTCTTTAGCCCACTCTGCCACCCCAGTTCAGACATGGCTATATGCAAATCAGTCTGACCCCGTGCCTCATGGGAACAGTCCAGCCCGAACTGCCAAGCCATGTCTTCCCTGGACCGGAAACAGGCTTCCTAGGACCGGTTTCTGGCATTTCAGCCGTCTTCAGCCAGGCTTGCTTGAATCCAGTGGCAAAGTGAGCAAGGGACTCACGTCTGAGCATACCATGCCAACTTATGGCAAACAAAGCGGTACAAAAGGGGGTGGTGATGGACGGAGCATCAGAACCAATCAAACACTCACACCCAGTCAAAAGATCTGGGTTTGATCCATCACCGTTCATTAGCCCACTCTGCCACCCCAGTTCAGACATGGCCATATGCAAATCAGTCTGACCCTGTGCCTCATGGGAACAGTCCAGCCCGAACTGCCAAGCCATGCCTTCCCTGGACCGGAAACAAGCTTCCTAGGACCGGTTTCTGGCATTTCAGCCGTCTTCAGCCAGGCTTGCTTGAATCCAGTGGCAAAGTGAGCAAGGGACTCATGTCTGAGCATACCCTGCCAACTTGTGGTGAACAAAGCGGTACAAAAGGGGGTGGTGATGGACGGAGCATCAGAACCAATCAAACACTCACACCCAGTCAACAGATCTGGGTTTGATCCATCACCGTTCTTTAGCCCACTCAGCCACCCCAGTTCAGACATGGCCATATGCATGTCATATTCCTTTTTACATATTATTTATTCCTTTCAATCAATGTTATATTTATTTCAATGGATGTCACATTCATATTAATACTTGTCTTATTAATTTTAAGATGCAACGTATCTATTTTAACATATATCATATTCATTTGAATATGTATCATGTTCATTTCAAAGCATGTCATATTCATCTTAACACATGCCATATTCCTTTCAATAGATATCTCATTCACATTAACACATCTTATATTCATTTTAACATGAATCATAACCATTTCAACACGTATCATAATCATGTCCAGGTGTATCATATTACTTTAAATGCAACTCGTATTCACTTTGATAAATGTCATATTCATTTCAATGCATGTCATATTCCTTTTTACATATTATATATTCCTTTCAATCAATGTTATATTTATTTCAATGGATGTCATATTCATATTAATACTAGTCTTATTAATTTTAAGATGCAACGTATCTATTTTAACATATATCATATTCATATGAATATGTATCATATTAATTTCAATGCATGCTATATTAATTTTGACAAATGTCGTGAGAATTTCAGCTTTGGTCATACTTATTTTAAGACATGTCAAATTCAGTTCAATGGGGCTTATATTAATTTCAACACAAGCCATATACATTTTAAATCATCTTCTATTCATTTCTGAAATTCTCATATTCATTGCAATCTGGGTAACAATAATTTCAACGCAATTCATGTTCATTGCAACATGTGTAATGTTCATTTTAGTGCAAGTTATAATATTTTCAATGTGCATTGCATTCTTTTCAGAATATAATATATTTATTTCAATCTGTTATATTAATTTCAATGTATGTCATATACCTCTTGACATATGTCAGTCATTTCAAGAAATCTCCCATTCTGTTTGAAGCATATTGTATTCGTGTCAGTGATTGCTATATTGTTTGTAGTGAGGGCCATATTCATTTCAGTATGATTGATACATATTTAGGTATATCTCCTATTTAATTTGGAGTGTGTGTTATTCATATTAATCACAAAGTAGCACATTCACTCTGCCAGGTTTCATATTTGTTTTGATTCAAGTCAGATTCACTCTGCCAGGTATCATAATTATTTTGACACATATTACATTTATTCTGGTGTGTGTCATATTCATTTTGCAGCATGCCATGCATTTCAGGAGGTGGCTTATATGGGGATCTGTAATTTTGACATGAACGGCTTCCCATATGGGGTGTGGCAGTACTATAAAAGAGGTCCACACCCAAGACAACGTGCTTACTATTTTTTGCCGATCCGGGAGGAACAGCTGTTCCAGTTGCAGCGGACTTCGTGATTGAACTAATTCCAGGCAGCAGTGTCAAAGCGAAACGAATTCTCCTACGTAAGCAGTGCTGAAAACGAAGAAGTCGACTGAGTCAGGTTAAGGTGACTAATTTTTACCAGTTTGAGAAGACGCTTTGTTTCGGGACTTTCACGCACTAAGGGCAAAGAACTATTGCAAGAGATCGACTTTTGGAACGTTCGTTAAACATTGTGTCAAGTAGTTTTGTTTATTGCTTATTTCACTGGGAAAAATTCAACGAACATTATCGGACAAAAGTGTGCTCTATCAGAAACTGTATATAAAGTTGATTGGCAGGTCCAGCCCCGTTTATCACAAAAGAACTAACGCTACTTGGAAAGGATACTAATGCACCTTTCCTTACAAATGACTGAAACTACAGCAAGGATATAGAGGTGATTGTTTACGACTGAGTTATTAACGGAAAAACTTGATATAAGTAATACGCTGTTATTTAAAAGGTTAACGTTTTACATTTCTTTTACAGATTTCCTTCCCTGCTGTTCCTTCCCTAACACCCTTTCCCCCACCTGGCCACCCTAATACTCTGTGTCATAACGACAAAGCAGAGTTGGAGCTGCCTGGAGGTGGACCCTTCTGGCATCGAACAAGTTCCGAGGAATCTGCATCTTGATGCATACGCCTGCTACTGCCTTAGTTTGGTCCTGAAAAGTAAAAGCGGTGTCTACCGCTCAGAATCAACAGATAGTGCTACCACCAGCTGTGTGTCATCTGCTCAGGATACCACAGCTAACCCTCTGTTCCTAGCTACTGCTGCCAAAGGTTGGATATAGATGTTAGAAAAGGTTGGGCTTAAAGCCGAGCCCTGAGGAACCCCTTGGTGGATAGCACGTACCTGGGAGCAGAAGGGGGGACAGACACTTGGAAAGTACGCTAGGAAGGAGGTGAGCCAACCCATGGCAGAGCCGCCGACACCGATATCCTCCAAGCGTTGCAGCAGAATCTGATGGGACACAGTGTTGAACGCAGCGCTCAAATCCAATAAGATTAAAGCTGGGGTGCGACCGACATCTAACGTGCCCCTCAGATATTCTGTTGCAGTCAGAAGGGTGGTCTCAGTACTGTGACGTGGGTGGAAGCCGTTCTGGGAGGGGTCGAGCAGATTGTCTTCTAAGAACTTCGTGAGGGTGGCGTTGATGTAAGCTTTGGTGATCTTGGAAACCAACGCGAGGAGGGAGATAGGTCCGAAACTCTTTGGTTTGGAGGCATCCAGCCTGGGCTTCTTTCACGAAGGGACCACATTGGAATGTTTCCAAGTGATAGGGACCACCGCAGAATACAGAGATAGATTGATGAGTTTCCCGAAGGGTGAAAGAAGTTGAGGTAAAAATTCCTGGAATTGGTTCGGTTTGGGAGGGTCTGCAGGGGATCCTGATTTAAGTTTATATAAGTTTATTGCAGATCACGCGCATCACTTCTTGAGAGCGCACAGGGAAGACAGAGAGTCGTCCCTAGTCTCAGTGTGGGGAAAGATTTTATAAATGTCCTCGACCTTCTTGATAAAGAAAGCAGCAAGGGTCTTGCATTGCTGATTAGAAGAAGGGGGGTGGCTTGAGGTTGCCCTGAGGATTTAAGGTCTTTAAGCAGGGAAAAGACACGTTTATCAGGATTGCTGCTGCTTCTGATCTCATCGGCATAGTAGGCAGCTCTTTGCTTTTGAATGGCTCTATGATAGTTCTTCATGGCTACACGGTATTGTGTTTTCAGGTTTGGGTCATAGTCCCGCCTTCAGGCCCATCCCAGCCTTTCACAACTTTTCCGGATTGAGGCCAAGTTGTCAAGATGTGCTGGTTTATGTCACATTGTTTTAAACTCATGGCACACTTTATGAGCAACGGGGTTGTTGATGAGGGTTAAGGGTATGAAAACATACACCATACGGGATTCTGGGCAATGCAGTTCTTTGTGGCTGAATGAATGTCTGTTCCATTTTTTTCAAGAAAACCGGAAGTCAGTTTTTTTCGTTTTGAGTGAGATGCATCTGTTGAAGCACCTGAAGTTAATTGGTGCGTTATAAAGACCAGTTGAGAAGAACACGGTTGCTTTATTATTACAGGGAGATAGATGTGTGCGTGCGCACTCATTAGACACGCAAAATATGGAACACGTTTGCGTGAAGAATAAGATGTCAGCAAGCGAGGTGTTGCAACTTTTTTATCCCTGAAGGATTTATTATATCTGTCACGGTAAGCGAAGGAGAACGGTATTACATTAGGCATTCCCAAGCACATATGTTTTAACTTTAAGGAAAATGAGTCAGTCGAATGAGGGAGGGGGGGCTATTTAATAGATAGAGGAATGTTACCAGGACTCGGGAGGTTTTTCAAGGGCACTGTTACAAACAGCCTGTTGCTCTTTTATTTTATTTAATTAGAGGTGTCGCCTTTGAGCGTTTTCTGATGTTCAGTATAGGAATTACGAGTATAATGTTTATTTTAATTATGTGAGTTGGAGAAAGACAGAAATATAATGCTGATGGAAACATCTATTAATTTGTGTATTTTAGATACCCCTGACGAAGGGATACGTCCCGAAATGCATTGGGTAACACAATAAATCACGTGACACTTGGATATCATCTTGCCTCCTGTGTGTGTTTGATCTACCTTTCATTGAATTATAATGAGTAAAATTAATTGAAGATTACCAAGAAAAATGGCAGTATAAAGCAATGGATTAATTTTAGAGTACACAAAGAATAAGGATAACGAGATTTAATTGATTGGACTCATGCATTCATTAAAGGCTGTGCTGCCGGTATTGGAGCCGGAACTGGGTCCAGGAGTTTTGTTCATTTTGCAGCGCAATTGGACGGAGCGCTTTCCAGGCATGCACGCCTACAAGTACGAATTTGACAAGT
Source organism: Triturus cristatus (assembly GCF_964204655.1). Taxonomy (NCBI): domain Eukaryota; kingdom Metazoa; phylum Chordata; class Amphibia; order Caudata; family Salamandridae; genus Triturus; species Triturus cristatus. The sequence goes on along the minus strand of NC_140586.1, from coordinate 829,687,385 downwards.
TTCAGGATAATGTTTAAGATTAAGATTGGTGTGCATCTCGCTACTCATGTTCAAGTTGTCATTGTACCACGGACTAGACTGGATATTCGGGCACTGGGACCACCTGGCGGGGATGAGAGTATCGAGGGAGTGTGTCAGCCACTCAGAGACGGTACTCTCCGCCCCATCCGGATTATCTGGAAGACTGGCGTTTGGCTCAGGCGGAGGGTGCAGAACTGCTCAGTATCAAGTTCATGCCAGGGGCAACTTAAGACCGATTTGCGCGCTGTGCCCTGAAGGGAGCCCACTCCCTATAGTGACATGGTTACCAAGTAATGGTCTGAGCAGCTCATAGGAATAGGTGGATTAACTTTGAGAGCAGGAAGGTGTGCGTTCCTGCACATATACAATCCAGAAGGGTGTTTTGCAACTCCTATGTATGCTGCATTGTGCAACACACATAGAAGTTACAAATTGTCAGTTTTTAAATGATTGTTTATGTGCATAAAGGGTCACCTTCCTGCATATGAGCAAGCATTCATGGCGTTTTGCTGTTTCTATGTGTGCTGCACAATGCAGCACACATAAAAACAGTAAATCGATGAGAAATATAAAGCATTTCTCCTCGTTTTGCCATGTTAAGACCAGGTTTTCCCTATTTTGGTGCTGCCTCCTATTTACGCCTCCCTTATACATAGGGGTCAGCGTCAAATACAATGGGTGTTGCAGTGGAACGCCCACCACAACACCAATTTCACGCTCCATTCATGCTAAGTATGGCATGAAAGTGGGCCTTATTTACAAGGCGGCGTTCAGCCACATTAAGTGATGTTCCTGTGGTGATAGGAGCTTGTAAATATGCCCCCTAGTTTTTAAATTTAATGCTCTTGTATATCCCTAGTATATGGGACTTTATGTACCAACGGCCTGTAATGTAATGCTACAAGTAGGCTGCAGCACTCATTGTGCAGCACACTACAGTAGCACTATGAAACACATCTCAGGCCCTCCATTGCAGCCTGTGGTGCAGCTTTAAATTGCCCTTTCAACCTGGCACAAATAAACCTTTTGCTAGGCCTAAAGCTTCATTTTTAATACTTATAAGTGACCCCAAAACATAGGGCACGGGTGCATGGTAGTTAAAAAGTAGGACATGTATATTTAATGTTTTAAATGTGCTTGTATTGAAAACTTCCCAAAGTAATTTTTCACAGTGGCAGGGTGGCCTCAAATAGACTAACACTGGTTTACCTTATTACATTTATTAAGTACTAAATTCAGTTAGGAAACAGCTAGAAAAAATTCTTCTACCACTCATTTTAATAGTAACTTGCAATCCTCTTTCATGGGTAAGTCAGATTTAGATTGCTATTTTAGGAATGCCACTTTTAGAAAGTTGGCATTTTTCTGCCTAAGTTAAATGTGCCTGTCTGCCTGTCTCCAGGGTCTCCTGATTGTTGAAGTCTCTCCCTGATAGCATTTCCCTGCCTAACGTTTCAGGGGCCTTTCTGTTTTTGGCGAGTTGCTCTTGGGCTGGTGACTGCTCCTCCACTGGGAAATGTGCACTGGGGCCTGACAGTGGACAAAGAGGCTTGGGTGTAGAGTGCAATAGGTATTCCTGACAGGATGGCTAGGAAGGAGCGGTGCGCTACCCTCTGTTGTGTGCAGATTTAGATTCCCGATTTATGCCCTTATATAGGCACAATTCACATTCCCCTTATTTGGACATAGAAATACGGCCCTTATTTAGACATTGTCCATACAAATCAAATACAGGTATGGCCACCTACATCCGTCCATCCACGTAACAACGAATTCTCGGAAAACCAGACCCTTAAGCCTTTAGGAATTTCCCTCAGCTTGAATATTGATTTCTCCAAGAACTCATTAAGTATGCATGAACATCTATTCCTTAGGGGTTCATTCATGACGTTCCTCTGCCCGACTTTTACGTCAATACTGGCATTCCTAGACACCTTCAAGGTATAAATATACTAGCACTTGCCCTGGCAAATTGCGGTTCCCAGAGGATTCGATCCAACCTAGACTGCGCGGTTCGCCACGGCAAGTTCGGAAGGAGATCGAGTTCCAGCCTGATGCACTGACCTGACGCTGCCATCCTCCTTGCAGAGAATCCAGCTCCAGTACTCTCTGACTTCCCTTGGGGGTTAGACTATCGAGTCCAGAAAAGAGATTCCAACCTCTCTCATTCTAAGGTATGGAGTTGATTAGAACTTGGAGAACATTTTGGCAACTCTTGGCTAAACTAAGATATAGATAGCTATACTTTAGAAATGGCACCTACTTCAAACCTCGTACTGCACTTAGGTTAAGTACACTGGGGTAGAACAATTTACAAGCATCAGATGAGTATCACATTCTAGCTTATGTTATTTATGTATGTATTTTGATCAATATATGTCATAGCGACAAACCATGCTATTGCAGTATTATTTTATCTTACTGCTAACCTCGTACATATTGTACTTTGCAGTCTGTCTTATGATTGTAGCAATTCATATCTCTTGCATGAGAAATAAGACTGTTCAATAAACACTTTTATTGAAACGCCCGTCTCTCTATTTCTGTGCAACTCTGCAGAAACGAAGCATGCATGATTGACTGAGTGAAACTGTTATCTGTTGTTTCCACGATTCTGAGGTTGTTCCGATTCTAAAAGGAAACAAAGTTGTCATGTTTATGCAGTTGTCAGAGACTAATCCCTTCTTGTATATTCGAGAAGTTTCTAGTTACCTCTGAGTTAGCTGGCACACACAAGTAATTAAGATTAATATACTCGATAGAGACATACTGACCTTAGTCCTATGTCAAATCTATAGTGTATATTATTCCAATGCGCAGAGCCTATCAGGGATATAGGAACTACACTACACCTGACTACATTTCAAAATCGCCTGCCCCAGCACACAAAATGGAACTTGTCCCCTACTGATATTGTTTTTCTTGATTAGTCTCAATAATGTCGAATCATGGATCTTTCATTTATTTTATTTTATTCTGCATCTTCCTCTGGCTACAGTGCATGGACAATTTTTTCCAATCTCAAAGCAGGCTCATTTCTGCAGGGCTTCCCCTGTAGCTTCTGTTTCAGAGTTTATTATTTGGACTTGGATTCTCCCTCTGGTTTCTGCCCCATCAGGAGGAAATAATCTAGACCTGCATGACCACTTAGCAAGTGCTTTTGTAACAGTTTGATGTTCTCTTTGTGAGTGTCTTGTGCTTGTTTTATCCCCTCTTCAGTCCCTGGATGTGACTTGTTCTCTTCCCCCACAGGACTGTGTTCATTGTGCCCCACACATTTAATAGATTTGCTGGATACTGGTTATGATCCAGATAACAATTCATGACGTCTTCCATGGGTGCTTGGAACTAAGGATGCCTGATTAAGAGTCTACCTAATGGTTCAGTTCCTTTTTAGGTCTCACGCCAAGCGATGCAGTGCGTAGCACTGGTCGCGCAGCGAGAGTCCTTTTGTCCGGGGTTCCGAAACGGTCTCTGGAATTGTACACGCTTGTGCGTATGTTTTTAGTTTTGGCTTCCGTTATTGGGCTTTGAGTGCGTGTTTTTTTTAAACAGAGCACGATATAGGCCAAAGGTGGGTGCATTGCTCCGCCCATGGCCTATTGGTGTCTGTTACGCGCACCAAAGTCCATGTGATTTCAATTATCGTGCCCAGAATGGGCGCGATAATTTAAAACATATGGCTCGCTGTGGCGCGCGCACCACTAGCAGGCATGTTTTTTTTTAACAATAGCGCTTTCGCGATCGCTTTCAGTGCCGCTTGTTTCTTTTAGCTTTGATGCCTATTCCCCCCTCCCACCCGCTCCTCAGCAAAGTACTTGTTTTTTTACCACGCGATATCGCGCTATGTAAATAGGGCCGATTTTCGGCACTTATGTTATTGTTTCTGTTCTAAATGCATGTTTTCAATGGTGAGAGATGAAGATCGGAAAATTCAAACATATGACGGGATATTCCCCAGCGGTTTCCTCAATCATTGTGTGCTCCGAAATGCAGTGCCAAAAAGTCTGGGGTGTGCAAATTAGGTGTGAAAAATTCCCTTACTCAACATAGTTTGCAGAGTGCAGGGAAGAGATTTGTTGCCATTGGGGAAAACACTTGAGCTGCAGCTAAACCTTCACCCTAAAGTAGAGACTTTTTTTGTATGCTGAAATCTATGACTTTCACAGATTTACGTGCATAGACCGTTCGATTTTAACTATTGTTGTAGAAAACGCTCACCGTAACGTATCACTGTCATCTAGTTTTATTATGAAATTGCTGTCCATGATGGATCAATATCTCTTCAAGTGATCACCAGTCCTTGCAAACAGCTGCAAAGTTTGGCAGCCGATGCTCAGGATCACACATGGTTTTCTGGTGCCACTTGCTACACTGTTCCAAGACACTCGTCCCGCAACCGGTATGTTGAAAGAGGTTTGCAGGTGTTACGATACTTTGAGAGAAAACTAGTGTGCTTTTATTCAGCATATTGCACAGTAATGGACTTTCGCAGCATTGCCTTGGAAGGTTTTTGGGCAACACATTGGTTGAAAGGAAAGTGTCAGTCATATATACAAAGGGAGGAACACTGCCCGGATTGTGGCTTTGGTTTTCTGAAAGAATAATACATCTTAAGAATCATTCCGTCAGGGGAAAAAGCACAAGGTCACAACAGTACCACCTCAGTTTCCCGCACTCATAAAGTTTCCAAAAGTGTTAATGTAGGACTCTCGCCTAATGTTTTGTGCTTCCCGCCCCCCACAAAATTGTCATTTTCTCAGTGGCGTAGCAAGGGGGGGCGGTCCGCCCCGGGCTGCGTCACCCTTCCCACACCCCCCCACTCTTCCATGCATTTGCCTGGCGGCAAAGTGGCTAGGTACGCCACTTCATTCTCTAAGATCGCTTTCTTGTAATATAAAAGATATATTTACCATGTTGAAAATATCTCAGTAGATTGTTACGGCCATCCTGTCCGAATTTCATTTTGTTTGGCCATACTGACCTCTAAAAAAAAAAAACAATCTCTAATGTTCAACAAAAGTTATCTTCATCCCGATTTGAAGCCGTTGTCCTTTTAACTATTCTACGTGCTGTCTAAACAGAACCTATTGTGTGTACTCCCTGTTCCAAACATTATTCTTCTCACGTTTACTAAAGCATAGCATGGTTACATCAACTAGGAGCTCTCTCTAGGGATCCGTATATTTTGGTTTTATTTGTTTTATTCAAAACGGCACAGTTGGCACTGCTTCGAACTAGAACTTTCTTGCTGCTTGCTAAAAGACTGTTCTGCACCGTTGTGAAAGATATAAAGGGATTAATGTGGTTTGCGCATTTTCGAGTGTACTTTAGGAGACCATCCAGCGTTCTTTGTTTCTTCTGGAGCTTTAGAGAGCGCTCATTTGTGACTTTTAGGGACACTTTCTGGTGCTAAGCTGCTGCAGAAGAGGTACGGGTTGTGGTTGAGTGACCTTGTTTTCCATTATTTTTAATCTTGCCCTCAAAGGATAGATCATTGATCACAGTGTGTGCACGATTTGTCGGGCTTGATAACTAGGAGTGTTTAGGAACATGCTGGGCTGCCAGCTTGTAGTGCTATAACGAAATAAGCCATTTTCTAACTGTGTGAAACTCCACCCAGGCATGTGCTGGTCCATGTTCCTTTGTTCCATCCCAGTCAGCTCACTGCAGCTTTCCATGGCAAGCGAGAGGGGTGCCGGGGTTGGGTGCCAACTGTGCCCACCAGTAATCACTTGCATGCTCAATCTTAGCTCTGCATTGAAAGCACACGTTCTGCAGACAGGTGTGTGAAGCAAACGTTTCACAAGGTTGCCCTGAATAATTATATATTTCTTTAATTGGTTAGTTTTTAGTGTGAAATTCACAGCAATCTTTTAAATGTTTCACACTTTTGGCTTCTATAAACTGTTACCTTCCTGTTCCTCCTCACGCTATGCACTGGTCCACCTCTAACCTTCCCCCCCTCTAGGTGCTCCTCCCACTTGTCCCTCTCTCTCGTACCATATCTTACACCTTCTCTCGCTCTCTCACACACACTTTCCACCTTTCTCATGTGTTTCAGTTCAGGTCTTCGAGCACAGTTTCTTTCCTGTGCCTATCCAAGGTTGCCCTCCTTCAAACCCACCCTCTCCTCTTCTTGTGGTGTCTGCTGCATACACAGGCACTCCCTCTTTGAGTCTGTGGCCTGCTCTCGACTTCTTTATCTTGTTATCACACACTCTTTCTGCTCCTCTATCTGCAGTTCATTCACCACTTCATGCACAAACTACCTATCCCTCTCTGTCTTCCTTTCTAACTATTCTGTGCAGATCTCTCCCCTATCTATTCACCATGCCACATAATTCCACTACACAAATACACTACTCACAACACAATTCCACCAAATTTAATTCCACTACTAACCTTTCCAATCCAACAGACATAATTCCTCTCCAAACCACATACATCTACTCCATTCCAAACCAAAACACATGAGTATAAGACATTGTCATTTACAACGCCAATAGTTCAAACTCTAAAAAATGCGGGACCTATTGCATTGCAAATGCTTTTTGTAAATGCCTTTGGTATGTTATTAGTGTCAAGGCGAAAGTTGAAGGGGCAGATAAATGCCAGATGTTAATCCTGCAGACCACCAGTCCCTCAGGTCTATACTAAGAGGAAAAGTATCCTAGAAAATGTTATATGTTGTTGGGGGAAGAAAGGGTAATCATATGCTGTTGGGTGTTGCGTCTCCCATATCTATTAGGTCAAAATTGTTCAGAAATATGGGGATGTCAGCCATGTTTTTGTGTGTAGTCTCCACCAGAGTTCTTGCCCCTTCTATAGGCTAATGTCAGGTTAGAGTCCATCTAGTTATGTATGGTACTGTCACTATCTGCTGCTTCCAAATCATTTAGCTATTGACTGTCCCACTGCTGATGAATTCGTTGTAAATAGAGTCTATCTTCATTGCTGCACAGCCATTAGTTGTGCATTATTATTATTATTAATATTATTAATAATAATTATTATTTGTAGAGCATGAATTGCAACCTTGAAAGGTATCCTGGCGATGGCTACGACAAAAAATGGGTGTAATGACCTTCAAGGATCTATCAGGTGTAAAGCCATATTTTCGGACTCTTCCATACGTCCACCCCACGTTAATTCATTTACCTTATAGTTCCTAATTCACCCTCGTTCATATCAGCCTCCCATCTTCACACTCTCATTTATCACTCCTCATACTCACATACAGCCAGAGACACACACACACATCTAAAATGAAAATGTTCATTTCATGCCAGGTTTAGAGACTCAATTGAGGTTTATTATAAGATTACAGAAAATTCTGATATACACATGAAAATAAAATAGACTTTGATGTTTACTTACTACCGTCTCGACAATTCACAGGAACTTCAAAGGAGACATAGTTAAAACAGGAGCTATTTCTTTGTGCTTACAGTACTTTTCGTTTGTGACTCTGATAATGCGGGGAAAACATCATTTATATCAAAGTGCTAATGTTTTCCATACCATGAATTATGGTTTCTTAATTCCACGTATCTCTTGGAGGATGCCTTTTCAATGTACATAGGTGTTCATAATTCAGGAACACTCGAGAATACGCCTTGTTTCAGACTAGACTAGAACAATTCCACTCTTGTGAAGTAGTTGATGCAGTGGTCATTTTACAGATCTGCTAAAATTCACGATGGTTTATTTTGAGATCTGCACCTCTCTAGGCATCCCTCCCTATCCATCACACATATTTGTGTCGCTATTCACTGCGCTCTATCTCAAGTCTGTATTTCTCGTTCAGCCAACAGGGTTCCACTACTGCACTCTTCTCCCAGCAGTTACTTCAAACAGGATGATTTAAAGCACTTCTGCTGACTGTTACATCTAGCTTTAGGGGCATATTTACAACAACTTAACGCCGCTGTAGCGTACCTTTTTTGACGTTACGGACGCTTTTTTTATTGCCGTATTTACAATTTGCCACTAACTCCAGTTAGCGGCACTTTTCTAGCATAAACGTGAGTTTTCAACCTCGCCACTTCTGTTTGCATGACTTAACGAAAATCAGATGTAAGGTAGGTGTTCCCGCGTGAAACTCCCACCAAACACACAACGCGATATTTACATGGGTTCCCTTGTACATCGCAAAACCAAAAGAACTGCTGCAAAGTCCAAATAGCAGCAGTTTTGTAACATCAATACTTACCTGGTCTTAAAAATGTGCAAACATACCTGTTTTTAAGAAAGACAATCCCAGATCATCATTGGCAACCCCAACGATGCTATGGAGCTTCTGCTACTGTAATTTGGAGCACTAAGAAGACCATCACCACCACAGAGGCAGCACCGCCGAAGAGAGCGGGTCTACCACCAGAGGCTCACCCTCATACACCTCCGGCCAGAGGAGGTCATAGCCCATTACAGACTAAAATGGTCCTGCATTCTCCGTCTCCTCAACCAGATTGCGCCAAGGCTGCAGGCCATGCCCCAGCACAGCACAAACATCCCTCCACAGCCCAAGCTACTTGCTGCGCTGCACATGCTGGCCTCAGGGACTTTCCAACTGACCACTGCCAGAGTGGCAGGAGTTTCCCAGGCATCCTTCTCAAGGTTCCTCCTCACTGTCCTGGATGCCACCATCAGCCTGACACCACAGTACCTCCACTTCCCCAACACTGCACAAGAACAACTCACCAACAAGCAAGGCTTTTATGCCTTTGCTGGTTTTCCGCATGTGTTGGGGGCAATGGACTACACCCATGTGCAACTTGTGCCTCCTGTGGACACTGCGCACATCTACAGAAACAGGAAGCACACATACTCCATGAATGTGTAGGCCATTGGTGAACATCTTGGTGTGTTCCTCAATGTCGTGGCCAAGTACCCAGGCAGTGTCCATGATTCATTTATCTACAGACAATCTGTCATCAACCAGTGGTTCCAGAATGGAATCTATGGAAATGGACTGTTTGTTGGTAAGTACAAACTGAACACACCACACACCTCCAGTCACTCAATCATGCTGGTCAACAATGTCAAAATGCACACGTAAGAAATTGCATTGTGCATATAATGTTTCTGAGCCAACTGCAATACACAATCATATAATGTTAAAGTGCAACATATATGTACCTAGTTCCACCAAGGGAGTAGGCTGGAAATTCACTTACAACCCACTTTGTCACTCAAGAAATATATATCTTTCAGAAATCATTGTGCTAAATTTACAAGGAATGAATGCAGCGTGGTGCCAGAAGCCATCTGGCTGCGCAGTGCTACTTTAAGTCCAAAGCAAAGGGATGCGTCATATGCACAACGATATGATGGATCACTCTGCTCTCCCCTGCGCGGGCACAGAATTAGCTGACATGCATCAGTGCTGGCTGGCACCCTTGCACCCTGGTGCAAGGGTGCCTGCGTCATGGGGATGATAGTTTTTGTGCATGAAAGAACACCTTCTTGCACAAAAACAATCACAAGAAGTGGTTTTATATTCCTATGTGTTGTTGTAGAATGCAGCATGCTTCGAAAGAGGAAAAAACACAGGGAATTGAAAACATGTCTTCTTGTTGCACATCCCTATGCCTCCTCTGGTGATGCGTATCATTCTGATGCATTTCCAGGGTTACGATTTTCGGTAGAGCTGGAAATGTTGCCATATCCACAAGGGCATAAAAAGCCACATAGGTTGGCTTTACCTGTCCTAGTAAGTAGGGGGCAGCAGGTCGCTCTTTCGGTGCGTCACAAAAAGTGACCCACCTGCGGCACAAGGGCCTTGTAGCTAAGCCCCATTGAGTTAAACACTTACCATTCAAGTACCTGTGGTGTCAGCTCCCTTTAGTCCAATGCTTCACAATGGTGGATACTGCAGCTGTACATTTTAAGTAATGTGCTAAAGGTGCACATTCAGCAGTGACATTTGATCACTTACATATCTCACCTATTCCAAATATGGATGTCCCAACAACATTTGAATTATTTTTTCTAATCCCATGTGCAGCAGAATCTTTTTCAAGTCACACCTCAGCTTGGTCCATTCCCTCAACATAGTGTTCACCTCCTAGGTTTCAGCATTACTCATTGTCCACGCTCAAATAATCTGATCTGCCTCACAATTTAGCATTTTTTTCCACTTTGGCTTGTCCACTCGGATGATCAATCTCCACTCCTTCCATCGTCCTTTCTTACTTTCTTTCATCAACTTTGGTTTCCCCTCCATTCATCCAATCTTACTTTGCCTATGTTCATTCCCTTGCCCTTCCACCTATCTCTCAGTTCAATGTTAAATCTGATTGGTCTGTTTTCCAAATCATTCCGTCTAATTTGTTTTGTTATCGCATTAAATCATAATTGCACTAAGATGTTTATAACCTCAACCATTTTCTGAAGTTGACTCTTTACATCCCTCACACTTGTATCATCATACCATGACCTATGATGCATGTGCACTCAAGGTCTATCCAGCTTCAATTACCTGACCTTTCACACTCATTTTCAGCCCCTCACCATTCTGTTCAGCTGTTGCCATTGCTTTGTAACTAACAAAAGGTTATCCACCAAGTGTTCATAATTCCTGATTTGTCAGTCACAGTTCATAAACCCACTGAATCACAATCGTAGCCTAATATAACATGTTGTCACTGTCGTTCGGTCACTCCTTTGCCCATACAATGCCAGTCCTGCCACAGATAACAGTCAACAATGGTATGTCAAAAACATCTGTTACAATCGTCCAAGCTCAATCATGTATAGTATGTGCTAACCTATGCCCTGATATTGGTCATGGTGACGTTCAACAAGACATTGTGGGCCAGAGAAACTAGTTCCATGTGATGAGGTATAGTCATCTAGCATGCTGCCATGGTGGAGGACATGGCCATTGTCCCACTACCTGGTCATTTGCCAAAATAATGCTGAGCGTACCAAATAACAATAGGTAATCATGTAAGGCAACCCACTAGGAAGGACATCACACACTTTGCAAATGAGAACATTGGCTTCCATGGACAATTTGCTAGCCTGCAACACTCAAGATATTGTGAGACCACAACCTCAACATACCCCTCAAATGTAGTGCATCCAGTTTACTGGGTTCATGTGGTGGGCCACCCTCCATAGTCCGAACGAGGATACAGAGGCATAGGGGTCATCCTCATATACACAATGATGAGACCCTGTAACTTGTATCACATAATGTAAAAGGGAGTAACTCACCTCACATTGCAAGGTTTGTGACATATGTATCACATTGCCTAATGTCAACTCTACACAACAAGATAACACATCCACAATGTGCCAATGGTGTCAGCTCAGTCATGCAAATTCATCATTCAGTAATTATGTTTGAGCATGAACAACATGGATGCTGTGTATGTCAAACGAAAACACATACCTACATTTTGCTCTGCATTCAGGTTAGCTCAGCCCTCTACACAATCAGCGATGTACAGTTGCACACCAAATATCATGGTGAACCATGTGCATATCGAATTGGCGATGCAGCGCGCGCAAGGTAAATTGTTTTATTTTATTTAATTACTTACCTTACTCCTGTCCATCGTATGTCGGACTCCACTACCCTCCCACCCTGCCCCGCCCTGCCACACCACCCCGCAGCACTCCCTCGACGAGCCACCACTGGAAGTGAGTGGCCCAGAGCTGTTCCCATGGGCAAGAGGAGAGATGACATTACACGTTTCTAGGAGTAAGCAAATGAATCACAGACACTAGTACTGCAATAGTCATGCTAGACAATACTGTTTAACATCACACAACTAATGACATAAATAGCAGACAATGTAAATTACCAGAACATTTTGTGAGAAACTTCATTACCCTAGCTCTCATCTAAAGGACCAGGCTGTGCAGTAAGTACACATCACATTGCATGCATACAACACATCTCATTTAATCACAACTAAGAACAATGGCTACAAGGGCATTTTGTGTGTGTCACAGTTCTAAACAGCACTGCATGTGCCAGCGCAAACACATAATGAATGGATAACAGTGTCCAAGATATGATATACACTTGGTCCAGGTGTCTTGACATGCTGTGTACACCTTATACGTGTGCAAATGTCAATGTCCAGCCTCCATACGCACATAGCAAATAATGTATGGTGACCCAAAAAAGGGCAGTTTGCACTAACATGTGAAGATCAAAACTCACAGAATCAAAAATATCTGCTTTCATGTTCATGCCTGACCCATTGCAAGTTTCACATAAAGATTTTTAAAGGCAATCACACTTTTTGCACTAGTGGAAGTAATAAATCGAATGCAGGTGAATAGGGAAATTGGGGCGCACAGAAAACACAGTAAACAAGATTGTATTTATAAGTGCAAAATCACTGCCGTGCTCTAGAGGAGAGATGTCAGCCAACATCCCTTATTTAAGCCTAACAAGAACATTGGCTCTGAGCACATGCAATACTGTAAGTCCACAAATCAATCTGACAGTCTTCAACATATTCAATCTTTTCTTTAATTGGTGAATCTTCAAGCACCTACCAATATAGCCAATATGTCTTTCGTCCCTGGGCACAATAACCCTTGACTTCCTCAGAGCTTAAAAGCAAAATATAGGTTTCATCTGTATACAGAAAATGATCACGTGATACCAAGTATGATGATACGAGAAAGTCACCAGCAGAGTTACCCCTCTCGAGTACGAGCCAGCAATTCCTATGTAGTACGGCGTCTCTTGTTCCACACTAGTCAATCCGACGTTGAAGACTGTCGGATTGACTAGTGGAAGTAACCTCTATTGCCATTGCCATGTGTCATGTGAGCATCAGGATGATGAGTGACAAATTTATGTAAAGGTACCCATACATCCTGACAATTACACCATGGAGGTATTACACAGGACCGGGCCAATGCCATTTTAGTGATGTGTATGCTGAACACTACAGGCAATTCAATGGCATAGATGCAGGTCGATTGTATGTACCAAACAATGTGGAAGGAAAATGTAGAATTCCGCACAATGGACACAAAGTCAAATAATTTAATAGTATACTAATATACCTTTTATCCATTTTCAGTTTCAGCTGACCAAGGCTATGCATTATTGCCATGGGTGATGACACTCATCAATGTAACTCACACACAGGCACAGAGAGATTACAATATGGCACTGGTCTGCACGAGGGCCATTGTAGAATGAACTTTTGGAGTTCTCAAATCAAGGTTTCGGTGCCTGGACATTTCATGTAGAAGGCTCCTTTACAGGCCGGACTTGGTATGCAAGATCATACTTGTTTGTTGTATCTTGCACAACATTTGTGTGAGGACAAATACACCTCTGCATGAAGACCAGGAAAAGATAGAAAATCATGATGATAGGCTGGAGGAAGAAGTGGAGCCGAGCCAACCTTCCGCTTCTGCAGCTGCAACATTGAGGAGGGATGCCATCATCAACAACTTCTTCACCTAATGTCACCTCACTGTTATATTGTCTATGTATACTTTACTTTATGAAACTTTATTTCGGCCAGTTTGACCATAAAAGCATTTGACCAATAACTTACATTTCATTTCAGTTATGATAAAACAAATAAAAAATATACATTCCTTATATGACATTGTATAGTAGACACACAATGTAACCTGCAGCAGTCTATAATGCAATCAATCACAAAATCACAGTCTACTTTAAAGTGCGTGTGCAGTGCATATGTGCAATTTACAATATCGGATTTATTAGCTCATACTCCATTTCACAGATCAACTAGTCAAACAAAAAATATATATATTTTTTGTATAAAGTGCTTGTATCAGTCAATAGGGAGGCTATTAACTGGTTACATTAAAGTGTGTGTGCAATATATAAATGTACAATTTACAATACCAAATTTAATAAACCCGTACTCTATCTCTCAGATTAACCATTCAGGAAGAATAAAATTTTATTTTTATATAAAATACGTGTATGAGAAGGCTGTTAACATTGTCATAGACCATTAGACCACACTTCTACTTCTTAATAGTCTTACACGCCGGTATACTGTTCATCAAGATAAAAATACATTGTTAAAATAGTACTAAAATACGCATACAGTTCATGTAAAATACCTTCAATTAAAAAGGAGTGTACACAGATTTAATCGTCATCTTTGGGAGTCAGTTTTAGGAATACTCTACGGGTACACCACATAGAGAATAAGAAGCCTGCCACCAAAAATGCTATGGGGAGGCTAGCATCATATTTCAGTATCCTGAAAGCCTCTGAGCATTGCCTAGTTCCCAAATGTTTGCATATCGGTATCAACCATTGTTTTCTCGCTTTCTTATATCCAGTGTAGAAAAAAAACACGTGATATTCTGATTCTTCTGCGCTTTTACAGGCCGGGCAACCCAGAGTTTGTGAGCCCGCCCATTTATTCGTAAAAGCACGCAGTGGCAGTGCCCCGTGCCTGAATTGTAAATAGAGCTTCCTTGCGGTAACCCGCTTGATGTAGTTGAGAACCGGTTCTAATCTGTACTGCTCTTTAATTTCCAAAAAAGCTACAGTAAGCTTGACTATTGAATGGTTCCCCTGTAGTTGGGCCAATTTGTACTCCCAATAACAGTCCTTTAGCTCTTTCCTTGATACTGTGGGACATGTCATTTTTGGATTATCCCACAGATTACTCCGTCCCATGGTCATAAAAGTGTTCCGGATATGGGTAAACCATGGTAATCTCCCCGCCCCAGATATACTCATCACCTCTCTTAGTTCTTCCCTATACTCAGCCAGTTCTGGAGTGACCCACAAGCGTCGCCAGAATAAGAGAGGTCTGAGAGAAACTTCTTCCGCAATTGACCTGACCCCCAAATCTAGTCGTAGCTGTATGAAAGGGGAGCTACGGGGGAGACCAAACAATTGTCTAACAAAGGTGTTTTCTGCTTGTGTAAAACTGTCAAGGCGACAGTGACCCCACATTTCTGCTCCATATAGAGCAGCACCTCTAGCTTGTACCTTGTATATTTCTAAAACTGGGCCCACCGGTTTATGGCTAGAGTTTTGAAATACCTTGGTCAGGCCCCCTGTTGTTTGTGCTAGCTTCAGGCTAGTTTGTTTTATTTGTGCCCCCCAGTCAATTTTTTCTGTGATCGCAATGCCGAGATAATCAAAGACAGATACCCTCTCTAGGGGTCTGCCATCCAAACATGGGTTTGGTCGGGTACTTTTGGCTGAGTTAAACACCATAAATTTTGTTTTTTGTATGTTAATCTCAAGCCCCCTTTCCTGGCAGAAGGCGTCAAATTTATTTAGGACCCTCTGTATACCCATAGGAGATTTAGATAATTACAAGGTATCGTCGGCAAACATCATGGTCGGGATATTACGTGCTGCCAATTTAGGTACATCTAAATCCTTCTCAGTATTTAAAAAGTCAACTAGCCCATTTATTAAAAGACTAAAAAGGGTCGGGGCAAGGACGCATCCCTGGCGGACACCTCTGCCTACAGGGATGGGTGGGGTGAGTTCCCCATGTTTGCCAGATCTTTATTTGTGCGTAGTTTCCTTCGTGTAGCCGCCTCATGATTTGGCACAGATATACCGGGACCTCCATCTCTAGCAGGACTGCCCACAACTTGTCTCGTGGCACCAGATCAAATGCAGATTTCAGGTCAACAAATATTAGATAGAGTCTGCCACCTTCCATACACACGGTTTCCAGTGTAATAATTGTAGCCTGAAGATCTGGTCCAGTGTGGACATTTTTCCTCTGAACCCTGCTTGGAACGGGCTAAGAACTTTATGCTCCTCCATCCAACTCTGCAGGCGGGATAACAGCACACGTGCAATTCTTTTTTTACTAATATCAATAATGCTTATGGGTCTGTAATTTGTGGGTAACTACGGGGATCCCTTTTTATAAACTGGTATTATTTCTGTCCGGCCCAACTAGCGGGAATTGCCATGCCTTGCATGACGGCGTTAAATAAAATCCAGAAATATAGTGCCCAGATGGTAGGTTCACTGCGGAACAAGTCCCCGGGTATCTTGTCTAACCCTGGTGTCTTACCTGGTGCTATTTGGCTTAAAGCACCGGTTACCTCTTTGAGTGTTATCATCGTGGTATCATCTGCCGCTCTAGGGGTGGTCGGACTCGTGAGTGCATTGGAACATTCGGCCTGTGAGGGGTAACGTTATTCTCCACTACATCGACCTATATCTCTATCCTCGAGGAACTCAAAATGGTCCTTCCACACATCTGCCCCTAAATTTGGCTCTTTCGCCGGTTTTCCTTCAGAACTACCCGTGTTTACCATATTCCAGAATGTCCTCATGTCACGGGTGCCCAAGGAGCTTCTCAAGGTTTCTCACTTGTCGCTTTCCCACCCTTTTTTTGCCTCATCAATACTAGTTCAATAGGCCGCTCTATTGATTTTAATCAGAGGTCTATCATTGGCCTTAATGGCAGAAATCAGAGCTATTTTGGCCTTTCGGCATTTTTCATTATACCAAGGATGGCGGGGTATCCTATTAGTTCAAATTTTTTTTAGTCAGCCATGGTGGACGTTAGCCTAGTATAGTTTAGGGCAACCTTCAACGGTTCAATTGAGGTGCTGTAAGCTGAAACAGATTGCATTGAATTCATAAGAATCGGAATAACGGTTTGGTACAGGGCGCCTAACTTTTCTTGGGATTGACTTATGTCCGCCCATCGGACTCTCTTCCTACAGTTGGTAAGAGTCAATCTGCCATCAGCTGGCATAACCAAGCATATAGCACTCCCAGAGCTTAGTGTAAACAACTCTAAAACTAGGGCATTGTGATCACTATCGTGGCGTGACTCGATCTTGATGCCTGCTACCCTGTGCCAATATTTTATATCAATCAGAATATAATCAATTAGGGAGCCTTGTCCAATTCTATTAAAAGTGTATTTACCTGGAGTATCAGACTTAGTTCTACCGTTACGTGCCCTCAGTGAATGTTTTAGTACAAGAGAATTCATCTGGAGCACCAAAGGGGTCCAGACTCTTACTAACTGACAAGTTGATTCTGGGAAAAGCCCAGTGTTGATCTTCTTCACACAGGTTATCTTTGATCATACCATCTAAGGGCTCATACTGGCAGTTGAAGTCCCCTCCTAGAATCACCAGGTAGTTATCTGGGATAGTAGCGAGAAAAGTCGTTAGCTCATCAAGTGTCTTTGACTCTTGACTACAGCTAACTGGTCTTGAGTAGATATTTATTGTGGCGACTGTGATCCTTGATGGAATGTTAAGGAGGACACACAGAATGTCATTTGAAAATGTTTCTAGCTGTATAGTTGTGCAACCCAAATGTACACCCACCCAGATACAAAGCCCCCCTTGCCTCCCGATGACGCTGCTACGCTATACGTAGCTTAGCCTAATTTGGGGATGTCCCCCCTTGCCCATGTCTCTTGGAACATACTGATCTCATATTGCTCAATAAAACTCCCCCATTCGGGATTATCCAATTTGGGGGCTAGACCGTCTATGTTCCAAGATAGGACTCGCAGCTTCGATGGATCCAGCCGACTATCGATGACAGCAAGTTCTGGGGAGGGCGGGTGTGGGGTCTCGCCAATACACAAATCTAACTTGTGGGAAGTCTCATTGGTGGAGATACGAGATTGACTGTTAGTTGTAGCCATGTTACATCCATCGGTTTTGTCCCTTAATGTCCCACTGAACCTCCCGCTGATCTCACCCTCTCCTGATGTCATATGCTGACCTAAGATGTTCCCTACTTGAACAGTTTTCACATGTAATTCTCCCTGGTGATAGTGTTCCTTCAGCCCATACCCCTTGGGCTCGAGTTAATCTACTCCTTCTAGAACACCAAATCTGTTTGATGTGGGAATGTTGAAGAGTGGCTGCCTAGGCCCATCGTAATCTAAATTGTCAATTTGATCATTTTGATTTGAAGGTCTCACCTCCCAACCATTTTGCATTCTAAATTGTTGGGGTCTCCCTGGAGGATAAAAGCAACCAAGCGGAAGAGCTCTTATGGCCCCCTCCTGTCTCCAGTCATCCCTACTTAGGATTGCTCGGGCGACTAGAGGGTTTCTAAAATGTATCACTACGCAGTCTCCCTGCATAACCTTGGGTCTCCAACCCACCCAGCCGACTCTGCTGGTTGTTAGGATCTCTCCTGCATCCTCATAATGAAATTGCTTATGATTGGCTAACCAGAACATGCATTTATTTTTCAGATCCTGGTGTGATTCATTTTGCCCCCTCCCGAGCTCAGGAATCCCTGTCAGAACAACAACATAAGGGGTTGAGGCAGGTGTTAGATTGATGCACAGTGAGGGCAGGTTTTCTTTGTTTGTTTCTGTACTTTAATGGGTCCTACCCCCTCCCACTGTCTGCTTTCTTGCCATTTTCTACTGTTATGTTGATGTACAGGTGTCAGATTGGCCCTACTTGAGTTTGTAGTGCGCTGTCTGGCTTGATTTGGGGTGGTAGTGTTAGGGGGGCCATTCTGTACAGGGGGAGGGGCAGCCTTGTTGATACTGGATACAGCCTGGGCTTCTTGACCACTGTCCATCCTTTTCCTCCCGTTTGTTACCCACCACGGCTTTAATGCGCCTCTGGGTGCAGGGAAAGGCGTCACTGGCCCCACGGGCTGCTGGGACTCACGGTCCCTGTTGGAGATGCTGGCCGTTCCCCTCACGGCGTTCGCGTCGGTCTTCTTGGGCTTCCCGCACTGTGGGAGCCCACCACGGCTTTAATGCGCCTCTGGGCGCGGGGAAAGCCATCACTGGCCCTACGGACTGCTGAGACTGGCAGTCCCTGTTGGAGATGCTGGCCGTTCCCCTCATGGTGTGCACATCGGTCTTCCTGGGATTCCTTGGCACCTATATGTTCACATCATGATGTAGTATAATAAAGAGTCACTCCACCAATATCTTGTATGCTTGGTTTGTGTCTTCAGAAGGTGAACAATCATGAAAACGTAAGTGCTCAAAACAATAGTGTCATAGAGAGCAATCACCTAGCAGGGTATATCACGCCAACTAGACTGTGACTGGAAATATGAAAATGTGTTGGGCATCGGAACTACAGAATGCATATGGGCCATCATTGTGAAATACAAAGTGCTTGTTGTGTGGTGCCCTAAGCACAATCAGATCCATCTTCTCACCAGAGTGTAGAAGTCAAGACAATGTGTGTATGGTGCATTGATGTAGCTGGGGCCACACAACTCAAAACTATTCCAAAGTTTTTACAAACAATCGCTGTGTGTAACATGTAGCCACTTGAAAAACATTTCTGACAAAAGTCACCAAGATACATGACAATGGTGAACTGGATCAACTTGAGGGTGTGGAGGCTGAAGAATCAAAGGATAGTTGAGTAAGACTAATGGATGGATCAATACAGTGCAGAGAATGCGTTTTACACCAATCATATACATATATTCAACACTAGCAAGTGATACTACCTCCCTAGCTGACACATGTGTCACTGCAATGACAAATTAAGAAAATATCTTGCATCACAAACACTGTGTATGACTCATATTTCAACACTGCACAGATCTAACAATACTATATTTTTATCAGCACAAACACTGACATATAGGTTAGCCATGGGACAACTGAGAAAGCATCAGCATTCAACAACATTTATGCAGGACAATAGACATGGCAATTCAATGACAAGAAAAAAAAAATTCAATAACAAGATTGGGTGGGTATCCCATGTCCACCAACATGAGCGTGGCATGGTAATTAATGTTGTGAACTGGCACTCTCCTCATACCATCACACTTAGTGTGTGTAGAGAATCCCAAAACAAAAACAGACAGACACATGAGTGAAGTGCGACAGGGATACCAATAAGTACGTCCAAAACATGCTAGTAACATACAATGAATCACAGCATTAAAGACTAATGGATTTGTGTAAGACGTACCACGAAAAACATGGTAGCACAATGAAGTTGCATCACCTCCCTTTGGAATGCCACTACAACATTACAAGATCACATACTGCGTGTAATCTTGGTATTTCTCACAACTACACATGTCAAAAGGTTTAGCTTAGGTACTCTTTTTTGTGAATAAAGGTTTCGTTTTTATTGAATTGTGTTCTCGATGTTTAATGTGAATCAAAGAACTATTGAGTTAGATTTTTGAGACATCAGACTCATTCCCAAATAATTGTTTAGATATCTAAAATTGGATTTTATGTCATCATTCACTCTACTGAGGAATCGAGATGGAGCAGCTGTCCGTCCCAAATTGCTCCGACTGACACACGCGGTCGGCCTAACCAAGTTGAATATGGCAACACTGACTACGCGATGGCTGCCTTCCTCTCCGGAACTGAAACCCTTGCCGCAGCGGTCTAAATTGCAATACGTGCCCGCCTCCCCAAAAACACTTGGGACTATAACCTAAGCACATGAACTTCCTGCGGGTCTGCTTTCACCAACAGTGGCCTTAGTGGTGTTAAATGGCCCTATTCACAATGGGGTCTCTCAACTCATCGACTTCCTTCTGGTTGCCCAATTCTTCATGCTCACAACCCTTTGTCCTGATGATGATCTCAAATCAGTGAAATCGAAACGTCGTCGACCCCTATACAACAAGAAACTCCTTTTACTGTTTAAATTACTTTCAGGCGTTTCTGTCCTTGTTGTCAATGCAATGTATATATTTTAAATGTCACCTTCGCTCGACACGTCGCGCTTACTGTCATTTTTTTGTGAGCACTTGAACTATCATTTCAGAAAATACGTTGCAATGTTGTCAACAAATAAATACTGCACGATGCAAAAGCCCATCTGTGTCCCTGCCTACATTCAAACAACTGCCTACTATTGCTCTGTCTGGCATTAATTGCCTATATATGCCCTTTGTTACAGGCACATTGATTAACACTGCTTTAAACTCAACAGCTCTTGCTATTTTGGGACCGATTCGGCCCTGCATGAACTTTTGTTTTCTTATAATACCATCTTCCAGGAACAGGCTACTGTCACACTGCAGTTTGATTGGGATGAACAGACGTGCATGATATGTAGGCTTACAAAGGTAAGATCAGCCATTGCATAGGGATAGTGTGCTGAATAAGTTGCCATCTTCAAAAGTTCTCTGAGTAGTAAACCACTGCGGGTAATTGAGGCATCGAGCTCCCCCAGCATTTGTTCCCTGATGTACGGATGTTGGGTGGTGCTTAGTTGCCTGTGTCTTGAATTAGGTGAATCACTACATTTGCTTCTCACAACAATGTTAAACGGATCAATGTTTTAAATGTAAAAACATTGTACTTTGTGTAGGACTGGTTTGTGTATGTACATTTATGAGAATTTGTCAGTTCTTCAATGTAGTGTACCATTTTTCTTTAAGTCAATGTGTGTGAGCCATTTGTGCAGATTTACAGCAACAGTGGTGTAGGCCAGCATTAGGGCAAGGAGGCTAATGCTGAATTACCTCACTATGGAAGGACAGGGCTGTGGGGTAGTTCAGACATTACAGTGCTGCACTGTTTTTCCCCATGGACGTGTGTAACATCAATTTATAGCCCAAATGCGGCCACACTTGCACCATAATACAAGGGTGCCTGCCTAGGGTAAATGTAGGATCAGGTGCTGTAAGGTGTCCCTTCATGCACATACATTGACAGTGATGGTGTTTTGCTGTCTGGATGTGTCCATCAAAATGCTGCACAACTATGTATATGAACACAACTTTTATTTACACAAATTTCTCCTTGTTCTGAGACATTTGTACATCATCCTTGGACATGTGATGAAGGATCTATCTTCCAATGTGTTTTGGCTGAACACCCATCACAAAACCCATTGTCAACCACATTGACACTAAGTAGAGGGTCAAAGTGTGTCTCATTAGTAGGGCAAGGTTAGGGCACTTCAAGTGACTTTACGCTGACTTGATTATTGATCCAAGGCCCTATCAACACATGAACATTAGGAAAAGTCATGTTCCAGTGGCAATGGTGCCTTGGAGATCTGCCCCATTATGTTCTTCAGACATGTTCTGTCATCTCACTGCCTATCAGGGACACAGACTCAGCAGACCACAATTAAAAATTTGCAAACATTCGTGACAAGAATTTTCAATTCTATTAAGGACAAGGAGGCGAGGATTATGCTTTCTCATTTCTTTATTAGAAATGCCCAGCAGCCAATCAGAACCGTTTATGAAACGAAAAAACTACAGTACCCATGAGTACCCGGGTACCACGTGACCAACCATAGAGTCTCTCATATAAAAGGTACAACAGTAGAAAGTACGTCCTCTTTCTTTGGTGAGGAGCAGTTCACAGGAGAAAACATGAAATCCAATGGAAAAGAAGCAAGCCAGGAAACAAAGTCCATCAGCCACAGTCGGTGATCATCCTGACGCTAGAAACACAGCAAACGCCGAACAGAGGAAGGCAGCAGATGATCCAAGCGGAGTAAGCAGGATAAACAGTAGAATTCACTATTTCGGGTCAGAACCTGAAAAGAAAGTACAGCCGTAATACTCATCCAATAAAGAGAGTGAAGGCAATAAAAGGGAAGGGTAAACAGAGAGAAAAACAATGCATTGCCATAAATCAAATGCCACTGTGACAATGATAAACATGAGAATCAAACATGACTTTGGGTGGGATAATCCTCGCCTCCTTGTCCTTAATAGAATTGAAAATTCTTGTCACGAATGTTTGCAAATTTTTAATTCTATGTCAGGACAGGAGGCTCCGATTATGCTTGTTCAAAGCTGATCCACCACTACAGAAGCAATATGTTCGATAGGCTTGTAATAAAAGGTCTTGAACATAGAATCAGAAGACCAATCTGCGGTTTTCATGATGTCCAGTAATGAAACACCCATCGAGAACGCTTTAGAGGCCATGGCCCCGCGAGCCGAGTGAGCACCAAAAATGGAAACATCAATTCCAGCCTCAGATAAGAGCCATCTAACCCAGCGAGCTAATGTAGCAGGAGTAACAGGACGAAAAGGTTTTTGCAAGGCAATAAGTAGTTGACCCTGTGTATCAGAACGTAAAGGGGCAGTACATACCTCGTAATCCTTGACACATTGAACAACGCAAAGGTTGGGGTGATGAGGAAAGGAAGGATAAGTAACCGAAGAGGTAGCAGTCTTGGTGCGTTTAGAGATTAGAAAAGTGACACCCTCAGGTGTAAATCTGCGACCTGCCAAGTCTAACGCCCGCACGTCAGACACTCGTTTGCAAGAAACGAGACATAACAGCATAGTCAATTTAGCAGAGAGTTGCTTACGAGAAAGTAATGAATTTGAAGGCCAAGCCTCCAAAAATCTCAAAACAATGGAGACATCCCAAAGCGAGACATATTTAGGGCACGGAGGATTCGCTAAACGAATGCCCTTAAGCAATTTGGAAATTAAGGGATGTTCACCCGCCGGTTTGCCATTAATGGGAACATGGGCGGCAGAGATGGCGGAACGGAAGTTGTTGACCGTACGATAAGCCAAACCAGAAGAAGCGAGAGAAGCTAGAAAATTAATAATCAGAGCCACATCTGCTGAAGCGGGATCAACTTCCCGCTGAACACACCAGTCACACCAACGTTTCCATGAGGCTCTATATCTTTTGTGAGTACTGGGAGACCAGGCGTCACTGATGAATTTGGAAGCGTCGCATGAAAGGCCTGGGAGCGACCAGCGATCCCCGAAACTCGGCACGCCAACAGTAGGAGATTGCCGGATAGAACCAGGGGATGCGGATCGCCTAGGGGATCCAGCAACAGATTCCACTTCTGGGGAAGAAGGAACGGAACCGCACAACACATCTCCAGAAGGTCTGGGAACCATGGTTGAGCTCTCCACAGCGGAACAATGAGAATTAGCTCCGTTTGAAAACGTTTCGAGTAGGCCAGAACCCTGGGAATCAACATGAACGGGGGAAAGGCGTAACACAGAGTGGACGGCCAAGTCTGAAGAAATGCATCTGTGGCCAGGGCTTTCGGATCCGGCCTCCAGCTGAAGAATAGAGGGAGTTGAGTATTTAGGCGAGACGCAAACAGATCTAGGTGACATTGACCCCAAGTCCGACGGAGAATGCGAAAAATGCGCGGGTGAAGGCGCCAATCGCTGAAGTCGCGAAGATGGCGAGAGTTCCAGTCCGCAATCTGATTGCGGCAACCGGGAAGATATTCGGCAATAACTGTGATCTTCTGTTGAAGACAGAAGTGCCAAAAATCCTTGGCGATCTCCGCCAAAATCTTGGATCGTGTTCCCCCCAATTTGTTGACATACCGGACCGCTGAAACGTTGTCCATGCGGAGAAGAATACAACAATTGGTCTGATGAGGGGAGAAACACCGAATCGCAAAAGACCCCGCTAGAAGTTCTAGGCAATTGATGTGAAGAGACAGTTCCTGGGGGGACCAGCGACCCCCGGTGGAGATGGGGCCGCACCTGGCTCCCCAACCCCAAAGACTGGCATCGGATTCTATCACCAGATCCGGAGCGGAGCCGAACAGGGCTCGTCCATTCCAGGCCTCCATGTGGTCCAACCACCATTGCATCTCGCTCTTCGCATCCTCGGAAAGAGGAATCAGATCTGAATAGCGAAGACCTTTTTGGAGATGACGAATCTTCAATCTCTGAAGTGCTCTGTAATGCAGCGGACCTGGGAATATCGCCTGAATGGAGGACGCCAGTAGACCGACTACACGTGCTAACGACCTCAATGACACAATCTGTCTGGAAAGAACAGACCTCAATTCTCTCTTGATGTACCGAATCTTTTGGTGTGGTAGTAATAGTTGACAGGATAGGGAGTTCACTTGAAAACCCAGAAATTCGATTACTTGAGTAGGATTCAAGATAGACTTCTGCGGATTGACTAGGAAACCCAGGGATTGTAAAAGGTCGATAGACCATTCCAGGTGTGTTAATACTGTGAGGGGTTTGTCCGCCATGAGAAGAATGTCGTCGAGATAGATTATCAGGCGGACACCCCGAGCATGCAGACATTCCACTACGGGCCTCAGAAGTTTCGTGAAGCACCAGGGTGCTGACGAGAGGCCGAATGGGAGAACTGTGTATTCGTACCAAATCCCCTGCCAACTGAATTGAAGAAAACGACGATGAGGCTCGTAAATGGGAATGGAAAGATAGGCATCCTTGAGGTCGAGCCGAACCATCCAGTCCCCTTCGCGAAGAAGATCGCGCAAAAGATGGATCCCTTCCATTTTGAAGTGTCTGTAAACTACACTTCCGTTGAAATCCTTCAAGTTGAGGACCAGACGATTGCCACCCCCTTTTTTCTGAACCAAGAAAACATTGCTGATGAACCCGTGAGGGTGGGGGACAGTTGACATGATTGCCCCTTTGGCGAGAAGGGATTCTATCTCTGCCGAAATAAACTTTTGGTCCTGAAGAGAAAAATGGAGAGGAGTTGGGGGGAGGGATTGATGTTGGGTCTGATAGAATTCTATTTTGAAACCTTGAACAGTTTGCAGAACCCAAGCATCGTTGGAGATTTGACGCCAGTTCTGGAGAAAAAAACGTATTCTGCCCCCCAGAACCACCTCGGAAAAAGAAATCAAACTCACCTGAGGTATTAGAGTCTTGGTAAGCACCTTGGTTGCCACCGGAACGGCCTTTCCGGAATTGACCTCTCCCTTTTCTGGAAGGATAGAAGTTTGAGCGGGTGTTGTAGCCGGAGTCCTGACCTCCGCCTCTCTGGGACTGATAACCTCTCTGGGAGGGGTTATTGGAGCCACGGCCGAACGAGCGTCCCCTATGTCGTCCGGCCCTGGCAAAAACCGGACGAAGTGCACGCTTGATGGAAGCTTGCGCCTTATCCAAACCGCTGAAGGTTGCAACAAATTTAGTGAGTTCCTTAAGGAACGGTTGGCCGAATAACAGACCTTGAGCCACCGGACCAGACTCGGAAGTAGAGAGTTCCGCCAATTTGGGATCAATCTTTAGAAGAATAGAGCGGCGACGCTCACTTGAAATGGCACAATTTGCGTTGCCCAACTGGCAAATAGCCCTCTGAGCCCATTCTATGAGTTCATCTGGATCCACAAGGGATTCTGCTTCCTTGGCCTGAAATCCGAGATCAAGGATCTTGGTGAGGGGTCCCATTAAATCCAACATTTTATCTTGACAGGACCGCCAAGATCTGTCCAGACCCTTTTTAGGATCCTTAGCAAATTTTTTCAGATAGGAAAGCATTGTGGGGTCAATTTCAGGAGTGTCTGCCAGGTGATCTGCAAGATCCGGGCGAGGGCACTCGGAGCGGAGGCGAGCCCTAACATCCTTTTCAAAAGGTTGACGGATGTGCGCCTGGACATATTCAGCTACCGCAGGAGAAGGAAGCCATGAAGATGAATGGGGGTGATATATCTCCGAAGGTTCAAAGGTTAGGACTTGCGGGTGAGTAGGAGCGTCCACGTAATGCTCCTTGCGAGCCTTCTTGCGTGGTGGAGGGACATCCTGGTCAGAAGAGGAAGAAGGAGGACCGTCAGTGTCAGTATGACAGCCTGCCGAGGTAGAAGCGCCTACCAAAGGAATGGAGGAAGCCTTTTCTGAGGCTAGAGATTTAGCCAAACGTTTAAAATCCGCCCTATGTGGATTTATTGGTGATTTGGAAGAGCGAGAAGAAGGCAACCAACCTTGCTGCTTGGCATATTGCGTCAAATGACGCTTCAGCGGATTAATAGCGTGGACTAGGGCTTTGGTAACGGAGTGCTGAACTCCTTGGTCCAATGCTTCTACTAAATCCTGCTCAAGGAAACTTGAGCTCTCATCCTCATAGGAGTAATCATCCTCATCAAAATACTCCTCCATTTTACTTAGTTTCACTGGAAAAGTGAAAGTAATGCCCACAAAATGACACTTTAATGTCAATAAATATTACAATGCCAAAGGCACAATTCAGGGGGAGTGAAAAACCCCACAGCAAGCCAGTTAAAGGACAGAAAAAGGCTGACCAAAAAATAAATAAATAAATTAATTGTGGAGGGAGGGCTTGCTGAGTCACTCTAGGCAGAGCCTATGCGTAATTATACAGCCCCAGGCCTTTAAACAGCAAAGGGCGTCGATGGGGCTGAAGAGAAGCTGAGGCAGTGGGCAGCGGTGTGAAGAACAACCGATTCTTGAGCTCCGTGTGAGAACACGCTTTGTAAACAAAGAAAATGGCCGCCGCGCATGCGCGGAAACGGCCGCCTCAGATTCGAAGTAAACAGAGAAGCACGCGCGCTAGCGCGAGCTTCTCAGCCCCTTTACTCCCACTCCACTGAACTCGGACACCGACGCTCGAGCGAGCGTCACGCCCTAGGGAGGTGAGACCACGCTCCCTGCATGTGCGCCGCGCGAAGCGGAGCAGAATAAATAAATGAACCGCGTGAGACAGCGCGCAACAATGTATCAGTAATAAGTACAAATTGTAAGCGAGCGCGTCCCAACAGTAGTGCACAGACAATAATGCAACAATGTAACATGAGTAAGAAGAAAAAGGCACTTAACTGGCTGCGGAGCAGCAAAGAAAGAGGACGTACTTTCTACTGTTGTACCTTTTATATGAGAGACTCTATGGTTGGTCACGTGGTACCCGGGTACTCATGGGTACTGTAGTTTTTTCGTTTCATAAACGGTTCTGATTGGCTGCTGGGCATTTCTAATAAAGAAATGAGAAAGCATAATCGGAGCCTCCTGTCCTGACATAGAATTGTGTTAATGTCCCCTGTATTTGTTATACTGGCTACACTGCTTAGGTATTGTTGATACCTCTCCAATTTGTGGTCACAGACAACACACATCCGGCCCCTTTAAATGCATTTATTTACATGTGCGATTTAGAAATTGTCAGACTGGACCAGATATCTTGCTAACAACTCACACATTGTGTACATAGCCAGGGGATGGCCAGACAGAGTCTTTGTGGGGTACATATCATATGACATGTTGAGGAATCAGGAATCTTCAGTCAGGAGGATGATTGCAGTGTCACTGAGGATCACTGGCCACATTGACAGTCCATAAAATGCCCAAGGTAAACGTAGCATGGTCAATATGAGGACAGTGACTGGTGATGTTCCGAGGCATGATGGTAAGCACAGGGCTAAGCAGAAACTGACCGGTTGACACAGATGAATGCTACCGTTGGCTTCCTCCTCTGATGTGTGTGATGCCTTCCGTGAGGGTGATGTTGGATCAGCAGCAGGCCAGGGAGACACAGACACATCAGTAGCAGTAGATGTGGATGATGTAGATGCAACTGCATTCATCTGTGCCAGCAGATGAGGCATCACTGCAGCAAGGATGAGCTGCGGGGCTTGCAGGACTCCAGCAACGTCACGGTGGTAGGCAGCCATGGCAGACAAGTGGGAATCCTACTTCCACTCCATGTTCTCCAAAATCTTCCTCATTGCCCCCAACTCTTTGGCCACATCACTAGTGCCACTTTGGCAGGAAGGTTGTTGTTGCCTCTGCGTCATGACACCAGTGATGTCAGCCAGGGACTGCTGGAGGCCACGGAGCGGACTGTTTGTGCCTCTGATGGCAGCTGAGTGGTCCCTATTGGGACTGAGGCACCCATGGATCCCCTCGAATTTGGCTGCCAGGCTCTCCAACCCCACCCGCACCTGGTCTGGCATCTCACGCTGGACTCCTACCACACTGCATTGAAATTGTATCGTGGGTCTTCAGAGTCCTGGTTTGTGGCTGTGGTGGTAGTAGGTGCCTGCTGGATGTTTGGCGTGGCATGACGAGACACAACAACACTAATGGATCTCACAGGGTCCGGAGATGGGCTGCAGCTCTTGGAGGGTGTCCTGGTTGATGGTTGTGAGTTTTTCCTCCACATCATCATCATCATTGATGAGTGGGGCAGGCTGCTGAGTAGGAGGTGTGATTTCATCCTCTGTAATGTAAACCGCAGATACTGTTGTATGTGTCTGTTATGTTATGTTATGTTAAATAAGATTTGTAAAGCGCACTGACACCATGGGTTTCCTGGCGCTAGAGGCAGAGGAAAGTGTGGAGCTAGAGGAGGCGGGGGTTAGCCCGGGGGGGGAAAGAGGAAGGTTTTTAACAGTTTTCTGAAGTGGGGGAGGGAACTACTGAATTTGATGGGCAGGGGGAGAGGGTTCCAAAGTTTGGGAGCTAGGTGGGCAAACCGGCGGCCGCCGAATTTGTTGGTTTTAGTTTTAGGGGCAACAAGCAGATGTAGGTGAGCTGAACGAAGATTGCGGGTAGGGTGGTGTGGGGTGATGAGAGTTTTCAAGAACGCTGGGCTGGTGCCATGGAGGGATTTGAATGTGAGGCAGCCCAGCTTGAAAGCCGCCCTTTGTTCTATGGGTAGCCAGTGGAGTTTGTGTAGCAAGGGTTCGGCCGACTGACATATGGGGGTTTTGTAAATGAGACGGGCTGCCTGGTTCTGCATAACCTGGAGGCGATGCAGCAATGACTGTGGAAGTCCGTAGTACAGGGAGTTGGAGAAGTCCAGGCGAGAGAGTACCAGGGAGATGACAACCTGGACCAGGGCAGCTAAAGGTAGAAGATGACTGACTTTACGGATTTTACGGAGCTGGAACGTGCATGAGCAGATCACCGCACCCATTTGCGATCTGAGGGAAAGTTCAGCGTCGATAGTCACCCCAAGACTATTTACTGATTTCGCGGGCACCGGGGGGGGCCTAATTCGTTAGGCCAGAACCGCGGGCCCCAGTAGGAAGGGCTGGAGCCAGGGAGGAGGAGCTCCGTTTTTCCCGGGTTCAGTTTTAATTGATTGTGGTTCATCCACTGCTGGATGTGTAACATAACAGACTGGAAGCTGTTAACGGCATCCGGAGAGTTGAGTGGGAAAGTAATCTGCAGGTCATCAGCGTAGTTGTATATTGTGATGTCCCAGCTCTGAAGTGAATGAATCAAGGGTTGGAGGTAGAGGTTGAATAGTAGTGGCGACAGGGAAGAACCCTGAGGGACTCCACAGGTCGTGGGGGTTTTGGCTGCTGTATAGGGGCCTAAGCGGACAGCTTGTGTTCTGTCGGTCAGGAAGGACTGGATCCACTTGAGGGCAGGTCCCTGGATGCCTGCTCTCCCGACACGGTGAAGAAGGATGTTGTGGTCCACCGTTTCGAACGCAGCCGACAAATCCAGGAGTACGAGGGCCTGAGGAGTCCCTGTATCTGTGTTCCTCCTGAGTGTGTCCAGAACTGCTAGAATGATGGCCTCGGTGGAGTGAGCCGGCCTAAAGCCGGCCTGGTTAGGCTCCAAGTAGCTAGAAGACTCAATGAAGTTGGAGAGAAGCCGGGTGACGTAGGCCTCCATCAGTTTGGAGAAGTAGGGCAGGAGGGATATGGGGCGGTAGTTAGATGGATCCGCTGGGTCCGCACCAGGTTTCTTCAGGAGAGGCACCAAGATGGCCTCCTTGAAGGAGGTGGGGACAATACCGGTGCCGAGGCAGCCATTCAGCAGAGGTAAGATGCAGTCGGGTAGTTTAAGGCAGACGTCCCTTAGGACCGAGGGGGGGCAGCAGTCGTTCGGCGAGCCTGATTTTACTCGAGTCGCAAGTTCGGCTAGTAAGAGGGGATTGAGGGAGGGAAAATGAGTGAAGCTCGATGAATTATTGGGGGTGGTGTCTGGCGGAGATGCCTGTGGGAGGGGAGTAATTGAGTCCTTGATTTTATTGATTTTCTCAATAAAGAAGAGATTGAGAGCATCACAGGTCTCTTGAGTAGGGGTCTGGGTAGGGAGGGTTCTATCGTCTAGTGAGTTCATTCATGATTTTAAAGACCTCCTTAGATTTATTATATGCAGACGAGATTCTGTTTGAGAAGTGTTCTGATTTTGCTAGGGAAATTGCGTTTTTGTATTCTCTGCGTGCTAAGGTGAATTGGAGTCTGTCTGGCTGGGAACAGTTGCGTCTCCATGTCCGTTCCAACTGGCGGACCTTCAGTTTAAGTTGCTTAAGGTCGCCGGAGAACCATCTATGAGAGTTATGATGTCTAGTGCGGGGGAACTTAGTTAGGGGGGCTAATTGATCGCTAGCCGACTTTAGCCAAGTTCCAATATCACTTTCCAGCACATCGATGTCAACTGGAGTGTGAATGGCTGGGCGGGTGTCGGCTAAGGTCGAAAGGAAACCTAGTGAGTCATGGGAGTTCCATTTCCGTGAGAAACCGCCGGCCATCAGCGGGGCGGGTATACTACCGGTGATGGTGAGGATAGTGTCGACTAGGTGATGGTCCGACCATACGCAGGGGGAGACGGAAGGCTGGGTAAGTGCTAAATTGTGGGTCCAGATCTGGTCCAAGATGTGGCCCTTGATGTGGGTGGGCGAAGAGATCAGTTGGGTCAGGTTGAGGCTATTGAGGGCCTCAAAGAGTTCTGTGGTGTGGGGGCCGGCGTTGGCGTCATTAAACCAGTAATTAAAATCGCCGAAGAGAACTAATGTGGTATTCCGAGTCAATAAGTCGGACAGCTGTTCGGTCAGGGAAATGGCGAAGGAAGGCATAGAGTGTGGGGGCCGATACATGAGAAGCAGTGTCACGGCTCCTACGTCAGTTTTCAAACTGATAACTAGGTTATCTACTTCCGGGAGGGTAAGGGAAGATGTAGAGATGAAGTTAAGATGTTTAGATATAATGGCTGCCACCCCCCCCCCCCCCCTGGACGGAGACCAATACGGTCAGCGTGAAGAATGTAGTAATCGGGGGGAGGGCCGCCAGGATGTCAGGGAGAGAGTCTGTGGTTAACCAAGTTTCAGTGAGCAGGAGTACATCTGGTTTCTCGGTGGAGAGGAGGATGTAGATGTCAGATTGGTGTTTTACCAAAGAGCGGGTGTTTAGATACAGCACTCCGATAGAAGTGTCACTCGTCACTGGTTTAGTGAGGGGTGTGCTCCTGCTAGGGGAAGGTGGGTCTGTGTGTGCAAGGCCGGATGTAGAAATTCGTCTGATGGTGGCGGGGGAAGGCGGTGGGTAGGGGAGATGCAATTCTCTTAGGGTGTTAGACGGATAAGAGATGGGGTGGCCGATGAGGCCGGTCCCTAGTCCCGGCCTGGCGCAGACGGGCTTGCCTTTGGGGCGCCTTCGGCGCGCTGACGGCACGCCCGCTGCGCGCGTCCACTGCGCTTCCGGGGAAGGCACATTGTTTTTGAATACGGGGGGAGGGGGCGTGGCCTCCCACCGTGGGCGTGGCCTGTGGGTGTATCGAAATGGCAGCAGAAGAACTCCTAGCCGCGGCAGCGCTTAGGTCGGCTGCGCGGAGATTTTCTAATGCAGGTAGGTGGGGGGAGAGCTCAAGGGGGAGTGCCCAGCAGATAAACACAAAATTAGATAATTACACACTTTTAAAACAGACGAGCATACTCCCGGCTTTCCGCCTCAGGAGTTTCGTGGCCTCTAATACGGGCTCGTAACTCAGCGCGCCTTATTTGGGTCCAACAGGGGGCGTGGCCTCCCGCCGTGGGCGTGGCCTGGGGGTGTAACGAAATGGCGGCAGAAGAACTCCTACCCGCGGCAGCGCTTAGGTCGGCTGCGCGGAGATTTCTAATGCAGGTAGGTGGGGGGAGAGCTCAAGGGGAAGTGCCCAGCAGGTAAACACAAAATTAGATAATTACACACTTTTAAAACAGACGAGCATACTCCCGGCTTTCCGCCTCAGGAGTTTCGTGGCCTCTAATGCGGGCTCGTAACTCAGCGCGCCTTATATAGGGTCCAACGGGGGGCGTGGCCTCCCGCCGTGGGCGTGGCCTGTGGGTGTAACGAAATGGCGGCAGAAGAACTCCTACCCGCGGCAGCGCTTAGGTCGGCTGCGCGGAGATTTCTAATGCAGGTAGGTGGGGGGAGAGCTCAAGGGGAAGTGCCCAGCAGGTAAACACAAAATTAGATAATTACACACTTTTAAAACAGACGAGCATACTCCCGGCTTTCCGCCTCAGGAGTTTCGTGGCCTCTAATGCGGGCTCGTAACTCAGCGCGCCTTATATAGGGTCCAACAGGGGTTGTGGCCTCCCGCCGTGGGCGTGGCCTGTGGGTGTAACGAAATGGCGGCAGAAGAACTCCTACCCGCGGCAGCGCTTAGGTCGGCTGCGCGGAGATTTCTGATGCAGGTAGGTGGGGTGAGAGCTCAAGGGGAAGTGCCCAGCAGATAAACATAAAATTAGATAATTACACACTTTTGAAACAGACGAGCATACTCCCGGCTTTCCGCCTCAGGAGTTTCGTGGCCTCTAATGCGGGCTCGTAACTCAGCGCGCCTTATATAGGGTCCAACGGGGGGTGTGGCCTCCCGCCGTGGGCGTGGCCTATGGGTGTAACGAAATGGCGGCAGAAGAACTCCTACCCGCGGCAGCGCTTAGGTCGGCTGTGTGGAGATTTCTAATGCAGGTAGGTGGGGGGAGAGCTCAAGGGGAAGTGCCCAGCAGATAAACACAAAATTAGATAATTACACACTTTTAAAACAGACGAGCATACTCCCGGCTTTCCGCCTCAGGAGTTTCGTGTTACATGTTACCATGTTTTTTTACATTTGGCAATCGGAGTTCTTGACACTTTCCATTCTCCTGTGTCACATTGTACACCTGTGACACACTTTGTGTACCAATTCACCAAGTCCGTGAATGTTACGTTTAGAATGTTCATTGATTTGAACAGTTTCCCTGTCATGTTTATAAGCCCCTACTGCCACTGATACGTCATCTATTCAGACCTTCCTGTGGTGCTTATTGCTTCACCTTATTTACTATGCAGCATTAAGCTACATCACGTGGATTAACACCACACTGGGGATTAGGCACCCTTCCATACTTCAGTTTCTGTATAAGTGTTGGTCACTGAGTTTTTAGGTGGACATTCCACTGAACCCCCCCCCCCCGATGATGCCACTGCCACCTATTTACAAGTGTGTCGTAAGGATGAGGTCATCCCCTGCTCGCGCTTGGCTCAGCAGCAGGAGGACAGAAATGTTTCTCAGGTTGTCAGCAGCCCTAGCTTGCTGTCCTGTTCTGGAAGATTGGTACCGGGAGCACTGAGGGCCTCCCGGAAGACATTTACAGTGCATGGAATCATACCTCCCACACGGTTTATGGTGTGGGGGTATGATTTCAACATGTTTGATACCAAACGTGACAGGGTCCCTTACAGCCAGTTTAGAGATGGTTATCCATAATGATGCATGGCCCCTCTATGTATTGTAATGGCTGATAAACTTACAACCTGGGAGAATGGACTCCGAAGTTTATAGGGGTGTCCTCCCTCACACTTAGAACTGAGCACCCTGCTTTTTAGACTGAAAGGCCTAGCAGATGGGTGACTTAGAGGTTTAAGTGCAGTGTGGTTAGATATGAGGAAACATATCTTTTGTGAGAGGTGCAAGCACCCACTCACACAGGCTGCAATATCAGGACCGTAGTCAGAGTTTGGAGGGTCCCTTTATGGGTGACATAAAACATGACATAAAACTGGTGTTCCTAGGCCCTAGGTACCTTAGTACCATATACTAGGGTACACCAGCAGCCAATTAGGAATGTACCAAGGTAAATCACAATCCTATGCACACGCATCAATTGACATTTCAATCATATGGCAGAAATTGCACAAAACAAGACCACGAGTATATTTGGGTTTTTTCTTTTCTTCCGCACCAACTACACTCGTCAGTCTGTCCGACTTTATTACGATCCCTACTCTCAAGCCCTAACTTTAGTTCTCCTTGATTATTTCCACATCAAATATAATTTAAAAGAACAAAGATGCAATTTCTCTGTATTCTAAATCAAGGTTTACTGCCTCTGTATTTTGCGCCAGGTCCTGATGAGAACCACTGATTCATGCTTAAATGTGTAAAAAAAATCAATATTATCACAACACCAGGTCTGCTTCACAATAGTTTATGAAACTCCATATAATTGAGTTGAATTGTTTTTTTTGTAATTGATGTTAAAAAGAATTGAAAAAGCAGCCTGTATATATAGACGCAACTCTGTGTTGATTTTTACGTCTAGAGTTATCCAAGAACTTTTGATTTTACCACATTTATATATATATCCTTACTTGTGGGGGTTGTCAGCCAACTGTCATCATTCATTGGTCTGTTGAACGAAACAGAGGGTCTGCCCAATTCAACCGTTGGCTAAATTCACTGTGAGGGATGGTATTCTGCTTTCTTACAAGGAGTGCATTCGGACACTTAGGGGTATATTCACAAGAACGTGTGCTAAACATCACCAACGAATGCTAACACAACTTTACACATCGCAGCCCATCACGGGTAAAATAACCCCGTGTTAACGTGGAATTCACAACACGGCGGTAGCATGCGATAGTCTGCCGAAAACGCGGCCAATGTCTGCGATACAACCACCCCGACGGAGATAAAAACACAAACCACAACATCAGAAAACTTGCGATGAGCCCATCTGCGATGAGGAAAGCAGGGATAAGCACCGCCAGGACAGCAAAACACACGGCAGGCGGGAATAAGCACAACAAAAGCCTGAAAAAGTAAGACAGACTAAACAGAAAACAACAGCCAACCACAATGGAGGCAACCCGAGCTAGCAGACAACCCCACCAAACCCATTGGCAACAAAACATTGTTCATGGCAGGCCAACTTGGACAAGATGAATGCAGCCTGAGAGCAGAGGAGGACAATGGTAGAAAACCAGAACTCCAGCAATGATGCGAAAGGCACAAACAAGCAGAAACACGCCAAGAACAAGAAGGCAGCAATGCACACCGGAGGTGGGAGTCCAGCGCCACACCAGGAGCTATATGACATGGAGGAAATGGTCTCCACCACATCAGTCTGGAGATGGTGGCAGGACTCGGGGACCGGAAACTGCACCAAACAACAGACACAACAGCAACAGGGAGAGGAACCAGCAGGGACTGGGGGGCGGGGGGAGATGGGCACAATGGCACCCATGCACAACTAAGCACAGCACAACTGCAGACAAACCATGCCCAAGAGTAACAACACCAACCAGGAGCACAAGTCACACCACTGAACAAGCACAGAAGTGAAGACAACACCGCCTGAAAGGGAGAAGGGTGAGCCAAATCAGAGCTGAAGGGACATCTCGCACACAATGCAGCACACACACATAGGAAGCAGAGCACCTCAACATCCAACACAATGTGGTACAAACACCAACAACTATACAACCAAATACAGGACACAAGTGCACCCGCCTATGGCCGGTAAACGGCCATACACGTCTGGCAAAGCATGAAACAGGGACATGATAATGCATAAATACAAACACACAGTCCTGATGGGGTAGCAATGCACGGATGGCAGGGAGCCAGAAAATCCGTGACACACATATTGGCATAAAGATCAAGACACAACACAGTTGGAGACAAGTGAAAGTGCGGAAACTTTATCAACAAGTGCGGCCAAGCGAAGTGCCACGAAATGCCGACAAATGCAGCAGCATGTCTGAATGTGAAACGTAGGAAAGCACCCATGTCCACCTCAGTGGAGTCCCTCACCAACACAAGTCAGTGCCAACCCGCGTTGGTTGTCCGTGCCTGGAACATGAGTCCTCGCCAATGCAGCCTTATCCACTGTCGTCTCGGGACCTGTGATCATATCCACAACATGCAACCATGTGTCGTGACAAGTGCAATGGCTTACATCCAGTTGTGACTGCAGGCACCTTGTCACTCGTCCATGATCGCGAGTGCAGCTGCGTAGGCCAACATCTCCAATGAGCTATCGTCGTCCACCACATCTGACATGTCGTCAACGTAATCCATCAGCTGACCCGGACAGATGTGCTGACTCCAACCACTGGACCCAATGTGCACCAAAGCCCAATCGGGTAGTGGCTCAATGTGCTCACTGCACATGATGACTCGTGCAAGCTCCCAGGTCCAGTTTCCAGCCTGCATGCCAAACATCCATGCATGCCACAAGCTGTCATCCTGGTGACACTCCTGGTCGTGGACCAACAGGGGGCGCACACACACATTGAAATCCAAGTCAGCTACCGTTACGTTGGAGAGGCAGACATCCATGGACCACTCGAATATGCACGAGCAACAATGCAACACAGGCTGCATGCAGGTGCAAGCACAAGGTGGAAGCTCAGCAGGTAACTGATCCGCAGCACTGCCAACAGCAGTGCCCCCTGTACATGCAGCAGACGTGCATGGTACAGCTCCCTGTGTCCAGGATGGTCTGCCATTGCATCAGTGGCTCTGCTGGAAACGGCACTGGCTTGCCCTGAGACAGTCCTGTGGATGAAATGGCACAGCTCGGTGCAATGAGCAGTGTCTGTGTGCAACGGGTGCAGGCTTTGGGTGGGGTGGGAGTATGTGTGAAGGCCATATCACGCTCGCAAACTATGACCTAGGACTACTGTGTGTGGGATGTGTACACGTTGGTCTCACGCCGGGCAGTGCGTAGTGTGGGAGTCGCAAGCAAATGCTATTGTATCTGTCAGGGGGTGCAGGCCACATGCAAGTTCCTGCTCGGAGCTGCAGATGTGCTACCGCCTGATAGTACAGGCAAAGGACCTTTCATCCACACAGTAACTTCACCAGCTGCATGCATACAGGAGACGTACAGAGGTCGGTCGTGGGTGTGGTGGGACGTCTGCGACCCTGGGAATCATGGATGATATGCCCAGCACAATGCACATGAACGAATTCACTGTGTGTCACGTTGCCACACAGCTGCTCCTCCGTGCCACGGGCACCCATACTTGTGTCACTTGCATCAAGTGCACTCCTACGGGACACCATTTTAATGCCTGTCCAAGCATGTCCAGCGCCATGCCAACAACATCGCAACGCTGGCCTTCGAAGGTGTGCGCCCACTTGGGTGTAGGCCAATGGTCCGGACAGGGCGGACACAGGTGTCCAGCCCATGGCTGTGCTGCGAATGAGGCCAGGCAACAGACTCATGCATCTGCAAGACTGATACACATCACACCTGGCATGCATGTGCCAAAGACCCCCAGCGTCCTTGCGCTCCTACATGTACCCGTACCTGCGGGCCCGCCCTCCTGGTACATGCCACATCGCAACATTGTGTACTGTCGCCCTAGTGGCGACAACACCCCAAAACAGAGACACACTTACCGCACTTCCTGCACCGGGCCAGGTCTGGACCACGCCCTGCCCCCCCTGCCGAACCAGCACAAGCAGCCTGTGCATGCAGGGGGGCAGGTGTGGGGCTACCTGTCCAGGGTCACTGCCAATGCTGAGGTGACATGGCAACGTCTGCAGAAGACAGCACACTGTGATGTTGCAGGGCCCGTGCCCATCAAGCTGACACAATGAACACACAGACATACTTGCTCAAATGGTGTGAATGGCTACGGGCACATGAGCATGGCCACATTTATTATCAGGCACACTTACCGAGTGACACCTGTGTTGGATGTGTGTGGGGTGCGTGCACACCAGCCGGCAAGGGCTGCCTGGTGCAGTCAGAAATTGACGACAGTGTACATCGTAAAGGACACAACCATACAACCATAAAGGCCCCATGATTTGTGCTGCACAGAGTTAGTAGCCCCAGATGCACAGTA
The DNA here is from genome assembly GCF_964204655.1 of Triturus cristatus. Taxonomy (NCBI): domain Eukaryota; kingdom Metazoa; phylum Chordata; class Amphibia; order Caudata; family Salamandridae; genus Triturus; species Triturus cristatus. The sequence goes on along the minus strand of NC_140586.1, from coordinate 829,648,877 downwards.
TCCTACATGGGCCTGCCGCCACGGGCCGCTGACTTGCGGTGAACTGGGGCAGGGTCACGGGTGCAGAGCAGGTTCACGGGATGACAAGAGGCCTTGTCGCGGAGTGTCTCGATGGACAGTGGAAGGTGTACCCCCAGGGCAGGATGCAGAGGGGAGGCCCACGCTGATACAGTCACTATGGTGGAGATGAATGGAACAGACACATGTCGGACACCAAGTCCGGTCCAGCCAGAAAAAGAAGCATAAAACCACCAGGCCATGGGCTCTGACGCCACCAAGGTCCAACCAGATGGTGCCCATGACTCATTGTGCACAGAGTTAGTGGCACCGGTGCAGTTAGGGGATGCCGCCTGCGATGAGGCGTGTCCAATGGTGTGGATTCCTCCACATCTTACCCAAAACACAGTTCCACATGTGTGACCTACTGGACCGCAGTGTAGGCCTGAGGCAGCGGTCAGCACGGGCCATTCACCGAGTGCCGCCGGCATAGGTTGGATGGCCCCACCAGCCTGCGTAGTTCAGGTTCAGTGGCACCACGGGACGCGGACTTGCGATGAACAGGGTTGATGGCATCAGGTCAGTTGTTGATAGTGTTCGGTCACCTCCGTGACTGTGACCCGGCTTTCGTCCGGACTGAGCCGCATCTTCCTCTTCCTCCTCTCCATGCGACCACTGTTGTGGACTCTGCCATTCGTGATTCGCGACGATGTGCTGGATGTGGGACCTACCGGTCCGCAAGGTAGTCCTGGTCCCTCATCCACGTGTTGCCGGCTGGCGTTGAACAGGGTTATTGGCACCACGTGTCGCCGGCTGGCGTTGAACAGGGTTAGTGGCACCACGTGTCGCAAGATGCCCATATGGAACTATGCCTCACTGATCGGGGGGGGGGGTCATTCAGGACTCAGGACACATTTTCACATATGGGACCTACTGGGCCGAAGAGGTCGCTGGTGTAGTATGTGAATGAGGAGGGAGTGATGTGGGCCAGCGTCGGGGGGCCAGCGATGGTCTGCGGAGGCTGCAGAGGTCACGGGACTGGTGCTTGGAGCTTGCACCAGCACGTGGTGGACCCTCCTTGACACACGCCGGTGTCGGAAGGTGATCAGTGTGGCCTTCCAACGCAGGGGCCGGCCTGAAGGGTCCCGGGTCCAGCGGGCCGGGGTACGGCAGGCGCACAGGATCGCAGGCAACTCCGCTCACGAGGACGGCGTTGGCCTTGTGGCGTGGTGAGAGGCGCAGCCCTGGCAGGGACGTTGGACTTTCTGGAAGAGGACCTCGGCCAGGGCTACGTGCTTTTTATTCACACCCCTACGCTGGCCTGGTGTACTCCGGGCTATCCCACTCCGCTCACGCTTACGGGGAAGACATAACAGGCAACATTTCCGCGAACTCCCCCACTGGCCGGAGTGACATGGTTGCATCCACTGTCCACTACACTCCATACACCAGAGGTGTATGTCGCCATGGATATGGGTGTGTTCTACATACCGTGGTCTGTCCAGCACATCTCTGCCACTCTTGGCATTGTGTGCTTTCCCAGTCATGGTTCTCCTGCCTCCTTCACACATGCCTGTTTGCCACCTCTCCCCACATTGGGCTAATGTGTGGCTGTGCCCTATCAGAAGCAAATAATTTGGGTCTCCATGATTACTTAGCAAGTGCTTTACACTGTGCAAGTCTTTTTTGTTAAACTTTAAGCTTGTTGTAATCATTTCTTTATCTCTGGAAAGACAACTTCTCACAAAGCATTCTACTAGCAGCAAATGTTGAATGGAGGTAACCTGGATAAAAAAAAATCCCGGCTTTCAAACCAAGCTAAAATTGTGCACTCTTCGGCACACAACGATGTGCCGCACTGTACTCAATTGTATTTACTAGTACATCTGGTTACAACTACCAATAATTTAACATAGGTAGAAATAACAATTAAGTACATTTGTAGGCATGCCACACTTTTTGTTTCAATGGTTTTATTAACACCCATTCTATATCTTTATGCTGAAACTTTTTATAAAGCTTAAACTTTATCCTAACTTCAATAACCAAGAGCTATATTCTTAGCAGTAATGGGTCTGTGAATTCAATGTGGTAGCGCTAACACCTAAGTCTGTAAGGACATATTCTACATATTCACTTCGATTAACATAGGAAGAAACAAGAGATTTGAGGATACTAATATAAGTCAGTGTTGACAACTTAACACAGACAAACAAAGAAAATAAGTTGTTGGCCTTGCACAGAAAATATGCAAATATTGGTCGTGCGGCCACGCCCGCTTGAGATCTGACGTCAGCAAATCGGACACCTCACTGGCGTAGAATGGCTCAACATTACTTGGTACATCACTGGAACTGAGAGGCCTGGTGTTCATGCTGGATCGGATTAAAGAACGTACAACCGAGTCGATATTGTGCAGACAAGTGGCCATCACCGATTGGGGTAAGATGTAAAGCTTGACAATGACTATAAAGTCATCTCGCGCACAGGCCTGTTTGAGGAGCACTACTACTAACTACTCTCATCAGTCTGCCCAACCTTATTCTGCTTCTGCCAGGAGTGTTCAGGTCATCTATAAGGTGGCCTTCAGCCCACGACCCTATCATTTGCCCCATGGAACACGTTCTAGTGTTTGTAAATATGGAGTTTCCACCAACTACTCCTTGAGGGTTGGCTTCCACACTCACCCCACAACCATCCATTACAGGTGTCATGGGTCAGGTGACCCTACTAATAAAAAGGACATGGCGCACATGCCCTGGGACGAGAAGAATACTCAACAGCATGCCCTATTTTTGCTGGAGTGCCTCAGGGATCAATTCTTGGACCATTCCTCTTTAATATATTTACAAACCATATACCCACGGACTTAAAGAAAACAGATATTGCTCTTTACGTTGATGATGTTGCAGTCATCTCCAAATCCTTCAGCAAAAAGGAAGTGGCTAAGAACCTCGAAACATCACTCAGCACACTCTCTAAATGGTACAACGGCTGGCAGATAACTGTGAACACATGCACAACCACAGCAACATTATTCACCAGAAAGCAGAACAGGAAGCAACCACAGATCCTCCTCAATGGAGAGGAAATCAAATGGGAAAACAACAGCTCCTACCTAGGGGTGACTCTTGACTCCAAACTCAGCTGAAGAAACCACATAGAGAAGACTTGCCAGAAAGCAACAACCAAACTGGCTGCATTGTACCCACTTCTGAAAACCAAGTCGATGCCTATGTAGAGCAAGGTGCGAGCAATCAACGCAATATTTTGACCAACAATGATATATGCTTCACTAGTTTGGAGTGGTTGCCATCTGAAGTATAGGAAAGATCTGCAGAAACTACAGAGCAAGGCCTTACAGATAGGAGCAGGTGCTCTTAGCTTCGTAAGAACAGCAGACCTCCACAGAGATCTAGGCATTGAGATGTTGGATGATCATCTCCGCAAACTCAATGAGAAATTCTACAGAGGATTAGATCAAAAAGAAAACCCACTGATCAGGAAAGTTGCTGACATTTCTGCAAACCCATTTGACCGCTAACCACGGCCCATCACAGCACTGACCGTGTGAACCAACTTCAACTGTGACAAAGTGTCACAGATCAATAAGCAAACCAAAACTGCACTAAAAAACTCAAACCGAATGTGGAGTAATGAGGCTACTGTGAGAAGGTGGCCTGATATATGCTTTCCACTAGTTCTAGTGAGCACCTTGTATCAGTCCAAACAACCCCTTATGGTGATAGGTTAAAGACAACCTTTATTGAAAGCTATCCTAGTGGTAGAGCAGCCTTCAGACTAAGTCTTGAAGGAATGTAAAGCAGCTTGTTTTACCAGTCTATAATCTCTTGAATGATCAAATGAAAGGACAACCACACCAGGTATATATCTTCAAAGTATATGTATTCAAGATAAAACACACCCCTCTAGTCTCTTTATGAGACTGGAGTTCGAAGTACTTAGGGGCAGATTTATGTTGCACTTGCGGCACTTTTGCGCCGCCGTTGCGTCACTTTTGTGACGCAGCAGCGGCGCAAATCCTGCGCCATGGTGCGGGGCATTTACAAACGTGACGCATCTCCCAGATGCGTCACGTTGTAAAGCCCTGCGCCACATGTAGGCGTTCCAGGGCAGGTGGGGGCGTTCCGGCGCAGGAACGCCTCCTAAAAGTGGCTGAGTGAAATCTACTAGATTTCACTCAGTCACTTTTAGGCCCATGCTGCGTCAAAACCCTGCGCCTGCTTGAAGCAGGCGTAAGGATTGACGCAGCATTGTACAGATAGGGCCCCCCAGATCATTGCTGGAGCTGCGTCGTGCTTGCGACGCAACTCCAGCAATGCGCCACTTTTCGGCACAGATGCGTCACGCATCTGTGCCGTTTTTGCCCCATGGTGCGCCGCATTATAAATGCGGCGCATCCATGGTGGCGCAGCTGTGGCGCATAATAACTGGCGCATCCCTGCTGATATGCAGGGATGCGCCAGTCGTCATAAATCTGCCCCTTAGTTTACAAGTGAGCAAGCATCAGTAATAGCACAAATAAACGTTTGGGCCCTAGGGGCGTACCAAACCATATACCAAAAAAGGGGTATAAGAACCACGACTGGAATAGACTCTAGGCCTTTAGTCTGTAGAATCGCTGGGACCCCAAGGAACCACCCAAGTTAGTGACACAGGGGACCCACGGGGACTGTATGCAGTGCGTAAACACAACCGCGGGATCCCGTTATCTTCTATGGGCAATGTCGCGGTTGGAAATGTAAAGATTAGGGACACTTCTAATCGAGTCTGGACCAAACCCTTTTGGACTTAAGAGTTCTAGGGCTAGAACCCACGTGAGCACCCGAGTACTCAAATTACCTCACCCAGGGAAGCCGGGTGCATAGGTGTCTTTTGGTGTCGGGTCGCGTGGTCGATTTTAATGGAATCCTGCAAGGAACTGCTGCTGCCGTGAAGAGGAGAAGTGTCCGAAGAGATCCAAGCCCGGATCTAGGATGTAAGGAACCTGAAAGCAGAGGGGACAGAGTCTGGGTCACTTGCCAGTGACCGAGGGCAGGATGGACCAATGCCCACAGATGTCGGGTGCTTCAGGTGAGTTGACTTTCAGCCACGAGGTCCAGGAGGCTTCGACAAAGTCCACGAGCCGGATTCAAGCTGTCCCACGAAGTGTGTCGAGTGCTGCGGTGTCTGCGACCAGAATGGACCCAACAAGCCTTGGCAACGGCAAGTCACTGGAATTCAGAGAAAGGACTGCGGTGCAGACTAGCAAGGTCTGAGGGACTCACCCAGCGAGGGTAAGTCAGGGCACGTCTGGAGCAACCAGGAAAGCCCAAGTAGAAAAGGAGTTGCCTTCGTGCGGACCTGCTAGCCAACGGGCTAGATGATCGCACTTGAAGCTGGCCCACGGGTCACTCGTGGAGTGGAGACCAACAATCTTCGGTGTAGGAGGTGCTGAAGGCTGGGCTACTCAGAGCCCAAAGCACAACTTCGAAGAGGACCAGGAAGATAGTGTTGCTGCAAAAGTTCACGGTGTCCAGGGGTCACGGTTCCAGGTCACCCACGATAGCCACGGGCCTCAGCTTTGCTGTGGACTCAGGGTAGCCTCGGGGAAGTCTGGAAATCCACCTCTGGGGATGCAGAGACTTCGGCATCCGGCGGGAGCTTCAGAATTGCAGACCGGTCAGTTGCTTCTTTGGTGCCTGCCAAGCAGGGGAGTCACTCCTTGACCCCAAGGGAGATTTCTTCAGTCTTCTAGTCAGGATAGAACGTCGAAGGTCCCGGATGTACATTGCAGAGTTTCGTCCAGGGTAATCTAAAGTCCTAGGGACTGGATTCCTATCCTTATAGTAAGTTTAGGGGATGGACTAACTCTAAGGCCCCACCTATGGGTGGGCCAGGAAAGAGGGGTGGTTACACCCATTTCCTTTGTCCAGTTTCGCGCCAGAGCAGGGGCAGGTAGCCCCTGCAACCGGTTTGAACTGGGCTATGCACAGGGACACCAAACGTGCCCCCAGTGCAGGCCTCCCCTGCCGGAGTTTCGGTCAGCAGCAGGAGGCCAGACACGTGTCTGTGGCAGAGGCATCCATTTTGTGATGCCAGGGATCAGGAAAGTCCTACCGGGTTTAGCCAGTGTGAACATGTCTCTCCCTCTAGAAGGGTGGAATGCTACACCCGCCGCCAGAATTGGCGGGGGGGGGGGGGTAGTATTCCAAAGAGTTTGACACCAAACGCGACATGTTTTGATGCAGCCATCCCAAAGTTAGCATTTACCGCGAGATTATAATGCACTTAAGTGTATATGGTATGGCTGTATCACAGAACAGCCATAAGGAAGTATTTCCGAAAGCTGCAGAGGGGCTCAGCTCATGCTTGGGCACCCTCTCACACAAAACCAAGCACTCTGCCTTCAGGATTGCCAAGGCCTGCCATAGGAGTGGCTTATAGGTGTATATGTGTCTGTATATATGTGGATACAGGTTGCCTATACCACTGTAAGGGGTGCAAGCACACCCTTACCCAGGCTGCAGTAGCAGACCTGTGGTGCCATTTTGGAGTGCTTCCCAGGGGTGGCATAATACATGCTTCAGCCCCTGGAAGGCCTCTGAGGTACCTATGCCCTAGGTACATAATATGCTATATACTAGGGGCTTATAAGGCACTCCAGAATCCAATTAGATATGTACCTAATGTACATGGAAACCATTTTAGAGAGGAAGCAGCTAGGCTGTGGTCCTGATTAGCAGGGCCACAGCCAGACTAAGGTCGAAAAACAGTGAAACACCAGCAAAAAGTGGGGGTACCCATGTGAAGCAGAACCTACTCTCCTACACCTACCGCCTCGGTATCCAAAACACACCACTGTCAGAAGACATCTGATAGTCAAAGAGAAGACAAAGACTACCCTGTGCCAGTTCACGTACTATACTCTTGGTGTCTGTGTGGTAATTTGTCCTGCATGAGGGCCAGGGGCCCTATCCCGTGCAATGGCAATGAGTGGGTCAGCCCCGCGTGTATGCATGCAGTAACTCTGAAGTTTGGTGAGGGGGAAGTGTAGCCTGCACTTAAGGCAGCCCCTGTCAGCACGCTGTACCCGGTGGGTGAGGAAGATGGTGCCCGCCAGGGTATGACGCTGCAGCAGCGGCTACAAGCCGTGAGTCAGCACACCAACTGGTTTCGTGCCCAGCCACAAGGAGAAGAGGAGAACTGGCCTCTGTTGTGCTGCTGTGACCCCAGAAGGGCTGGGATGGAACCTGTGAAGTGCCTGATTACCCGCTGCCATGAGGTGAGCCCTGCCAGTAGCAGGGTGAAGCCGAGGGTGTAGGAGGTAGCAGCCACGGCAGTGCAGGGAGACAAGAGCAGGGTAGTGTGAAGACAAAGGGGCAGCGCTGTCAAGAGAAAGTGCCCCGGAACCCCCTCAAAGTACGGAAGGGCCAGTGAATGGTTATGCCCCATACCTGCATCTGTGGCCCAGAGGGAGTGACTGCCGCAGGGAGAAGTGGAGATTTCTGTTAGCGTCCCAGCCCGTTGAAAGCCTGAAGAAATGAAGCCACTCCCTGCCTTGAGTGATGAGCCCGCATTTGCAGCCATCCGAGCAGTGAGCTATAATTGCCATGAGCGTGTCAAAGACGGAGCGAAGAGGTCTGCAGCGTCAGAAAAGCTGTACAGGCCTAGAACTAGAGCGGGAGTTAAGGGTGGGCGTGGTTGGTGGAGTACCACTACACGGAATTCTGCAGAATTGAACAAAACTCCATGAACTACGCTCGCTCCGCAATTCTGTTCCGTCTTATCCTAATTAATAAAACTGAAACCTCACATACCCTTGATAAAATAAGAAATAACTCTACCAAAAATGCAAATAGTCATTGTGAGAAGTTGGCCTGGTATATACTGTCCACTAGTTATAGTATATTGAAAGCTATCCTAGTGGTAGCTATGGAGAGCAGCCTTCAGGCTAAGTCTTGAAGGAACGTAAAGCAGCTTGTTTTACCAGTCTATAATCACTTGAATGGCTAAATGAAAGGCAACCACACCAGGTATATATATAAAATATATGTATTTATTACTAAACACACCCTACTAGTCTCTTTATGAGGCTAGAGGTCAAAACACATAAGTTACACTTCAAATATTACAGTAAAATAGCACAAATACACGTTAGGCCCTAGGGGCAAGCCAAACCTTATACTAAAATAGTAGTATAAGAACCACGACTTAACTAGACACGAGGCCTAGAGCCTGTAGAATCGCTGGGACCCCAAAGAACCACCCAAGGGAGTGACACAAGGGACCCACGGGGGCCGTGTGCAGTGTGAGAACACAGCCGCGAGCTCCCATTAGCTTCTATGGGAAAAATCGCGGTTAGGTTTTTAAAGATTAGGGACACTTAGAGATGGACTAGGACCAAACCCTTTTGGACTTAGGAAGTTCTAGGGTCAACACCCACGGGAGCACCGGAGTACTCGAGTTACCTCACCCAGGGAAGCCGGGTGCATAGGTGTCAAATGGTGTCGGGTCGCGTCGTCGTTTTCAATGGAAGCTGGCGAAGAAGTGCTGCTGTCGGGAAGATGCGAAGTGTCCGAAGAGATCCAATCCAAGCCTGGATCAAAGACAAGAAGAACCTGAAAGCAGAGGGGACAGAGTCTGGGTCACTAGCCAGTGACCAGGGGCACGATAGACGAATGCCCACCGATGATGGGTGATTTCAGGTGAAGAAGGTGAAGCTTGACTCTTCAGCCACGAGAACCAGGAGGCATCGAGGATGACCAGGAGCTGGATTCGAGCTTTCCCATGAAGGATGTCTAGTGCTGCAGCGTCAGTGCCCGGATTGGACACAACAAGCCTTGGCAACAGCAACCCACACAGAAAGAAGAAAGATGCTTCGGTGCAGACCAGCAAGATCTGAGGGACTCACCACGCGGTGGGGAGTCAGGGAACGTCTGGAGTAACTAGGGAGCCCAAGGAAAATCAGAGTTGCCTTCACAGGGACCCACCAGTTGACCAACCAGGGATCGCGAAGGAGCCTCGAGCGTAAATGCAAGAAGCGGGCTCATGGAACACTCGTTGAGTGTAGGCCCACAATCTTCAGTGCAAAAGGTGCTCGGGGCTTTTGCGACATGTAACCCAAAGCATCACTTCAAGAGACGTCGAGAAGTCAATGCACTTGCAAATGTGCACGGTGACCAGGAGTTCCGGTTCCACGTCACTCACGAGGGCTTTGGGTCTCAGCTTTGCTGGGGACTTGGGTCGGCCTCTGAGAAGTCTGGAAATCCTCTTTCTGGGCTGCAGATATTTCGGAGTCCGTCGGGAGCTTCGGAGATGCAGACCGGCAAATGCTTCGTTGGTGCCTGCCAAGCAGGGGAGTCACTCCTTGACCCCAAGGGAGATTTCTTCAATCTTCCAGTCTTGAGTAGAGCGTCGAAGTTCCAGGATTCAGTTGCAGAGTTTCGTCCAGGGATATCTAAAGTCCTGTTGCCAGGGGTTCCTACTTTATACCAAAGGAAGGGGTTGGACTAACTCAGGGGACCCACCTATGGGAGGGTTTGGAAAGAGGGGTGGCTACACCCATTTCCTTTGTCCAGTTTCGCACCAGAGCAGGGGCTGGTAGCCCCTGAACCAGTTTGAGCTGGACTATGCACAGTGACACCAAATGTGCCCCCAGTGCAGGACTTCAAAGCACTCTCAGAGTGCTCCCACCCAGCCCCAATACACATCAGCCTGTCTGGGAGGTGGTTACACCTCCCTGTGACAGGAAAGCTATTGTCCAGGCCTCCCCTGCCGGAGTTTCGGTCAGCAGCAGGTGGCCAGGCTCATGTCTGTGGCTGCAGCATCCATTTTGGGATGCCAGGGCTCAGTTAAGTTGATCCTGGGTATACCGGTGCTGTCATGTCTCTCCCTCTATAAGGGTGGGATCATACTCCCACACCAGTTACTGGTGTGTGGGTATGATTCCAAGGTGTTGGACACCAAACACGACATGTTTCCGTGCAGCCAGTCCAAAGTTAGCATTTACCGTTGGATTATAATGCACTTAAGAGCATATGGTCAGGCTACACCACTGACAACCCCGGAGGATAGATTCCGAAGGCTGCAGAGGGGCTCAGCTCATGCCTGGGCACCCACTCACATATAACCAAGCACCAAGCCTTCAGGATTGATAAGGCCTGCCATAGGGGTGACTGATAGGTTTCTATGTGCAGTGATAGGTGAGATATAGTGACCCTATATCTCTGTAAGGGGTGCATGCACCACCTTACCCAGGCTGCAGTAGCAGACCTGTGGTGTCATTTTGAAGGGCTTCCCAGGGGTGGCATAATATATGCTTCAGCCCCTGGTAGGCCTCTGGGGTACCTATGCCCTGGGTACATAGTATACCATACACTAGGGACTTAAAAAGGCACCCCAGACTCCGATCTGTGGTGTACCTAAAGTACATGGAATCAATTTAGAAAAGAAGCAGCTAGGCTGGGGTCCTGAATAGCAGGGCCCCAGCCAGACTAAAGACGAAAAACAGTGTTACAACAGCAAAAAGTGGGGGTAACCATAAAAGGCAGATCCTACTCTCCTACACAACCCCCCCAAACGCAGGGACATTAAACAAACCTTGACCAGTTGAGACTTCATGTTCTAAGTGGAAATATCTGGAGCGTCCATCTGCATTGGCATGGTTACTCCCAGGTCTATGTTCCACTGTATAGTCCATCTCCTGTAGGGAAATGGACCATCTTAAAAGTTTGGGGTTTTCACCCTTCATCTGTTTTAGCCATAAGAGGGGCTCATGGTCTATCTGAACAATAAAATGAGTACCAAACAAGTATGGCCTCAACTTCTTCAGAGCCCAAACCACAGCAAAGGCCTCCCTCTCAATGGCTGACCAACGTTTCTCTCTGGGGTCAGCCTTCTGCTGATGAAAGCTACTGGCTGATCCTGACCTTCATCATTTAACTGTGACAGTACAGCCCCTACCCCCAACTCAGATGCATCTGTTTGCACAATGAACTTTTTGGAGTAATCAGGTCTTTTCAGAATGGGAGCAGTGCACATGGCTTGCTTGAGGTCATCAAATGCCTTTTGACAGCTAACTGTCCACTGAACCTTTTTTGGCATTTTCTTAGAGGTTAAGTCATTCAGGAGTGTCACTATTGAGCCATACCCCTTGACAAATCTTATGTAATACCCAGTCAGGCCTAAGATGGCTCTCACCTGAGTCTGGGTAGTAGGAGCAACCCAGTCCATTATGGTCTGGATTTTGCTCTGCAATGGTTGAACCTGGCCTCCACCCACAAGATGGCCCAGGTACAAAACCTGACTCTGCCCTATCTGGCACTTAGTAGCCTTGATAGTGAGGTCTGCTTTTTGCAGGGCCTCCAAAACATTCTTCAGGTGGACCAGGTGATCCTCCCAGGTGGAGCTAAAGACAGCAATATCATCAAGATATGCTGCACTATAGTCTTCCAGGCCTGTAAGGACTTGATTCACCAACCTTTTGAAAGTGGCAGGTGCATTCTTCAAACCAAAGGGCATTACCACAAATTGATAGTGCCCACTAGGGGTAGAAAATGCAGTATTTGTCTTTGCATCATCAGCTAGTCTGATCTGCCAGTAGCCAGCTGTTAAGTCAAAGGTGCTTAGAAACGTGGCTGAGGCCAAAGTATCTATCAGCTCATCTGCCCTTGGGATAGGATGGGCATCAGTCCTAGTGACTGCATTGAGACCTCTGTAGTCCACACAAAACCCCATCTCTCTCTTGCCATCTTTGGTGTGAGGTTTAGGCACAAGGACTACTGGACTAGCCCAAGGGCTATCTGAGAGTTCAATGACTCCCAAATCCAACATCTTTTGGACTTCTGTCCTTATACAGTCCCTGACATGACCAGGTTGCCTGTAGATCTTATTCTTTACAGGCAGACTGTCCCCAGTGTCCACATCATGAGTGCACCAGGCGGTCAACTTGGAGTCAGAGAAAACATATGTCTAAACTGGCTGAGAAGTTTTCTGCAGTCAGTTTTTTGCTGGACAGTTAGGCTGCCTGCCAAGGCTACACCATCTACTGATCCATCATCAGGGTTCTGAGAGAGCAGGTCAGGGAGTGGGTCACTCTCTTCCTCCTGTCCCTCATCAGTAGCCATGAGCAAGCCCATGTCTGCCCTGTCAACATATGATTTTAGTCTGTTGACATGATGTACCCTATGGGGACTCCTAGGGGTTCCAAGGTCTACCAAGTAGGTGACCTCCACTTTCTGCTCGACAATTGTATGGGGACAACTCCATTTGTCTTGGAGTGCTGCTGGGGCCACAGGCTCCAACACCCACACTTTCTGCCCTGGCTGATAAACAGCACAGCCTTTTGGTCATGCAAGGCGTTTTGCAATTCCTGGCTAGGCTCAAGGTTTTTAGTTGTCTTTTTCATATACTCTGCCATCAAGGAGCGGAGACCAAGTACATAGTCCACTATGTACTATTTACGGGATTTGAGAGGTAACTCCCATCCCTCCTTCACCAGACACAAAGGACCCCTAACAGGATGGCCAAACAAAAGTTCAAAAGGGCTGTAACCAACCCCCTTTTGAGGCACCTCCCTGAAGGCAAATAAAAGGCAGGGCAAAAGGATGTCCCATCTGCGCCTAAGCTCTTCTGGGAGACCTTTGATCATGCCCTTTAAGGTTTTGTTGAACCTTTCAACTAAACCATTGCATTGTGGGTAATAGGGTGTGGTGAATTTGAAATTCACTCCAGACTCCTTCCACATTGCAGTCAAGTAACTTGACATGAAGTTTTCATCCCTGTCAGATACTACCTACTTAGGGAAGCCCACTCTGGAGAATATCCCCAAGAGGGCCCTTGCCACCACAGGTGCTGTAGTGGTCCTAAGGGGAATGGCTTCTGTGTACCTAGTGGCATGGTCCACCACCAGGATAAATCTGTGCCCAGATGCTGTTTGAGGATCCATGGGACCAACAATGTCAATCCCCACCCTCTCAAAGGGAACCCCCACAACAGGTAGTGGTATCAGGGGGGCCTTTATGGTTCCACCTTCCTTGCCACTGGCTTGGCAGGTCACACAGGAGCGACAAAACTCCTTAGTGTCTTCAGACATGTGGGGCCACAGAAAGTGAGGGACAATTCTGTCCCAAGTTTTGTTCTGGCCCAGGTGTCCTGCTAAGGGGATATCATGGGCTAGTGTCAGTAGGAAGCCCCTAAACTTCAGAGGTATTAACAACCTCCTGGAAGCACCAGGCTTGGGGTCTCTACACTTTGAATAAAGGAGTCCATAATCCCAATAGATTTTATGGGTGCCACTAGCATTCCCAGCAGCCTCATCAGCAGCTTGCTTTCTGAGGGGTTCAAGAGGGGGTAGGTTTTCTGCTCCTGGCTCAGATCTGCCCTGGAAGGGCCCCCTGTCTCCAAGAACTCAACCTGGTCAGGTTCAAGCTCCTCTGGGACAGTTCCTTCTTAAGGTCCAAGATCATCTCCCTCAGGAGGCCAATCTGTATTCTGAGTCGGGGGGAAGGCACTGCCTTAGCCCTACTGCTCCTCCTCTTGGGAGGCACCTGCTCCATTTCGTCCAGAATCCAGGGCCTGTCCAGTGTTAGACATTTTGGCCTGTGACCTAGTCACAGCAAATACATGTGCAGGGATCCCTAGCATTTCTGCATGTGTCCTGAGCTCCACTTCAGCCCAAGCTGAAGTTTCCAGATCATTGCCAAGCAAGCATTCAACAGGTAGGTCTGCACTTACCACAACCTTCTTAAGGCCAGTTACCCCTCCCCAGGAGAAGTTAACTGCCAGAGAATGGTCTGTTCTGACATTGCTAGCATTGGTCACTTGGTACTTTTCCCCAAGTATAATCTGCCCAGGATCCACAAGATCTTTTGTCATCATAGTGACACTTGCTCCTGTGTCCCTGAATGCCAAAGCCTCTTTTCCATTAATCAAAGGTTGCTGTCTGTATTTTCCCCAAGTTACTGGGACTCACAAAGGAGGACATGTCCATGCCTCCACCACAGATCAGGACAGCCTGAGTTGGAACTCTGACTAGACCAGAGTCCATCTCAGAACCCAGGGTTAACCCCACTACACCCTTATTCTGAGTATTACCACCACCAATTGTAGCTGCACTAGGGGGAACGGTTGCCTTAGGGGCAATGGTGGGTGGAGTTGAGTCTTTGGACTTGGTGCAATCACTAGTCCAGTGAGTCTTCTGCTTACAGATCTTGCACCATGGTTTCGTTTGGTCTTTTCCTTTATTAGATTGGGATTCCCCCCTAAAGAAGATTTTTGGGGACCTTGTGAAGACTTCTGGTCTTTACCCTTCTCCCAGAATCTTGCTTCTTCTGGTCACCACCTTGGTTCTGAACCTTTTGCCTCACCCTGGTTCTGACCCATTTGTCTGCCTTCTTTCCGAATTCTTGGGTAGAGGTCAGATCAGAGTCCACCAGGTACTGATGCAACAGCTGATTTTGACAATTAATAAGGATCTGCTCCCTCATAATTAAATTGTACAATCCTTGAAAGTCATGCACCTTTCAGCCAAGTAACTAACCCTCCAGAGCCTTAGTAGCACAATCTACAAAGTCCACCCAGTCTTGATTGTGTGCCTTTTGGGCATCTCTGAACTTTAACCTATATTGTTCAGTGGTTAGGCCAAACCCTTCAATCAATGCACTTTTCAGACTGGAATAATCATCAGCATCCTCTTCTCTAACAGTGAGGAGCTTATCTCTACCTTTGTCTGCACAGGAGAGCCACAAGATTGCTGCCCACTGCTCCTGGGGGACGATTTGTACTTTACAGGCCCTTTCCAGTGCAGTTATCCATTTGTGGATGTCATCCCCACTCTGGTAGGGAGGGACAATCTTGTTTAGGTTTCTATAGTCATGAGACCTTTCTCTATCAATAGGGATGTTGCTGCCACCATGGGACACTAGACCCATCTTTTTCCTAGCTCTGTAGAGCTCTGGGGACTCCCTTTCTAGGGCTATCTGCTACTTTCTGATCTTAAGCTAGGCTTTCCATACTTCAGCAGTCTCTCGCTCCTCTCCTGGGAGGTTTCCATCCTATGAGCAGAGATAGAGGTCCCTATGGATGAAAAAGAATGGTTAGACTCCATTGAGGGAGATCTGGACCTTCTAAGCCCACCACCAACTCTTCCAGGAGGGACAAAGAGAGGACCATTGTGGCCCTCCTCCTCATCTTCCAGGGGAGCTGGATTTTCTAGGTCAATATCATGAGCATCTTCCTGGTCAGCATTAGAGGTCTGGTCATGGGGAATTTCACCCCTAGGCCCTTCCTCATCTGTTGCCCCACCCACTCTGCCTTTCCTTTCAGACCCTGTAGGTGTTCTGAGATCATCCAACCGCAGTACCTCTATGAGGCGTTGGGTGGTTGCACTTTTGCCTGTCTTCAGTCTCCTAGTACTGCATAATGCTCTCAATTCCAAGAATGGGAGGTTATCATACTTGGAGGGTGGAAGCCCATTGGCTTCTGGCAGGGACCCACTGGTTCCTTGCCTTGAAGACATTACTAGTGAGGTGTGGTGTATGCACTACCCACTCTAGTGTGGCCTACTAAAACTCTCTTGAGTTGTAGAGTGTGCTAAGCCCTTGACACACAAATCTAAGCTCAGTAGAACTTACTGTATTCTAAAGCTTGTATTATATGTACCTTAGGTACCTTTAGTGGTTTTCAGTTAGTCACTCAATTGAGATTATCTGGTAAAACAATAGCAAGCTGGAATCCCACATGCTGCACACCAATGTGAGAAGTTGGCCTGGTATATGATGTCCACTAGTTATAGTGGGCACCTTGCACCAGTGCAAACAACCCCTTATTGATGATAGGCTAAAGACAACCTTTATCGAAAGCTATCCTAGTGGTAGCAATGGAGAGCAGCCTTCAGGTTAAATCTTGAAGGAATGTAAAGCAGCTTGTATTACCAGTATATAATGTCTTGAATGGCTAAATGAAAGGCAACCACACCAGGTATATATATAAAATATTTGTATTTATTACTAAACACACCCTACTAGTCTCTTTATGAGGCTAGAGGTCAAAACACATATGTTATGCTTAAAATATTACAGTAAAATAGCACAAATACACGTTAGGCACTAGGGGCGAGCCAAACCATATACTAAAATAGTGGTATAAGAACCATGACTTAACTAGACACAAGGCCTAGAGCCTGTAGAATCGCTGGGACCCCAAGGAACCACCCAAGGTAGTGACACAGGGGACCCAAGGGGCTGTGTGCAGTGTGAGAACACAGCTCCGAGCTCCCGTTAGCTTCTATGGGAAAAGTCGCGGTTAGATTTTTAAAGATTAGGGACACTTAGAGATGGACTAGGACCAAACCCTTTTGGACTTAGGAAGTTCTAGGGTCATCACCCATGGGAGCACTGGAGTACTCGAGTTACCTCACCGAGGGAAGCCGGGTGCATAGGTGTCATATGGTGTCGGGTCGTGTCGTCGTTTTCAATGGAAGCTGGCGAAGAAGAGCTGCTGCCGAGAAGATGCGAAGTGTCCAAAGAGATCCAAGCCTGGATCAAAGACGAGAAGAACCTGAAAGCAAAGGGGACAGAGTCTGGGTCACTAGCCAATGACCAGGGGTACGATAGACGAATGCCCACCGATGATGGGTGATTTCAGGTGAAGAAGGTGAAGCTTGACTCTTCAGCCACGAGAACCAGGAGGCATTGAGGATGACCTGGAGCTGGATTCGAGCTGTCCCACGAAGGATGTCGAGTGCTGTAGCATCGGTGCCTGGATTGGACACAACAAGCCTTTGCAACAGCAACCCACTCAGAAAGGAGAAAGATGCTTCGGTGCTGACCAGCAAGGTCTGAGGGACTCCCCAGGCAGTGGGGAGTCAGGGCACGTCTGGAGCAACCAGGGAAGCCCAAGGAAAATCAGAGTTGCCTTCACAGGGACCCACCAGTTGATGGACCAGGGATCGCGAAGGGGCCTCGAGGGGAAATTCAAGAAGCGGGCTCATGGAACACTCGTGGAGTGTAGGCCCACAATCTTTGGTGCAAAAGCTGCTCGGTGCTTGGGCTACACTTAACCCAAAGCACGGCTTCAAGAGACGTCGAAAAGTCAATGAACTTGCAAATGTGCATGGTGACCAGGAGTTCCGGTTCCACGTCACTCACGAGGGCTGCGGGTCTCAGCTTTGCTGGGGACTCGGGTGGGCCTCTGAGAAGTCTAGAAATCCTCTTCCTGGGCTGCAGATACTTCGGAGTCCGTCTGGAGCTTCGGAGATGCAGACCGGCAAATGCTTTGTTGATGCTTGCCAAGCAGGGGAGTCACTACTTGAACCCAAGAGAGATTTCTTCAGTCCTCTAGTCTTGAGTAGAGCATCGAAGTTCCAGGATTCAGTTGCAGAGTTTCGTCCAGGGATATCTAAAGTCCTGTTGCCAGGGGTTCCTACTTTATACCCAAGGAAGTGGTTGGACTAACTCAGGGGACCCACCTATGGGAGGGTTTGGAAAGAGGGGTGGCTACCCCCATTTCCTTTGTCCAGTTTCAACCCAGAGCAGGGGCTGGTAGCCCGTGAACCGGTTTGAGCTGGACTATGCACAGGGACACCAAATGTGCTCGCAGTGCAGGACTTCAAAGCACTCTCAGAGTGCTCCCTCCCAGCCTCAATACACAGCAGCCTGTCTGGGAGGTGGTTACACCTCCCTGTGACTGGAAACCTATTGTCCAGAGTTTCAGTCAGCAGCAGGAGGCCAGACTCGTGTCTGTGGCTGCAGCATCCATTTTGTGATGTCAGGGCTCAGTTAAGTTGATACCGGGTATACCAGTGCTGTCATGTCTCTCCCTCTAGAAGGGTGGGATCATATTCCCACACCAGTTACTGGTATGGGGGTATAATTCCAAGTTGCTTGACACCAAACACAACATGTTTCTGTGCAGCCAGTCCAAAGTTAGCATTTACCGTTGGGTTATAATGCACTTCAAAAAGTATATGGTCAGGTTGCACCACTGACAACCCCGGAGGATAGATTCCGAAGGCTGCAGAGGGCCTCAGCTCATGCCTGGGCACCCTCTCACATATAACCAAGCACCCTGGATTAAGGATTGATAAGGCCTGCCATAGGGGTGACTGATAGGTTTCTATGTGCAGTGATAGGTGAGATGAACAAGTTACTTACCTTCGGTAACGCTTTTTCTGGTGGATACAGTATCTGCCTGTGGATTCCTCACCTTGTGAATATCCCCTGCACCAGCAACATTCGGAAACTTTTGTAGCAGTCCACGCCGATGAGGTCGAAGACGACGTCACAGAGACACGGCTCCGCTCGCGACTCCACTGACGTCACCGGCTTCATAAGAAGACCTTGTCGGCGTGATGACGTCAGTTCCGCCCTTTGTTCTGTGCCTTCGAGGCACACGGATGGACTGACAGCAATATATACACAGTATACACAGTACATAATATACAAAGCAGCACACACAGTGTGGAGAATAAATAGGAAGGCAAAAGAAATAACACAATGTCTTTGACAATAACAAATACATTTTGAAACACCATCATTAAAATTGTAGGTATACAAGAGTGGACAACGGGGAGGAGGGTGGGTCAGTGAGGAATCCACAGGCAGATACTGTATCCACCAGAAAAAGCGTTACCAAAGGTACGTAACTTGTTCTTCTGATGGATACATCTGCCAGTGGATTCCTCACCTTGTGAAAAGATTCACACAGCAGTCCCACTCCCGGAGGAGGGTGTCCACCCTTCTATACCAGAAAGTCCTGAAGGACAGAACGAGCAAAGTATCCGTCCCTCCTCACCTCGGTCTCTAAGCAATAATGCTTCGCGAGTGTGGAGGGAGGCCCAAGTTGCCGCCCTACAAATATCCTCCAAAGGAACACCTCTAGACAAGGCAGACGTGGAAGACTTAGCCCTAGTAGAATGAGCTCTTAAACCCTCTGGAGGTTCCTTACCGGCCAAAGAGTAGCATATCTTGATGCACAAGACAATCCATCTGGAAAGGGTGCGCTTGTGCACCGCTCTGCCTTTCCTGCAGCCAACAAAGCCCACAAATAGCTGGTCGTCAACTCGAAAGTCCTTAGTCCTGTCAAGGTAGAAGCTCACCGCCCTCTTAGGGTCCAAGCGGTAAAGCCGCTCCTCCTCCTTGGAAGGATGTGGGGCAGGATAGAAGGTAGGGAGGGTAATGGATTGCCCCAGATGGAAAGGAGTTACCACCTTAGGCAGAAAAGTACCGAGTACCATTCTTTCAGCATGAATGGTCAAGAACCGGGGTTTTGAACTCAGAGCTTGAAGCTCACTTACCCTCCTTGCTGAGGTGATCGAAATGAGAAAAACCATCTTGAAAGACAACAGTCTCAAGGGACACTTGTGTAAGGGCTCGAAGGGAGAACCCATCAGATAAGTTAAGACAAAATTTAAGTCCCATTGAGGCACAATAAAAGGAGTTGGACGAAACTTGTTTGTGAGGCTTTTCAGAAACCGTAAAACAATAGGCGATTTAAACAATGATGGTCGATCCGGCAAGCAAAGGAATGCCGACAAGGCTGAAAGATATCCCTTTACAGTGGCTACAGCAAAACCTTGCTGAGCAAGAGAAAGGGCAAACTGAAGAATATCAGATAAACAAGCCCGCAAAGGATCAATTGACTTCTCCCCACACCAGAGCACAAATTTAGACCACCTATAGGAATAGATAGATTTGGTGGAATGACATCTGGCAGACAAAATTACATCTACCACATCTGGCGGGAGAGAAAAAGAATTCAGGTTGCCCCGTTCAATCTCCAGGCATGAAGGTGTAAGCTCTGGAGGTGGGGGTGTAGAACCTGCCCCTCCGACTGCGAGAGGAGGTCTGCCCTGAGAGGGAGATGGAGCGGAGGGCACAAGGAGAGGTGGAGAAGATCTGTATACCACACCCTTCTTGGCCAATCCAGGGCGATCAATATGACTTGGGCCCGGTCTTGGCGAATCTCCCTCAAAACTCGAGGAATCAAGGGTATGGGAGGAAACGCGTAAAGGAGTTGAGTGCCCCAACTCAACTGAAAAGCGTCCCCCAATGCTCCCTGCATCGGATACTGGAGACTGCAGAAAGACAGGCAGTGAGCATTCTCGTGAGTGGCAAACAGGTCCACCCGAGGAGTTCCCCACGTCCGGAAGACGTGACGAACCACCTCCGGATGAAGCCTCCACTCGTGGTCGGCGGAGAACTGCCGACTGCGACTGTCTGCACGTACGTTCAGAACCCCAGCCAGATGATTTGCCATCAGCCACATCTGATGATCCTGAGCCCAGGACCATAGACGCAGAGCCTCTCTGCAAAGACAATGAGACCCCACTTCTCCCTGCTTGTTGATATACCACATCGCGGCAGTGTTGTCTGTCAGGACCTGAACCGACTGACCACGAAGGGAAGGGAGGAAGGCCTTGAGCGCCAAACGTATCGCCCGCAATTCCAGAAGGTTGATGTGAAGCAACCTTTCCTCTGGAGACCAAAGACCCTTGATCTCCAGATCCCCCAGATGCGCTCCCCACCCCAAAGTGGATGCATCCGTTATTACTGTGGCACAGATGGAGGTAGATGGAAGGGCTTTCCTTGGGACAGATTGCTCTCTACGCTCCACCAAGACAGATCCGCTGCAGCTTCTCTGGAGATCCTCACAGACTCCCTGAGATCTCCCTTGTGCTGATACCACTGCCTGCGGAGGCACCACTGGAGGGCCCTCATATGCCAGCGTGCATGGTTGACCAACAGAATGCAGGAAGCAAACAGACCGAGCAGGCGAAGGACCTTCAGGACCGGAACGACCACTCCATTGTAAAACAGAGGAATCATATCCTGTATGTCGAGAATCCTTTGAGGAGGAGGGAATGCTCGGCACACAGTAGTGTTCAGTACTTCCCCTATGAACAGGTTGCGCTGAGAGGGCACCAGGTGAGATTTGGGCACGTTTATCGAAAAACCCAATTTGTACAACAGCTGAGTTGTAACCTGCAGATGATGAAGCACCTTCTCTGGCGACTCCGCTTTGATCAGCCAGTTGTCCAGATAGGGGAAAACTGGAATCCCTGACCTTCTGAGATGGGCTGCCACCACTGCCATCACCTTCGTGAAGACTCGAGGTGCAGTAGTAAGACCAAATGGAAGGCCTGCAAACTGATAATGTTGCGACCCTACCGTAAACCAGAGATATTTCCTGTGCGACTTCAGGATGGGGATGTGGAAATACGCATCCTGCAAATCGATCGACACCATCCAGTCCTCCTGATGCAGCGCTTGAAGAACCTGCGCAAGGGTGAGCATCTTGAACTTCTCTTGCTTCAGAAAAAGATTCAAGATCCTGAGGTCCAATATTGGACGCAATCTGCTGTCCTTTTTTGGAATCAGGAAATACCGGGAGTAGCATACCTGACCCCTTTCCTGCTCTGGAACCACCTATATCGCACCTTTTTTCAGTAATGTCAGGTCTTCCTCCTGCAGGAGACAAAGGTGGTCCTCCGAGCAAGCACCTTGACAAGGAGGGTAATTTGGAGGGAATTCCCGAAAGGGAAGGGCGTACCCATTTTCTACAAGATCTAGAACCCAAAGACCTGTAGTAACCGATTCCCAATCTTGTAGAAAATGGGTAAGCCGGCCCCCCACAGGACCAGCATGATCCAGAATGGTGGATCTAGGGCTCCTTTGCAGTGGTGGGAGGGGTTGAGGAGGAGGAAGAGGAGGAGGAGGAGAGCTGTCGACCTCGAGTGCGACCTCTGAGTCTACCTCTCTAGCTCTTATACAGAGTGTTTTGCTGCTGTTGCTGCTGCTGCTGGGGCTGTCTGTAAGAACGAAAGGTAGACCTTCCAAGACCCCTGTATCTCTTGAATTAACCCCTTGGCTGAGTTTGAAGGCCCAAAGATTTAGCCGTGGCCTTACTCTCCTTAAATCTTTCAAGCGCAGCATCCGCTTTTTTGCCAAAAAGTCCGGAGCCATCAAAAGGCAAGTCCAAGACCGTTGACTGGACATCAGGGGAGAACTCTGAAGACTTGAGCCACGCACTCGTGGCAACAGAAGATCCCATGATTCTTGCTACCAAGTCAGCTGTATCCAAGACACTTTGGATTACCTGACGTGCAGCCGCTTGGGTATCCGAAAGGACCACATTAAAGCTCATCCTATCCTCTTCTGACAGCTTTGGGGCTAACTGCTTTGCTGAATCCATAAGAGCATGGATATATCGGCCCAAAAGACAGGTGGCATTCGTCGAATATAAGGCCATACTGGCAGAAGAGAAGACCTTCTTGGCCGACTGGTCCAATTTCTTCGCATCCCTGTCACTCGGGACTTGGGGAAAAGCTGCTGTTGATTTTCTGGAACAGGCAGCCCGAACCACCAGACTCTCCAGAGATGGATGAGATGTTAAAAAGTCTGGGTCCCCTGGAGCCACCCTATAACTCCTAGCAATAAGTTTAGAAGCTGCAGGAGCAGAGAAGGGCTTACGCCATACCTCCATTACTGGTTCTATAATGGCATCGTTAAAAGGGAGCAAAGGCTCCGATGCAGTAGAAGGAGAGTGCAGAACCTCTGTCAGGATGTTAGGCTTAAACTCTGCAGAAGGCAACTGCAGATCTAAAAGTTCAGCCGCCTTTTTAATAACAGCGTGGTATGGAGCCACATCCATTGAAGGAGCATCAGCAGGAGGAGTAATCTCCCATTCAGGCGATAAATCCAGCCTCCTTCAAATCATCAAACACATCGTCCGACTCCATCAGCTCACCTTCTTCTACTTCCTCCATCAGGTACCTCTCTTCATCCAGTACCCTTTGGCCCTTTGGGCCTCCCTCCTAGACCTGATCCTCACAGCAGGAGTTGGCGGCGCCGTGACCGAATCCGACGGCGCCGGAGCCGGCGTCGAGCGTGGATCCAAAGGAACAGCCGGCGTCGAACGAGGTCGAGTCGGCGCCAGTGAAGAAGGGAGCGGCGTCGATGTCCTCGGCGCCGGCAGATGCCAAGAAAATGGCATGAAGGGAGCCTGAGGATAAGCTTGGGAAACTCCCAAACTGAAGGCCATAGGACCCATAGGACCCGAAGGTGCACCAGAGGGGTACATGGCTCTGGAGAAGACTCCATACATGGCATTAAGATAATGCGTAGGATCCTGACCTGGGCAGTCTTCATGCGGATCCGTTATCGACATGTGCTTTCCACATTCCCGACAAGGTTTAAAACCAGACTTCATCGTCGACATTTCACCTGAAGAAGAGAGAGAGAGAAACCAGCAGAAAACAAAGTATCAAGTACAGCTACAGAGAGAGTCCCGAAATCCGTTGGCGTCAACGGCGCGGAAAAAAGGGAACTGACGTCATCACACCGACGAGGTCTTCTTATGGAGCCGGTGACGTCAGCGGAGTTGCGAGCGGAGCCGTGTCTCTGTGACGTCATCTTCGACCTCATCGGCGTGGACTGCTACAAAAGTTTCCGAATGTTGTTGGCACAGGGGATATTCACAAGGTGAGGAATCCACTGGCAGATGTATCCATCAGAAATAGTGAACCTACATCTCTGTAAGGGGTGCATGCACCACCTTACCCAGGCTGCAGTAGCAGACCTGTGGTGTCATTTTGGAGGGCTTCCCAGGGGTGGCATAATATATGCTTCAGCCCCTGGTAGGCCTCTGGGGTACCTATGCCCTGGGTACATGGTATAACATATACTAGGGACTTATAAGGGGACCCCAGAATCCAATCTGTGGTGTACCTAAAGTACATGGAATCAATTTAGGGAGAAAGCAGCTAGGCTGGGGTCCTGAATAGCAGGGCCCCAGCCAGACTAAAGTAAAACAACAGTGTTACAGCAGCAAAAAGTGGGGGTAACCATAAGAGGCAGATCCTACTCTCCTACAGTCATCTCACAAAAGTGAAAATGAAAATACAGCAAGCAGTGAGAGAGGTGATGATTTTGGTGTCCTCCCTAACCTAGGGCGAGAATCAAGCAGATGCCTTGAACACAAAGAGCACATCATGCTTAACAATTCAGTGGTGGTCCCATCCTCCTAGGACCACCCCAAGCAGTTATGGACAAAAATATAATCCCAACCAAAGGCCCTGCAAAGCATTATGAGACGAGATTCTAGAGCTCCTTTTGTGGCTGCACGAGCGACTTGGATGTGGTCCTGTTGGTAGTTCCTCAGTGACGCCTTCGCGTAGCCTACAAGAGGCCCCACACACTCCACACAGTCCTGTGGCAGCCCGGCAGAAAGGGCCTCAAGGAAGTTCCTGTGAGAGGGGCGTCTTGGCATGTAAGGGAAGTCTTAAGCAACTCCATCAGCGGGTACCGGGAAGTACCACGGCCTTCGAGGAAGACTCTCAAACACCACCCTGTTATCCTCCATCTTTGCAGGTTGGGTGTTTTCAAAGATATCTCTGCAGCAGACTCCACCACTGCTCTTGGTGCACCATCCAAGTGAACTGTGTCAATAGACGTCAACTCTGTGAGACCAGGCGGGACAGAGCAACCGTGCCCAGACAGACTGCCTGAAGCGGCTCAGTGGTGTTTTGTTTTGTCTTTTGTTCTTTCCCACTTGTTGGACTTTGTTTATTTCTTGTCGTTAAAGTTTGGGAGGGATGTAGTCTCCTTGCGGGACAGTGTTTGTAGATATGGTGTTTCCACCAGCCACTCCTTGAGGGCTGGCTTCCACACTCACCCCACACCCATTCATCACAGGTGTCACCGATCAGGTGACCGTACTGCTAAAAGGGCCGGGCAAATGTGCCCTGGACCACTTCACGTATTATACTCTTGGGGTCTGTGTGGTCATTCATTCTGCTTGAGGGCCTAGGGCCCTAACCCTTACACCATTAAACCCTAACTGTAGCTTATCCTTGAATATTTCTACATCAATTACTATTTAAAAGAACAGATGCAATTTCTCTGTATTGTAAATTGATGTTTACTGCCTCTGTATTTTGCATTAGGTCCTGATGAGACCCAATTATTAATGCTTAAATGGATAAAAACATCAGCATTATCGTAGCAGGGCTGCTTCACAATATTTAAAAAATTACATGTAATTGAGTTGAATTGTGTTTTTTTTAAATTGATGTAAAAATAAATTAAAAAAACAATCTGTGTGTATATCTATAGAAGCAATTGTGTGTTGATTTCTTGGTCTAGCATTATCCAAGACCTCTTGATTTTATAAAAAGTATATATGTAATATACTTGTAGGTGCACCGGTGTACTTGGTCGCCCCTAAGGTGGCAGGGTATGTCCACACATGGGTCCCTTGCTCACTTTGCCACTGGATTCAAGCTAACCTGGCTGATGATGGGAGTTACCCCGAAACCGGTCCCAGGATGCTTGTTTCCGGTTCAGGGAAGACATGACTTGGCAGTTCGGTCTGGACTGTTCCCATGGGGCACAGGGTCAAGACTGATTTGCATATAGCTGTGTCTGAACTGGGGTGGAGATGTGAGCTAAAGAACGATGATGGATTCAACCCAGATCTGTGACTAGGGGTGAGTGTCTGAAAAGTTTCAGCGCTCTGCCCATCATCTCCTTGTGTTTGCTTTGTTCGCCCTAAGTTGGCAGGGTATGCCCAGACGTGGGTCCCTTGCTCACTTTGCCACTGGATTCAAGCTAGCCTGCCTGATGAGTAAGGGCTTTTTGCCCGAAACTGGTCCCAGAATGCTTGTTTCCAGTCCAGGGAAGACATGGCTTGGCAGTTCGGGCTGGACTGTTCCCATGTGGCACAGGGTCAAGACTAATTTGCAAATAGCTGTGTGTGAACTGGGGGTGGCAAAGAGAGCTAAAGAATGATGATGGATTCAACCCAGATCTGTGACTGGGGGTGAGTGTCTGAAAAGTTTCAGTGCTCCGTCCATCATCTTCTTGTATTTACTTTTAGAAAGTTGGCATTTTTCTGCCTAAGCCAAATGTGCCTGTCTGCCTGTCTCCAGGGCCTCCTGATTGTTGACATC
This sequence comes from Triturus cristatus, assembly GCF_964204655.1. Classification (NCBI taxonomy): domain Eukaryota; kingdom Metazoa; phylum Chordata; class Amphibia; order Caudata; family Salamandridae; genus Triturus; species Triturus cristatus. Next base: position 829,622,929 of record NC_140586.1, on the reverse strand, counting down.
TCTCCCTCAGTGGCTTAGCAAACACTTTGGCCGCCCGCGGTGGTCCCTGTGTTTGCCGCCCCGCAGTGGCCGAATCAGAGAGCGGAGTAGAGTGGTGCTAGAATATTTTTTCTATTTGCCGCCCCTCTGCGGCTGCTTAAAGAGCGGGGGGTCGCTTGCTGTCCCGAGAATGGCAGGTAAGAGCTGGGGGAGAATATTTGATTTTATTCTGCATCTCCCTCTGGCTACAGTGCATGGCCAAGATGTTTCCAATCTCAAAGCAGGCTCATTTCTGCAGGGCTTCCCCTGTTGCTTCTGTTTCAGTGTTTATCATTTGAACTTGGCTTCTCTCTCGGATTTCTGCCCCATCAGGAGGAAATAATTTGGGTCTGCATGATTACTTAGCAAGTGCTTTTGTAACCTTTTGTAACAGTTTGATGTTCTCTTTGTGAGTGTCTTGTACTTGTTTATCCCCTTTTCAGTCCCTAGATGTGACTTGTTCTCTTAGCCTACAGTACTGCGTTCATTGTGCCCCACACATTTAATAGATTTGCTGGATACTGGTTATGATGTAAATAACAATTCATGATGTCTTCCATGGTTTCTTGGAACTAAGGATGCCTGATTAAGATCATATTAATGGTTCATTTCCTTTTTTTAGGTCTCGCTGGCGTTGCAGCGCGAAGCGCTGCCGCCAACGAGACTTACTGTTGCCGTGTTTGCTCCCAAGGGAGACAGACCAGGGCACGCGCAGCGATCGGGGTCTGTGGACGCGCTTCTGAGACGCGCTTGTGCAGACGCACACGCACAGACACACGCGCGCGCACACACTCCACCGCTGCCGACCCCCCTCACCGCATCCCCGGCTGCCTAACGCGCGCGCACACACCTCGCCACCGCCGCCGTCCCCCCTGTTAGAGACCAGTGTCTGGATCAAAAATTTTCTGATCGCTGTTTTTCTCTGAGGCATGAGAATACAAATTATGTGGCAAGATGAGATACTCCCGATGCACTATTATTCCATAATGTTGTAATTTTAACACATATTATTACCACAGGGCCCAAGTTTAATCTCTTTATACTCGTTTAATACCTGAATACAACAAGGTGGCAACTTAATCTTTCCAACAGGTCTGCTACTGTGCTCTATCACCAGCTGCGTGTAAAAAAGCACATTTTCATCCCCTTGAACTAAAAACATTTTTTGTTGTAATTTGGAAAATATGTAGAAGATGGAGGCTTATAGGGCAATTGCGGTAACTCTATAATTAGATGGACAATGTCGTGGTAATAGAATCGTGTAGTGTAGTTCAAGTGGCCCAGATTACAATGCGGCATAGAACGTTTTCCCTGGAATATACAAACTGGATGTATGTGCTTCCCTCTGAAAATGATTATTCTCACTAATTGTACTTGTGCCTGGATTCTGGGCGGATATCCAAGGATAGGAAGCTGTCACCAGGCATACCATGTTCTAATAGTGGACTTTCATTTTACAAGCTGATGCATTCTGGGATTTGTGAGCTCCGTGACATCAAATGAACCAATTAGACTAATATAAAAAGATGTAGTGGTTTAAAAGAGAGGAAGTATGCTAGGAACATGATGCCCTGGTGTCATGGAGGTATCTGGTAACCTTAGCAGAGCGAGCATACCATAAATAGTGGGTATGGTACAGGATGCTGTAAAATAAGTCTATAACAGGACAGGCCATACGCTGGATTTAATTTTCTCCAACATATTGGATACAACAACTAAGACTCCGAAGCCATTGTTATGGACGGATCACTTTCTCATTCCTTTTTTAATTTCCTTTCCATTTCACTGCCAGACAAGGGGAAAACGCTCTTACGTGCGTAGAAACTGGGATAATATATCAGTCGATACCCTTTGCCCTGCCCTCGCAGCTGTCCCCTTAGCCCTGACTTTAGATGTGAACTCTGATGCAGTGGCATTGAATTGCTGGATAGGAAATACAGTAGAATCCATTGCACCTGCAAAAATTGCCATGTCTCGCAGAGAATCCCCTTCCGCCCCTTGGTTCTCCACAGAGCTGATCGCGGAAAAAAGCAATTGCAAAAGGCTGGAGCGCCTTTGGCGAGTAAATTATTGCGATTTAGCAAAAACTCACTATAAAAAACCTCCACACGGTCTCCATCAATCTATAAAAAAAGCAAAAAAACTATTCATTGTGAATTCCATTCAGCTAGCGGAGCAATCAAGCAAAGAAGTCTTCAAGATTGTTCATTCATTTTTTAAACCTAGGGCCATTGAGACTGAAGTTACCCCGTCGGCAAGACTTTGTGAAGACATCTCGGACTTCTTTGACAATAAAATTATGAAAGTCTATAACACCTTCACGAGTCCTGAGCCCACAATTATGGCAGACTTGATTAAAAATGTGACGCCCTCCCTATCCTTAGCTCAATTTCTTCCTATCCCCCTTCATGAAGTATTGAAGGAATTACAAAAATGCAAATCTGGGGCCCCTGATGACCCCTGCCCGCCTAAGCTCTGGAAAATGATGTCAGACGCTATTGCGGTACCACTCCTACATATATGGAATACGTCCATTGAAACAGGTACGTTTCCTGAGTGTTGGAAACATGCCACACTCCTTCCTCTGAAAAAGAAGACCAATGGTGCTCCAGATGATCTAAGCAATCTCCGCCCTATCTCCTTACTAGCAGCCCCAGGTAAAATGCTTGAAAAGCTGATACAACGACAACTGAACAGCTTTATTGAGGATAAAGGCATTCTACATGAAACACAGTCAGGCTTCAGGTCCGGTTTTAGCACCGAGACCACTCTTATTGAGGTAGCCGAGTCGATCAGGTGGTCCTTAGACTCAGGAGCATCAGCTATGCTGGTGCTCCTGGATCTATCAGCCGCATTTGATACGGTGGATCACGGTAGACTGCTGCTACGATTGGAGGACATAGGTCTGGAAGATAAGGCACTGAGCTGGCTCCATTCCTATCTTACAGATCGCTCTCAGAAAGTGGCATTGGGCACCTTCTCCTCTAAGCCTAAACGTCTCTGGTGCGGCGTCCCTCAGGGGTCGGCACTCAGCCCTCTACTTTTTAATGTTTATCTAGCCCCACTTTTCACCCTGATTGCCAACTGGGGGGTCAAGGCGATTTCGTATGCAGACGATACACAATTAGTCTTCCCCTTCCTGGAGGTCTCGGAAGCAGCCTTTAGTAAAATGAGGGGCTGCCTTCGAGATGTGATTTGCTGGATGAATGCAAATATACTAAAACTGAACGCAAGTAAAACGGAGGTAATATTCTTTGGAAAAAATACTCATCCTCCTTCGGACCTGTGGTGGCCTCCTGAAATGGGCCCACCACCTTCCCCCGGACCCTATGCAAAGAATCTGGGAGTAAAATGGGATGAGAATCTCTCTTTTTCCTCTCACATACAGCAGGTCACTACTGTATGTCTCCATAAACTCAGAAATCTGCGTAGGTTTCTTTCTTTTCTTCCAGAAGAGTGTCGCAAAATGGTAGTCCATGCGACAATTACATCCAGATTGGACTACGCAAATGGCCTTTATCTTGGCCTACCTAAATATCTGGTGCAACGCCTTCAGATCGTGCAGAATGCGGCTGCGAGACTGATAAAGCATATTCCTTTTAGACAGCATGTCTCTCCGCATCTGCGCGCACTGCACTGGCTCCCAGTGGCAAGCAGAATAAAATTTAAAGTTCTCACCCTGGCGTTTAGAGCACTAAAAGGGACGTGCCCCAATTACTTAAAACTTAGACTCCCTCGCTACCATCAGGAGAGGCGCTTGCGTTCCAACTCCCTGCTTCAGCTACAGGTTCCATGAGCAAAAAAAGCTAGACTTGGGGGCAGGTCCTTTTCTGCCGGCACGGCGAAACTTTGGAACGCCCTGCCCTCTGCCATTCAATCCGCTACGACAGAATCTAGCTTTAAGAAGCTTCTAAAGACCTGGCTCTTCTTGCAGCAAACCTAAGCAATTCCCCGTGCCTCCTTCTCCGCTGACTTGCTTACTTAGCGCCGGGACACCTCCTCGTGAGGTAGCTGTTCGCGCTCTACAAATATCAGTATTATTATTATTATTATTATTATAACTTTATAGTATTTAAAGACGAGGCGTTTTACCGCACTTTGCCCAAATCTACCCGATATATTAGGGTCATTGTTGCCAGACTTTCTATTTTTTCTATTGATTTATTTACTGTTTAGTTTAAGCAAAATATACATTAAATTACAATAAAACAAGACGATCAGTAATAATTCATCAATACCTTTAACACATTCAGCATTATTTGATTACATGTGAGAGTGCGAAGTAAACTATTTCCTGAGTATGCTAGGATAATATTTTGTGCTGCAGGGCATCAGACTACTAGCACCCTATCATTGTTGTGTGGAGGCTGAACCGATCCCTCTCCTGCCATCACTGGCCTCACTGACCGCTATCTCATCACTTTTGCCTTATTTGCCTCCCCTCCGTCAGTATATACATTTCACTAAAAATATAATTACCCTAACAGCATTAACTCGTTATTGTCTTTAACTCGTTCAGATCTCCTAATCCTAATCCTATCTCTTACCCTTAACCTGGTCCTATTGATTACATTTATTTTACCTTAACCTTAACAATAACTTCAAATTATTCCTATATCTCTAGGTTACCATTTTACCTGCACCCATGTCCACTGGAATTATGCAATTCTTCACTCTACACCTGTGGTCGCTAAATGTACTCTTGCAGTAGGATTGTTTTCCCCCACATTACTCTTAATTACGTGAGCAGACGTAATCACGTTATGGTTGGAAATTCCGTGTCAAAGGGTAATGCAGAATTACTGAAATTACTCCAGCATAATTAGAATTACACCCAAGCCTATTTGGTACTCCTGGCAATGGCTCTGCTACCCCCTTTCTCAGAGGTCGGGATGATGCAATGGAAGGACAATATTTCTATACCTTGCCATTCCCTTAGCTTCTCAGCAGCAAATATAAGATTGTTGAGAGGCTAATGGTGGAACCATGTGCCAACAGTGCAAAAGTGTGCATTATTCTTCTGCCTTTTTTGGGGAATTTATGTCCATTCCCCCATTTTCTTAGCAGGTCTTCATTCCGCTGCATGTTTAGGTTTGACGTGTAATGATGTTTACACTATTTCGAGGAAACATTCTGAATTATGTACATACTCCATGGGGATTTGGTTCATCCTTCTTCACCCACTAGTCTTTGGCTCGGGATTCTTTAGACACAGGCTGTTTTTGTTTGTATCCTTCCACCTCCACTGAAATGCATGTCAGTCTATTTTACATCTGCAATGTCTCTTGTCACTCATTTAATTCTTTATCTCGTCCATGCTTTGTCTACCCAAAACATTCCTATTTAGGTCTCGCCTGGCGTTAGCAGCGCACATGCGTTGCCCTCGCCATGCGAGGGCTTCTTGGAATCTATACGGTTCCAGAAGTCGTGTGACTGCTCTGCCTGCAATTGTCATTGGCGCGCATCGGTTTTCGTCACTTATTATGCTGAATATGCTTCGTTGATTGCACTGGGGGGGTTTTAGTCCCTCCTGGTTGCCACCCTGTCTGCTTTAGGCCACGCCCACCGGGATTGGATCTTTCACTGACGGCGTGAGACGGTGGGTTTTATAATGACTGGCCGCACTTTGTTTTTACTATTGCCTGCTGTTTGTGTTCTTGTTTGTTCCTGTTTGCCTTTGGCGCTCACACAGTCTTTCAGGGGCGCATACCTTGCATCAGAGGTGTTAGTTGTGTTGGACCCGAAGGCGTCGCAGCACTTTACATAAGTGCACAAGCAGCAGTCACGTTACCAAAGGTAACAACTTCGTTTTTTGTAGCAACATGAGTTGGCCATCTTGGTTGGCGCTAGTTGAATAAATCGCATTCCAGCTCAGAGTTTGCTGTTGTGGCTGCTACTTTTGTTGTTCTTTCAGCGCTTGTTTAATTAGGTTTCCTCTCCCAGATGGAAGATAATTCGTCACTCAGCAGGGGTTCACTGTGTGTGTCCAGGTTCTAGTGTGTGCAGTGCTGAAGTGGGAACTCATGGGAGGGGGAAAGTGTTACTGGGGCCGGAGCTGCTCTGGCCGGTTTGAGTCTGTTCTCTCGCAGCTTGTAACTGGAGGTGAGGGGTGTTAGAGCTATCCCCACACCCTCCCCCCGAGGTGGGCCTCAGGCCGTGAGAGGAGAAAGGGAGAGATTGATTGCGAACAGCAGGAGTGCAGTAAGGGTTGAGCTGCTCCTTTCCACAGTCTTTTAAAAGTTGTCTCGAAGACTCGAAAGCGAGGAGGAAGACTAACCACCTCAACCCTACCCTACATTAACAAGCATTTACAATGCAATAGGTCTCACATTTACACGAGTTTGAGCTATTGACATTGCAAATGACAATGCCTTTTATTTTTGTTTTCGTTTTTAAAACATAACTAAAAGGCATTGTCATTTACAATGCCAATAGCTCAAACTTGCGTAAATGCGAGACCTATTGCATTGCAAATGCTTGGTATTGTATTGTAATTGTATTTATATAGCGCTCAAACCCCTGACGAGGCGTCAAAGCGCTTTTTGGCAAGTAGCATGCTACTCCAGAACCCTAAAGGATTAGTGGTGAATAAATATAGGGAAATATGAGTTAATTTGAGCAGTGGAAATGTGAGTCTATTAGTTGGATTGTACAGGATAATACAGGGATATGAGAGGGAAGAGTCTAGAAAGTGTTTTTTGGGAGACCATAGAGGTAGGATGAGGTTTGGGATGAGTAAGAAGAACAGATGGGAGAGGGAAGAGTCTCTAGAAAGGGATTAGGGAGATCATAGGAGTAAAAGACATTTAGCTGCTTCCGTGCGTCGGACGGCCCCCGGCCGTCTGACGTCATGTGGGCGTATGCGGAGGACGGCCGGGGGCCGTCCAAACCGCGCACACGTGGAATTTTCCCGCACAGCGGGGGAATTCCGGCCGCATCGAAGCGGTTAGGATGGGTCAGAGGAGGTGTACATGAGAAGAATTTAGAAAGGGTTTTAGAATTAAGTTTGGGGTGAGCCAGGAGGGATAGAGGAGGAAAGAGTCTAGAAAGGGATGTTTTGGAGATAATAGTAGCAGAATGAGGTTTGGGATGTGTCAAAGTGGAAGTAGAGGATATATTGAGAGAAGTATACGGTGGGATTGAGTAGTGCATTGGAGAGAGTGAACGTTTTTTTTCTTTGCATATGGGCACGCCTCGTGTATAAGCAAAGGGGCAGCAGGGCACAAGCGCTGGCGACACCAGCATCAATTAGAGTTGGGCATAGATCAGACACACACGCAACCCCACTGCAGGACTGCAACATTCAGAAAATAATACACAACTGCAGCACCAGCGCAACACACATCTATTAGCACAGACTGCAAGCACAGACTGCAAGGAAGATGGTGCTTGCTGCAACAAGTGCACTACAGTCACAAAGAAACAGCACAACATACAATAACTGGCAAACATAACAACATGGAGGATGACACCCCCAACAAAAATATACAGCGGCAGATGTTGCCTTATGCCTCCTTTGACTAACACAACAATATGCTTTTTGACTGAAATGCTGTAGTAAGTGATATATTTATAAGTACAGAAAAGCTAGAAGTTGGTGCATAATTATTGCTAATCTGAGTCATGTTTAAGAAAGGGTGTTGTAAATGAATCACGTTTACACTATGTCAATATTGGTTGAATAATTGATACAATTTAAAATTAATTGCTCCTCACCTCATTTCTTTTTAAATATACTAGCAGAGAGGAACTTTCAAAGCACATTTAACCAAAGTCACCTTTCAAATAGCATTAGTTTCTAATGCAGAGTGGGGGGTTGGGCCGGATATTGAAATCTTTACACACACACGCACCTGTGCCGGACATGCACACTGACAGCAATGCACATTGTTCTGCACGTCTACGATAGTTCTCAGACTCCAACCTACTACAGTCCTGCAAGTTTGCCAAAATGCTGGCATGCAGTAATACACAGCTATGTCCAACACAAAATGATGAAATCATGCACACCACTGTTTAGTTTTCACTGTACACCATAAGGCACGCATTTTCTTGGTTTCTACAGCGTTGCAATAATGCACATTTTCTTTCTTTTTTTAACCATAGGACTCTTATAATAAATAGCTCAGAGTGAAAATTCGCTATCCAGGAAGGAGGCCTTTCACTAGGACCATCTCCTGTACACATCACAGACATGGTATCTCTGTGTCAGTCTTCAAACATTGAAGAATTGAGAAAGTGGCAGTAAAGGTGCATTATGCAAATTGTTTCTGCCTTAGAAGGAGGACAGCTGTCCACTGTGCAGGTCAGGATGTGTGTGGATTAGGAGAGGTCTGTGAATGTCTTACAGTAGAAGTACTTAACCTTTTGACTTTTGTGAATCACCACAGGAACCCCCATCTATGCAATTTCTAATATCTCGAACCAATATACAAACATATAGAAACAAGTAGACTACAAAGAAATAAACAAATTATGAAATTTCTTATCTAATTTGTAAATAAAAAAGATGCCAAAATCAAATTTTAATTAATAGGAAGGGTAGAGCTTTGATTTCTAAAAGACAAAGCAATATGCTAGATTCAAGCACATAACTTTGGGCCTAATTACGATGTTGGGCGGACCGCCACCGACAGGCCATCGGTGGCAGTTTGCCCGATCGTCTGCCCTTCTGTCTGATTGCCGCATTATGATGCAGGTGGATGAACCCTTGTTGGACGAGGACAGACTGCTGCTTCCAGCAGGATCTACTGATCCCAACAGAGCGGCGGACGAAATCGCAATCCCTAATGACGGTGGTGCCGAGTCAGGCACCGCCGTCGGGATTACGATGTCCCTTTCCGACAGCCTTTCGATGGCAGCCCCACTGCCATTAAAAGGCTGTCAGAAAGGGACTTTAGGGACCCCAAACAGGGCCCCGTACATTGTGGGCCACTGCAAAGTGGCCCTGGGTGCACATGTAGTGACCCACACACATCCATGCATCGTGTGCCATGCACCACATGGTGCATGACACACGATGCATGGATGTGCACAAAGTGCTCTTTAACACTGTGGCTTGTGCTGCGGCCCTATTCCTGGGCCTCAGCACAAGACACAATGTTAAACAGCACTTTCCGACCGTCAGCTTGGCTGTCGTATAGTAATTGAGCGGTCGTGCCGCCGACTGCTTGTCGGGTGGTCTCCTGACTGCCGCGATAGTAGTCAGCAGTCCAACCGTCCAATATTGTAATCAGGCCTTTGTCTTTTTTGCTCCTAATGCATGATCTCTTTTTGTCTGTGCATGCCAGTTCTTCGAAGGAGGCCGCCAATCTTCCATACTAGATTCTGCTTGCTATACTTGCTATGCTCTCGGGAATCAAGATAAAGATGCCAGCTTAGGTGCCGATTATGATTTTGTTAGGAAGGGCTCAGGATGGGATTGGATATTGTCAAATCCGATTCAGAACCCTTGTTTCCCACTGAATCGTACAGTTTTCCCAACGACCGATTACGAAGCCCTGAAACCGTTCGAGCAGACCGAATCGGTTCTGAAAGGCACTCAGACAGCCAGAGTCTTTCAGAGCCGATTCGTACAGCTCTATCGACACGGTTTCCGGACAAGCGATTAAGATGACCGTTCCATACAGCCGTTACGAATCGGTTTGCCCAGGACAAAACGGCTGCCAGGATCTGTCTTTGGGGGCCCCCCTTCACCTGGAGGCATCCAAATGCGTCCAAATGTGGGTCCCTTGGGTACCCCACCCAAGGGACCCTTCTTCCCATCCATGCACAATGTGGTAGGCACCATGGGGTGCCCGCCACAGGGTGCAAGGTTTTCCCCAACCACCCCTTTTTTCAATGGGAGCCTGTGTTCGCAATCGGAACACAGGCTCCCATTGAAGTCAATACGAGTCCGACCGAATGATGTTAGGAGGTATCGTAATCATTCGTCCGGACTCCCAGGACGCGATTCATTTGGAAACTAGTCCGGGACCGATTCGTTCAGGAAAGTTTCCAAACAATATCGTAATCTGCCCCTTAATGGTTAGACCCCAAATGCAAATTTCTTCATATTTCCAGAACATGGTAAAATTCTCAACTTTGATTATTTATCTACACATACCTTATTAATCCATCACTAAAAAAATGGAGACCTAGAGTGCATAAAGGTCCAGCATACATGCTCCAGTGTTAATTCTCAAAAGAAAAAGGTATGCTGTTCCTAAAAGGGACAAAGGGGAGTAGGTCAGAGAAAAGGAGTAACTAAAAGGATTTTTAGTAGTTCCTTTTTGGAAATGGGGTCCTCACACGCCCTTTAGAGTGTCTTGCTTCATCATTGGGCTTGCTCCTCCTCATTAGAAATACATTTAGTTATACATTTTATAGTCCTGAAGAATTGCCCTTGATCACATCTTGACTAATTGATGGCATGAAACATGTTGACCTTATAAGTCAACTGGGATCATTGTCCCCACTGGCGACATCACATTTTTAATAAGTCAGGTATACTCATGAATTAGAATGTGATTTGAGACTTGCCTAGCCTTTTTTAAGTCACTAATCACTACATCAACACCTATGTTTCCTCAGTCTACACAAAGGGCCCTTAACTTGCACTTCACATCATGGCTTTGGAAAAAGATCCCAGATAAAGAGCTCCTTTGAGTGTGCCCCTTAGGCATTGCTGCGCCAGCCCAATGAGAAGCAAGCCCGATGATAAAGCATTACACCCACAAGGGTGTGTGAGGGCCCCATTTCCAAAAAGGAACTACTCTCGTTGTAGTGTCTCCTTTTCTCTGACCTACTCCCCTTTGTCCTGTGTCCCTTTTAGGAACAGCATACCTTTTTCTTTTGAGCACATACCTTATTAACCTGCTTATATTATTTAATCTTATAAACAGTCACAGAGCTCCTGAGTAGACAGTACCGATCCTCAGGGCTCAATGGACACCAAATTAAGAACTGCTGTCTTAGTGCAAGATAGACATGAACATAACTGACACTGTGGGAGCCCTGCATATGTTCCAGTAGTGCAACAGTATGGTGGTGTGTTGTGTGAGTCCTGTCAGTTTGTCAGTGAAGGGATATCATTGTATGGTGTAGAGAGCCTTGCTAATGTCTCATTACTAAAATATCAGTAAATAGTCCAAGCTAAATATGAGAGGTATTCTAAAACTTTTGCAGGTGTCTCATTACTGCTATCCCACTTCATGCAGAGGTCTATTGGACGTGCATTATGAGTTCTGTCAATGTCCCATTTCTTGAAGTCTTGAAGACGGGAGCACTGTGATGGTCAGACTAGGGGTACTTTGTAAGAGCATTGTGGATATACGAGTACTTGTACAAGGGTGTATTTTAGATCAAAACGTAAGTGCCTAGTACGATCTCTGTCGGAAAGCCTCTGACCATAGGTCGGAGGCTTTCCGATCCAGATAGTCGGTTCCAATTCCAGCTGGCTGATTACAATAAAGCCGGTCAGAATTGAAACTGGCCGGTCATTCCGGCTGGATTCAGACTGGAATCGGAAGCTGGCCCATAATCCACGTAGATGGTGTTTTACGCCATCCGGATTACAATATGCGGCTTCTGACAGGCTTTCCATGCCAGGCTTTCAGACTTTGGGGTCCCTAGCAGGGCATGTTTTGGGGGGCCCTAGCAGGGCCCCCTTCTGTTTGCGGCCTCCGGTTGGGCACCTTGAAGTCCCTGCCACGGGGAGCAGGGATTAACACAATCTCCCATTTCTCTAAGGGAGATTGTGTTATGGCCCCCCATAGAGAAATAGGAGTATGCGACCTCACCATGTGCGGTCGCATCATAATAGCGCTGTCGGGACCGCCGACTGGATGACAGTTGGTACTGAGACTGCGACGGTGTCGGGTGGACTCAAGTCATCCCAACATCATAATCGAGCCCTTAATTGCATTCTCACAGTTCTTAGGGTGTCTCTGCCCTTTAATAACAGTGCATGCATGTATGCATGGTAAAATAAATACCTGTGAATGCCTCAGCACTGGGATAACAGTGCATGGTGCAGAAAAGAATGAGAGTGTTACTGACTGAGGTTCTCCCCTGTCTGAGGTGTCAGTACCATGTTTCTCAGATAGCTCTGTAAATCTGCCTCACCCATGATGTGTGAAAATGTTAGTCATGCATCCTCCACTCTCAAGGCCTCCTTTACCAAAACCCTCCACTTGCTTAACTTTCTCATACACCCGTGTCTCTTTACCCCTCTCTCACCCGATTATCAAGCACTTTTACTTTCTCTCTTCCACACACAGCAACATAAATGCACATATACAGGTACAAACAAACATGGCAGTGAGTGCAAGTATTGATCAGTTTGTCAAAGTTGCACTTGAGGAAAACCTGGGGAGAAACTATGTTCTACAGTGCAGCAGTAGAGACTACAGAGATCACTGACACAAAATCATGGTAAAAAATATCGTTGACATAAATATTGTGTAAAAAATATAGTTTTCACATAATTGTGCTTCTATACTTCTAAAGGTAAGTACAATTATACCGGAAAAAATCTCTTTGACACTAATATAGTCTCAAAATAGACAAAATATTGACTTTTAAAATATAAAAAGTAAATGTTAAATATTTTAAGATATAAATTTAGTATAATGTAAATTATATTCCACTAATATTTAAAACTATATATAAATATATACTTATATAAACAAACACATATATATGTTTGTATTTACACACACACGCACATATATATATATACATATATATATGTAAGAAAGTTTCTCCGCTAAACGCCGCACGCCTGCACATTAGCGTCGGTGCCTGCCGTGGTAGCGGCAACCACAAACATGAGTACGATTCGATCCACAGATAGGAAAGAGGCGGCACACCGTCCTGGTGTTTCAAGGTGTATTTAATCGCTCACAAAAAACAGCAACGCGTTTCAGCCGTAGGGCGGCCTTTGTCAAGTTGTCTGTTAGTTCCACAAAGCCGATTTTAAAGCAAAATACGTCATCATAGACATAGAAGAAATATATACATCGTAAATCTCATGTGTAATTCATTCTGAGATACAATAGATCATGAATTTTAACATAAATTCTTTAGTTTGCAAAAATATATATATTTAAAGCAGAGATATATTGATAATGAGACAAAATCAATTAATACTGTTATCAAATGCTTATGCGAAAAAATGAAAGAAAGACTGAATAGTCCGTCCTGTAAACTACACAATCGTATGTAGATATCTGCTCAACAATTACATTGGTCAAATATATTATACCCAATCTGAAGCCATAATTTCGTTTAGGAATACAAATAAAGCATTCGACTTAAAAATAAAGATTTCTCCACTCGAGAACGGCATTGCGGACACCTAAAGTTTGTTGAATACAAATAGAAAAAATGTGTAGTGCAGCAAGGGAAAGAGAGGACTGATGTGTGGAGTGAGGTATTTGTTGTATAATGGATATTTCCAAATCATATCTCATTGGTAATCTGTGAAAATAATAGGATCCATAAACCCTAAATAGGGGAGGAGTAAGGGGAAATACCCTAAAATAAAGGACAAGTGCCCAATTTCTATTATCACAGAGATCAATACAGATCACAATGAGCATATTGCAGAATAACTGAAATAATACAACCACAGAACAATGTCTGTGCCATCCCCACCATCAAATCAGTCACAGACATGTGCATAATTATTCAAATCATACCAAATGTGAAAAATAAAATAAAATGATATGAAAGGAGTCAATATATTTACAAGGTACATTGCATCTCAAAGTACCCATCCCAAATCACGTAATAAGCGTGATGAGTAAGTAAAACCACATATACACACAGAGGACATATCAAGGGTTGTAGAAGGTCTAGTTTGGATTAAAGGCCAATATGGGTGTTAAGTTCTTCTTCCCTGTTCAAACCATAAGGAGCCCTGGTGTTAAGGTCAATTATGTATCTTGATTCCAAGATACGTAAATGTTTTTCTCTGTCTCCCCCACGTATGTGTTTCAGGACTTTGTCTATTCCACAAAATTTCAACAGTGCATTGTTGCTGTTATGTGCCGTGTGGAAATGTCTCGCTACGGGATAGTTAAAATCCAAATTGGTTATAGCCCTTAAATGTTCAAGGATGCGTTTTTTTGTTGGAGTTTGGTACTTCCAACATAACGCATATTACAAGGACACTCCAAGAGGTATACCACATGATCTGAGGTACACGTGATAAATTTCCTAATGGGTTTCTCCCTGCCATCCTGCGTTTTATAGCTTCTGCAGCTTACGGTGTTCTTACACGCTTTGCAGGAGTTGCATTTATGGAAACCCTCCCTAGCATGTAGCCAAGTTGGATTGGATTCCATGGGCTGGTAACTGCTTACCAATTTGTCTCTGAGTGATGGTGGTCGTCTGTAGGTCATTAATGGAGTTTGTCCCACTTTATCCCCAATAATAGGATCAGCTCTTATAAGACCCCAATGCTTAGTAAGCAGGGATTTTAATTTCCTGGATTTTACACTGTATGTGGTTATCATACGAGGACCAGAGGTGGGTTCTTCTTTGCTAGTTTGTTTGCTGCCGAAAAGAACCTCACTATGTGTGGTGGCTTCCAATTTGTCGGCGGCTTGTGTCAGAATTTTCTCTTTGTACCCCCGTTGTCTGAATCTATTCATCATGGTGTTTTTCTCCATGTTGAAACCTTCATCGGTATTGCAGTTTCTACGGGCTCGTAGGATCTCCCCATAAGGGATACTCCTGATTAAAGAAGGGGGGTGGTGGCTACGAGCATGTAATAATGCATTCCCCGATGTTTCCTTTCTGAAAAGGGCAGTGGTGAGTTTGTGATTGATGTTATCGACAGTTATTCTTACATCCAAAAAATCACATGTAGTTTCACTGATGGAATGGGTGAAGCTCAAATTCAAGTTATTGATGGATAATGCCTCAATGAACTCCTGCGCTAGGTCTACACCTCCGTCCCAAATGATAAAAAGATCGTCTATGTACCTTAGCCACAAGGGAACATGATTAGTGAATTTGTCAAATGTCTCACTCCAAACCACCTGCTCCTCCCACCACCCAAGAAAGAGGTTTGCCAGGCTTGGGGCAAAACAAGTGCCCATGGCAGTGCCTGTTTTTTGTCTATATAATGTAGTATCGAATAAAAAAATATTCTCTTGTAGACAAAAAAGCATCATCTCCCTTAGCATTAAGGAATGATTCAACATCCCCAATGGTTGGCGTTGTAAATAATACATACAGGCCTGGACTCCCTTCAATTGGTCAATACACGTATACAGTGAGCATACATCGAGTGAGATCATAACAAAACCCTCCTCCCACCTGACATCATGAATGCGTTTTAGGAAGGCACTGGTATCTTTACAGTAAGATCTAAGATCTTTGACAAAAACAGCCAAAAAGTGATCCAAAAATATCGATGTGTTCTCAAGTAAACCATCGTTAGAAGACACAATAGGCCTTCCCGGTGGGTTAGTCAGGCTTTTATGCACCTTGGGCAATAGGTAGAAACATGGTACCTTAGGATTGTCCTTTTTAAGAAATTTATATTCATCATCATCCAGAAGGTCTTGTTGCCACCAGATCATAAGGAGGTTGTGGTATCTTGATACTGTTTCATCATAATCTTTCCAACTAATGACTTCATAACAGTTTGTGTCATTCAACTGTCGCAGGGCCTCATTTTTGTAATCCTCGGTGTTCATTAGGACAACATTGCCACCTTTATCCGATGGTTTCATGGTTATGGTGGGATCTTGCAGCAGGTTTTTTAGTGCTTGTCTTTGACCTTTTGTGAGATTGTCCCGGATGCGATAGTCATGATTGTCTCTCAGTCTCATGAGTTCATACATCAATACTGAATGGAAAGATTCGATATTATCATGTACCATGTTGGGATTAAATTTAGATTTCACTCTAAAGCCACTCCTACGTTTTGTATCAATTGAAAATCCCAAAGATTGTAGACGGACTTCCTCTGATTCATCATTGGGAGATGAGTTATTAGTCTCCAGTGCGTGAATTTCCAAGATATCACCAATGTCATTCATTGTGAAATTTGCAGATGACGACTGTGTGCCAATTACGTTGGTAGCACGTTCCTTATTTCGTTTGGCAAGGAGATGTAATTTCATGAGTTTGAGTTTGCGTATGTACAGGAAGAGATCAATTCTGGTATCTACAAAATTCCAGTCACTCGTGGGGCAGAAGGAAAGACCTAATCTAAGAAGTGTTTTCTCATCCAAAGTTAAAGTACGTGTTGATAGATTAATAATATTTTTCTCACAAGGGTACTTGTCGGCTCTATTTTTACACCAAAATTTTGTGCGACCACCCCTTCTTGTTATTCTCATTTTTTTGTTTTTGGTCTTCCTCTTGCCCTTCCACGACCTCTTCCTCTTCCTCTTCTCTCTCCCTCGAGGGGGCTCGTTTGATCTTTCTGTTGTTTGAGGATTTGAAACTCGTGTAAAAAAGTGAGCGGTCTTGTTCCCAAAGGGGATGGTGTGGCTTGACGTTCGATATCTGAGCTTAATTCAGAACTTGAGTCAGTAGATACCGTGTCTGGTTTGTCTCTCAGAAGAAGTTGTCTATCCTTTTCTTTTTCCACCCAATCGAATCGTTTGGCATAAGTTAAAATTCTGCCTTCAGCATAGTCTTTTTTGTCACGAAGAAATTTTCGATGTTTTTTTACTTTAATGCTGTCTTCATAGATTTTCAATCGTCCCTCCAAAGCTTTCAGAAACTCGGTCACCACTTTCTCTTCCTTATGTTTGTCTATTTCGATCCTCAGAGCAGATAGTTCTTGTCTAGTTTTATCCAAATCGATTTTCGCATATTTGATTAACATCTCCAACATGCCCTTGCATGTTTTAGCCATGAACGAAGCCCATTCTTCCAGTAAGTCTTTATTGGGATTCTCGTAAGTAGGTATGATCGTGATGCGCAAACCTCTCGGCACACGTCCTACTTCAACGTAGTTAGTCAGAGAAGTGACCTCCCACCACTTGTTAAGTTCACGTTTACGTAATTTTTCAAGAAGATTGAGATTTTGTTTCAAGGTGGGCTCTGTAGTGTTCCCAGTAGTTCCAGCATTGGATATCGGGATATTGGCAGCTACATTCTCGTCAAACAGGGAAAGGGCTACAGCTAGACGTTCTGTTTCCCAAGTGTCCATACTTAAGAGCGATGTAGCACCTGAAACGGTAGGACGACGTCACAGTCTAAAATGTTGACCACAACGTGACGTGGCTCCAGGAACAATTCACAGAGGGATGGGTGTTACGGAAAGGTGTGTAGAGGGTTGGCGGCAGAGTGAGGAGGTAAGCGGAAAACCACAAGCCCTCCGACCGGTGTGAAAACACGCTGTCCCCCAACAAACATACACACCACCACTGCTACTCACCACCGCAGATCGATACCATCCGCTGTCTCATCCACTCATAGGAAATCCACTCTGGAGCGGCTGGGGCGGCTGCAACGGGGGTACAAAGAGAAAATTCTGACACAAGCCGCCGACAAATTGGAAGCCACCACACATAGTGAGGTCCTTTTCGGCAGCAAACAAACTAGCAAAGAGGAACCCACCTCTGGTCCTCGTATGATAACCACATACAGTGTAAAATCCGGGAAATTAAAATCCCTGCTTACTAAGCATTGGGGTCTTATAAGAGCTGATCCTATTATTGGGGATAAAGTGGGACAAACTCCATTAATGACCTACAGACGACCACCATCACTCAGAGACAAATTGGTAAGCAGTTACCAGCCCATGGAATCCAATCCAACTTGGCTACATGCTAGGGAGGGTTTCCATAAATGCAACTCCTGCAAAGCGTGTAAGAACACCGTAAGCTACAGAAGCTATAAAACGCAGGATGGCAGGGAGAAACCCATTAGGAAATTTATCACATGTACCTCAGATCATGTGGTATACCTCTTGGAGTGTCCTTGTAATATGCGTTATGTTGGAAGTACCAAACTCCAACTAAAAAAACGCATCCTTGAACATTTAAGGGCTATAACCAATTTGGATTTTAACTATCCCGTAGCGAGACATTTCCACACGGCACATAACAGCAACAATGCACTGTTGAAATTTTGTGGAATAGACAAAGTCCTGAAGCACATACGTGGGGGAGACAGAGAAAAACATTTACGTATCTTGGAATCAAGATACATAATTAACCTTAACACCAGGGCTCCTTATGGTTTGAACAGGGAAGAAGAACTTAACACCCATATTGGCCTTTAATCCAAACTAGACCTTCTACAACCCTTGATATGTCCTCTGTGTGTATATGTGGTTTTACTTACTCATCACGCTTATTACGTGATTTGGGATGGGTACTTTGAGATGCAATGTACCTTGTAAATATATTGACTCCTTTCATATCATTTTATTTTATTTTTCACATTTGGTATGATTTGAATAATTATGCACGTCTGTGACTGATTTGATGGTGGGGATGGCACAGACATTGTTCTGTGGTTGTATTATTTCAGTTATTCTGCAATATGCTCATTGTGATCTGTATTGATCTCTGTGATAATAGAAATTGGGCACTTGTCCTTTATTTTAGGGTATTTCCCCTTACTCCTCCCCTATTTAGGGTTTATGGATCCTATTATTTTCACAGATTACCAATGAGATATGATTTGGAAATATCCATTATACAACAAATACCTCACTCCACACATCAGTCCTCTCTTTCCCTTGCTGCACTACACATTTTTTCTATTCGTATTCAGCAAACTTTATGTGTCCGCAATGCCGTTCTCGAGTGGAGAAATCTTTATTTTTAAGTCAAATGCTTTATTTGTATTCCTAAACGAAATTATGGCTTCAGATTGGGTATAATACATTTGACCAATGTAATTGTTGAGCAGATATCTACATACGATTGTGTAGTTTACAGGACGGACTATTCAGTCTTTCTTTCATTTTTTCGCATAAGCATTTGATAACAGTATTAATTGATTTTGTCTCATTATCAATATATCTCTGCTTTAAATATATATATTTTTGCAAACTAAAGAGTTTATGTTAAAATTCATGATCTATTGTATCTCAGAATGAATTACACATGAGATTTACGATGTATATATTTCTTCTATGTCTATGATGACGTATTTTGCTTTAAAATCGGCTTTGTGGAACTAACAGACAACTTGACAAAGGCCGTCCTACGGCTGAAACGCGTTGTTGTTTTTTTGTGAGCGATTAAATACACCTTGAAACACCAGGACGGTGTGCCGCCTCTTTCCTATCTGTGGATCGAATCGTACTCATACATATCTATATATATATATATATAGTGTAACATAATTAATAAATATATTTATTTTATGGTATATTAATTTTTTATATTTTACAAATGAAAAAAGCTATATATAATATAATTAATAACTTTTTTACATTACAGCTATGTTTACAATATTTTTAATTTATGAATTTGAACATATATAAATATATATGTAATCTTAGTAATAAATGTAAAATATTAAAACAATGTAAAATGAACAGTGTTATTAATTGTTACAAACTATATATATATATAAACTATATATATATATATATATATATCAGAGGCAGTGTTTTAGGCACTGCAACTCCCAGAGTTCACCTTACCGGGACAGATGCTGCGTGGGGATGGACTCGTTAATGACAGTTCAAATGGATTGGTGCTTGACAGGACAGAACGCAGTGTGTCCGATTGTAAAAGTCCTGATGGATGAAAAAAACAAAAGTGCTTCCTTGAGTCCCCTTAACGTCCCGGCCTCGGGAACTGAGTATCCGCCGGGCCATGAACCGGAAAATCAATGTATCCAGCTCCTCGTGAAGTCACGAGCTGTACTTCACAGCAGCCCTTGCATTGCTCACTCGTCGAGGCGGGCTGAAGCAAATCCAATACCTTGGAGAAAACAAAACTGCAACAGCAGAGACCAGCAGTGCTACAGTCAACTTGCGGAACGGGGCCTCTAAAACACGCCTCTGGCTGACGTGGAAACATGCACCAAACCCCTCCAGTCGAGAAAGGTAGAGGCCACATGGGGAATATCTTCGGAAGCCTTTTATTTCACAGCATAAGGTATGATGCATTTCTGCTCAAACAGCCTTCTTCAGAAAGCCGCTGTTCAACAGGATGCTGCCCCACCCACGTTTTAAATAGTCCTGTACCATCCCATTGGTGGAAGCACTTGCAGTCCCCAGTCACATGACCGCACATCAGAGGCAGTGTTGTAGGCACATATATATATAAAAATATAGAAAAATGTATTAATTAATGTACATAATAAATAAAATGTTAAAAATTGAAAAGTCCAAAAAACACACGATGTTGCACAGACTCTACTATAGAACTACTTACTGAAATGCACTACTTTTCCCAGCAGGCAACACAAGTCTACTCACCTGGAACCTACTTAAGGAGAACTTTATGCAGGTAAATGTGCCTTTCAGCACACTGCGAACATCGTGGCAGCCTGTGAACAAGGATCCATGCTCCGAAATGCGTCAGGCCAGATGAAACATCCACAAATAAAAAGCTGGCTGATCTTAACTAATCTGCTGTGGAGTGCGTTTTTAAAAAGAGGGCGTTTTGGCTGAACATAAAATTAGCGGCACCACAGCCGTGAGAACTGCACCACCCCGAGATGCTAAATTGGGGCCACGAGATTCTGACAATCCGGAACTTAATTGTGTAACAGCAGAGTAGCGTAATTACTGCATTTTACGAGTTGGAGGCCCACTCATGGTAATATACTATTGCTTATTGCACGATGTTGCGCAGACTCTACCATAGACCTACTTACTGAAATGCACTACTTTTCCCAGCAGGCAACACAAGTCTACTCACCTGGAACCTACTTAAGTAGAACTTTATGCAGGGAAATATGCCTTTCAGCACACTGCGAACATCGTGGTAGCCTGTGAACAAGGAGCCATGCTCCGAAACGCGTCAGGCAAGATGAAAAATCCACGAATAAAAAGGCCGATCTCAACTAATCTGCTGTGGAGTGCGTTTTCAAAAAGAGGGCGTTTTGGTTGAACATATATATATACCTATATATATATATATATATATATAATATATATATATATATATATATATACAGAAATAAAAATATAGAAACATTTATTAATTAATGTACATAATAAATAAAATGTTACAAATTGAAATGACCCAAAAACACATTTACAAAAAATACTATGAACATTAAAATACATTTAAATAAAAACAAATAATATAAAAAATAAAACAATTAATGCTATACAATCTACTTAACCATTAATATGAAATTAATTGGAGTCTAAGAATTAAATATACTATTCCAACTCTAGCTTAAACAACAGTAGAGAAAGTTTTGGACTTCGGCAGGGTTTAATTTACTATTCCCACTCTAGTCTAAACAAAAGTAGGGAAAGCATAGGATTTCGGAGGGGTAAAGTTTACTCTTCGCATTCCAGTCTGTGCAACAGTAGGGAAAACTTTGTATTTCAAGGGGTGAAATTCACTATTCCCACTCCAAACAGCGGAAGAGTAGGGAAATTGTTGAACTGCGAAGAAGTTATTTTTTTAAATGTATTTATTTATTTGTTCGATCAATAGCATGATCATACACACATAGCATAAAAACACAACACATATTAACCCCTGCTGAAGGTTCGTTGCACGGGCGGGGCCGCGACGGAGTGGTTCCGTCATACGCACAGCGCGACCGATGCGCATGACGGAACCGCTCCGTCATGCGCATCGAAAGGGTTAAAAAACATCATAGTGCATGAATTCAACACTAATATATATACATGTAGTAAAAAATTAGCTGCATAACATAACATCAGGCACAGTATCTAAAATACAGCTAGATGTGTCACTTTTTCAAAGATTAAGAGATAAAATAAAAATGGATTTAAAAATATGTGGAGTCAATTAGATATTGATAAGAGCTAAAAAGTATTTAGCTTACGACACTAAACTTGGGCCAGAGCCTTCACTAGAGTTTCCCCCTACTTCAGTGAAAAGGGATTGTGTAACCACCTTGGTCCTCAACCACCAAGCATATAAAAGATATCTGGCTAAAGTAAAAACAAGCCATTTGGTAGTGTCAGAGCTAATTACATGCAAAGCTTCTGAGGGGCGGGAAAATGACAACACCCGGCATGCAGGAGCAATTCATTTTTTCCTCAAAGTAGCATATACAGGGCAGAAAAACAAATAATGATCAAGCGTTTCAACAGTAGAGTTGCAGGACAGACACATAGGAGTGATAGATGAATTTGTCCCTCTGCTTCTAATAGCATTTAACGGAAGAGTGCCAAATCTGAACTGTATATAAAGTGCACGTGCCTGCGGTGGTTCTACATAATCCATATACGTTTCAAATCTAAAACAACTTTTAACATTTAAAAAAATGTGTAGGTAGAGTGCCTAATGACCTGGGTTCAGTGCAACCAGTATTAATAAAATTCCAGTACGTAGATATTAATTGGGGATCATTTTTTTTGTTAGGGAACATGGATCGTCCCACAGAAAACCCAACCCTAATTTAAAAAGCCACCCCTTAACTTTGCCTAACCAGGGCAAAAGACCTTTATTTTTTTAGAGAGATAGTAAATCTACTACAGCATCTTTTACGGGCATTTGGGGATTACTAACCCATAGTCTCACCCAGAACAAAAGCACCCTCAGGACAGCACAATGGGAGATGGATTTTAACCCAAGGTCGAGGCGTAATGGCAAATAAGTAAATTTTACTATTCCTACTGCAGACTAAGCAAGAGTAGTGATGTCATTTGAGATGTCATCAGTGATGTCATGAGTGATGTCACTGACCATGCCATGAGGGATGTAATATGTGACGTCATCAGCAGTGCATTGCGGGCGCGCGAGTTATAGTCAGCTGAGCTAACTATATCGGGGGAATTTCAATGGTTTTGTACGAGTGAAAAGTCCAGCTAACTATAACGCCCCTGAAACCTATGGTTTTTTCAGTGAATTTCTAAGGTTTTTTAAATGCTAATTCCTAACTATAACGTGCCTGAAACCTATGTTTTTTTTAGTGAATTTCAAAGGTTTTTTAAATGCTAATTTCTAACTATGCCTACAGAGATAGGACATGTGAAGAAAGAAGAAAAAACGCAAAGTAAGAAAAAAAAGAAATGCAGAAAGTAGCAACAGAAGTCCTCAAAGACGAAGAAAAGTGCAGGAAGAAGGATAACGTGCAGAAAGAACAAACAGAAGAGCAGAAAGAAGCCTTGTTGCAAAATCATCCTGTACCCTCAACTTTTTCAGACGGATACTGGTGGTAACTGAGTCTGACTAACCAGTCCTAGAGCCAGTGCTATGTTAAAATAGCAGAATACAGTGAAAACACCTACATACACTAGGGAACACTATGCGTTGGAGTCCCCCTGTGATTAGCATGACCTCCTCTGTAAGCCCCTAGTATATAATAGGGCAGGGGATTAAAACTACCTCTTAAAACGCGCCACAGGGAGTGTTTGCACACATCCCCTCCCTTCCCCACTGTGTAAACACGCCCTGTGGCCGTTTTAAGTTGGGAGATTATGTCCCCTTGAATCCTGAGGGTCCCTAGGGTCCAACTAGACCACTAGGTACCTCCAGTAAGCGCCACAGAGCTGCATTGCAGAGAGGTGTAAAAAGTGGCACGGCCCCAGGGGCCCTCAGGATTGAAGGGGAATTATTTCCCCAACTTAAAACGCGCCATAGGGCGTGTTTGCACAAGTCACCTCAGGCCCTGTCACCTCCCTTCCCCACTGTGTAGACAAGCCCTGTGGCCGTTTTTTTTAGTTGGGAGATTAAGTCCCCTTGAATCCTGAGGGTCCCTAGGGGCAAAATAGCACACTAGGTACGTCCAGTAAGCGCCATTGCAGAGAGGTGTAAAAAGCGGCATGTCCTGCACCACCTCTCTGCAACGCAGAGCGGTGGCGCTTACTGGAAGCACCTGGTGGGCTAGTTGGCCCCCAGGGTCCCTCAGGATTGAAAGGGAATTATTTCCCCAACGTAAAACGCGCCACAGGGTGTGTTTGCACACGTCACCTCAGGCCCCGTCCCCTCCCTTCTCCACTGTGTAAACGCGCCCTGTGGCCGATCTAAGTTGAGAGATTAA
This sequence comes from Triturus cristatus, assembly GCF_964204655.1. Classification (NCBI taxonomy): domain Eukaryota; kingdom Metazoa; phylum Chordata; class Amphibia; order Caudata; family Salamandridae; genus Triturus; species Triturus cristatus. The sequence goes on along the minus strand of NC_140586.1, from coordinate 829,598,794 downwards.
GTCCCCTTGAATCCTAAGGGTCCCTAGGGTCAAACTAGCCCACTAGGTACCTCCAGTAAGTGCCACAGAGCTGCGTTGCATAGAGGTGTAAAAAGGGGCGTGGCTTCAGAACACCTGTCTGGAACACAGCTCCCTGGCGCATACTGGAGATACCTGTTGGGCTAGTTGGCCCTCAGAGACCCTCAGTATTGAAGGGGAATTAATTCCCCAACTTACAACTGGCTAGGGGGCGCGTTTGCAGAGTGTTGCAAGGAGGGGGCGTGGCCTCCGGCGTGATGACTGTCTTTTATTTATTTTATTTTTTTAAGAAGGAGGGCTGTGTGGCCCCCCTTCTTTTTCTAATTTATTGGCCCTTGGGACCCCATCCTCAGGGCCTGCACCCTAATTTTTTTTGTTGAAAAAAATGTATTTGGCCCTCCCAAGGCCTTAATCGGCCCGGGGGCCCCAACCCCCGGGTCATGGCCTTTTTAAAAAAAAATCTTTAGGAGGGGGGCTGCGTTGCCCCCCTCCTCAGGCCACTTATGGCCCCGGGGACCCCATCCCCCGGGGCCGGCCTTTGTTTTTTATTATTTAAAAAAAATATATATTTATAGAAACACCTAGGACATGCTGGACAAACCGTATGTACCTATCACCATGACGATTTGCGTGATATTCATTAAAAGGCGACTATGCATACAATGAATCCACGTGGAATGTATTTACACCGCTAGTGAAGCTCTGAGGTGTCTGACGCCCTACCGTGCCTAATCCCGGCGCCCCCGCCGGTGGGTACTCTCCAAGTAGACATCCTTGTCGTTTATTTATACAAACATGGGTAGCTATTGACGGGCACAATTATAACACATGCACACCAAGCCATTCAAAGGGGATTTGACAAAAATTCGACCAAACTATGCAAGAAACCCCGCTCACGGTTAATAAAACACACATCCACCGCCGGATGTGTAATACTTTTTATTTTACTCTCTGGAAAGGAGACGAACCTCACTTGAGAGTCACAGCGTGCTCCTGCCTGAGCCCAATGCTGTGTTACACCCACCAGTGCCCGCCGAGTGCCACACACCTCTGTGTTGTATTCCACCGGCTAGTGCGTATGCTATGACACTCTCTAGCCCATGTGCACTGTAACACCACCCCGTGAATATGTCATGCCACACTTGCCTTCGCATGGGTCATATTGCCCCATCTAACGTGCCTTCCTCGATGCCTATGTTATAACGCACAGCGCTATGCCATACATATTACAATCTGGGATCCATATCTTTGTCACAGTGCATATGCAACGTTACACTCCCCAGCACATATTTTATATTACAGCTTTATAGACTAGTTAGGTTACACAACACTGCCCTGTGCATATTACACTCCAAGGCGCATATCGCATAGCACGCGCTAGTGCCTGTGCTATCTCGCGCTCTCCAATGAATCTGTCATTGCGCACAATGTATTGCATATTATATTTCATGCCCCGGTTCATCTTATATCACACTTTTTGGTGCATAGTTTATACCATATACTATATCTAGTTTTCATTTTCAATCGTGCTCTCAGGACTATGTTCTATATAACACTGCGTCCACCTACCCTTTTCACAGGCATTACATTTTGCGATGGGGGGTGGAGGGTCAGGGGGTGTTTCTGCCAAATGAGCCCGGAGTCACAGTCACAAACGTCCTCTTCTTCCTGAATAAAAGTGAGATTATGCTGCATACTTGTTCATATTTTAAGTAGTTCGCACAGACACACATTTTAAAAACAATAAAGTTCCTAATACCCACCTTCTCTGAACAGTTAGCTTGCTGCCCCATCCACCTCCTCCCTATCCTCTGTTGTCTGAATCCATGGACTAGCCTCCTCCCTCCTGCCATGGATGGTCAGATGTGCTGCCACTGCCCTCCATTTAGCATGATGTACCAGTCCACTCCTCCTGCCCTCCATTGCCCAATTCTATGGCCCATCATTGACCTCCTGCTTAGCCTCTGTGCTTAGCTTGCTGCCCCTATTCTCCTTCCCCCTGCCCTCCGATGTCTTTGTGCATGCCCCTGCTCCATCCTTTTTGCCCACCATGTTCCATGGACCTGCCACTCCTATCTACTCTGAGTGTTCTGTTGAGCTGCCACTCCCCTCCCACCTGCCTAGCATTGTCAGATGACTGTAACCTGTCCCTGCCACCTCCACCCTGCCTGTCCACATGCCATGCCCCTATCCCCTTCCTCCTGTCCTCCTTTTTTCTATTTTACTGCCACACCCTTCTGCCCTCCCTGGTCTGTTGTGCTGCAACAGCTCCTCCTGCCTGCCCGCGCGGTCTGTTGTGAGTCCCCTTCCCCTGAACTCTCTTGTCTGTGCCCAGGTCCTGACCCTCCCTTCTATCCTCCATGGTCCTTTGTGCCCTGCACCCTTCTTCTTGCCCATCATAGCCATTGTGCTGCCACTAACTCTCCCGCTTGCCATGCATGGTCTTCTGTGTTGCCATGGCCCCTCCCACCTTCCCTGTGTGGTCAGATAGCTGCCCCTGACCCCCTCTAACCTTCCCTCCATGGTCTGTGTGTATGCCATCATAGTCTCATTGTTGCTCTCCATGGTGTGTCTTGTTTCTAGTGCCCATCCTGCCTAACATCTATGGTCATCTTGCTGCTCCTGCCCTGCCCCCTTGCCCCAGCCCTCTGTTTCCATGTGCAGACCCCTATTCCCTCCCTCCTGGCTTGTCTGTTCCATTGTAATGCCCCTGATCCGTCCCTCCTGCCCTTTATGGTCTGTTATGCTGCAGCTTTCTCTCCTGTCTGTCCATTATGGTCAGCTAGCTACCATTGCCTCTTTCCCCTCTGTTCTCTGTTGTCCATGTGCATGGTCCTGTCCCCTCCCTATTGCTTTCTATGGATTGTTGTGCTGCACTCCCGTCCTGCATGCCCTGTGTGGTGTATTGTGCTGCTGCAAACCCTGATGCCTGCCCTGTAGGGTCAGTTTGGTGCACCTCTCCATGTCCCTCCTGTCCTCTGTTATCCGAGTCCATGTCCCTACCCCAATTCCTCCTGCCTATCATGATCCAATGTACCATACTTGCGAACATTTTGAACTTGGTAAGAGGGAGATTTTGAAAAAAAACTAGGGTATTGATTTTCCCCTTTGAGTTACATTGAAAAAGAGGAGATTGTAGACAGGAGACAGATCAAATAAAGCCCATTTGAGCTTAAAAACATTGGACGTTTCCTGGCTGAAACGGGTCTGTTGCATTGTATGGTTGTACTACCACTGCCTCTTCCTTCTGCCCACAATGGTCTATTATATTGCCACAGCCTCTCTTGCCAGTCCTGTATTGTTGGTTTGTTGCCCCTGCCCCCCTTTCCACTGCCCTCCATAGTCTGTTGTGCTGCCACTGCCCTTCCTGCCTGCCCAGTGTGGTCAAATTGTTGCCTCTGCACTCTCCTACCTGCCTTCAATTTTCAGAATCCGTGCCCCTGGCCTCTGCCTCTCAACAGTTTCCCAATGAACAACTAGATTGCTAACATTCCATATTTATTACAAAAGTGTGGAACGCCTGACGTCATCTTGATGTAATCAAAACTGTAATACCTAGAACATTTCCTTTAGAAATTACATATATGAGAGGGTCTTATTTGCATCAAAATTATGGTTAGTGCTCTAAAAAACTAAAATGAGGACATATTTTCTGAGATTTCAAATAGCGACAAAGAACTTTTAAATTATTTCTAATCTTTGTGTTTTTTTATCCAGTTGACCACTTGATTAAATGTTGCACCTAGGGGAGAGAATGTGGTGTTACTTCCAGAGCTTCAGACTTTGCAACTGGGGAAACAGTTTCTGCTTCAGCTCAACATTCTGTGATTCTGGTCAAATCACTTAATCTCCCCATGTCTACAACCAAAATGAATTTGATCTTGTGTGATGTAACCAATGCTCATGTAAAGCACTCCAATACCTGACAAGTCTGCACTATATAAAACTGCAAATACACAAAAAATAAGGGGCAGATTTATGTTCCCTGGCGCATCCCTGCAAATCAGCAGGGATGCGCCAGGGAAGATGCGTCACGCAAGTTTACCCTTGCGCCACAATAGATGCGCCGCATTTACAATGCAGCGCATCGTGGCGCAAGGATAAACAGATGCGTGACGCATCTGATGGCGGAAGGGCGGCGCATTGCTGGAGTTGCGTCGCAAGTGCGACGCAGCTCCAGCAAGGCTCAGGGGTGCCCTATCGGTACAATGCTGCATCAATCCTTACACCTGCTTCAAGCAGGCGCAGGGATTTGACGCAGCATGGCCGGAAAAGTGACTGAGTGAAATCTTGTAGATTTCACTCAGCCAATTTTCGGAGGCGTTCCTGCACCGGATCGCCCCCCCCTGTGAAGGTACGCCCACATGTGGCGCAAGCTTTACAACGTGACGCATCTCCCTAGATGCGTCACGTTGTAAATCTGCCGCAGCATGGCGTTGGCTTTGCGCCGCTGCTGCGTCACAAAAGTGACGCAACGGCGGTGCAAAAGTGACGCACAGGGCTTATAAATCTGCCCCTAAGTGTTTTGCACACTTCTGTCATTGGGCTACATGTGGGCTACATCTGGGTGATATTTGTGCTGCAGTTGGGCTCTTTTGTCTCTGGTGGCCATCTTGGGAGATTTATTTGTTATGAAGTTTCCTAATTTCCTCATTTACTGCAGTCTCCTGAGTAGGAAATGCTTTCAGTTTTTTACTTTGATTCCATCAAGAAGGTATTCAGATATGTCACACATTTGCCATAAATTCTGAATGTTAGCACTCTAGTTGCTCATTAGAACACTGTAGTAAAGCTACTGCTCACCACAGAAGTCTGCTGCTGGTATTAAAAGTGCATGTTTCAGTCTGCATATCAGAATTTTTTAATGAAATAGAAGAGGATTTGAGAAGTCACTCAAAATGTGCCCTTATTTTTCTTTCTGCAGCACTAATCATAATTTCTATGGCAAAATGAACCCCCTCATTTTGTTCCTTTGTAAATTAAATGTTTTAAGTGTTACCACTTTATTCCAATCAAGATGGCTTCAAGTGTGCCATGCTTTTGTCATAAGTAAGACTGTTAGCGCTCTAGTTGTTCGTTAGAACACTCTGGGACATTATGTCATTGGGCTATACTTGGGCTACATCTGGGTGATATTTGGGCTACATTTGGGCTCTTTTGTCTCTGGTGGCCATTTTGGGAGACTTATTTGTTATGAAGTTTCCTAATTTCCTCATTTACTGCAGTCTCCTCAGTAGGAAATACTTTCAGGTTTTTACTTTGGTTCCATCAAGAAGGCATTCAGATGTGTCACGCATTTGCCATAAATTCTGAATGTTAGCACTCTAGTTGCTCATTAGATCACTGCAGTAAAGCTACTGCTCACCAGGGAAGTCTGCTGCTGGTATTGAAAGTGCATGTTTCAGTCTGCATGTCAGAATTTTTTAATGAAATAGAAGAGGATTTGAGAAGTCAAAATGTGCCCTAATTTTTCTTTCTGCAGCACTAATCATACTTTCTATGGCAAAATGAACCCCCTCATTTTGTTCCTTTTTATATTAAATGTTTTAAGTGTTACCACTTTATTCCAATCAAGATGGCTTCAGGTGTGCCATACGTTTGTCATAAGTAAATGTAAATGTAGTGCATTTATATAGCGCTCCGCACACCCCCGAAAGGGTCTCTCAGGCGCTGTGCACATACCGCTGTGGAACCCTTCCTGGCCTTTCCCTGTGAAGTGCCCACTCCTGGGTCCCCTCAAGGTGAAGCCAGGCATCCTAGCGCTTTTGGGTCCGTTGTGGAGATTAAGCAAGCTATTGCCCAGAGTTGCAGAGTGGGACCCATGATTAGAATAGGCACCGAGGCGAGAATTATCAGGTCTGGGGAAATTGAGTCCAAGACCCGCCGAGGCGAAAATTGAACCCTGGTCCGGGCCAGACCTCTGCATCAGGGTCTGGCCGCTCTAACCATTGAGCCACACTTCTCCACTCTAGGACTGTTAGCGCTCTAGTTGTTATTTAGAACTCTCTGGGAAGCTGCAGTAGAACACAAAGGAATCAACTGACAGTCTCTGGCCTTTTTGGATGTACATGTTTTACTGAGAATGTTAGACTTCATTCTCACATGCAGTGGCGGTTTTACCATTATGGCGGTGGGGCGTTTCCCCACCTATTATTTATTGGTACCATTTCAACTTTCAAACTTTTTTAAAAAGAATTTTCTTTTAATGTTTGAAAGTTGAAAATATTGCCATTGCAAATTCATCGATTATTTTATTTATTTGCTCGCGACTCGCATGGCGGCGTCATGCCATGTGACACAAGCCGAGCGGCGCGCACTCAGAGTGATTGCGGCTGTGGAACGACAGCAGTGCGCTGTGCGCATGTACGGTTTGACCGGCTGCCAGGAATAATGAGGAATCCAATATGCGCAGCAATGCTTTCTATTTACAAACATATTGGTGGCAGGGGGCTGGGCCGAAATTGCCGTCCCCAGTAGTGGCAAAATGAGCGGCGAGTTTCCCTGCTCACACACGCCAATCCTGGCGCTCTCTAGCAGTGTATTGGCTGCCGCTGCTCGTGTAGAGCGCGGTTTACTTACACAGCCAGTTGGCACCGCGGGGTTGGGAGGGCCACCCAACATAGCAACGAACGGCCAATAACTGTAATGGCTTATGTTAAGCCATGCAGTGATTGGCCGTTCTGCAATATTTCTACCATTATGCTGGGCAAATCAGCTTCAAGTCATCCTCCTTGAGTCTTGACCCTAGTCTAGTCTGCGCCGGGCACGAGTAGACGGGAGAGGACTAACTGTGAGACACGGGTCCGTGACACGACACACACGACTCGAGTCATCATAATCACCGCCGGCAACTTCGATCGGATACTAGTGTACAGTACTACTCACTCAGTGCTCCAGTCCCCATTTTTGTTACCTAAGTAAGTTAGCAGCACTATTTGTGGCAGTTCATAGATAATCTATATTGTAACAGGACACTGCTGTGGCTGGTATTATTTGCATGGGAGGGCCTCCGATTCACCGATTGCTTATTAGTATTATTTGTACTAACTTGGCGTAGGTTAATATTTGGTGCATATGTGACATCTTAACAATTAAACTCGAAAAATGGACGGCACATTTGAGGAAATAACATTCAGAAAAAACTGTGTCAGTTTCTCAAGTGTTGACAAAGGGAGGCACAGCGAGTTTCTTCTGTGAGCTGGAACGCGTCTCTTATGAGAGAATTCACTGAGCCGCGTGGCTATGAAAGGCAGGTTTCTGCGTTTCCGAGGCAGCGGGATAAAAACCGTGCCCAAAAGTTTGGTTGCTTACCCAGGGTGCAGATATATTGCTCATATCCAACACTTTGTGATACTTATTTCGATTAACTCTCTCAAGCTGCGCAGCAACTAAAACAAAACATTAAAGCATGCGAGACGAGTGCAGGAAACAGGACTTGGCACATATTTATCCCTCTCATAAAGAACAATTCTGCACTACTGTTTGAGCATTAACACGTTGCCGTGCACTATACGTGTTCCAATATTTTCTTTTAAATTTAAGGATGCCAAATTTTACTATGCGGCGGGTAGAATAAAGCTACAAGAAGGCACTCTGCTCCAGAATGGAGAGCATCTGGCGTTTAGATGGGCATCCACGTTCAGATTTGGACAGGGTTCTCCATTTTTTGCACGTGGTGTTAGGTGCTTTAAGCCCTTGGCTGTTAGAATATTATAAACATGCCACTTAAACTTTATTGAGACGAACTGTGAGACATGAGGAATAAAAGCATCACTGCACAAGTACAATTTACTGGGTGTCTCTAAATTGTCTTTAAGACATCCTGATCCTCCGTAATGCCCCATTGCCCCTCCCTCGCACAGCAGGGCCTTTGTGTGCGCACGTGGTGGTGTTTGGGCCGTGACTTTTCACCTCCAGGCTGTCCAAGACATAGACTCCGAGAGCGGCGGATAATGTGCAGAGAAAATGCAGGCTAATTACAGTCCGTCTTTAGATCACGGCTATTATGATTATTAACCCCATCAGGAGTCATTCCCCTACAAACGAGTATAGAACTGTGTACTGGCCAGTGTGTGGGCATTAATCATCACTGATTAATAATCAGCACAGCACTTAGTAAAGGGCGTTCAGTATTGAAAGTTTCAATTTGAAACGCAAGCATTAACTGAAATGAGGCCTCAGCTTCGTGTGTCCTTATCAGCAAAGAACAGCAGACTGCGAGGCTAAGAACGAAGGATACCCGAAGCTGAGGCCTCTTGTCATTTCACTCGAGGCATCTGCTTTGAAGAGGCCCCTTTACTCAGAAATGCATTGTATCTCGAAGTCTGTTAAGAAGCTCTGTGGTTATACTGAATAAGCAGCTACCTATGTTATATATGACATCTCTTTATTAAGGTAATAACTGCACTTTCACAATTGCTTTATTAACCTTCCTGCTTTCTCAAATTTGCTTGCAAATGCACAATTTGTCCACTCTATTTTCAAAATTTTCTCGGGGAGATTATGCCCCCGAACCCTCCTTAGGTTGTTTGGGCTCACTCGCTGCGCTCGCTCGCTACCGTGCAGTATATGACTCATTTTATGCCCACCACTTTCAAAAGTCACCAGCCGCCACTGCTCACATGACTGAGAAAGATAATGTGAATTTACAGAAAATATGCTCTCAGTTTAGCTTATAGATCACCTTCCAAACCTCTGTGGGAAAAGCATGAGAAAATAGTTTTCTCTCAAACATGACTCATGATATCACAGCAGAAGGCTTTTTCACATGGTAAAATCACCTTAGAACACACCCCAATTCCTAAAATGAGTATGGTACCATCAACAAATGATTTATAATGTAACTAAAGTCTTAAAACCGTCTATTAACTGCAATGCTTTTTAATGAGGTGGTATCATGTATATTGGTCCCAAGATGGCTGCCAACACTTCTTGGATGAAGTACTGACAGCCAATCAGATCTCACGATGAGATGTGTGGTTAGGCTCCGCCCAGATATATCTATCTTTTTAACTCTAATTTTCTCAGGAACTACTGAACGGATTTACACCATTTAAGCAAAAGGCACGAGTCTGAACTGAGGGCTACCTCTTTGCCAAATTTGGTGTAATTCCGGTCAGCAGTTCGGGCTGTGGCTGCGTCAACAGGTCCTATGGGAAAATGCATGGGGAAAACGAGTTTTGGGACCCCCCTTTTTTATCGGCCCCTGCTTGACGAATCACTGTGAAATTTTCAGGATAGGACCGGACTGGAGCTGGCCAAAAGTTTGGAAAATTTCGCGAAGATTCGTCAATCGGCGCCAACGTTATTCCAAATAGAATGTTGCGAATTTCCTATGGAAAATAGGTCCTAACTATAACTACCTACTGGCGGCTGCCAGTAGGTAATATATTTATATATATTAAAATAACTAAAAATAATTAATACATTTAAATAATTACTATTCAATAAAAAATCATCAATTAATGAATCATTTTGATTCAATTATTAATGAATTAACTTCCCATCCTGTACCTCTATAAACCCAGCATCCTGTTCCTAAAATGTAACTAACAAATAACGATTCCATGACTTACATATTTAAAATAAATTAAATAATTATTTAACAATTAACAATTAATTTTTAATGAATTTTTGCTTAATTACCTTCCCGCCCTAGACCCCTATGAACCAAGCAACCCACAACAAAAATAAAATGAAAATAAATGAGTATTACGCAATGTTCATATTAAAAAACAATTAATTAATTTACAAATAATAATTAATAGTTAATAAATGAATAATTAATTAACTTCCCACCCTATACCCCTACAAACCTAGTATCCCCCAACTAAAATATAAGTAAAATAAATCAATATTGCATAATTTATATAATAAGAAATCAATCAAATAAATAATTAACAATTAGTAATAAATTGCTTCCCATCCTACACCCCTACAAACCTAGCAGCCTGTAACTAAAAATAAGTAAAATAAATAGTAAAATAAAATACGTAATGAAAAATCAATTACATCATTAATTATCAATTAATAATTAATTGTTTGTTCATTACTCAACTTCTCACTTTATGCCTGTACAAACCTAACAGCCTGCAAATAACATATCACAAAAATAAATTAGTATTAAAGAATTTCCATAATAAATATTAATCATATAATGAAATAAAATGTATTAAATAATTCTTATTTATTTTTACCTAATTCACTTCCCAACCTATGCCCTTATAAACCTAACACATCGTTATGACATTATAAATGACTATTTAAAATAAATTTAAAAAAATCTAAATCAATTAAAAGTACAAGCTATATATTAAAAACAATTAATAACATTTATATAAACAATAGTCACACATAAAATTAATATATTAACTAAACACATTAAAATTCAAAAACAATATTTTAAGCACTATATTAGTGAAAACGATATTAAAAACTGATTTTATTTCAAATGAAATTACTTAAATCAAAAATGGTATTCTTGTCAGTGATATTTGTGCATCACAATATTTTTGTGTCATTCATTTCTGCTATTTCTGTCTCCCAATACTTTTAACTCAATATTTTGTCCAAACACCAAATATAGACCTTCTGATGCCTGAAGTGGATATATTATGCATTGATCTAGACTAAAATCATGCATTGATGATTTAGAAACTTCAGACTAGTATTGATTCCTTAGTGCACCATATATTGAATAAAGTTTCCTACAGAACTGTGGAACGACCAAATCATGATGTAACTCTGCTCCAAACAAGCACACCCTTGCCAGCCTCAGGGACAAGGTTTGAATGCGCACACACATGCTGAGGCTGCTGGTGGCACCATTGGGACTGCTCCCCTGTCCTGCCTGGATCCTGTGGTTCCGTGACGGCACTCCCTGGTCCAATTGGTTGGGGTGTCGCCGTGTTGCTTGGCCTTCCATTCCCGCGGCCCTTGCCCGGAATACTGCGGACCCGGGGCTTGGCTGACCCCCCCGTGAGGGCTACGCCGTCCGAAGAGCTGGGCCGATCAGTCGTGGATTGGGCCGCCTTACTGAACTGACGCTGCATCGTCTTTGGGCCACCTTTGATCTGAGGAGAGCTGGCTGGTTTCCAGTCGGTCGTGTGGGGGCATGGGTCGCAAGGACCCGAAGCAGAAAACGCTGCCGTTCGAAAAGCTCGCTGAGCAACCGGCGGAGAGACGCCCGGACATGACGGCTCCGGTGGAGAGCTCGTCCGGCGGCCTGGCGGCCTGTGCCCCATCCCCAGACTGGTTGCAGGAGATGAGAGCTGGGTTCAGGTCCATTGATGGCCGCTTTGACGCCTTAGACAAAACACTGGAGACAATGGGGGCCAAGATCCAGGCCCATGACAAGCGTTTGGTTGAGGCTGAGGCCCGGATCTTTGCCATAGAAGATAGTGCTGTGCAAGGAACCAAGCGAATAGATAGAATGGAACGCATCTTGAAAGAAGTGGCCATCAAGAATGAGGACTTAGAATCGCGCAGTCGGCGCAATAACGTGCGAATCACTGGGGTCCCGGAATCCACGGCTACGGGCAGGCTGGACGTTTTTGTGGAAAAACTGTTGTCAGACATTTTTGGGAGAGAATCCTTCACACCGGGCTTTGTGGTTGAGAGGGCGCACCGCTCCCTGGGGCCGAGGCCTAATCCGGGGCTCCCGCCTCGCCCGCTGATTGCCCGCATCATGAACTTCCGGGACCGTGACACGGCCCTGCGTCTGGCTAGGGAGAAAGGTGACATAACCTGGCAGGGCTCGAGGCTCTCGTTCTACCCTGATTTCACCGCTATGGTCCAGGAGGCCCGACGGAAGTATGTGGGGGCGAAGGCCGCGCTCCGCAATCTACGCTTAAAGTATGGCATGCTCTACCCGGCCCGGCTGCGGGTTGAGATTGACGGCCGGGTTCACCTCTTTGACAATCCTACTGAGGTGCAGGAATTCTGCCGCACGTACAGGCCACGCAAGAGCCCTCCCAGGGGGGATGAGGATGGGCAGTCTCCCCCATGCAGTGGATCGGTGGTCAGCCAGGACTTGTTTGCAGGCTCCGGGGCCGGGTGAGGTAGCGCCCACATCCAAGCTTCGTTCCTTTAAACTCTTGCTACCTGGGGACTATGGAACACTTTGTATATAACTGTTCTGCAGTGCTGGGTTGATATCGGGTCGTTGCCAACCCCCTTTGGTGGAAACCGCTGGGATTACTTTTGGTTATGATGCTCCACTTGTTATTGGTTGATTGCAACTGGCGATGCTGTTTGGAGTTTTTCTTTTTGTTCACAGGTCTGGGTTCGCCTCACGTTTGCGTGGTCTGGCTGGGTGGGGGGTGGGGGGTAGGGGTAGGTTATTTTGATCTAATTGACATTGCTTGGTGTGTGTTGACTTTACCGATATATGGAGATACGACTGCTTTCTGTTTCCCACTGCTTGCTCCATGGCTTCGATGGCTCACATAGGCTTGAATGAAACTCCCATCAACCTATCGTTAATCTCTTGGAACGTCAGGGGCCTGAATAACCAGCGTAAATGCAAACAGGTGCTACACTATTTGAATCGGCACCGAGTGGACATTGCTTTTATTCAAGAGACACACTTGCACTCCTCTGCCGACTCCTGCTTTGCGGCTTCCTGGGGCGCACATAGAAACTTTTCCATTTTCAGTAATTATGCTAGAGGCACCGCAGTATTGATTCATAAGAGAGTCCCGTTTCATTGCCAGAAGTTTATAGGGGACAGAGAGGGACGCTACTGCATAGTGAGAGGGGTGTTGATGGGTCACGTGGTCATTCTTGTATGTGTGTATGCTCCTAACACTGATTCCCCGGATTTTTTCTACGCGCTTGCTGCCCAGCTCGCAACCCTTGAACCGGCCAGGCTCCTACTTGGCGGCGACTTCAACCTATTGCTCGATGTGGGGCTGGACAGTACCTCAGGGGCCACTGATTCTAAGCCTAGGGCGCGGCGCGCATTCTTAGACCTCTGCCACCAATTTTCCCTGACTGACATTTGGCGCAGGCGCAACCCGGGCACCACTGATTACACACACTTCTCGGGTCAACACAACACTTGGACCAGGATTGACTACTGGCTCCTGTCCCCGGGCCTGTCCCCCTGGTTTCGTGTGCTGAAGACTGTCCCTAGAACATACTCCGATCATTCTCCGGTCTTATTGTGTTTGGACGTTCCACGGCCCGAGGGTTTTGAGCGGCAGTGGCGATTCCCCGGGAGAGCGCTTTTGGACGACCTCTTTGTCCACGAGGTTTCCGAGGCGATCGAAGACTACTTCACGATCAACTCCGGCTCGGTGGACTCTTGGGCCGTGCTCTGGGAGGGGTTTAAGGCTTACATTAGGGGGATTTGCATAGCTAAACATGCCGGGGTCCTTAAGACGTTGCGCACGACAATCGCTCAGCTGGAGGATCAGCTAGACTCGATTGACGCTGAGGAGCGGCGGGATCCGTCTGACGACGTGTTTACCAGGCGTCTGCGCCTCCTGGCCGACTACTGAGAGGCCGCTAACAGGGAGATTCTGTATATGGGGAAATACCACGCCGCACGTAGATACGGCGAGGGGGACAGACCGGGGCGCACGCTGGCGCAGGCTCTGAGACCACCGTATAATAAATCCTTTGTAGCCGAGGTCAGAGGCGTTGATGGCACACTCCGCACGACGCCCGCCGAGATCCGGGACGAATTCCTGGCCTACTTCTCAGATTTATACACAACCAAGCTGGGCGACGCCTCGGCCTCTCGGGAGGCCTACTTATCGGAAATCGCGCTCGTATTCCTTGACAAGGGAATGCAGGAATTCATGGCGGAACCCATAACGGTGACTGAGGTTCGAGGGGCGATTAAGGTGCTTCGGAGCTCCTCCGCCCCGGGCCTCGATGGTTTCTCCGGGGATTTTTACAAGGCCTTTTCTGATTTGCTGGCGCCCAAGCTCATTGAAGTGTACGCGGAGGCCTTGGAGCGGGAGACCCTCCCGCCTACCCTTAGTGAGGCATTCATAATTCTGCTCCCAGAGCCGAACTAAGACCCGGCGTTGTGTGGGTCATATAGGCCCCTCTCACTCTTAAACATCGACTATAAGATCCTTGCCAAAATAGTGGCCAACAGGCTTTCCCAATTGATGGAATTTATTATAGCGCCCGCGCAATCGGGCGTTGTTCCCCGTCGTTCGACGTCATTGAATTTGCGGACGCTCTTCACAGTATTACATAGAATCAACCCGGCCACACCCGCGGCAGCGATCGTCCTCGACACCGAAAAAGCTTTCGATTCCTTAGAATGGCCTTTCTTTTTTTCTGTAATGCAGCGGATGGGCATGCCAGCGGGCTTCCTCGCCACCACGCGGTTTCTCTATAGTCGTCCCACGGCACGCCTGCGTATTAATGGTACGCTGTCCCGCCCATTCACTCTGACTCGCGGCACGCGTCAGGGCTGTCCGCTCTCACCACTGTTGTTCATACTGGCCATGGACCCCTTAATCCGGCACTTTCAGGAACGACATCTCCACAGGGGTCTCCAGTTCCGGACGGGTCCCCTGTTGGCCTCCCTCTATGCAGACAACACCATACTGTATGTCAGAGAGCCACAGGTTAACCTTGCTCCCCTGATACGGGAGATCCTTCGCTTCAGTGGCCATTCGGGGTTGGGCATAAACTGGCATAAGTCTATAATTTTCCCGTTGACTAGCGGCACCGTCCCTTGGCAGTGTGAGTTCCCGTTGGAGTGGTGCTCCGACTCGGTACGGTATTTGGGCATACATATACATCTGAGCACGGACAAAATTATCCGCCTCAACTATGGCCGCGCGATTGCAAGACTAGAGACACAGGTGGACGGGTGGCTGCGGCTGCCGCTCTCCATGCCAGCCAGAATAGCCATTATCAAAATGATCGTACTCCCCAAATTTTTGTATCTTTTTAATAATATCCCCATTCCCCTCACCCGGGCCTTTTTCGCCACCCTGCGGTCCCACTTGATTAGACTGGTCTGGGGCGGGAAACACCCCCGGATCCGTTGGAGGACTCTCACGCTCCCGCATGATAGAGGCGGCTTCGGAGTACCGGATCTGTATTTATACTATCTGGTCGCTCAGTGTGCACACGCCTATGCCTGGTACCACCCTGACGCACGGATCCCATGTCTTCGTCCGGAGGTGGACTTTGTTCTCCCGGGTCGCTTGTCGGCGGTATTGCCCAAGGGTGCCCCTAGGAGTCCAGTGGATATTCAAACGGTATCCACCACCAGCTGGGCCTGGAATAGACTTTCGCGCTACTTAGACCAGCCTATCCTTTACTCCTCTTCTCTCCCGCTTCCCAACCCAGATTTGTTACCGGGCACGGGCGAGAAACTTGTGCAACGTACTTTAACGAAGTTTCATCTCACCAAGATTGGGGATTTATACGCCGGGGGACACATTTTCTCGGTGTCGGAGGAGGCACGATTCAGCGAGGCTACGTTCATGGACAAATTCGTCCTTAACCGGCTTTATTGTGCGGCTAGGTCGGAAATTAAGGGATTCCCCCTCGAGCCGGCTTCCTTTGAACCCCTCACTATCCTCATTGACAAAGATACAGGGGCCCACATTATTTCTAGGCTGTACAAGACATGTGCTGCACTGGTTCCTTGTGCGGATGACCGGTTGCGGGCGGCATGGGAGGCGGACTTGGGTGGGCCTATTACGGACGAACAATGGGCCGCTTGCTGTAAGGTCACTAGCACGATATCGCTTAATAGTCGTCATAAACTCCTGCACTATAAGTTTCTTCGCCGCTTCTACATGACCCCTGATAGACTCCATTCCATTGATTCCTCGCGGTCTCACACATGCTGGAAATGCGCTGCACCTCATGCTGACTTTGCACACATGGCCTGGACATGTCCGAGACTGCAATCATTCTGGACTCAGGTGCACAAGATCCTTGAAGAGATGTTGGGGCTTACGCTGGTTCCCACGCCTGAGGTCGCATTGCTGGGCTACATGGTAAATTTCCCCAAGAATCTTCGGAGGCTTGCGTCTCTGGGCCTGCTGCTAGCCAAGCGGGAAATTGCTAAGCGCTGGGGGGATAGAACAGCTCCCACGGCTAGGACGTGGCTTACGGCCATGGCGTTCTGCAGCACGAACAGCGAGATTTACTCCAGTCTCCTCCCCACCGTGGCACGGCCCAAGGACATCTGGGGCCCGTATAAAACATATATTGCAAACCTGCCGAGCTCCTCCCACTCGCACTCCAGTTCGGGGATAGTACCCACGGGGGTGGGATAGGCTATACAGCAGCAGAGTTACGCATTCGGGGAGGTCGTTGGGTGGGTATAGCGCTGTGGACATCCTCACTTCGGGTCTTGAGTGGTGTGTTGCGCGGGACTTGGCTGGTGCACACACGTAGGTCGAGGGTGGGGGGGACATGGGGGAGCGCATGGTGGGTACTTGTTCTAACATCTTCCTGTTTTGGGTTTGGGCGGGTGGGACTGATGTGATGGTTGATGGGGAACTGATGCCCGGAGCCTTGTTTAGGTGTTATCTATGGTCTAGGAGACGGAATTATTGTACTGTATCTCTCCACTGGCTATCTATTGAACACACAGCCGAGATCTCTGTATTGTTTTGTTTTTCAAACATAAATAAAGCTTTAAAAAAAAAAAAAAAACAACCAACACTGTGCAAAACAAGTAAGTAAAGAAATGTGTACCTTTATCATAAAGAACTATATACTCAAAAACTATACAATTCACTTACAAGAGACAGCTACACTCACCAGCACCTACTCTGTAGAAACACAGCAAAAATCAACGATATCCCACTAGAAAGAAAAAAAAAAAAATTACTCACAAGACAACAAAATACACATCGAGCACAAATGCAAAAAGTTTTTGACACTCAAAAACCAAAAGCCAAACATACTGCTATTATTACACCATTTGCAAAAAACAATTCATGCAGAGAAATGAAACTCATTTACATTGTAGAAAAAAAAGTCTCTTACCAAACACATGCAACTACACAAACAGCAGAACCACCATTAACGAAACCGCAAACTGGAAAGAGAAAAAGTCAAAAGAGAAAAAAAAGCATTACAATTGCAATTCACAAAAAATAAAACAATTAACATTATAACACACTATGTTACTACCCAAATGGTCAATCGGGTTGTCTGCCAGGTGGGGCAGAAAACAGCAGACAGAAATTTGCCCCCTTGCAAAAGTAATACATCCCTAGTGCCTAGTAGTGTTTTCTGCCTCCCCCCTCCCACCTAGGGCAGAAAGGCCAAAAAAGGGGCAGATATGTCCCCAGGAAGCAACCACGTCACTTCCATTACTCACAAAAGAAAATCCCTGGAGCCTAGTGGGGGTTTCTGCCCCTCCCTGGGACAGAAAGGGCACAAAAATAGGCTGATCTGCCACCTATCTGCACATATAAAACAAATCTGCCCCCTGGAAGTGACCCTTGGCCAAGGGGTTGCTTCCATTTTAATTTAAAAGAAGTCCCTGGTGTCTAGTGGGGTTTTCAGCCTCCCCCCCAACCCCCCCGGCAGAAAGGCAAAAAAAAACAGGCTAATCTGTCCCCGCGGGGGGGGGGGGGGCAGAATACGCATACAAAAACAATATGCCCCCTAGCAGCGACCGTTGCCCAAGGGGTAACTCCCATTTCATTTTTATGAATGCCGATCAGCGGGTGCAGAATACACATTAAAAAAATTAATTGCCCCCTGGAAGCGACCCTTGTTTTATTTAAAATAATTCCCTGGTGTCTAGTGGGAGTTTCTGCCCACCCTGGTGACAGAAAGGCCAAAAAACGGGGCGATCTGCCCCCAGAGGGGGCAGAATTCCCATTACAAAATAAAATTGCCCCTGGAAGTGACCCTTGCCCAAGGGGTCACTTCCATCATATTTTAAAAAATACCCTGGTGTCTAGTGGGGGTTTCTGCCCCCCCCCTCGGGGCAGAAAAGCCAAAGAAACAAGGCGATCTGCCACCAGGGGAGGCAGAATATCAAAACAAACACAATTGCCCCCCGGGATGTGACCCTTGCCCAAGGGGTCGCTTCCCTTACAATTGACTATGAATCCCTGGGTCTAGTGGGCTTTTCTGCCCCCCCCCCCCCGGGTTCAGAAACAGCCGAAAAATGTCCGATCTGCCTGGGGGGCAGAAAAGTCTTAACTGTAAATGGGCCCCATAGGAAGCGACCCTTGCCTAAGGGGTCGCTTCCTTTTCCAAAAAAGAACATCACTGGTGTCTAGTGGGGCATTCCTGCTCCACGATCGCGATGCTGTTCGCGATCGTGAAGCAGGAATGCCCTCAAGGCATCCTAAAATTGACCCCCCCGCCACACCGGAGGAAAAACACCTACCTGCTTGCTGGACGCGCTGGAAAGAAATGATTTCCAGCGCGTCCAGGCTTCCTGATTACGTCGGCGCGCTGTGCGCACTGACGTCATGGGGAAGCGTGGGGGGGCTCGGGGGTGACAGCGGAAACTCTTCCGGAAACTCTTCCGCTGCCATCCCCCCAATTGGTGCCAAAATCGAGACCCCAGGCGGGGAGCACCAGCGCTTCCCCCGGGGGCTGTGCTCATGACGGAGCGATTCCGTCATAACCACAGCCCTACCGATGCTCATGACGGAACCGCTCCGTCATGAGCATCGAAGGGGTTAACCAATATTAGAAAAACTATTTGAGTCTAAGAATATTAAATATACTACTCCCACTCTAGTTTTTCGCAGGGGTTAGATTTACTATTCCTACTCCAGTCTGTGCAACAGTAGGGAAAGCGCTCGACTTCGGAAGGGTGAAATTTACTATTCAACTCCCCCCCCCCAGTCTAAGCAACAGCAGGAAAAACGTTGGACTTTGGAAAGGTGGAATTTTCAATTCCCAATTCAGTCTACACAACAATAGGGAAAGTGTTGGACTTTGAAAGGTCAAATTCACTATTCCAACTCCAAACAGTCCAATAGTTAGGGAAAGTGTTGGATTTCAGAGGGGCAACATTTACTATTCTGACTCCAAACAGGGCAACATTAGAGAAAGTGTTGGACTTCGGAGGGTTAAAATTGACTATTCCCACTCCAATCTGTGGACCAGTAGGGAACATGTTGGACTTCGGAGGGGTGACATGTACTGTTCCCACTCCTAACAACAGAACAGTAGGGAAAGTGTTGAAGTTCAGAGGGGTTAAATTAACTATTCCCACTCCAAACATCACCACAGTAGGGAAAGCGTTGGATTTTGGAGGGGTGAAATGTACTATTCCCTGTCCAGTTAGCCCAATAGTAGTGAAAATACTTCACTTCAAACACATTACATATATGAGTAACCACATGAATGTAGAAAAAATATTAAATTCTCAATAAAACAAAATATGTTTCCTCATAATGTGATAAGGTATAAAGTCCCAGTGGGCCTAAGAAGAGGACATATGACATTAATCAATCACTAGAAGTTCATAAGTACCTCCCATATTCACATTAAGTGGAAACATATGAGTTGAACTTTTTCTATTTGTCCCCCCTTTATTGTAAGCATGTCATGATTTATATATGTAAGAAAATGATTGGTATATCTTTTATTGTGTACGGTGCTTTACTGGAAACACTGCATCAAACCACAGAATTTACACTATCTTTTGCCATTCCAAGATGGCACCCATAGTAACTACATTGCTGATGTCGTTTGGGTATTTGCTCATGTCTACTACTGACAGGAGTATCTATCCCATATGTGGGGAGCACTGTAGGAATGTGATCAAGGTCATATTTGTCAAATAAAACGTAGCTAAACATTATGTAATTAAATTTCAACCTGACCCCCTATAAACCCAACAACCCGCTACAACACTATAGGCCCGATTCGATCCCGGTCTGAAACTGTTCCGGGCGACACGGATTGGAATGCATTCCGACCGACACGTACACGCGCTGTACGACCGGCGGAGTTCCATGCAATGCGTGTCAAATACAACTGACTTGCATGGAGCACAATATGTAACACCGACACGTATGGAAATCAAGCCCTCTGAGTGAATCGGCCGGATTAGAGGCCGACGCGCCCGACTCATACGCGAACGCTGCAACATAGCTTAACGTGAACGGGATGGACTCGGATTACCCCGCAAATGCTGATAAAATAATAATAATAATACACATTTGTAAAGCGTGAACAATCACCCGTAAGGGCCTCTAAGCGCTGGGGGCCGTCTGGAAAATTAAACAAGCTATTGCCCAGAGTCACATGGTGCTGGGCTAATCTGCCGCCGGCGCCGGGGATCGAACCGTGATCCCCAGATTCCGGAGTCAGTCGCCTTGGCCGCGGCACCACACCTCTTCCTGATCCGTTGCGGTCAACTGAACATCTCCGTCATGCTCAACTAAACCAAACAGAACCAGACAGAAAAAGACCAAACAGGCATTGTCAAAGGCAAAAAAAAAAAAAATGTGTAAGACACAACCAAAACTCCACCTACATAAAGGGCCAAAATCCTTACCATGATCCTTTGCAAATTCAACGGACCTGACAGCTGATACCACTACACTGCACTGAGTAATACACTCACAACCAAACCACCACACAACCTCTACACCACTAGCACCTGTCAAATACCACACTCACAAACGCACACCTTTACTCACACTCACTGACCCTCACTTTCACACTCACCCAGACATCCATCTCCATCACCACCCATCATCATACCCCCAAAGAAGAATCCAAAGTTCACAGACAGTGAGTTGGAAGTCATGGTAGATGAAATTCTCAGAGTAGAGCCACAGTTGTTTGGCACATTGGTCCAACAGACCCCCCTGTCCCAGAAAACCATGATGTGGGAGAGGACTGTCATTGCACAAGCACCCTGCCTGCGCACAATGGACACCATCAGGAACAGGTACTATGATGTGCGAAGGAGGGTGAAGAAGCTGATTGGCAGAGACCATGCCCTGAGCCAACGGACCGCGGTGGCCCTCCTGCAAAACCTACGCACTTCCTGGGAGGAGAAGGTGTGGGCCATCCATCCACTGGAGGGCATCCATGGATTATCAGGAGTACCAGAGCCTGGTGAGTACATAACCAACTAGCTTATATTGTGAGCCAATACACACCCACAGACATCACTGTCAAGGGGACAGTAATACCAAACACTGTTAGCAAAGCCATATCAACATTAAGTAAATGATCCTGTGATGTGTATGCCACTCACAGAAACAAAATACCAGCAATCCCAGAGTAAAATGTAAATATTTCATAACATGTTCAAACTTACGAACAAACACAGCAAGGCTTTGGCCTCAAAACACAAACCACCACTGGCAGCCACCTTGCCAGCACTGTTACACTCAAAGGGAAGCTGAGTTACAGGAAGGAAGCTTGGGATTGCAGGGAAGGTGGGTGTAGCCAAAAGCATGATTGGAGTTGTAGTCACAGCCAACAGTACTCCTCTCACATGGCCCAACAATCACACCTTAAACCATGCTCAGCTCACAGGGAGTGGAAGAGTACTGCCAAGATGGCTGCCCTGGCCTCTGGTGTGGGGAGCACAAGGCCCTGTTGAGAGTAATGCTGAAACAAACACGAGACCACCACTGTCAGACATCTTGCCAGCAGTGTTTTCTCTCTCTCCCAGGGAAGCTGAGACACAGGAAGGAAGCTTGGGATTGCTGGGAAGGTGGGTGTAGCCAAAAGCATGATGGGAGGCATAGTCACAGCCAACAGTTCTCCTCCCACATGGCCCAACAATCACACCTTAAACCATGCTCAGCTCACAGGGAGTGGAAGAGTAATGCCAAGATGGCTGACCCTGGCCTCTGGTGTGGGGAGCACAAGGCCCTGTTGGGAGTAATGCTCAAACAAACATCAGACCACCACTGTCAGACATCTTGCCAGCAGTGTTTTCTCTCACTCCCAGGGAAGCTGAGTCACAGGAAGGAAGCTTGGGATTGCTGGGAAGGTGGGTGTAGCCAAAAGCATGATGGGAGTCGTAGTCATAGCCAAAAGTTCTCCTCCCACATGGCCCAACAATCACACCTTAAACCATGCTCAGCTCACAGGGAGTGGAAGAGTACTGCCAAGATGGTTGACCCTGGCCTCTGGTGTGGGGAGCACAAGGCCCTGTTGGGAGTAGTGCTCAAACAAACACCAGGACACCACTGTCAGACATCTTGCCAGCACTATTTCTCTCACTCCCAGGGAAGCAGAGTCACAGGAAGGAAGCTTGGGATTGCAGGGAAGGTGGGTGTAGCCAAAAGCATGATTGGAGTCGTAGACACAGCTAACAGTACTCCTCTCATATGGCCCAACAATCACACCTTAAACCATGCTCAGCTCACAGGGAGTGGAAGAGTACTGCCAAGATGGCTGACCCTGGCCTCTGGTGTGGGGAGCACAAGGCCCTGTTGGGAGTAATGCTCAAACAAACACCAGACCACCATTGTCAGACCCTACTGCCTGACATCTGGAGCGTATAGTTTGACTCACTGTCATGGAAGCATGCTTTATGGTGGCCTACCTGGGCTGTGGGGGAGGAGGAGTGCTAGCTCTGATGACATGTACCGGCAGGCCCTCTCACACACACACATCCCTCCCACAAACACAAAACAACACACCTGTGACTATGCTCTTCGTGATAGTGAAGAAAAATCTACTCCCAAGATGCCTGACTCTGGCCTCTGATTTGGGGAGCAAACGTCCATGATGGGATATGTGACCCAAACAAAAGTCTCAAGAACCACATACCTGCTATTTAACTGGGGAGGTCACCATTCACAAAATGAACTAACTGTGCACTAACCCACAGCAAGCCAATGTGATCCAAACACCAGTCACATGAAGCAGCCATCTTGTTTGCACACATTCACCCCCAGGAAAGCAGAGTCACAGGAAGGACGGTCGGGATTGCTGGGAAGGTGGGTGTAGCCAAAAGCATGATAGGAGTCATAGTCACAGCCAACAGTACTCCTCCCACATGGCCCAACAACCACACATTGAACCATGCTCAGCTCACAGGGAGTGTAACAGTACTGCCAAGATGGCTGACACTGACCTCTGGTGTGAGGAGCACAAGGCTCTGTTGGGAGTTGTGCACAAACAAATACCAGGCCCCACTGCCTGACATCTTGAGCGTAAAGTTTGACTCACTGTCATGGAAGCATGCTTCATGGTGGCCTACCTGGGCTGTGGGGGAGGAGGAGTGCTAGCTCTGACTACATCTACCAGCAGGCCCTCTCACCCACACAGCCCTCCCACCAACACCAAACAACACACCAGGGACTATGCACAACCTGAGAGTCAAGGTAAATCTACTCACAAGATGCAGGACACTGGGCCCTGGTGTGAGTTGCACCAGTCCATGATGGGATATGTGATCACATTTAGATTGTAACAACACACCGACAATGTAACAGGAAAACACAACATGTAAACATATATACAGACTTAGCACTAACTCACAGCAAGGCAATGTGATCCAAACACCAGTCACATACATGAGCCATCTTGTTTGCACACATTCACCCACAGGAAAGCAGAGTCGCAGGAAGGGAGGTTGTGAGTGCTGGGAGGGTGGGTGTAGCTAAAAGCATGATGGGAGTCGTAGTCACAGATAACAAACCTCCTCCCACATGGCCCATGAAGCCCACCTTGAACTATGCTCATCTCATAGGGAGTTGAACAGTACTGCCAAGATGGCTGACACTGGGCTGTGGTGAGGGGAGCACAATGCCCTGTTGGGAGTGGTGCCCACACAAACACCAGGACACCACTGTCAGACATCTTGAACTTAAACTTTGACTCCCTGTAATGGAAGCCTACCTGGGCTGTGGGGGAGGAGGAGGGTCCTCAATGACTTCAACTACTATCAAGGCCCGCCATACACACACCTTCTCATCCATAACAAATAGCACTTTTTGTACTAGTCAGTCCATGATAGTGAAAGGAAATGTACCGGCAAGCTGGCTGACACATGGGCCTCATATATGAATTAGCCACAAGTCACACCTAGGCTCTGGCCCTCTCACACACGTTCACACTCTCAGCCATCTTAACTGTACATTTCCACTTACTGTCTGGGGATGCATTGTCCCAGGGGTGCCCCCTTGGCCGGCTGTGAAGGTGTGTGGAGTACAGACATGTGGTGAGATGCAGACATAGCACGCATCAATACACACACACAAATGACCATATACATTATTGACAAGGGATACCTGACAGTGAATGGAATGGCCACAGGAAGATAGCTGACACTGTTGCATGGTGTCATTTACTCAAAGCGCTGTTGTGAGCTGCATTCAACTCCTACATCATGCAGCGTTGTAAGCATCCTTGGCACTACACTCCCCTCACTGTCACTGACACTTCAATATGAGGAGTAATCTGGACTGGATGGGAGGAGGGGTACACCCTACAGCAGCATAACCCAAGCACACAAAACTTTTGGACCTCACAGTTATGAGCATGTAAAAGCAAGAAGAGAGTCTTGGTTAACCCATCTGTCCATGGAGGACAATGACAATATAAATAACGTTATCACGCACAAAGCTCAGCAGCAACACCATTTGCTACAGAAACACAATCACATGTGTGCAATGAGATGAGAACTAGTAACAGAAATGTCAAAATAGTAGCTCGCAAATGATCACATACATACAGGACTGTGACTATGTTGTTAGACACACCAATGTGACTCCAATAAACAGCCACTACTGCCAGCACACATGCACAAATCTTGCAACACATTGTAAGAGAAAATGTATGTATGTCATCATGAAAGCACAAATGTGGTAAAGAACAACACACCTGTGTCAGGCACAGGGTGGCACTTGAGTTTCAATGGCTATGTACAGTCAAAGAATCAATACATGAGCTGTTCATGCACAAAGCTCTGCCTGCTCAGCAAAACGCATTCAGTTCAAATTACAATGTCCTTAAGCAATATAAGCCTCTGTCTGTGACAATTGCGGACAATGCGATCTACATACAATCATCATGATGAACAATAGCAAATGCAATGTGTGTGATCCGTTGACGTGTGCAAAACCGCAACATACATTGTGTGTCTCTCCTACCCGCAGGGTCTGCTGGGGACACTGCAGGAACAGAACAAGAATCACAGTCCCAGACTCTGGTTGACCCTGAGCTCTCCAGTGTGGATGTCTCTCAGTCCTCTTCTGACGACGATGAATGACCTGGCCCCTCCGGTGTGGATCAGCATGCAGCACCAGAAGCTGTAACTTCAGCCCCCCTGTGACCACTCCCGCCACATCTGCCAACACCCAGATGACCTCTACCAACACGGGCAGACCAAGGTAAGAAAACACCGACGGCACAGCAACACAGGGCACTCTGGAGTTGGCTGACAACAACACCAGTGACAACAATGAAGGAGGCTCAGTGTTGTCTGTGTCTGCAATGGCAGGTCCTGCTCGTGTGGGTAGGGGTGGTGTGAGGGTCTGCGGGGTGAGGTCACGTCCTGAAGATAGTGCTGCTTACCAAGCTGCCCACAGTTAGGATGCATTTTAAATGCATATCGAGAATGCACCGTAGACTTTGGCCATGTAGTTGGGATCCTCAAGGACATGCAACATCAGCAGGCTGCTCATTATGCCAAAATGGGCTCCCACATGTCCAAAATGTACTCCCACATGTCCAAAGTGGCGACCCACATGTCTAGGATGGAGACCCACATGTCCAGGATGGAGTCCAAAATGGATAAAATTGGTTCCCCTCACCGTGGTGCACAGGGACATACTCACATGCCTCAGCCAGATTGCTGACAACATGACTACATCTCCCTGTGTGCCCACCACATATTTTGCCCCTACATCTGCAACTGCCATAGGGAGGGATGAGGACTCTGGCAGAGAGTCCCCTGCGCCACAGCAGCCTGCACCTGAGGGTCCCTCTAGAAAGAAGAAGAGGGGTCATCCGAAGAAGGACAATGAGAGACAGATGGCCGTGCATACCCCCCAGGAAGTGAAAACCTGCTCCTG
Source organism: Triturus cristatus (assembly GCF_964204655.1). Taxonomy (NCBI): domain Eukaryota; kingdom Metazoa; phylum Chordata; class Amphibia; order Caudata; family Salamandridae; genus Triturus; species Triturus cristatus. The sequence continues at coordinate 829,572,806 of NC_140586.1, read as the reverse complement.
ATATCCTCCATTGTGTGTGAAGCATTCACCTTGTTGACTATCACTGAACTCTCCCACATGTGATGGAGGGTCTAATTTGGATCAATTAATCAAATGACTGTGGACTTGGCTCTGAAAATGTCATCTACTACCACTTACAACCCCTCTGTGAACATTGGATTTCTAAATTTTGGACTGCACTATCACTTACTTGTACTATTTCACACAGGCATCGTAATAAAATCATAATCACACAATACTTGCCTCTGTCGTGCATTAAACACTGTTTGTAACATAGAGATGATGCCCTGAAAAACAAGTATCTAGCAGGGAAACAAGTACAGCAATTAAAACACAGTCTTGTGAGTAATTGTGATGTGCCACATATGAGAGATACACACAACAAGGTCAACACAACACAAATATCACATGGCATACATACTCATTGCCTCCACTATTGTAAACTGAAAAGACACTAAAATGCACAAACCCTAAACTCATTCAGATAAAGTGGAAGTCAGGCCACAGGTACAGTATGCAAATGTATGTCGGATGTGTGTATACAGATGCGGCACACGTCAATGTGGAGCACATGTTTATTACACAGTCACAACATGTTGCCTCCACAACAGATGCAAGCCAACCACACCGTGACAATGAGCACAAAGTAACCATGATTGTCCAAAATGTTAGTCATTGGGTGTGTAGCACCGCTTCCTGTTTTAAAGAAAAGTTGCACTCTGTAACAGCATTGTGTGTTTTGGAGGTCACATGTCACCAGACAACAGCCAAAGGACCCTGTGAAGGAGAGACATAGAACAGTCTTTAAATACCAACATTTCTGCAAACATCTCAAATCGACATTCCATACTCAAGTCTTATGATTTGTGAACACAACCTAGGACTCATGGCAACACTGCACTGGTGAACATACTAACTCAATGGACACATAACTACAATGATCATGTCAAGTAGCATTCACCCACACGTATGCATAGACATTGCACTACAGACACATATCATGCAAAGAAAAAGCTTAGTCAACTCATCACTGTATACTCAAAATCATGAGAAAAAGTTGTTGATGAGCTGTCTCCGAACATCCTTATCTCCCTCATCATCACTGGCAACATGACCCAGGGCTGAATCCTCCCCTGCTTGAGGCAGCTGGTCACTGTCATCTTGGATGAGAGGTAGCTCATCCCTCACTGCCAGGTTGTGTAGCATGCAACACACAATGATGATCTTACACACCTTTTCTGGTGCATATAGACCCTCCAGTCCGGTCCAGGGAGCAAAATATGCTTTTCAGTAGTCCAAATGTCCGCTCTATCACTCGCCTGGTCCGCCCATGTGCCTCATTAAAACGTTTCTCAGCTGGGGTTACAGGGTTCCGGAGGGGTGTCAGCAACCACGGCATGTTGGGGTATCCGGAGTCACCTACATTGAAACAAAAAAAAACATCTCATGGCTCTGAAAAGAGGGTACAACCCGACATACAAACAACACACAAACAACACACGACATAAACAGACATTACACACCGACAAGCCATGCACGCTGATTTGGCAGCTGTGACATCATATGTGGGATCCTACTATTCCTCATGATGTATGCGTTGTGTGCGGATCCTGGGAAACGTGCACAGACATGTGAGACATGTGAGATTGTCGAGTCAGGCAGACATACCACCAGGGCATTGATTGAGTGAAAATGCTTCCGATTCCTGTATGTCAGTTAATTTGCTTGTGGCGGGACCAAAGACACATGTGTACCATCTATGGAGCCAATGACATGTGGCATTCTTCCCAAACCATAAAAGTCACTCTTGATGTCAGCAAATTGTAGTGGTGTTGGGAATTTGATGTACCGGGGACGCGCTTACAGATGAACGGGGAACGGACTTCTGCTCCTTGTTTATTCTTGATTCCTGATATCGCCGTGAGGGGAACGGCTCCTGTGTTCACTGTGTCATCACTGCTCCTGTTGCGAGGGCAGCTGCTGAGGGGCTGAACTACCATCCCCAGCAGGCAGTGGGAGTCGCTTGCTGGGGACGTCCTCGTAGCGCCCGGAGGTGCTTATCAGCTGAGCAGCTCACCCGCAGCGCGGGACGCGCTTACAGCTGAACGGGGAACGGACTTCTGCTCCTTGTTTATTCTTGATTCCTGATATCGCCGCGAGGGTAACGGCTCCTGTCTTCACTGTGTCATCGCTGCTCCTGTTGCGAGGGTAGCTGCTGAGGGGCTGAACTACCATCCCCAGCAGGCAGTGGGAGTCGCTTGCTGGGGACGTCATCGTAGCGCCTGGAGGTGCTTATCAGCTGAGCAGCTCACCCGCAGCGCAGGACGCGCGCAGGACGCGCGCGGGCACGCCCGTCTGAGCCCGACTGAGGCAGGACTGGGCCACCCCCTTAAGAACTTGGTTGCGGATTCATCATAAGACGCTAACGGTAACAGCTGTGGTATCGACATTGTCATATTACGTTATACTTCTGCAACTATACTTTGTCCATTATGATTAAGAGGAAACCAGGACAGGGTGCGGCAGGAACTCTGGACGCTTTTTTACAGAGGGCAGAATCTGTCCTAATTAAGGAGATCCAACTTACAGAACGCAGGCTATCACTTGAACTTCTCCCTTCCCAAAATAGACTCTCCCTGACACCATCACTAGTCGAATCTAATTTAACGACCACTCATGAGGCAGATTCTTTTCTTGCTAGTTTGTCACTTCGACAAGACCCAGACTATGTGATAGACAATTCTCCTTCTATTCCCTCGCCTAGCATCGATCAAAGCCCTGCTAGGCCCAAAGTTAATACTAGAGGTCAGAAAGCCAAAGCAAATATCACTCACATGGCTGATCCCCCAAAAGATAGAAAGAGTCGTGGTCCATGTAAACAGAATAAACCTGTGCAAAAAACAAATGGGAAGAAATTGAGAACCCCTGTAGATCCAACGGGACATAATGAAGGCCCCTATAGCGCCATTAACATCATCCCTCTTACTACGACTGGAAAGATTGTGGATAGCAATCTTGAGGAGAATGTTTGGGGTAGACTGGAGACTATGATAACAGTATTACTGGATCCAATCTTACAAAAAATATCAATGGTGGAAACCAGGCTTGCCAAGGTGGAAGAGCTGGTAAGCTGTAAACCATTGGTCCCCCCTGCCACTAACCCTAAGTTCAATTCAGCCCGCCAAATAATAGGGTGAAGAGTAGCGAGTATGGCCAAGTTGTGAATTCCCCTGAACCTAGACAAGTGCAAGTCAGGAGTCCTTCTGGTGATAATACTCCTAGTACTTCTCGCAACTCGATTCAACCCGGACATCTTCCCAAAACATGTCACTCAATCCCAGAACCTAGCAATACAGCCAACTTAGAAAGTGGTGCATTAGGTGCTATGCAGCCAGAACAAAATGAAGTTAATGACTCTGAGAGAGGTCCTAAATTACCAGATCACCGAGATAGGCCCACAAAATCCCCACAAAACTTAAATTTGCCCCCTGAAGCAACGCCGTATATGATTATTCTGAGAAACGTACCCCCCTTACCAAATAACGCCTTTTAACATTGGTCGACTCTGAGGAATAAGTCTTTATACTTCCTCGGCCTAAGGACCGGCATTACTAGCTTTCTTTTTTCTGAATTCAAAATGGTAAGGAGAATAGGGTGGGTGGGCACTTCGGCAAAAACTTCAAGTGGTGATTGCGTTGTGTTAACCTTTGGTTCGACATCTTTGGTGCGTGCAATTCTGGACAGGGGAAGTACTGGGTCTTTTAACCCTAATGACATCAATATTCTCCCCCTTGGTTACTTTTATCAACCACCAACATACTTTCATTTTTGCTGGCCACCACTCGAAGGAGGTGATCATAGAGGGAATAGAAAGTCTAGATTTCGGATTCCCATGAGTAATCGATTTGATGCATTGAACCAGTTGGAAGATGTTGACTGACTGGCTCCGGGGCCTTATCCTCAATCCAACTTGGAACTTGATTCCCCCGAAAGTAAGAGCAAGTTTGGACTAATTAGGGTAGGAAATACCTACCCTTTTATTCCCCCTAATGGCTGTCAAAGGGAAGAGGATTTGGGGAAGATAGCTTTAACCACGAATATACTTTCTAACTCTGTGGATAGCTTAAATGTACCACAGCTACCCCACGACGCAATCGAGGACCTACTAGGGCTAGTAACCCCCACACCTGCCTCTGATGGTGATAAATCTGCCCTCTGTCATATCGCATCATGGAATGTGGCCGGCATTCGGTCAAAGCTAAGTAATCACTTGCGGTGGGATTTTATCCTAAAAATTGACATTTTATGTTTCCAAGAAAGATGGTCGAAAGAGGTGGTCCATATGAATGGGTTTAGAACTTATCACATTCCAGCAATAGACGGTCTGAGTGGGAGGGCCAAGGGTGGTCTTTGCACCTATATATCGAGTGCTTTGAAGATTAAGGAAATAACGATGTGTGCTAATAACCACTATTTCCAAATACTTTCATTGGACATTGATGCAAAACACTGCGTTGTTTTAACCAATTTTTACAATAATATTCCCCAAGCTGAAGTAGGAACTGTTATCAAGAATATTACAACCCGATTGAAATCCATCAGCAGAAGTAAGGCGAAAGAAATGATAATGCTATTGGCAGGTGATTTTAATTGTGCGATATGTCCCAATGCTGAGGATAATCTATGTGGGTTTCCAATTGAAGAGGGGGTATGCTCATCTCATTCTGCCCTAGGGGAAAAACTAAATGAATTGATTCTTGACTTGGGATTTGTAAATGATTTGTGTCCAACACCTGTCTCTATGACTTGGACTTTCAACGGTAGGGGTTTATTCTCCACCATAGATTATGTTTTAATGTCAAGTAATCACGAGCAGAGTCTTTACTCATTCCACGTCTCAGACATCTCCCTTAGCGACCACTTCCCTTTGTGCTTGTCAATAAAGTTAACGTCAGATAAAATGGTTAAACTTAGCACAAACGACCAATTGCTAGAAAATATAGTTATTGGGAGTACAAATGTTTTTTCTTTGCGTTGGTCCATGGTAGACCAAGCAGCAATAATCAAGTCAGTGGTGGACAGATGTAAATCTGCCATCGAGACCTGTATGTCTGATACAGCCGCCCCAGACAAGATTCGTGCCTCTTTCCTGGTGATATCCCAAACCATAAAAGAATCCCTGCTCAGACGCATAAACAGTAAAAAACACGTGAGTGGATGGTTTGACTCCAGGTGTACGCAAGCACACTCTCACCTAAAATGGGAGTTACATAAATCCCCTAGGAATTTGGCTGATTTGAGGATCGCTAGATGGGAATATAAACTAGCAATTAAGGCAAGGAAAAATACCTCGAAGAAGGAGGCATGGAAGGCATTACATACGGCCTCTTTGGCAAATGATAGTTCGGCTTTTTGGAAGGCTGTTAAAATAACTTTTCTTTCACCTAAGGATGGCCCTACCATCGAAATAGCAATTAGTGAGGATCAATGGATTGAGCGTTTTTCAAGAGTATATAATGGCGAGGGAATATCTGATAAGACGGGTAGTAATGATCGGGAGGATTATAATTTTAATTTACACCATCACGACTCTGGCTTGTCGTTTACCCTAGATGAAGTGGAGAGGGCTCTATCCAGAACTCAGGGAGGGACGGACCCCGGGCGGGATGGGGTTCCCGTGGATTTGTTTAAAACTAACATTTCTCCATGGGGGCCTATAATAGCCCAGGTGATTACAGCTAGCTGTAGTACCTCTTTTTTACCTACCTGGGTAGAATCTACTATTGTGCCTATTTTTAAAAAGGGGGACAGGCAGGACCCGGGATGCTACAGGCCCATTTCTTTACTCGACGCTATTAAAAAAGTAACAGGTAGAATAATATTAGAACGCCTCCAGGATTGGGCGGAAGAAAACTCTGTTCTGTCTGACATGCAGTACGGTTTTCGTGCTGGGCTTGGAACGACAGAGCAGGGCATAAATCTATCAATCCTGGTGGGGAAATACACAAGGGCAAAGCAGGGCAATCTATTTTTAGCTTTGACTGTGTGGTCCACAGCAAACTCTGGCTTATATTAGAGGATATAGGGGTTGATGTTCAGATTATTTATTTTCTTAAGCGTTTTTACTGTGATGCCAAGGCACGTGTGCGATGTGGATTGAAGGGCGAATGTTTGGCTGCATTTCCAATTAAGAGCGGAGTCAGACAGGGTTGTGTTCTGGCCCCGTTTCTTTTTAACCTTTATATTAATGGGCTGGGGAACGCCCTTCTTAAAGACAATAAAGACTTTCCACAAGCGGGAGGACGTCCAATACCAGCGCTTCTATATGCGGATGACGCAGTGTTGATGTCCCGCACACAGGTTGGCCTTCAGAGAGTGCTAGAGAGCTTCTCTCTTTTTATGAAAAATCTTGGCTTGAGAGTAAACTCCTCTAAGACATTCATTATGCGTTGTGGCCCTGGCATTAAGAAACCCAGACATGTTTGTTGCAGGGCAGAAGATTGGGGCAACTAAAGAGTTCCCATACTTGGGAATTCTTTTTGCACACAACGATACCTGGGGACAAGCAGTCTTAGCAAAAAAGCTGGTACTCCTACGAACAACAGCAGCCCTAACCACCTTTGCTAGAAAGCTTGGAAAGAGACCACCCGAGGAGCTTATCAAGATTTACAAGACAAAGTGTGTCTCATCTGTTTTATACGGGGCAGGAGTCTGGGGGTTTACCGATTCGCTCGCAATCCAACGCATAGAAAACTCTTTTTTAAGATATATTTGATCAGTTCCGAATAGCACTTCATCATATTTATGCCATGCGGAGTTGGGGCTCCCTTTTATTTCTGATTTAATAAAGCTAGAGCCTCTTCTTCTTTGGCATAGGCTATGGACTAAAGAAGAGGCCAAGCTAAACAGGGATATTTTATAAGATGTGTTAAAATTGGAAGGGGCATTGAAAATCCCATGGATAAAATATGTCCGTAACACTCTAAAAGATCTTAGGTGCATATCAGCAACAACCGGCGATAATTATCGTTAAGCGCACTTAGCGCTAAGATAATTATCACCGGCTAGCATGGATTTTTATCGCTGTGATAGCATGCTATTAGCAACGCTTATCTCAAAAGCGATAAAAATCCTAGCGCTAACTGCCTAACGTGAGATTATCGCTGGAAACCCAGCGATAATCTCACGCAATGTGGCATTAGCTTGTTGATAGGGCCCCACAAACTTAGCCATGATATCCACCTTCCATAGGATATCATGGCTAAGTCAGTCCTGAAGCAGGCGTAAGGAAAGTAGCGATAACAGGGGTTATCGCTACTCTTCCTGCCGCTATGCTTCATAGCGTGGGGCTTGATGATAGGAGAAATGTCGCTTAGCGACATTTCTCCTGTCATGTCAGGTCAGGAACGCCCACTTTGCATCTCATTAGAGATGCAAAGCTGGGCGTTTAGAATTTGGGTGCTAATGCAAGGTTTCACGCGTTAGCGTGACCTTGCTAATTAGGCGATAAAATTATCGCCGCTTTTCGGACGAAAACGGCCGCAAAAGCGGCGATAATTTTCTATCGCCGCCTTGTAAATATGCCCCTTGGTCACTTAGAGTATTTTACGAACCCTCTATCTATTCGACAAATAACAAGGAAAAACCTGAGAAAAGAGGGTCTTTTGCTGTTGGATTCAAACAGAGTGTCGTCTGAAACTTTAAAACTTACCGTACTTCATAATCAGAGGATTTTAACTACTTTTAACAATCAGCCCTATTTAATCTCTGTACCCGGAGTTTATGATAGATTTTTATTAACTAGATTTAGGCTGGGAATATTTTATAGACTAGTTACCTTGCCTACAAAGAACGATTGGTCTCAACATCTCCCTCTTTGCCCTTGTGATAATAACTCTAATCAATCTATGATCCATGTAATGTTATTTTGTAAATCTTATATCCACCTGAGGAAATTGTATTTGGTACTAGTTTTAAAAATGATTGGGCTCCGCCAATGTCGACCTGCTTTACTTGCATTACAACAGCTTGATAACGCGCACATTACTTTTAGAATAGTGATTTATTTGAAGCAAGTCTTGAGACACAGGAACTGTTTGCTCACTTAATCCCTTCTTTGGATACAGCACACGTGCGTTTATTCACGTTTTTAATCCTACAATGTATTTATATTGAAATGATATTTATATTATCTTAGGCTATGAAATGAGGTGTTTTTTTCATATTGGTATGATATTTTTAATTCAATAAATTATGTATTGTTGTGTTTTTCTATGTGCTTTTATGATTGTCTTATGTAGCAATCAAATAAAGCTTATTGAATTGAATTGATGTACCGGTTCAGCAAATGCAACATTCCCTCCAAACAATCACAAAGCACATGGCTAAACATATGTCTGTGACATCCCACCAGCAGTAGCCACAGTGTACTGGAAGGTTCCTGTGGCAAAGAAATGTAGGGCTGCCATCACCTTCACCTTGGGGGTCAGCGCAGATGGATATGGGTGTCCAGGTTGCAAATGTGGGGCCAACTGCTATGCCAAATCCTCAATGAGAGGTTTGGTGAAGCAGTAACGTCAGATGCTGTCACGTTCAGCCATGGTTTCTAGGTTGGGGAAGGGTCTGTAGACAGCTGGTCTCCTGCGGTACATAGGTGACAAACCTTTCAAATGTGGCATTGAACATGCTAAATATCACATGCAACATAAAAGCAAGAGTCAATGAAGTCAGGTATGCAAATACTGTGGATTCACCCCCGAAATACTGTGTCAAAAGCACTTTGTAATACACAGTCATTTACAGCTGTTATTCTGGGTGTATGTAACTTGTGATTCCACAATGGGCCCTGGAACTGTGTCCAGGCCTAGGAGGGTGATCTGTAAAGTTGTCACTCACAGTTGTGATATGCATCACAAACAATGGATTTGGTCCCATGAAGCGTGGCTTATCATGGGAATGTGAGCTAGAAAGAGCTCTGTCCAATATGACATGTGGAGCTATGTACCCACACATATCATGAAGCAGGAAATTAAGTTTCCTATACTGTCTGACAGGCATATTGATTGGTGTAGGGCACCTAAGCCTCAGCCAAAATAGTGTGGATTGCATCCTTTGGCTATTTACTGTAATGGGGACAGACCAAGCCGGACGCATACATTGGCTATTGGTCTTCAGGGGTACAGACATGGGTGAGTATTCAAAAGACGTGGCGTACACTTCAAGACCAAGCTGAACGCATACATTGGCTATTGGTCGTCATGGGGACAGAAGCGTTTTTGCAGCGTGTACGAATCTTGTGCAAACAAATTCGGTTGGATAACAACAACAATGTATCAAACTCAATAGTGTCATCATGCTGTATATTTGAACGACGCGGTAGGCGTGTCTGAGGGGTGGATTGGACAAATTCTGATAATGCGAACGTCTTGGACCTATCTCTTTGGACCCATGGAACAGAATTCGCCTCTGCAACACAGATATAAGGCTGTCTGTTCTCAAGAGACTTCACTTGCCTGCACTACATGCTACTTGCCTACATCTCAACCTACCACTGCTGCTGTCTCAGCATCCTCTGGGGTCTGCAATGGCACGTACTGTGGAGAGGGCACCGGCTTTCACAGAGGAGGAAAACCAGGCCCTGCTGGACAGCCTCCTTTCACAGTACAGCAAGCTGTATGGGAAAACAGGGTAATAGGTGAGTGTTGATTGCACTGACTTCTCAATACACCATGTTTCCTAACAGGCACTACTAGCATTGTGATCACCAAGGACATGCATGCACACATAGTCTTTGTAAGTCTCACAGTGTGTAGGTTCGTGTTCTGGACAGGTACAGTGATGTAAAAGTGTATCTTGTGCAATTTCATTTCATGCACTGTGCTCATGTTGTTAAGGCAGCCTTGCACATAGGACAACTGCCCCTGCTGATACTTGAACTACCTTAATACATTATCTGCCCTACTACCAATGACCTATATGTCCACGTGTGTGATGAACAAACATGTAGCATGTGTAGTAATGGTGTGTCACTATGTCATCCTTACAGGTCGACGCCCATCAGAAGCAGGAAATTTGGCTGACCATCGTCCGGGCTGTGAGATCTGTGGGGGCCTTCAAACGCTGCATCCGCCACTGCCAGAAGAGGTGGCAGGACATCCGTGGCTGGACAAGGAGGATTGCTGTTACCTCCTCGCAAAAGGGGTGGACGATGGACCCTGACCCCCCACATGCTCCAGATACTCTCGTGGTCTTCCCTGACCTGGATGGGCAGTTGAAGGCAAGATAGTGATCCAGTGGAAAGGGCAAATTTACATATCCTCCCTGCGTCACAGACCCGTCAACACGCTTATTCATTCACGCATACATTCATTGGTGGGGCCCATAACACCAACACTCATACGTCTCACTCAGATCTGCACACAGGAGGAAGAGAAGTGCTGGACATGTGGGGGTACCTTATTACCTATAGAAAGGAAAGTTATTTACATTATAATACCAATACCCTTAGTATCGATAGACTCCTAACCTTAACATCAAGGCACTCCACCACTTGGTCGATGGACCAATTAGTTGGACTGCTTGATGGTGATTTAGAACCAGCTAAAACACATTTAAATGCCCTTTAAAGAATCACAAACTCATTTTCAGTTAATAAATGTTTAGTTTATGTAATTAAATTCAATCTCATTAGCATAATCAGCATTATGATCAATCGGGATTTTAAAAACATTGGCATAGATCAGCATGACAATTATATTTACCTTATTTCTGATACTGGTGACCATTTTCCCGAAAACCTGTCCTGCATAAATCAAATCCCTTCGGATAAGACCATCCGATCGAATGCAGGCTATGACCCAAATTAGTCCGGAGAAAAGTTCTTTTCGCTCGGCACGACACAGTCCCAAAGATATCCAAAGGACCAGACAATCGTGCAAACGGATCGATCAACGGAGATTCGGGTCACCCTTCTGGAATGACTACTCTTTTCCTTCTACTAACCCCCCTTTTATAATAACATTTTGGGTAACATGCTACATTTGCTAAATTTTGAATGACTCTGATTGGCTAAGCCACCACATTTTCCAATATAGGACGTGATTCACAGAGTTCCTTGGTTCTCATGGAACCGAAGATGTCAACCCATGGTTTGGACAGTTCTCATGCAAAAGGGTCCGAAGTATCAATATGCAGGCCTCTAAAGACAGGTTGTCATTGTTCTTTTCTGTCATTCACACTGGTTGAGCTTTGGCAGTCTTCCGGGTTCCTATCCTTGACGAGGAACACTGTGCCCTGGCCGGAGGACGCCTGGAGATCTTCAGAGCCATCCGAGTCTGCGCAGTAGACATCGCGCTCACACGACGGTGGCCACTTTCGAACTCCATTTAGAATATCATGGCCTAGTAGGCCCGAATGCGAACTTAAGCAAAACAAACATAAAGAGTAATTAATATACGGAAATGAAGATTCTAATGTTTAAACCCACACTAATCCCATTATATATTAGTATTCTCCTAGCTCATAGCACAACTTAAAGCAACAATAATCACCATTGCGCTATACCAGGAACGCAAACCATTACAAAAGCAACATGAATCATGCAAAATTTCTATCACAACACATTCTATCATTAATATGCGTACCTCAGTTAGTCATTAGAATTATTTGCCATGCAATTAGCATTGAGTCCCGCGTGTAATTCGTGTTTATCAAGGTGCAGGGTTGATTAATGTCAACACTCAAAACAGTTAATACAGGTTAATAGTTAGAAAGTTACGTAATTAGTATTTAATCATGCAAAATAGAGAAGGTATACAAAATTTCGTTTTACCTGCTCCACCAATAGCAGCAAGGAGGGGGTGAGTTTGTGCCATTTAGCTGAACTATGTCTGACATGCCAATCCACCCTTTTAGTCAAATACTTTTTTTTTTTTAAACTGCTTGCTGCTACTTTTTAATTACGTCCTGGTTCCCCTGTTCCTCACGGAGAGTCGCCATTTTGGGGCAGTGCGCTCTCTAGCTACTTGGGCAATCAGGACTATAAATATGCATGCTGCGTGGAGGCAGGTGCCTTGAGGGGTTACTCCACCCAGTGTTTGCTCTATTAACGATACTAACGCTACTTTGCACATTCTGCTTGCCGCCCTTTTAGTCAAATACTTTTTTTTTTTAACTGCTTGCTGCTACTTTTTAATTCTTTTAAAACTGCAACCAATGTTTTAGGCTTTTTCTGTGTTCATTTGCTCTGCTCCGTGTACTATTAAATTTGAATGCTACTCACCAAACGCTCGATTACTTCCTGTTTCCCCTGTTTGCCACAGAGAGTCGCCATTTTGGTGCAGTGCGCTCTCTAGCTTACTTGGGCAATTGGGACTATAAATATGCACGCTGCGCGGAGGCAGGTGCCTTGAGGGGTTACTCTGCCCAGTGTTTGCTCTTTTAACGCTACTAAAGCTACTTTGCACATTCTGCTTGCCAGCCTTTTAGTCAAATACTTTTTTATTTTTAAAACTGCTTGCTGCTACTTTTTAATTCTTTTTAATTCTTTTAAAACTGCAACCAATGTGTTAGGCTTTTTCTGTATTAATTTGCTCTGCTCCATGTACTATTGAATTTTTAATTTGATTGCTACTCGCCAAACGCTCGATTACTTCCTGGTTCCCCTGTTTGCCACGGAGAGTCGCCATTTTGGGGCAGTGCGCTCTCTAGCTTACTTGGGCAATCGGGACAATAACGCTGCGCAGACACGCCGCTGGAGCGCCAAAGGCACACGTAAGGCAAGCCCGTCTGCGCCCGTCCACGCCCCGGAAGTGCCCAGTGCCAGTCAAGCTGCCCGTCGAGCTCCCCTTCCTGATGGTAGGTTATGCTACTCCAGTGATTATCTGCACGCTTGTCGCCCCCATTGACCCCTATTGTAGTAGCTGGGATGTGCCCTTGGGGTTCGACTCCATTTGCACAAAGTGCGATTTTAGGTTGGGCACAGGCTTGGCTAATTCGGCCCAAAAAAATGCTTCTGCTAATATGGCCTCACAGGAACCCTTAATTCATGCCGCCCTGATCAATGCGCGCTCACTTAAGAAACACCATCACAATGTTTTGGTCCCCTCACTGACAAAGCAGTTGATCTCCTGTTCATCTCCGAGACATGGCTAGATGAGTCTTCGAATCCAATTGTTACAATCGCCATCCCGGATGGGTATAGGATGTCCAGAGCTGATCGCCCTGAGGGAATGGGGGGTGGGGTGGGCATGATATACAAGGCTAAGTGGGTCCTTCATCGGTGCGAGGTCAGCGTTTTGGGGGACTGCGAAGCCTTAGATTTTAGCATTCGCTTCTTGGATCATTTTACACTGGTAAGTTCCCTGATCTATAGGCCTCCTGGCCCAGCTAAGGCCTTCCTCAATGCCTTGGGCGATGCCATTGTTCCACGGGCTTTACGTTTTACTCGCTATATTGTTCTCGGTGATTTAAATATCCACCTTGATTAGACTGGCAACAGCGACATACTTGATATGCTACATCTTGCCCAGCTTTCCCAGAGGATCAGTCTCCCAACCCATGAGGGTGGGCACATCCTTGATCCCATCTGTTCTAATTTTTCTATCATGGTGAAAGATCCCCTGCAGGTCCCCTGGTCTGACCACTTTGTGACCTATTTCGCGTGGGTGGTAGCGAACACCGTCCTTCCACTCTGCAGCAATCGCAACGCGGCATATCACAAAATTGACCCTATTGTGTTCATCCAGACCTTGGCGGCCTCCAGGCCCACTCTTGCTAAAGATCAAGAGAGGGTTCTTGCCAGCTTCACGCCCTGTGTTTCAAACTCAGTGGACGTATTAACCTTGGCCTCCCCCCCTTATGTTTTCCAGGGAGTCTCCCTCGAAACCATGGTTCACACCCGACCTGAAAATTCTCAAACAGGTGTGTAAGAAACTTGAGCAGGAGTGGCGGCACAAAGAATTCTGTCCTCTGGCCAAGAAGTTGCTTAGGGCAAAGTAGAAAATGTATTACGCTGCCATAGCCCAGGCCAAAAGCCTCTACTACTCGTCTCGCATTGACCTTGCTAGGAACAACACCAAGGACATTTTTTCTGTCGTCCAGGGTTACCTGACTCCCACGGCTCAATCAAGCACTCTCCATTCCTCAAACGCCTGGTGTGACAGTCTTTCTAGTTTTTTCATGGACAAAATTCACACCATACAAGCGTACTTCTCTTCTTGCAGCAGGGCTTCTGCTGAGTCCCTGCCTCCGCTGACCTCTCCTGTGACTCCTACTCACTAGCTGACTGCCTTCACCCCCCATTGAACTGGCCAGTTCACGTAAGATTCTTAACGGCCTGACATCAGGCTCTCCTTCAGACCCTTGTGCAGCCAGATTGCTGGCAGCTGTCAGAGAGACTATTAATTCGGAAATCAGCAGCATTAGTAATATGTCCCTCCTGGAGGGTCGTGTCCCAGATGCCTGGAAACAGGCCAAGATTCTCCCTTTACTGAAAAAGCCTTTTCTTGATCCCCTCAGCCCAGGGAATTACCGTCCCATCTCTCTTCTGCCAAGTTTGGCAAAGGTGTGTGAAAAGGTGGTGACCAAACAACTCACTGAGTTCACTGAAAGCTCAGGCCTCCTGCACCCAGCCCAGTCAGGATTTAGGGCCTCTACAGTACTGAGTCAGCTTTGGTGGAAATTTCGGAAGCTATCCGGGAGTGTCTGGGCGCTGGCGGAAGGGCAGCACTGATGCTGCTTAACCTTTCGGTGGCGTTTGACACGGTCCCTCATGCACTGCTGCTTACCCGACTCTCCGAGGTTGGAGTTTCGGGCACTGCCTGGGGCTGGCTTAAATCCTTTCTGGAGGGGCTGATGCATCAGGTCTGGCTCCCGCCGTCCTCTTCTTCCCCTCAGATAGTGGCCACAGGTGTCCCTCAGGGCTCTTCTCTTAGCCCCCTTCTTTTTAACCTCTACGTTACCCCATTAGTTCACTCAGGTGAGGTTTTGGGGGCTATAAGAACAAGTTACTTACCTTCGGTAACAATGTATCTGTAAGAAACATTAGTTAGTTAGATTCCTCACCTTAGAATATCCCCAGGCGTCAGGCTGGATCCGGAAAGATTTTTGTAGCAATACCACTTGCGCGTCGCTAGGCGTCGTCTGCGGCTCCGCGTCCGTCGTTGGCGTTGTGCGCCGGAATGACGTCGTCGGAGTACTTAGACGCCGCCCTCGCGCGCTGACGTCAGTTCTTGTACATAGCTTTCCGCGCCAGGAACGCAGAGCCATGCAAGAGACCGACACTGGTGCCAAAAAATCTAGGGCCCTGAAAAGGATAACCTTAACCCTAGATGTCAGTTCGCAGAACGGGGAGGATGGGTGGGTCGGTGAGGAATCTAACTAACTAATGTTTCTTACAGATACATCGTTACCGAAGGTAAGTAACTTGTTCATCTGAAAGAAACACGTTAGTTAGATTCCTCACCTTAGAATAGATACCCCAGCATTACCAACCCCGGTGGTGGGTCTGTGAACCAAGATCCCACCAGAAAGTCCTGGAGAACAGAACGGCTAAAGAAGCCGTCTCTCCGGACTAGGCTGTCCAGGCAATAGTGCTTGGCAAACGTGTGCAGTGTAGCCCATGTTGCCGCCTGACAGATGTCCCGCAAGGGAACTCCCCGGCCCAGGGCAATAGTAGCCGCTGTGGCCCGGGTGGAATGGGCCCTCAACCCAACAGGAGGGTCCTTTTTTGCCAAGGAGTAACAAAGTTTAATACACAACACGACCCACCGTGAGATGGTCCGTTTGTGTACCACTTTTCCCTTCTTAGCTCATACGTATCCAACAAAAAGTTGGTCGTCCACCCGGAACTGTTTGGTGCGGTCCAAATAAAAGGACAGCGCCCGTTTTGGGTCCAGACGGTGGAGCCTCTCTTCCTCTTTTGAAGGATGCGGAGGCGGAAAGAAGGTGGGCAATGTGACAGATTGCCCGATGTGAAAGGGGATCACCACTTTCGGTAGAAAAGAAGGACGAGGCCGGAGGACAAACTTGTCCGGATGAACAGAAAGAAAGGGAGGCTTAGATGACAGAGACTGGAGCTCACTCACCCGTCTAGCCGAGGTGATAGCTACCAGGAAAGCAGTTTTCAGGGGCAGAAGACGAATGGGACAATTGTGAAGAGGCTCAAAAGGAGCGCACATCAGAAAAGTCAGAACAAGATTCAAGTCCCACTGAGGCATTACGAAGGGGACAGGAGGGAACATGTGAGTAATGCCTTTGAGAAAACGGCAAACAACAAGGGACTTGAAAAGAGAAGGCTGATCAGGAAGCCGTAAGAAGGCAGAGATTGCAGAAAGATAACCTTTCAAGGTGCCCAAAGCAGAGCCCTGCTGGGCCAAAGAAAGAAGAAAGAGTAGAACCTCAGAAAGAGGGGCGGAAAGGGGATCCACAGCCTTTGCTGTGCACCATGCTACAAATTTGTTCCACTGGCAGGCGTATACCGTCTTTGTGGAGTGACGCCTGGCTGCCAGAATGACATCACAGACTTCAGGAGGCAAGTCAAATGGCATCAACTGCCGCCGCTCAATCTCCACGCATGGAGGTGGAGGCTGGACAGGTTCGGGTGGAGGACCGTCCCCTGCTGCTGCGACAGAAGGTCCTCCTGAAGAGGCAGTCGTATCGGGGGATCGATTGACATACTGAGTAGCTCGGGATACCAGAACCTTCGTGCCCAACCCGGAGCCACTAAGATAACTTGGGCCCGGTCGCACCTGATGTTCTTCAGCACTCTCGGCAGAAGTGGTATAGGCGGAAAGGCGTACAACAGACCGCAACTCCACTCGTGACGAAAAGCATCTCCGAGCGAGTGCTGCCTTGGAAATTCCAACGCGCAGAACTGCTGACATTGCGCGTTCTCTTTGGTGGCGAATAGATCTAACCAAGGCTCTCCCCACTGCAGAAAGAGACCTTGCGCCACGTCAGAGTTCAGACACCATTCATGATCCATCATGCCCTGGTGTTCCAGCCATGTCCAGAGGCGCAGAGCCTCCTGACAAAGGGTCCACGACCCCACCCCGCCCTGTTTGTTGCAATACCACATGGCGGTGGTGTTGTCCGTGAACACCTGCACAACACTTCCCCGGACAGAGGGAAGGAAGGCTTTCAGTGCAGGCTGGATCGCTCTCAGCTCCAAAAGGTTGATGTGGAGTTGAGCCTCCGCCGGAGACCAGAGTCCTCTGATCTCCGCCTCTCCCATGTGGCCCCCCCATCCCAGGAGGGACGCGTCCGTCACTACTACGTGCTCCGGTTGGGGTAGGAAGAGGAATCTGCCGCATGACCCAATCGCGGTCCGTGAGCCACCACTGCAACTGTTTCGCAGTGCCCTCCGAGATCAAGACATGGTCAGACAGGTTGCCTCGATGCTGGGCCCACTGAAACTTCAGGTCCCACTGCAGAGCCCGCATTCGCCACCTGGCGTAATGCACCAGCAGGATGCAGGAGGCCATCAGCCCTAGGAGCCGCAGCACCGACCTGACCGAAACCCAGGATAGAGGCCAAAAGATGGGAATCGGAGCCTGAATATCCCGGACCCGCTGTTCCGGAGGATAAGCCCGGAACTGCGCCGAATCGAGAACCGCTCCGATGATGAGGAGCTTCTGGGAGGGACTCAGGTGTGACTTCAGAAAAGTTGATGGAGAACCCCAGCAAATGCAGGAGGTCGGCCGTAGTCTGGAGGTGGGAGACGACTTGCTGGGGCGAGCCCGCCTTCAACAGCCAGTCATCGAGATAGGGGAAGACTGGAACCCCTGATCTGCGCAGATGAGCTGCGACCACCGCCATCACTTTTGTGAACACCCGAAGGGGAGCACGGTGAACTGAAAGTGCTCCTGACCCACCGTGAACCGCAGGTAGCACCGGTGGGCCGGCAGGACGGGGATGTGAAAATAGGCGTCCTGCAAGTCCAACGCTACCATCCAGTCTCCAGGGTCGAGGGCAGCACCAGAACCTGAGCTAAAGTTAGCATCTTGAACCGTTCCTTCCGGAAGAAGGTGTTGACGCTCCTGAGGTCCAAGATAGGGCGTTGGCCCCCTTTGCCCTTCTTGGGAACCAGAAAGTAGTGGGAATAGCAACCACGGCCTACTTCTGGACCAGGAACGCGCTCGACGGCCTCTTTGGCTAAGAGGGCCGTAACTTCCTCCCGCAGAAGATTCAAGTGATCCTCCGATATACGGTGGCACTGCGGTGGCATGGCTGGAGGGGTCATCTCGAAGGGGAGGGAGTAGCCCCTTCAGGCGATTTGCAGCACCCACCTGTCCGAAGTGATGGAACGCCAGTGGAGCAGGTGATGGCGAACTCTGCCGCCCACTGGCGTGGAATGGGCCTGAAAGCTCGGACTAGGAGGGCTTTGAGGCGGATGCTGTCGGGGTGGATTTGGACTGACCGCGGTGTCCTCTAGAACCGCCACGGCGGAACCCACGTCTGCGACCGCGTGCAGGTTGGTTCTGCGGCCGGTGGCTCGGCGGACGTGAGGAGGCACCCCTTCCTTGGCCACGAAAGGGGCGAAGGGTGGAAGTGTGCGGCCGAGAGACCCAAGGACGTGGCCGTAGCCCGGGAGTCCTTAAAACGAGCCAGCGCACTATCCGCCTTCTCACCAAAAAGGCGAGCGCCATCAAAGGGTATATCCATGAGGGTACTCTGGACATCCCCCGAAAAAGACGTGGACCTCAGCCAGGCGTGGCACTGGAGCGCCACCGTGGTGGAGATCGCCCTACCCAGCGAGTCCGTGGTGTCAAGTCCACACCTTATGGCATGTCGCGCTGCATCCCGCCCGTCAGCAAGTGCCTGGGAGAGACGTGTCCGGACCTCCTCCGGACACAGTGGCAGCACGTCCTGCACCGCATCCCACAGAGAGTGGGAGAAACGGTCCAAGAGGCAAGCGGTGTTCAAAGACCGCAGGCCCAAATTCAGGGAAGAGAACAGTTTCTTTCCTAACTGTTCCAGCCTCTTGGATTCCCGATCCGGAGGAGCGGACGGGAAGGAGGATTGGGAAGTGGAGGCCTGGATAACCAGGCTCTCGGGGGTGGGGTGTTGAGACAGGAAACTGGGGTCGCCCGGAGCAGGGCGGTGGCGCCGGGCCACGTTCCGATCCACAGGAGGAACTGTGGAGCGCTTGGACCAAGTGCCCTGCAGAACGTCGATGAGGGCCTCATTGAACTGCAGCAGAGGCTCTGTGGAGCTTGCTGACGGTTGAAGCACCTCTGTGAGGATATTAGTCCTCACGGCCACAGCAGGCAACTCGAGCCCCAGGGCTTCGGCCGCCTTGCGCAGCACCACTGAAAAAGCTGCACCTTCCTCCGAAGCCACAGTCTGAGGAGAGATGAAGCCAGCGTCCGGCGAAGTGTCCAGACCACTGGCATCCCCCAGTTCGTCTTCCCAGTTCTGTGAAAGTTGACCCTGGAGGGCCATAGGGTCCTCAGAGCCCTCCCAGTCGCCCCGTCATCCGATTCCTGATAAACAGGAGGAACGATCGGAGCCGTATGGTAGATGAAACGCTCATGCTTTTCGTAAACTCACGTGCACTGTATAACCCCACGTATTAGTCAGCGTAAGCTTCACCATACACAGAAGCACTGTGGGAGTTTGACTCGCAACACAACACGTTCGCGTATCTAGACCCTCAGTCACCGGTAAGAACTAAACTAACGACTTCGATATATTCGTATTTTTTCAGCATGCTTTCAGCATGGTTCACACTCACATCTACCACCACATAGTATCTATCGGAATCAATGCCACGCTTTCTTTATCCTAATGGCTAATTAATATTCCGCAAATCACTCAGCCGAGGATGATAACGTTCACCCTTAACCCACGTCGTTCAACTTTTTTTAAACTCAACTCCAGCATCTTTTCTAATATTCTTTCAACACAGAGCACATTTCAGTCGTAGTACAACTTTCACTCACCATTTACTTTCACGATCATCGTCACTATTTAGCGTTTTACTATTCAGGGGCACTTTCCTCGTGTATACTTACATCGCAAATTTACCAAGTTCCATATCTTATCATTTACAGAAAAATCCCCAGATTAAGGCGATTACACCGAAATGCATTGGGATAATTGAACATGGGACCATATAAAGTTTGTTTCAACCCAAATGTATTCTGGGATATGAAGTATAGGAAGATTAATTCATCAAGTTAAATGATTTGTGAAGCAACAAATTCATTAAAAAACATTGGCTCTTAAAGGATTACAAGCTTCTTTAATTATAAACGTTCATTTATAACAAGAGAAACCTTAGTTATAAGGACTTTTCAACCAGTGCCCGAGGGACATACCCCACATCTTTGGGGATGCTATATCATTGATACTTATCACACTCCAGTTCGGCGAGTGATACCTTGGAGCACGATACAGACACAAAGTCAGGTTTCATCAGGTAGTGCGCGCACTTTTACCCTCCTTCATATATTGTCTGACATGTGTCAGCAACTTGACAGAAATATGACCTGCACTCTGGGTGGTACATACCTTAATGTACGATTAGCTGATCTGGGGAAACACAGGTTTGTGAGATTAATACTACACACATGTGCAGAAGGTAAGACCAATGGTGATGCCTCAGACAAATTAACTGGATAAGCTTTAAAAATGCATAGTAACCGGCATCGTGCTCCCACTAATCCCATGTTTCACATTAACCAAGGACAGGTATGCCAAGTCAGGCCATCTGAGACACTGTCACATCCTATATTTGTGTGTCAGGCAACACTGTAACCATTGCAAATGTAGATTCATGTGTCTGAATCTGTGTCAGTGTGTACAGGCCAAGTTATTTTGATTACACATGTGGCAAATGCATAGGATATGGACAGACATCTCATGTATGGAAATTGGCTCAGATACACAGGACTAAACATGTGTGTGTGTTATCCCTTGACTGTGCATAATGGTGGCTTCAACATATATGTGTATGCTGCATTACTTTGTTCTTGGGAGCTTGCAAAATGTTCCTGGATACAGATTTGAGACTTCATATATTCCAATGTCTCAGTAGGACAACGTGAGCTTGTCAAAGTATTCGAATTGTATGTAGCACTTAGGGGAAATGTAATACTTGAGCACTACAGATGTTACTTGAACAGTGTATACATGAGTGTGACCCGGTGCTGACTGTAAAATCTTGATTAACTGCCCCAGTACCAAGAGTCAGAACAGACTGTTTAGGCAAACAGGACTGTGGCATAGAGTGCCACATGAAAAAGTTTGAAGATGCAGTATTTGTTCTTGTCAGTTGTCCTACATGCAGACCATTTTAGCATTGGAGTTCAAGACATGAGCCCATTATGGTTACTGGGGATGGAAGTATGTTCATCATGTCAACTTAGGAATTTGTCCATCTCATTTGCGTGCCCACTTCCAGACTCCCTTGCATGAGATGGGACATGTTTGTGATAAGCCATCACACTCAGGAGCATTACAGATCAGACAACAGGCAAAACAGTGCCCTCTTGGCCATGTATTTATTTTAATTTGAGATTTTGAGATACATCTAACAGATGTTTCCATTGCCATCATGTGTTTGGTAACCATGATTCACTGGCAGACTGACAAGTGACATGTTTACATATGTGTGATGAAAATTAACAGTGGCTTTGCCATTATGCAAGGCCTTGCTCTGTGATGTGTTGTGAAAAAAAATCATGTGTCAAGTATATGCAGGTAACTGATGTGACTGTTTCTCCTCCTTGTTCACAGCATCATCTACGGCAACTGGAGGAGACGGTGCCATGGACCAGGAGGAAGCGGCTAGCCAGACGGGGTCCACTGTGGAGGAGGATGAGGGACCCAGTGGCACAGAGGGTAAGGGGAGCCACAGTGAATGCCGCTCAGAAACATCAACATCAGCTGATGAACCATCCAGCTCCGGTGATGACTCCCTTGTGATGGTGGGTGTTACCAGAACAGAGGCCGCAAACACAGATTCGGTCTCTGCCACCACCACCACCTCCACCCTTCCAGCTGCTCCGATTCAAAAGGTCCGTGGACACTCCCGTGTGAGGGAGCATGTCTCCTTTGGTCCAGGCACCGCACACCCTGAATCTGTCACCCCTGCTGCCTTGAGTATGGAGTCTGGACTTGCTGAAACAGTTACATGTGGGGCAGACATCCATGCTGAGTGTCCTACATGCACACACCAGTCTATTGACACAATTGGTGTCATACATGGAGGGCATATCATAAAACATGTCTGCCCTACAGGGGACAAATCAGTCCAAGGCCTCCTCATTGACAGCAGCAGTGTCCCTCCTACAACAGTTCCTCACCCCTCCTACCTCTGCCCCATCCATAGTCCACACTAACCTACCTGACCAAAGCACACTCACACAGGCACATGCACACACCCCAACAGACAAAAGCAGCACACAGCAACCTAAGACAAAGTCCAAACAAACACGCACACTCAGGGGACTGACATCATTCACAGGGGATAGGACAACAAAACACACACACCCATCCACAACGACATCGCATGCCTCAGTCACCTCTCACTCCAAAAGCCCTACCCTTGACTCTCCTTCAACCCTCCTCTTTTCAGAGGGTCGTCCTCTGTGACCTTGATATTTTCCCCACTTATACATCAGACCAGACTTGCAAGGGGAAGAGGAAATCACCACACACACACACCCTCCCGTAAGAGGAGGAACACTGAGGCCCCCACCCGTACATCTCCCCAGTACAAAGAAAAGCAAAACCCCACCACCATCCCACTATTCCCCCTCGAAAGCTACATCCGCCAAGGCCAAGACCACCCCTCCCAAAGTTCACACACCAAAAGCCATCCCAGGTTCACCCACACACCATTACACCATCCCCAAGATGATAAGGCCCTCACCTCCTACCACAGGCACTTCCACTCCCACAACACCACACCCTCAGTCACTTCCAGCACAGCAGTTGAGACCCTGCCCCCCCCCCCCCATCTGACCTGTTCACTGCAGTGGAACCCCCACCCCCTGAGTCCAACATGTCCACTGCAGTGGAGCCACAACCCCCCAGTGCAACATGTCACTCAATCCGAATTGTCCACTGCAGTTGCTACGGACACTCCAGTAGCCCCCAATCCTCCCATTACCCATCCTGGTACACCCTAATCCTGTCCCTGCGGTGCCTGATCTGCCCCAGAAGATGCCCCTCTTTGGGGAGTTGTCCCCTAGTAATGTCAGTGCAGGCAAGCAATGGATGATGACTCATCATGTCTACCCCCTGAAGGGCTCATTGACATGGACAGGCCATTGGTCTTTTTTTTCTTCGAGAATCTTGATTTCACATTTAAATGCTCAATAAAGCAATGTTTTGTTATTTTCTTTTTGTGTACAGAGTGTTGCTGATTAGTGCACTGAAATTGCTGTTGAAATATTGTTTTTGGACAAAGCATGATAGAGTGATGTGATGGACTGCCTGAGGTCCATGGGATATGTATCCTATTACAGTACTGAAATTGCTGGTTGTCAGGGTCCCCATTGTTTTGGGCAAGGAATGTGACATTTGTACTCATTTTAAATGTTTCTAATGGTATGCACAACTCCAATGGACATGCATTTTAGCGCAATGATAATGAACAAGTCATCTGTCTCATCAGTGCCACTTGGTAAACATGGATTATGAATATGTGCCGCAGACTTGGAAATCACACCTGTACGCAGGCTGATAGGACAAAAGTATTCTGTTGTATTAGTTAAGTCACTTTCCGAGTCTCATTCTGACAAGGCAGACCCATGCCAAGACCAAGCTTGACAGAGCGGACCTTCCACAGTAGTGAAATCACCTCTTGGCAGTGTGTTAATCTGTGAACTTTGGTATGTGTTATGTAAGCATGATTTTTTGTGTTGACAGCCATTTTTCTACCGAGACTGTAGTCCCTGCAGATGTTCCTGTCGGCGAGGCTTGCCAAATTGTCCAGTGATTTGTCAGCCTATTTGACTGTGAGTGTCCGTGATGTGGGGGCATGGGACAAATAGAGTCAATATGGTGTCCACCCTGGTTGGGTTGCTATAAGTGCCTGCACTGTGGATAAACTCACATTAGACATAATTAGGATTCAACGAGTCACATCTGTGCTACCAACATCAGCGTGTTTTTTTATCTTTCATCTGTTTTCGGGCGTTTGGCACTTGTATGTGTGTATGACTTCTCTGATGTAAACGTGTCTTATTTGTAGGTCTCCTTAAGTGTTTCATTGTTCTTGGACAGTGTTAAATTTCCCTATGTGTCTGATACATTTCACGTTATTTACATGTTCTCTGTCCTAAGCGGAGTGTCAAATTCCACCATGTGTAATGCCTAGCTATGTGTCTTGTGTTAGTAAAACACAGATCCAACCACCAGCCCTAGGAGTGTTATGGGTGCATGAGCAATGTCACCTTTCAGTGTAGGCTTAGCTGATGCACATTGCGTGTGATCAAGGTGAGTGGTGTTTAGATTGGCCAAATGTGACTCGCCTCTTGGCAAGGCCCCTACCTACATTGTGGCCTTACATTACAGTCCATGCCCTGTGAGTAATGTTTGGGCATGTATAATGGAAGTTGTTCTGGCAAGACACGTGACACAGTGTTCTCCAAAGTATGGTCCACATCATGATTTAGCATCACAGAGGGTCATCAGACAGGATACTGTCACCACAGTGTAGTGGCCTTGAGGATACCAGGGATAGAGAGTCAGTCTCCTGATGTATTGTTTGGAGTTCCACCAAGCTTGTTCCACAGGTGACTGTTGTTGACCTGCATATCAAACAATGCCAAATTGCCAACATTCTGCAACACAATAATGGAGATGCATCTGGATTATACTCAAACGCATATGTCTCAGTGGAGTTTAGACCACCATCGTGTGTGTGGGGGTAGCCTAGAGACACTTATGCACACATGTTGTGTTTGTTCTGCAGTGTACGGTTGGCTGGTTGTTTTAGTGCATCTTGACCCTGTATTTCTACTTGTTTTGTGGGCAGTGACCCATGTCTCCTATGTGCTTGGCAATGCTGGGGGTTCGAACCCCACACTCATCTTTTGGGCACCGCACTGATGTGAGGGTTATACCCCAAATCCCCTATGTGCTTGACAATGATGGGGGTTTGATACCCCTATCACCTTATGGTGACAACACTGATTATACCCCATGTCCCCAATGTCCTTGACAACGCTGGGGATTTGAACCCCACACTCATCTTTTGGGAATCACACTGATGTGGGGGTTATACCCCATCTCCCCTATGTGCTTGTCAATGCTGGGGGTTTGAACCCCACAATCTGCTTTTGTTCACTACAGTGATGGCTGTAACTGCATTTGTTTGCTTAATGTGTCACTGATTCTGGATGTTTGCACACAATACACAAGCTTGGCATGGGAGTAGGGGGGGGAGTGTTCACCCTCCACCTCCTCTGGGGTGGACTGTGCTGGGGAGATGGCCATCCACCCCTTCTGGGGTGGAGAATGCTGGGTGGATGGACATACACCCCTTATGGGGAGGACAATGCTGGGGGGTGGACAATAAACCCGCTATGGAGTGGACTATGATGGGGGGATGGACAATAAACCCCCAGTGGGGTGGACTGTGCTGGGGGGATGGCTGTCCACCCCCTACGGGGTGGATAATGCTGGGGGGATGGACAATACACCCCCAATGTGGTGGACTATGCTGGGGGGTGGCCAATAAACCCCCAATGGGGTGGACTATCCAAGCAGTGTGCTTGCTTTTGCCATTCTGTTCCAAGCTTGTGGCCTAGTCTGCCAGTAGGCCCAGAGGTAGTCAGCCTCAAATCTTTGGTGCGTTATTTAAATTTACAGTTTGTGTTGTCTGTTGATTTTCTTTTACACCATGGATGGCTTTGTATTTAATTGCAAAAGGTGTTTTTTGGGGTGGAATAGCATTTTTTGGGTGTGTGTTAAATAAATAAGGCTTTTTAGCCAGTATGTAAGCCTAGGGATTCAGCTCGCGTACTTTTGGTAACTCTGCACAGCGCGACAACGCGGACTTACAGTTTTCGTCATTTTCGCGCTCGCAATATGCGTGTTCGCGCAGGCGATAAGCCTTTTTGTACAGTTCGCGATCCCGAACACGCAGCTTTTGCAATCTGGCAAACAATATCTCGCGAGCAACATAGATCCTTCTCAAACGCTTTTTTGTGCATTTCTGCTAAAAAAACTCCTCAGGTTGTCATTGAGCTGTATGTTTGGAGCACGGAGAAGCTTTTATTTTTTTCAAAATATTTTTATGAGAGGAAGTAAGTTCCACAGACACTAAAACTTCCTGTTCCTGTCCTTTGTAATCACTTTTTGGTTATTTGTGGTGGGTGGCCTGTGCATGTGTGTGGCGGCCATTTTAGGAAGGCAGGCATTGTGCTTTTTGCATAGGCCTCCAAGCTTGTGGCCTAGTTTAATAATTGTGATGACCACCCACCAGACACTATTAAGTTATATATTATATTATGGATCTTTTGACTGATGTTCCTCTGGCTTTTTTGCTTTTAGGTGCACAAAAGACAGAGGAGGTGTGTCATCAACATCCACTGTTGTGGTGCCAGACCGGCGTCCTGCTGCTGTACACAACGTGACGTGTGAGTGACCTGACCAGGCATCTTTGCAACTTGTGCAACTGAGTGCTGTTTTGACATCTGTTGAAGATGCCCCCAAAGAAAGCAGGTAGCAGGTCCTCCGGTACCAAGAAAGTTGCCATGGAAAAGAAGGAACAGAAGAAGAAGGAAGTGTTACTTAAGTCTGGTGTGCCTCCCAAAACCTTTTTTGGTACACCAAAAATGACGCCTGCAGCAGCGGTGTCGGGGGGCCAAGCTGGGGGCAGCACCTCCACATCAGTGGGCCCAACCCACCAACCCAGGCCCAAGCAGATGAGTGTGGAAGAGGTAGCCAGCCTTATGGTGGAAAGCAGTGATGCTGAGCCTGAACTAAACTTATCGCTATCTCAAAGTAGTACACAATCAACGCAGGAGGGAACATCATCAACACAGCAGATAAGTGGTCAACAGCCGCAGCCACCGCCCGCAATAGTAGCTGTTGTTCCTCCCGAAGTAGGGGCAGTTCAGGAAATTGAGCCTCATGCAGAGGAAGAAGAGGAAGCCACTCCTTTAGAATCTCCATTGGCATCCAAATCCCCAGCAAGGAAAAGGAGGGTTAGTACATCAAGTTCTTCACCAAGCCCCCCTTCTGATGATCTAGATGCCACTTGGAAGCCACAAACTGAGTCTGAGAGGGAAACACATCACAGGAGCAGGCATGGGAAAAGGAAGGTTCCAGAAAGCCTTACACTTATGGATATTGATGTAGAAGAGCAGGATGATGATGATGATGATGATGATGAGCCAGTCATCACAAACATCACTCCCGGGCCTGAGGAGATGGAGACCAACTTTTTTACACTATCCAAAATGGCTGCGAGGGATGTAGCACGCATACCTCCAACACAGGTAACACCAACACGACCTCCAGCTTCCATATTTACATTAGCAAAGGGCCGGCAGCGTCCTACATCCAGCACAAGCACCACCTCAGCAGAAGTAGGTAGTGGTCCTGCACAGAGTCAAATTCAACACACACCCTCCAGTTCATCCGGCACTGGAAGTGGGAGTGGCACCTCCAGCAGGAGACAAAAGTTAAGCTCCCCAGTGTGGGACTTCTTTACGGTTAGCGGAAAGGAGGAGAACATTGCTATATGCTCCGTTTGTCATACCTCTGTTAGTCATGGTAAGCTTGGTACAAACTATGGTACCGGAGGCCAAATGACCCATCTGAAAAAACACCACGCAATCCAGTGGGAGGAGCACCTTAGTCGCTTCAAAACTGGAACCATTGCTGTTGGGCATAAACGAGTAGAAAGTCTGCTCCCGGTGGAACAGAAGAGGGAGACATTCTCTGTGGTAGTGGTACACAAAGTAGCCCTGTCCCCAGCACTGCAGTGATAACGCCCACATCCTCAGCCACATCTTATTGGCACAAGAGTAAGAGTCAGCCTGAGACACCAAGGAGTACTACTGGCCCAAAAAGTGCGACGTTGACCACAGGAAGGAATACCATGCAGCCTACCATTCTTAGCATGTTTAGTAGGCCGGAGGGGCAGTACGAATGCAACCACCCAATAGCACGTTTGTACAATGCAAAGCTAGCAAAAATGTTAGCACTGGACCTTCTCCCTTTTTCTTTTGTTGAAGGGATGGGTTTTCTTGAGTTTGTGACCACCATCTGCCCAAAATGGAAAGTTCCCAGCCGCTACTATTTCGCAAGAGTTGCTGTTCCAGCACTACATCACGACGTGCTGGAATTGCTTGGAAAAGCCTTAAAAAGAGTGCTGTTCAGAGTATACACCTGACAACAGACATGTGGACCAGTTGCCAAGCCACTGATTACATGTGCATCACTGCACACTGGGTCTCTTTTTCGGGTGTTAAAGATAAGATATCTGACGGTGTTGTTGACACCGCTGAGATTTTTAAAGACACTCGCAAACATGCAACTGTAGCGATGTTTGCTATGGAGAAATCTCATACTGCTGCAAACATTTTGGATGAGTTTAACAGCAAGGTGTTTGAGTGGCTGCGACCAAGAGGGCTTACCATTGGTTTTGATGCCACGGACAATGGCAGTAATGTAGTTAGGGCCATGAAAGATGGTGGCTATTTCAGGGTTCCATGTTTGGCACACTGCATTAACATTGTTGTTCAAGACTTTCTGAAAAATGAAAGCAAAGTCAGCAGCTTACTGACCACCTGCAGAAGAATATGCACACATTTCAACCATTCTTTTAAAGCCCGGAAGCAGCTGAGGGTCATTCAGCGTGAGCATAAAACGCCAGTCAAAGCACTCATCCAGGAGGTGCCAACACGTTGGAACTCAACGTATTACATGCTTGAGCGTCTGTTTGAGCAGTACATACCACTTAATGCTTATGTCATGAAAAGGTCAGGGGATCCTACTGTGAAAGGCATGAGAGTTGAGATGGCCCAATGGGACCTCGTCAAATGCCTGACAGAGATGCTACTTCCTTTTGAGGTCTTCACGTGTGAAGTGAGCAGGGAGGACTGTACTATGGGCCAAGCTATCCCATTGTTGTACATGCTAGAGCAAGAGCTGAAGGAGGTGTCAGAAATGTATGCAGGTCTGGATGACAAAGTAGACGCATATCATTTGGCAGACACCTTATCCGCTCGCTTATCTCACAATAGAAGGATTCAAAATAACATTGTGTCACATCCACATTACATTACTGCCTCAATTTTGGATCCACGTTACAAATTATTGCTGCGCAGTAATGAAGTAATTCCTTTTTCAGAAGTGAATGTTGCCCAGTACCAAACTTTGATAGCTGAGGAAGCCACTGAGTTTGAAAACGAAAGGATCTTAATTAGAGGCCCGCCCCCCCAGGGCATAAAATGTACTGCAGGGCACCCAGAGCCAAGTTCTACTTCAGAGGCCAAGAGCAGTGCGTTTGCCTCCCAGCAGTCAACAACACTGCCAGCAATAACAACAACAGCACCAACAGGATTATCAGGCACATTAAAAAAAACGGCAGATGATTGGTTTCTACGGCAAGGGCATTGTACGTCCATGACTGATGCAAAGGCAAAAGAGGCCCAGGGAATCAGAGCACCCATGAACATTGAGCGGATGGTTCAGGCCTATCTAGATGACACAACAGAGGTCTTCATGGAGCAAAGCCTATTGATGTATTGGTATGGGAAAAGAAGCCAATGGCCAGTGCTCAGCAGGCTGGCGATAAAGTATGTGGCTTGCCCTGTTGCAAGTGTCTCTTCAGAGCGTGTTTTCAGTGCTGCTGGTGCCATTGTTACTGTCAAAAGGACCAGTCTCTCGCCCAAAAGCGTTGAGAGGTTAACCATGATCAAAATGAATCAACACTTTATACCACCGGAGTACAAAATACGTGAATCACAGCAGGAAGAGGAGAGCTACTTCGATGACATAAGTAGTGGGTTGTTAGACGTACTTCTGTCTGAACCACCAGAGTTTGAGGACGAGCCCCTCTTCCCTGACAACTAGGCTTTCAAATTGTTCTCCCTTCCTTTATTTGTGTGTGACTGTGTGTATCTGTTTTTCTGGTTCAAAATCTAATCACAACAAATCCATCAACAGTCTCCTCTTTTTATTTCCCTATTGGAGTTGCACGTCTGTGCATAACTGTCCACCCCACTCCTCAGGGTCCTGCTCCATCTTCCTTACTCTCCCTAAGTACATTTCAAGCAAGCCAGACATTGGATGGAGATGGAGAATAGTACAATACATGTTGCCTCTAACAGTCCCTCCATAAGAAGTGAAACATGACTCCAGCTATTATTCCATTTTGTTTCCAAGCCGAAAGAAACTCATCACTGACTGGCAGAAGGCTAGGCAGGCATCAGATCAGACAGCCAAAGAGAACACCAAGACAGGTAATGAGTGATTATTGTGAATGATGGTGGCATGCATTGCATTGGATGCTGGCTGACTACGAATAATTGTGCATGAAGTAGAACTATACTAGTTTATAGACAAAGTAAAAGTGACTCTGGTGTGGTGACAGTTAATGTTTCCTTGTTGTTTAATAATAACCACATTGTACTCCTACCATTGCAGGTGCCGGCCAATATCCGTTGCAATTTAGTAATATGGAATATATTCTAAACTTAATCAGTCACTACAGACTGAGTTGGTGTTGGAGAAGACGTACCACACGGTCATCATCATGATGCTGCTGAGCATACTATCTTTGCACACAGCCAGTTGGATCGGAGAAAATTGATGGAATAACTGCGTTTCATGGGCTGACTTAAAAGGTAAACAGTTTGAACAAGAACCACAGCACAGACCTAGTCTAGATGTCCGTGTAGTGGTGTGGACTGGAGTACAGTGTAGTGGTATGAGGGACAGTGGCGCATTGATTTAGTCACTTCATTTGGAAAATGCTCGGTTGCTGCAGTGCAAATGACATTTCTCTGGCTCGCTCAAAATGTAAGTAAGGGGTAGGGTGCCTGGCCTGTGCCGCGGTTCTCCTGTTCTGTGGCTGTGCTGGCTCCTGAGTACTGTCCCGTTGTTGTTGTACCTTAATGCTGTAGAGTAGACACTTATTTATCCTATCCAAGCTGCCTCAGTCTGAAAGTGTTCTCTCCAGAGTGTTGTCTTCTCGTCTTGCACTCCACTGTAATTGAGTTTATTGTTTTAAATGCAGTAATTTTTCAATACCCCGTTTGTTTTTCCATCTACACTTACAGGCCGGCCTTTAACCTGTGCTATAGTGGGAGAAACGACTCACACTTACCTTACCAAGAATGACGATAATGATGCAACTCCACATTTGGACCAGGATAATACAGTAACTTTAGTATCATTCATCATTCGTCTTTAAATTTATTTGATTGCTTTTTTCTCTTCAATCATTACGACTGTGTCTTGTGGTTTGTTTGGTAATTGATCCCTACAACTATTTTTTAATTACCTTTGCTTGCTTGAAAAATAAAAGTAAGCCCAGTACAGCATGTAATTGGGTTCGGTCTGAGCTCTGAGGGCGGCAGACAGGCAAGGCAAATTTCAATTTCTTCCCTGACTGTACTGTCTCATTGGGTAATAGGTATAGTAAGTACAACTCATTATCATTACCATCAAGTTCTCTTCCTCAGCATGCATGCATTTGCTTTTTCTCACTTTATACTTTGATTTCTTTGATAATGGATCATGGTTGTCTTACAAGATTGTGTTTTACTTTTGTTGTGTCCATGCATACTGTCTGTTTTTATTTCTCAAACCTTTCCCAAAACCCCACTTCCCATCTATTCATCAATCCCTAACCCTCTTCCCCCGGGCTTTGTGATTTATATTGAGGTGTGATGTGATGACTACATTATGTACACCAATTGATCACACGCTTGCTGGGGCAGATGTGGTGAAAGCAACACTAATTGAATTTCAACTGAGGCTGTGCAAGGATCTTCTTCTGCTAGCCCACCCATGCTGTAGTTTACTTTGTGTTCTGTTCTACTACTCCTCCCACAGTCTCTCAGTCAAGTGACTTTCTCTTTCTTTTTTCAAATGCTATTGCCAGTGTCTACTACTACCACCACAATAATGGCATCTTGTCCGTTAATTTGGGAAACCAACCATGCAGCCATCAGTGTGCCGAACTTCATCATCAATTGCAGGTAAGATAAGTTTTGTGGGAGGTATGGACTAGGAGGAGAGACTGACAGTACAATTATGACAATTGAAATAACTCAGTGAGGGGTACTGCATCTATCGGTTTGTGTGTTACAAAATCGGCAGATCTTTTAAATCAAACACTGGCTGTCGGCATGCAGCAGCACGGAAACAAAGTAAACAACCATATAACTTAGATTGAATTCGGAAAACTGTGACCCACCACAAAACATTAACATCGTATAAATAAATAGTAGTATATATTTAATATCCTTACAAAAATAAACTATCCCGCTCCTCCAGGTTCTCCTCCAAGCGGGCCACCCGGCGGAGCAGCTGGCGGCGAAATGCCCCGCAGTACATGCAGGGTGGGGGGCAGCAGTGCTTGAAATAGATGGGCGCCGGCGGCCGGCTGCCGGACCACGGCGCCGTGAAAGTGGAGGCAGGGCCTGACTGGGGCCCGGGGCATTGGAGGAGGCTGCAGCTGCAGCTGCCTCCTCCTCCTCCTCCGCCTGAGCCACCAGCCGGCGATAATGTTCACAGATGGCCTCCAGTTTCCGGCGCCGGGCCCTAGCGGCCAACTCCTTCCGAGATGGTTTTGTTGGTGTGGAAGGAGAATCAAGAAAGAAAAAGAACATGTTGTAGCCAATACTCTTAACACTGAAATCATTCAACACATAGTGTCACAGTATCACTAGCAAGCACAGTTCATAACATTTGTGATTTGGTGGTAAGTATCTCTACTCATACTTCCTTGGACTCTAACATTTGTGGGAGTTTCCGACATTATAAATATAATCGTACTATGTACTCCGGTACACCAGTCGTGTTGTTGTTATCTGTAGTTTAGCCCAATTACATAACCTTGTTGTAGCCGGCATGCCAGCTCAGTCAGCTAAGCTTGCACCCAAGAGAAACAGATATGAGCCACATGATGCAGACTCACGTTAGTTTTATTTACTACTACTGTCTGCAGGTGGGGAAGCTCATATTTTTGTATGACGCCTTACGGCCGTTGGCACTGGCCATACTCTGTTACATGGGGGCAAATGGCATGCACAATTTCACTTACACCCTGCCATGGGTACTACTAAAAGGCTGATTATTTATCTGATCCAATGATCATTGCTTAAATTCATATTATAGATGCTAATACGATACGACATCAGGCCAGTAGCGGTCAGTGGTGGGAGTGCTGCCGGGCGGTGAGTCGGTGACGTCGGAAGGTGCAGGGTGGGGATAGTAAACTATGGATTAAGCGCGGGGATGCCTACGGGTCACCAGGCGCTCTATAAATCACTTAATTAATAATAATCACAGGTAATTAAACAATACATAAAAAAAAAGAATTGTTGTACGCACTGCATCGCATTCGGCGGTGCAGCGCGCACATTGAAAATAATGTTATTTATTTTTATGTTGATTACCTGTATTTGGCCTTAATACACAGTTTACTCGCCAGTGCCACCCACCCGTCCCCTCCCCATGTCACCACCCGCAAACACTCCCACCACCAACCGCTACTGCAGAGGGTACTTTGCTTTCATTGATTGTGTAACCAATAACCATAAACAACAGATAGGCCACCCTTTGCAGGCTGGCTGCCACAATTCGAAAATACATTAATAATAATCGGTAGGGAGTGGTCCCCAGAGTGGGAGGAAGGGGCTTCCGCTTGATAATGTATATATATATATATATATATTCAACTTTTCCTTTCCTCGGTACAGCCGCCGCTCGCCAAACCAACGGGTGCGTCGTCTCAAAGGACCACCAAGGTAAGGTCCGTAATATTGTCTTTTTTCCTTCTCGAACCGACAAAGATTGACGACGCGGTGTTCTGACCAAAAATGTATTTGAACAGCTTAGGAGGACGCGTTTCGCCTGCCAAGCAGGCTTGTTCACCAATAGTTCAACCATTTTGGAATCAGACAATTTAAATCACAGTGCATGAGTCACTAGTCACATGATTAAACTACAAATTGAGTGTATTGGAAGACAGACTTGTAGTTCGTAAAAATAAATAACTACTATTCTTGCCGCTAAATTCATATGTCGGCACGTAAGCATCTGTCACACTATTATACGTTTTGAGATAACGCTGATTTCTCAAATGAGTTGATTTAAACATTGAGCAAATATACAATTTCATTATACATTTTCAATAAAACTTTTCAATAAAACTTTATCCAAAATGTTATTTGGCATCTTGCTCACCAAGTCACAATGGGCATTCTTGAAGTAAGTTCACCCCAGACACGGGAATACTTGACTTTACGATTTAGATATTTTTTTGTGTATGAAGTCTATTAACAATAAACTTTATACAGCTAATTCTAGCCTTACGGGATGTGTTCCCGTTAATATTTACAATTACATATGTATATATATGCGAATTGCGCTTGATTATAGTGCAACCCAAGTGGGTAAAAAGTTCCTCATTAGGTCAAGTATAGTGCTAAGCTTAGGTTATGCCCAAGTGGGCAAACACTCATTTCTGACAATCCTTGGGAAAATGTTCCTAATATAAGTGACAGAATTGTTACGTTTGATAGACAATCACCTTAAACTCCATAATTGCATAAGCACACCTGGTGTGTGACTCTTTCAAAACTGTCTACCACTCTATAGCTATTCATGTGCTAAGAAAATACTTGCTAAAGATAAAGACAAAGAAATAAAAAAAGAAACAAAAGAAAATGGTTAAAACATGAAATTGAGAGAGGTGTAGCAGGCATAACTTGCATCCTTGGTTTCATCTCAGATTAATGCCTAACTTTACAAATGAGTTAGCAGATCCTCTTCCATATTTAGACCCATAGGTGTTTTAGTATTTAACTCGATAATATAGCGCGATTCTAGTCTTCTAAGCTTTTTCTCTCGGTTGCCGCCTCTAATGCTGGGAGGCACGCAGTCGATGACGAAATAGCTTA
The DNA here is from genome assembly GCF_964204655.1 of Triturus cristatus. NCBI lineage: Eukaryota > Metazoa > Chordata > Amphibia > Caudata > Salamandridae > Triturus > Triturus cristatus. Next base: position 829,537,701 of record NC_140586.1, on the reverse strand, counting down.
GTTCCTGCGCATTCTTATCGTGATATGTGTCGAAGTGTCGTGCAACGGGGTACGCTTTGTCCCCATTCTTTATGGCTCTCAGATGTTGAAGGATTCTTACATGTACTGGATGAATAGTGCTGCCCACGTATCGCAGGCCACAGGGGCACTGCAAAACGTAGACAGCAAATTCTGTTTTGCACGATAAAAAACCTTTAATCTTTTTCTCTCTTTTAGAGAGTCCTGATTTATAGGATGAAGTATTTTTCCCATGATTGCAGGCTTTACATTTAGTGCACTTTAAAAACCCTTCTTTTCTTTTTAGCCATGTGGATGATTTTATAGCTTGCTGGTTTGGGATCATATTGCTGACTAGCATCTGCTTAAATGATCTGGCTTTCCTGAACGTAATTGCAGGCCTTTTTTGTACTAGCTTGCCCAGGATTGCATCATTTTTGATAAGGTGCCAGTGCTTGTTCAGAATACTCCTCACCTGACCATGCTGCCGATTGAAGGATGTAATCATCCTTACTTGATTATTCTGTGTGTTTAATCGTTTAGTTTTGCTCTTGCTTTCAAGAAATAAAATGTCTTCTCGTGTTCTTTTTTTGGCTTGTTTGATCGATGCCTGAATATGTTCTTGTTTATAGCCCCGGGATTTGAATCGTTGTTCCATTTGTGCTAATTCAGAATCCAAAACCTGCTGTTCGCTACAGTTTCGGATGGTTCTGAGGCATTCCCCATAGGGGATGCTTCTGATTAAATTCTGCGGGTGAAAACTCGTTGCGTGCAGCAGCGTGTTCCCCGCTGTAGGCTTACGGTACAATTTTGTGTGGACTTTGGAGTTTTGTATATAGACAGTTAAGTCGAGGAAATTGACTGAACTGTTACTAATACTGCTAGTGAATTTTAGGTTTAAAGAGTTGTCCTGGATTTTTTCAATGAAACTCTTTATAGATTTCTCCGTCCCTTTCCAAATGATAAATAAATCGTCGATGAATCGACTCCAGTGTAGAATATTATTTTCCCATTCTTGACTGAACTTGACTCTGACCACCTGCTCCTCCCACCAGCCCATATGCAAATTCGCATAGCTGGGGGCGAAGCAGGTGCCCATCGCCGTACCGCAAATCTGGTGATATAAATCATTCTTGAAAAGAAAAAAATTGTTTTTCAAACAGAACCAAGTCATTTTGATTAGCATTTGAGTGTGGGCCCAAAGATTTATTGGGCGCACACTTAAAAAATGTTTGATGGCCCTCAGTCCATCTTCATGTCTGATGGTGGTGTACAGAGTGGTCACATCAATAGTGACCAATAACATGTCGTCTTCCCAGGGTATATCATAGATTCTTTTTAAGAAGTCGCCTGTATCTTGGATATAAGAAGGCAAGGACTTTGTTAACGGACAGAGAAAAGAATCTACGTATTTAGAGGTGTTTTCTAGTGCTCCCCCAATTGCAGATATAATTGGTCGCCCTGGCGGATTTTCTGCATTCTTGTGGACTTTTGGTATCAGATAAAATACCGGTGTAGTTGGGTTAGAAACCTTCAAGAATTGTTTCTCTTCTCTAGAGATTAGACATTTGGTGTACCATTCATCAAGTTGTACATTAAACATGTCAAAACTACTTTGCATTTCTGCCTGAGTTATTTTCACATAATTAGTACAGTTGTTAAGTTGAGTATATGCTTCATTCAAGTATTTAGTTTTGTCCCAAAGGATAACATTCCCTCCTTGTTGGAAAACCACTCCCACACTAGAAGGGGTGGTGGTGGTCTTCCGGACACACTGTGGTAGCTTGGCTCGAGTGGTCAGGAATCAGGCTCCGTGCTAAGCATACAACATACCCAAACAATAACCATGCGTGCATCCGTTCCAAAAACGACTCTACACCGTAAAAATTATGAAAATAACTTTCTTTATCTGCTTTTTCTCTTAGTTGCTGATTGGAGAAAATAAATAACAATCACAATATACAAACTTTTTAGAAAGTGCAGGACAAATAAATACTGGCTTAATGATTCAATAAATAGGGGTGATCATAAATACTGAAGGCATAAATAAAAGTGCAATACAGACAGGCAATTAAATATTCTGGGGCAATAAATACTGTAACCAATAAATATTGTGCATCAATAAATACTGTGGACCAATAAATACAGTGGAACAATAAATAGGTTAAATACAATAAATACAGTGCCCCTAATAAATACTTAAAAGCTGACAGTGACACTCATGGATTCAGAACACTTTTGAATTCCTAAGGGCTGATTTGGCCCAGGCACAGCTTGTGGGGATGTGGAAGGCTTGGGGGTGTCTACTCCCTGGCTTGGTCAAGGCTGAGGCCTAAACTGAGGTAGATAAAGGGGGAAAATACCAGAGACCTGGCTCTCTCTCTCCACACAACTTCTCTAGATTAGTCCCAGTTCACCCCTGGCACAGTCAGGTTGGTTCCAGCACCTCCCTAGCCCCTTAGAGCAGTCTCTCAGGTCTCCACAGGGCCTTAGGCGCCCTCTACTCCACTTACTGCCCTTTTTCTGATGCTCCGACGCCGCTGGAGTCGTGTCGACGCCGTGAGGCGGTTCCGATTCGATGTCGGCGGCCTCGGCGCAATGTCAGTTCTTGACGACGCCGGTAGGCGGTTCCGGTTTCGATGTCAGCGGCCTCGGTTCGATCTCGACCTCCGATTCGTTGGCGTCGGGCAGTCTTACTCGATGTCGACTTCGGGCGGCTCCGGTCCGATGGCGACCTCGGCTTCGATGACGTCGGCCGGCCTTGCCTCGATGTCAACTTCCGGCGGCTCCGGAGTGCGATCCTCACTCCCGACCTCCGGTGCTCCTCACAGGTTTCCGGCGACTCCGGAGTGCGACCTCCACTCCCGACCTCCGGCACGATTCTCACAGGTTCCGGCGACTCCGGAGTGCGATCCTCACTCCCGACCTCCGTTACCCTTCACCTCGGTCTCCGACGACTCCGGAGGGCGGACTTCACTCCTCCGATGACGCCGCTCACTTGACCTCGGGTGACTTCCTCCTCGACCTCTGGTATTCCTCACGACCTCTGACGGCGCCCTCTCTCGACCTCTGGCGGCTCCGGGTACGACGTCTGCTTTTCCAGTCAGCGCCGCTTCTCCACCTCGGGCTCCAGGTCTTAGGCTACTCGACGTCGGACTTCAGGGAAACCAGCTTCCAGGTCAGGATCTTGCTGTTCTCTTGTTTCTAAGGCCTGTTCCTGCTGTCCAGGTCCTCAGGATGGTTTTTCTGACTTCTTCCCACACAGGGCTCTAGGCTGGGCTCCGTCAGTAGGGACTAGTATCAAGGGTGGGTTTATGGACCCCACTCCAGGCACAAGTTTCCACCCCTGCTGCTTCACTCCTTCCTCCTTCACGTTTTTGCTGCGCACTCCTCACCAGTCAGGTGCCAACTGCCAGCTCCAACTGCCAACTCTCTCTCTTAGCTTCCCAACATTCTAAACCGCCTCCAACTGTCACAGGGTTCTGGAATGTTCTGGAAGGTGCTGGTAGGTTCCAGTGGATGCTGGTGATGTCACAGGTGGCCACCATTTTGTGCTTCAGGCCCTCAGACAGAAGTTTCAGGGGTAGCTAAAATGGCTCCCTGAATCTGCAGCAACACGAAAAAGTCTGGTGGTTCCCAAAAAGGAAAAATTCAAACAGGGTTTGAGGCAAAAGTGGGACAAAATAAATAATGATGAGGAGGGACCACCCAAAGGGCTGACAGGTCTAACACGCGTCCCCCCCTGCTGAAAGTGGGGAGAGCTACCCAACCCCTTGGGAGTTCTCATCACTAAGGCGGAAATACCTTGAGAGACCGTCTGCATTGGCGTGGTCCACTCCAGGCCGATGTTCCACCTGAAAGTCCATCCCCTGTAGGGAAATAGACCACCTCAACAACTTGGGATTCTCCCCCTTCATTTGCATCAGCCAACGAAGGGTTCTGTGGTCGGTCTGAACTAGGAAGTGCGAGCCAAACAGGTATGGCCGCAACTTCTTCAGAGCCCATACCACTGCAAAGGCTTCACGCTCTATTGCACTCCACTTCTGTTCCCTGGGAAGTAGTCTCCGGGATAGGAAGACCACGGGTTGATCCAGACCTTCTTCGTTGAGTTGCGATAACACTGCCCCAATGCCATGTTCTGATGCATCTGTCTGGACAATGAACTCCTTGGAAAAGTCTGGGGCCCTTAAGACCGGGGCCTCGCACATGGCTTTCTTCAATCTCACAAAGGCTTGCTGACAAGCCTCCGTCCAGACTACCCGTCGAGGTTGTTTCTTGGACGTGAGCTCCGACAGGGGGGCTACGATGGTACCGTACCCCTTCACGAAGCGGCGGTAGTATCCCGTGAGGCCCAAAAATGCTCGGACCTCAGTCTGTGTCTTGGGGGGTTCCCAGGCCATGATGGCCTCGATCTTCGCCTGGAGGGGTTGCACCGCTCCCCTACCCACCAAGTGTCCAAGGTACACTACCGACCCCTGCCCGATCTGGCACTTGCTGGCCTTGATCGTCAATCCAGCTTGTCTCAGGGCCTGGAGAACAGCTTGCAGGTGACGCAAGTGATCCTCCCAGCTGTTACTGAAGACGGCTATGTCATCCAGATAAGCAGCAGAGAAACTCTCCATTCCGGTGAGGATCTGGTTTACCAGGCGCTGAAACGTGGCAGGTGCGTTCTTGAGCCCAAAGGGCATCACACAGAACTGGTAGTGGCCATTGGGCGTGGAGAAGGCTGACCTTTCCCTTGCTCCATCAGTCAAAGAGATCTGCCAGTACCCAGAAGTAAGGTCAAAGGTACTTAGATATTGGGCAGCTCCCAGCCGGTCAATCAATTCATCCGCCCTAGGGATCGGATGAGCATCAGTTTTGGTCACTGAATTCAGTCCCCGATAGTCCACACAGAACCTCAGTTCTGGTTGGGCACCCGGTGGTGCAGCTTTTGGTACTAACACCACCGGACTGGACCAGGGGCTGCTAGAAGGTTCGATCACTCCTAGCTCCAGCATCTTAGTGACTTCACTATGAATGCTGGCCTTCACCTTGTCTGACATCCGGTAGATCTTGGACTTCACAGGTGGGCTGTCTCCTGTGTCCACGTCATGGACGCACAGGTGAGTCCTACCCGGGACAAGGGAGAACAACGAGGAGCACTGCCCCAGGACCTGGCGACAGTCCTCCTGCTGTTCAGGAGTTAGAGATGGGGAGAGAATCACTCCCTCCACCGACCCATCCTTCTCTTGAGACGCAAACAGATCAGGGAGAGGCTCGCTTTCCACGTCCTCTCCTCCGTCAGTCACCATCATCAAGATGACTTCGGGCCTCTCGTGGTGGGGTTTGAGGCGGTTGGCATGCAGCACCCGCAGGGGCTGACGAGGGGTCTTCAGGTCCACCAAGTAGGTAGCCTTACCCTTCTTCTCCAACACCTCAAAGGGTCCTGACCAGCGATCCTGGAGGGCACTAAGCTCTCCGGGTTCGATCACCCACACCTTCTGGCCAGGCTCCAACTCCACCGGGTGAGCATTGTGGTCATACCACGCCTTCATCACCGCTTGGCTGGCTTCCAAGTTGTCAGAAGCTTGCTTCCACAACTTAGCCATTTGGCTCCGGAAGGCCAGCATGTAGCTCACCACATCCTGGGGAAGCTTTCTGGGAGTTCTTTCCCATCCGTCTCTCACCAGGTTGAGAGGTCCACGTACAGGGTGCCCATACAGAAGCTCGAAGGGGCTGAAGCCCACTCCCTTCTGTGGCACTTCCCTGTAGGAAAAAAGTAAACAGGGTAGGAGGACGTCCCATTTCCTCCGCAGGCTTTCAGGCAGACTTCTGATCATGCCCTTCAAGGTTTTGTTAAACCTCTCCACCAGACCATTGGTCTGGGGGTGGTAAGGAGTTGTGAACCGGTAGGTCACTCCACACTCCTTCCACATGGCCCGCATGTACGCTGACATGAAGTTGGTCCCCCTGTCGGACACAACTTCCTTGGGAAAACCCACTCGGGTAAAGATTCCCATCAGGGCCCTAGCCACAACAGGTGCTGTTATGGTCCTCAGAGGTATTGCCTCTGGGTACCGTGTGGCATGATCCACCAGAACCAGGATAAACCTGTGACCAGCTGTAGTAGGCGGATCTAACGGACCCACAATGTCGATGCCCACCCTTTCAAAGGGGGTGCTAACGACAGGAAGTGGTTCCAGGGGAGCTTTCAGCTTCACCCCTGTTTTCCCACTGGCTTGGCAAGACACACATGTCCGGCAGTAGGTATCGGACGACACTTTCATCTGAGGCCAATAAAAGTGTGGGACAAGACGGGCGAAGGTCTTGTCTTGCCCCAGGTGTCCTGCCAATGGTATCTCGTGAGCCAACTCCAGAAGGAAGGCTCGATAACGTTGAGGAACTACCAAGGCTCGTGACGATCCGTGTAGGGGTGCCTTGGGTTCACTGTAGAGGAGGCCATCCTCCCAGTAAACACTGTAGTTCCCTTCAACGTTCCCTGCTGCCTGGGCTTCGGCCTGTCGCCTCAGCCCCTCAAGGGTAGGGCACTCCCTCTGGCCCTGGCAGAATTCCTCCCTGGACGGGCCTCCCTCCACGTGCCACTCGGCCGGGATGGGTAGGTCCTCCAAGTTGGTAGCGTCCCCCACCGCAGACTCCTGGTCCACCACCTCCGGTGGCCTATCCGTCCTACGGGGTGGGGACGCCGAGGCAGGCTCCTCCTGTCCTCGGTTCTTCCCTTGACTGGCAGCTGGCTGGGCCTTTGTTCCAGGCTCCAGCCGAAATGAACTCCCTCTTCGGGTAGTCGTGGACCTTGTGCTAACACAGGCCCAGTCAGGTGTACCCAGCATCTCGGTGTGAGTCCGGTATTCCACCTCCTTCCAAGCGTTGTGCTCCATGTCATTCCCCAGCAGACAATCGACTGGCACGGCAGGGCTTACGGCAACTCGAAGTGAACCTGCAACCCCCCCCCATTCAAAGGGAACCTCGGCCACTGGGTAGTGGCCTGTTCTGCCGTCAGCCATCGCGGCTGGGTGGAGTACATCGGGAATTACCTGCTCTGGAGACACCAGTTGGCTACGCACCATAGTCATACTGGCTCCTGTGTCTCTCAGAGCCTCCCCTCTTTGGCCGTTGATGGTGACCCATTGCCCATACTTTGCGGTATTTGCGGGCACCTGGATCTTAGGAACCATCTCCCGTTCTCCCAGGGACACTAAAGTGACACCCGCCCACTCCCTTCCCTTAGTTAAGGGCATCTCCTCCCCGAGCACTACACTAGCTACTCCGGGGGTCTTTCCTCCAGTGGGAGGGGGTGGTCGTTTCAAGCACTTCGGATCTCCTTTATAGTGTCCAACGCCACCGCACTCATAGCAATGGACAACCCTTGGCTGCTGACTCTGGCCAGGATTAGGGTTTCTGGGCGGGTTAGCCTTAGGGGTGAATCCTGTTCCCTTACCTTGGAAGTTATTTTGGGGGCCTTTGGAGAACTCCTTTTTCTTTTCCCCTCCCTCTTTCTTCTGGGGGGCGCCCTGTCCGGCCTTTTGAGTATCCCCTCCAGTCCCCCTTGTGGACACCCGGGTACTAGCCCAAATGTCCGCCTCCTCAGCAAGCTTCTGGGGACTGGTCAGCTTGCTATCCACCAGGTGTTGCCGCAGTTCAGGGAAACATTTCTCGAGTAGGTGTTCCTTCAGTACTAGGTCAAACAACCCCTCGTAGTTCCTCACTTCACTGCCCTGAATCCAACCTTCCATTGCCTTCTTCGTATAGTCCAGGAAGTCCACCCAATTCTGCGTGCCCAGTTTGTGACTACCCCTGAACTTCTGTCTGTACTTTTCAGGTGTTAGTCCAAACTTTCTGATGAGCGCCAGTTTCATGGTGGGGTAGTGGGTCTGCTCATCCTCCTCGAGGGCCAATAAAGCATCCCTACCAGCTGGAGGCATGTACTTGTACAATCCCCCTCCCCAGTACTTCTCTGGAACCCCATGGGCCCTCAACGAGACCTCATAGGCCGCTAGCCACTTGGCGATATCGTCGCCCACTCCATAGCTAGCTACTATGTCCTTTGGCAGGTATGGTTTAGGTTCCCTGGTGATCTCTTGGGTTTGGCTGCCACCATTAGGAACAGGTTGTGCCCCGATTCTCAAGATCTGAAGATCTATTTCTTTCAGTCGTAATTCATGGGCCATCCTCTGCTCCTCCTTCTCCTTCTCCAGCCTTGCTAAGTCCCATGTGAGCTGTCTTTTCTCCCTCCGGTCTGTTAACTCCACCTCAGACAAGCCACCGCTAGAGGCACTGCTGCCCTTCCTAGAAATGGTTCTGGGCCCTGCTGACAGGTTCCCCACCTCAGGTTGGTACATCTCAGCCCCCTCGGGGTCAGGCTCTCCATCCCTGTCTTCCTCCTCAGCCTTGCTTTCTCGGCGTGCCTCCCCCCAAGCCCTTAAGCTGGTTTGGAGTGCACCCTTCTTTGCTCCTGGGGGACAGTACACCCCCTCCCGCTGGCAAAACTCCCTGAGTTGGGCCACAGTGTACGTTTCTAGATTTTCTAGTACAAACTCCATCTTGCCCACTCAGGTTAGAGGACAGGTTTTGTGCAGTAACTATGCAGGGGGGTACCTTTAATAATACCTCCTCCCACCACCAGAGTAAATTTGGAAAAAACTAAAACCCACAATTAGGAAGGCCGCTCTTGAGAAAACTCCCGGTGTAGGCCTATGGACTACCCACAGTTATTGTTGAGTATGCGTAGGCACAGCTCTATCCCACCACTGAACACCAATTTATGTTGGAAAACCACTCCCACACTAGAAGGGGTGGTGGTGGTCTTCCGGACACACTGTGGTAGCTTGGCTCGAGTGGTCAGGAATCAGGCTCCGTGCTAAGCATACAACATACCCAAACAATAACCATGCGTGCATCCGTTCCAAAAACGACTCTACACCGTAAAAATTATGAAAATAACTTTCTTTATCTGCTTTTTCTCTTAGTTGCTGATTGGAGAAAATAAATAACAATCACAATATACAAACTTTTTAGAAAGTGCAGGACAAATAAATACTGGCTTAATGATTCAATAAATAGGGGTGATCATAAATACTGAAGGCATAAATAAAAGTGCAATACAGACAGGCAATTAAATATTCTGGGGCAATAAATACTGTAACCAATAAATATTGTGCATCAATAAATACTGTGGACCAATAAATACAGTGGAACAATAAATAGGTTAAATACAATAAATACAGTGCCCCTAATAAATACTTAAAAGCTGACAGTGACACTCATGGATTCAGAACACTTTTGAATTCCTAAGGGCTGATTTGGCCCAGGCACAGCTTGTGGGGATGTGGAAGGCTTGGGGGTGTCTACTCCCTGGCTTGGTCAAGGCTGAGGCCTAAACTGAGGTAGATAAAGGGGGAAAATACCAGAGACCTGGCTCTCTCTCTCCACACAACTTCTCTAGATTAGTCCCAGTTCACCCCTGGCACAGTCAGGTTGGTTCCAGCACCTCCCTAGCCCCTTAGAGCAGTCTCTCAGGTCTCCACAGGGCCTTAGGCGCCCTCTACTCCACTTACTGCCCTTTTTCTGATGCTCCGACGCCGCTGGAGTCGTGTCGACGCCGTGAGGCGGTTCCGATTCGATGTCGGCGGCCTCGGCGCAATGTCAGTTCTTGACGACGCCGGTAGGCGGTTCCGGTTTCGATGTCAGCGGCCTCGGTTCGATCTCGACCTCCGATTCGTTGGCGTTGGGCAGTCTTACTCGATGTCGACTTCGGGCGGCTCCGGTCCGATGGCGACCTCGGGTTCGATGACGTCGGCCGGCCTTGCCTCGATGTCGACTTCCGGCGGCTCCGGAGTGCGACCTCCACTCCCGACCTCCGGCACGATTCTCACAGGTTCCGGCGACTCCGGAGTGCGATCCTCACTCCCGACCTCCGTTACCCTTCACCTCGGTCTCCGACGACTCCGGAGGGCGGACTTCACTCCTCCGATGACGCCGCTCACTCGACCTCGGGTGACTTCCTCCTCGACCTCTGGTATTCCTCACGACCTCTGACGGCGCCCTCTCTCGACCTCTGGCGGCTCCGGGTACGACGTCTGCTTTTCCAGTCAGCGCCGCTTCTCCACCTCGGGCTCCAGGTCTTAGGCTACTCGACGTCGGACTTCAGGGAAACCAGCTTCCAGGTCAGGATCTTGCTGTTCTCTTGTTTCTAAGGCCTGTTCCTGCTGTCCAGGTCCTCAGGATGGTTTTTCTGACTTCTTCCCACACAGGGCTCTAGGCTGGGCTCCGTCAGTAGGGACTAGTATCAAGGGTGGGTTTATGGACCCCACTCCAGGCACAAGTTTCCACCCCTGCTGCTTCACTCCTTCCTCCTTCACGTTTTTGCTGCTCACTCCTCACCAGTCAGGTGCCAACTGCCAGCTCCAACTGCCAACTCTCTCTCTTAGCTTCCCAACATTCTAAACCGCCTCCAACTGTCACAGGGTTCTGGAATGTTCTGGAAGGTGCTGGTAGGTTCCAGTGGATGCTGGTGATGTCACAGGTGGCCACCATTTTGTGCTTCAGGCCCTCAGACAGAAGTTTCAGGGGTAGCTAAAATGGCTCCCTGAATCTGCAGCAACACGAAAAAGTCTGGTGGTTCCCAAAAAGGAAAAATTCAAACAGGGTTTGAGGCAAAAGTGGGACAAAATAAATAATGATGAGGAGGGACCACCCAAAGGGCTGACAGGTCTAACACTCCTTTATCTGCATTTCTCACAATGCAATTATCTTTACGTTTTAACTTAGAAATTAATGCAGAGTATTCTTTTTCATGCTGGGTGAATTTTTTATACTTCACACTAGTACATTTTTCAAGATTTTTTAAGTCATTAATGACTAACTCGTTAAATACGTCGATTGCATCTTTTGCAGAGGTGGGGATAAATTTAGAATTTGGCCGGAAACAAGTGGATACAGTTCCCTCAATGTTAAGATCTTGGTCTTTTGCCAGTTGTATTGCTTGACTGTTTGATAGCGAACCAACATGCTCAAAGTCCATATTTGTTGTATCCTCCGGTGTTGCTGTAATTGTCCCGGATTCATTATCCATAGTTTCCAGTTCATACATGAGTTCCATGTCTGCTACTAGGAGATTACTCGATTGTTCAGACGGGTTTGATTGTATCCTCATCTGTTTTTTGTTTTGGCTCTGTGCAAAGAATTTTTTTAATTTCAAAGATCTCACAAACTTGAAAGTATCAACCCTAGTTGCCACATAATTAAAATCTTCTGGAGGGCAGTATGACAGTCCCAATCGCAGAATGTCTTCTTCTTTAGGTGTTAAGTTAACATCTGTTAAATTAATGATGGTACTTTTATTGATGGATGTAGTACTGCTGACTACTTGTTCCCTTTGTTCTTGGGCAAATTGGCGTTGTTTGGCCGCTTTGCGCCTCTGCTGCCTCTGCCTCTTCCTCTTGGTCTGTTGTCGTGTGGAAGATTGGGTCTGGGTCGTAGATTGAATTTTCTTTCTTGCTCTAAAAAACTGAACTCTTCGATAACGGAAGGTGCAGTTTGTATTGATTGGCGACTTGATCCTTCATCAAGATCTGTGTCCACCTCAGAGCTTTGAATACTGCTCAACTCTGATTGCGCTTCCACTCTGGCTTGTGACGTGGGATTCATTCGCTGTTTTCTTAGAGTATCAAATTTTCTTGCAAAAGTATAAATCTGCCCTCGATCGTAATCGTTTTTATCTCTGATGAACTTGGTCGCCTTTCTTTCCTTAATTGTTGTTTCTAACTTCTTAAGACGCTCAGACATTTCCTTCGTGAATTTAGCAATTGGCTCTTGATCTGCTTCTTTAGACAGCATGTCTAGGATTTGAGATATTTCCTCCAGAATTTTTTGTCGATCAATGTCAGCATATTTGATCAGAATTGCCAGCATTTTACGCGAAGCTTCTTGGTTGTTCTCCGCCCACTCTAACAGCATATTGGGGTTTGGGTCTTCATATGTTGGTGCGACCAGGATACGCAGCCCTCGTGGGATTCGTTTTACTTCCAAGTACCGCTGGAGGGACTTGGCTTCCCACCATTTTGAAAGTTCGCTACGCTTGAGCTTCTCTAGGCGCTTCAGTCGCGTGAAGGTGTCAGATACTACTTCAGTAGTTTTGTGGCTGCCTGCTTGCTTGTTGGACACACTCGCGTCGTCAAAAATAGCAAGTGCCGCCTCCTCTCTCTCTTTCAATTCCGCCGCTGACATTATTAATTCAACCTTAGGCAGTGATGCCTGTGGTCAGAAACCGCCAGTCTCTAAAAAGCTAATTGCTAATATAGAGCCACAAGTGTTCCTGGCTTCCCCGTTTCCTGCTCTGTGCTTTTCGGCTCGCTCCTACCTGGTACTGCCGTCCCGTCCCGTACTGGTCCTCCGACTCGTGCGCAGACGCTGCGGGTTCCCAGGAGTTCGTACGCCGTTTCGCCGGATGCCGCTCAGCAGCTTCTCCTTACATCCACAGTGCAGGGGGGCGGCGGACATAAAGATTCAACTTTTCCTTTCCTCGGTACAGCCGCCGCTCGCCAAACCAACGGGTGCGTCGTCTCAAAGGACCACCAAGGTAAGGTCCGTAATATTGTCTTTTTTCCTTCTCGAACCGACAAAGATTGACGACGCGGTGTTCTGACCAAAAATTTATTTGAACAGCTTAGGAGGACGCGTTTCGCCTGCCAAGCAGGCTTGTTCACCAATAGTTCAACCATTTTGGAATCAGACAATTTAAATCACAGTGCATGAGTCACTAGTCACATGATTAAACTACAAATTGAGTGTATTGGAAGACAGACTTGTAGTTCGTAAAAATAAATAACTACTATTCTTGCCGCTAAATTCATATGTCGGCACGTAAGCATCTGTCACACTATTATACGTTTTGAGATAACGCTGATTTCTCAAATGAGTTGATTTAAACATTGAGCAAATATACAATTTCATTATACATTTTCAATAAAACTTTTCAATAAAACTTTATCCAAAATGTTATTTGGCATCTTGCTCACCATATTTACAATTACATATGTATATATATGCGAATTGCGCTTGATTATAGTGCAACCCACTTGGGCATAACCTAAGCTTAGCACTATACTTGACCTAATGAGGAACTTTTTACCCACTTGGGTTGCACTATAATCAAGCGCAATTCGCATATATATACATATGTAATTGTAAATATTAACGGGAACACATCCCGTAAGGCTAGAATTAGCTGTATAAAGTTTATTGTTAATAGACTTCATACACAAAAAAATATCTAAATCGTAAAGTCAAGTATTCCCGTGTCTGGGGTGAACTTACTTCAAGAATGCCCATTGTGACTTGGTGAGCAAGATGCCAAATAACATTTTGGATAAAGTTTTATTGAAAAGTTTTATTGAAAATGTATAATGAAATTGTATATTTGCTCAATGTTTAAATCAACTCATTTGAGAAATCAGCGTTATCTCAAAACGTATAATAGTGTGACAGATGCTTACGTGCCGACATATGAATTTAGCGGCAAGAATAGTAGTTATTTATTTTTACGAACTACAAGTCTGTCTTCCAATACACTCAATTTGTAGTTTAATCATGTGACTAGTGACTCATGCACTGTGATTTAAATTGTCTGATTCCAAAATGGTTGAACTATTGGTGAACAAGCCTGCTTGGCAGGCGAAACGCGTCCTCCTAAGCTGTTCAAATAAATTTTTGGTCAGAACACCGCGTCGTCAATCTTTGTCGGTTCGAGAAGGAAAAAAGACAATATTACGGACCTTACCTTGGTGGTCCTTTGAGACGACGCACCCGTTGGTTTGGCGAGCGGCGGCTGTACCGAGGAAAGGAAAAGTTGAATCTTTATGTCCGCCGCCCCCCTGCACTGTGGATGTAAGGAGAAGCTGCTGAGCGGCATCCGGCGAAACGGCGTACGAACTCCTGGGAACCCGCAGCGTCTGCGCACGAGTCGGAGGACCAGTACGGGACGGGACGGCAGTACCAGGTAGGAGCGAGCCGAAAAGCACAGAGCAGGAAACGGGGAAGCCAGGAACACTTGTGGCTCTATATTAGCAATTAGCTTTTTAGAGACTGGCGGTTTCTGACCACAGGCATCACTGCCTAAGGTTGAATTAATAATGTCAGCGGCGGAATTGAAAGAGAGAGAGGAGGCGGCACTTGCTATTTTTGACGACGCGAGTGTGTCCAACAAGCAAGCAGGCAGCCACAAAACTACTGAAGTAGTATCTGACACCTTCACGCGACTGAAGCGCCTAGAGAAGCTCAAGCGTAGCGAACTTTCAAAATGGTGGGAAGCCAAGTCCCTCCAGCGGTACTTGGAAGTAAAACGAATCCCACGAGGGCTGCGTATCCTGGTCGCACCAACATATGAAGACCCAAACCCCAATATGCTGTTAGAGTGGGCGGAGAACAACCAAGAAGCTTCGCGTAAAATGCTGGCAATTCTGATCAAATATGCTGACATTGATCGACAAAAAATTCTGGAGGAAATATCTCAAATCCTAGACATGCTGTCTAAAGAAGCAGATCAAGAGCCAATTGCTAAATTCACGAAGGAAATGTCTGAGCGTCTTAAGAAGTTAGAAACAACAATTAAGGAAAGAAAGGCGACCAAGTTCATCAGAGATAAAAACGATTACGATCGAGGGCAGATTTATACTTTTGCAAGAAAATTTGATACTCTAAGAAAACAGCGAATGAATCCCACGTCACAAGCCAGAGTGGAAGCGCAATCAGAGTTGAGCAGTATTCAAAGCTCTGAGGTGGACACAGATCTTGATGAAGGATCAAGTCGCCAATCAATACAAACTGCACCTTCCGTTATCGAAGAGTTCAGTTTTTTAGAGCAAGAAAGAAAATTCAATCTACGACCCAGACCCAATCTTCCACACGACAACAGACCAAGAGGAAGAGGCAGAGGCAGCAGAGGCGCAAAGCGGCCAAACAACGCCAATTTGCACAAGAACAAAGGGAACAAGTAGTCAGCAGTACTACATCCATCAATAAAAGTACCATCATTAATTTAACAGATGTCAACTTAACACCTAAAGAAGAAGACATTCTGCGATTGGGACTGTCATACTGCCCTCCAGAAGATTTTAATTATGTGGCAACTAGGGTTGATACTTTCAAGTTTGTGAGATCTTTGAAATTAAAAAAATTCTTTGCACAGAGCCAAAACAAAAAACAGATGAGGATACAATCAAACCCGTCTGAACAATCGAGTAATCTCCTAGTAGCAGACATGGAACTCATGTATGAACTGGAAACTATGGATAATGAATCCGGGACAATTACAGCAACACCGGAGGATACAACAAATATGGACTTTGAGCATGTTGGTTCGCTATCAAACAGTCAAGCAATACAACTGGCAAAAGACCAAGATCTTAACATTGAGGGAACTGTATCCACTTGTTTCCGGCCAAATTCTAAATTTATCCCCACCTCTGCAAAAGATGCAATCGACGTATTTAACGAGTTAGTCATTAATGACTTAAAAAATCTTGAAAAATGTACTAGTGTGAAGTATAAAAAATTCACCCAGCATGAAAAAGAATACTCTGCATTAATTTCTAAGTTAAAACGTAAAGATAATTGCATTGTGAGAAATGCAGATAAAGGAGGGAATGTTGTCCTTTGGGACAAAACTAAATACTTGAATGAAGCATATACTCAACTTAACAACTGTACTAATTATGTGAAAATAACTCAGGCAGAAATGCAAAGTAGTTTTGACATGTTTAATGTACAACTTGATGAATGGTACACCAAATGTCTAATCTCTAGAGAAGAGAAACAATTCTTGAAGGTTTCTAACCCAACTACACCGGTATTTTATCTGATACCAAAAGTCCACAAGAATGCAGAAAATCCGCCAGGGCGACCAATTATATCTGCAATTGGGGGAGCACTAGAAAACACCTCTAAATACGTAGATTCTTTTCTCTGTCCGTTAACAAAGTCCTTGCCTTCTTATATCCAAGATACAGGCGACTTCTTAAAAAGAATCTATGATATACCCTGGGAAGACGACATGTTATTGGTCACTATTGATGTGACCACTCTGTACACCAGCATCAGACATGAAGATGGACTGAGGGCCATCAAACATTTTTTAAGTGTGCGCCCAATAAATCTTTGGGCCCACACTCAAATGCTAATCAAAATGACTTGGTTCTGTTTGAAAAACAATTTTTTTCTTTTCAAGAATGATTTATATCACCAGATTTGCGGTACGGCGATGGGCACCTGCTTCGCCCCCAGCTATGCGAATTTGCATATGGGCTGGTGGGAGGAGCAGGTGGTCAGAGTCAAGTTCAGTCAAGAATGGGAAAATAATATTCTACACTGGAGTCGATTCATCGACGATTTATTTATCATTTGGAAAGGGACGGAGAAATCTATAAAGAGTTTCATTGAAAAAATCCAGGACAACTCTTTAAACCTAAAATTCACTAGCAGTATTAGTAACAGTTCAGTCAATTTCCTCGACTTAACTGTCTATATACAAAACTCCAAAGTCCACACAAAATTGTACCGTAAGCCTACAGCGGGGAACACGCTGCTGCACGCAACGAGTTTTCACCCGCAGAATTTAATCAGAAGCATCCCCTATGGGGAATGCCTCAGAACCATCCGAAACTGTAGCGAACAGCAGGTTTTGGATTCTGAATTAGCACAAATGGAACAACGATTCAAATCCCGGGGCTATAAACAAGAACATATTCAGGCATCGATCAAACAAGCCAAAAAAAGAACACGAGAAGACATTTTATTTCTTGAAAGCAAGAGCAAAACTAAACGATTAAACACACAGAATAATCAAGTAAGGATGATTACATCCTTCAATCGGCAGCATGGTCAGGTGAGGAGTATTCTGAACAAGCACTGGCACCTTATCAAAAATGATGCAATCCTGGGCAAGCTAGTACAAAAAAGGCCTGCAATTACGTTCAGGAAAGCCAGATCATTTAAGCAGATGCTAGTCAGCAATATGATCCCAAACCAGCAAGCTATAAAATCATCCACATGGCTAAAAAGAAAAGAAGGGTTTTTAAAGTGCACTAAATGTAAAGCCTGCAATCATGGGAAAAATACTTCATCCTATAAATCAGGACTCTCTAAAAGAGAGAAAAAGATTAAAGGTTTTTTATCGTGCAAAACAGAATTTGCTGTCTACGTTTTGCAGTGCCCCTGTGGCCTGCGATACGTGGGCAGCACTATTCATCCAGTACATGTAAGAATCCTTCAACATCTGAGAGCCATAAAGAATGGGGACAAAGCGTACCCCGTTGCACGACACTTCGACACATATCACGATAAGAATGCGCAGGAACTAAGCTATTTCGTCATCGACTGCGTGCCTCCCAGCATTAGAGGCGGCAACCGAGAGAAAAAGCTTAGAAGACTAGAATCGCGCTATATTATCGAGTTAAATACTAAAACACCTATGGGTCTAAATATGGAAGAGGATCTGCTAACTCATTTGTAAAGTTAGGCATTAATCTGAGATGAAACCAAGGATGCAAGTTATGCCTGCTACACCTCTCTCAATTTCATGTTTTAACCATTTTCTTTTGTTTCTTTTTTTATTTTTTTGTCTTTATCTTTAGCAAGTATTTTCTTAGCACATGAATAGCTATAGAGTGGTAGACAGTTTTGAAAGAGTCACACACCAGGTGTGCTTATGCAATTATGGAGTTTAAGGTGATTGTCTATCAAACGTAACAATTCTGTCACTTATATTAGGAACATTTTCCCAAGGATTGTCAGAAATGAGTGTTTGCCCACTTGGGCATAACCTAAGCTTAGCACTATACTTGACCTAATGAGGAACTTTTTACCCACTTGGGTTGCACTATAATCAAGCGCAATTCGCATATATATACATATGTAATTGTAAATATTAACGGGAACACATCCCGTAAGGCTAGAATTAGCTGTATAAAGTTTATTGTTAATAGACTTCATACACAAAAAAATATCTAAATCGTAAAGTCAAGTATTCCCGTGTCTGGGGTGAACTTACTTCAAGAATGCCCATTGTGACTTGGTGAGCAAGATGCCAAATAACATTTTGGATAAAGTTTTATTGAAAAGTTTTATTGAAAATGTATAATGAAATTGTATATTTGCTCAATGTTTAAATCAACTCATTTGAGAAATCAGCGTTATCTCAAAACGTATAATAGTGTGACAGATGCTTACGTGCCGACATATGAATTTAGCGGCAAGAATAGTAGTTATTTATTTTTACGAACTACAAGTCTGTCTTCCAATACACTCAATTTGTAGTTTAATCATGTGACTAGTGACTCATGCACTGTGATTTAAATTGTCTGATTCCAAAATGGTTGAACTATTGGTGAACAAGCCTGCTTGGCAGGCGAAACGCGTCCTCCTAAGCTGTTCAAATAAATTTTTGGTCAGAACACCGCGTCGTCAATCTTTGTCGGTTCGAGAAGGAAAAAAGACAATATATATATATATATATATATATATATATATATATATAAATATATATGACGTGCTTGCAAACTACTGCAAGTGTACTGTATTCTGATAATACTACCTATATTCCCCTAGGCTTTGGTACTGTCGCGCAGTTTCTTTTACATTTTCTTCAAAGTAAGAATCACCAGTGACACTTTCCAATCCTATACTGTCTATAGTACATCCAGGAATACATCCATTCAAGTAAACGTTTATCCTTCTTTTTTATATCTCTCATACTTAGTTGGTTTCACCAACAACCACCCATGCTTCCGCTCCTTCCTTGCTTGCCTTGGCTTTGAGTTTGAATTTGAACCAAACAACGCAGATTTTTGCTATCTAGCACTATCCACCCATACTTTGTCGCCCACCCAGGCAGGCATTCTTTCACCTTCCACCCATCCTTTAACAACCCTTGCATCTGATCTGATTACTATCAGCCACCTATGCATGCTTCCAACAACATATCCTTCTCTGCCAGTCAGTCATATTATTTATCTCGCCCGTTCTTCCACCCTTAGTTCTTTCCCTCTTTGTTCAACACATCCATCAAGGTCCTCTGATCTGAGTTTGTCTTCTCCATAAACCTTCGCACAGCTGATTTTGAACATCAGCGATATTTGGAAGGTAGTCCATCCGGGTTACTCCCAGTGACACCCACTTTGCATCTCATTAGAGATGCAAAGGGAGGCGCTGGGAAAAAAGGTGCTAACATGTGATTATGCATGTTGCACCCTCTTGTAAATAGGGTGATTGTTTTATCTCCGCTTTTTTGGCTTTTTAAGCCAAAAAAGCGGAGATAAAGCCCTTGTAAATATGCCCCTTAGTTCTAATACGTTGAGTTGCACTGCAATTTCAAAAATCTGTCTGGAGCTATTGATGATGTGGAAAGAATCCCACTGTTAAAAGCAGACATCAAGGGTACCTTCACAAAGAAAAGCACCTGTGATGCTGAAAGGAGCTGGTCTATAGAAGTTTTACCAAATCATCTAAACGTTTATATAAATTCCGGCATATCTGCTATTCTCTATTCTTGTTTGGCCGATTTCAGAAACATAGGTTTAAATATTACTTGACATCAAGCAACAGGAATAACGGCGTGGTAAATGACGCCTTTTGCAGGTTTTTTAAGGAGTGTTAATATTAACCCATCAGGAGCAAGATGCTAGCATTTGCATCTGAAAGGCTTTCTCTGCCCTCTCTCCCACTGGGCTGTTTAGCCTGTTATTGTCTACAAGAGAAAAAAGCAGAAAGCCAGGAACTACATTTTATTTTGCATTTCACAATTCTGCTCTTTGGCATCACAACATGTAATAAATTCCTCTGTATATTTTATTTACAGTAGTGTTGTAAGGGCATTTTGGGACTTGTAGATTTGCATTTAACAATTTCATCATGGGCTCAGAACCCCAGCATACAATGTGCTGTTAGCTAACATGCCAGAATTGGCCATTTGTCAGCTATGTTTTTAAGTTTTTCAAAGGCGACTTCTCCATTTGGAAAATTGCTTGTTTCGCACCTAAATCCAAAAGTACACTCTGAGCACATATATTTTGTGAGGGTCCATCTCGGGGTGGGTGTAAATGGCGTAATTTGCTGTAGTGCAATTACAAAAAATTGCAGCAAAATTATACAACATTACACAAAATTATGTGAGGAACAGACCCCAGCATTTAGAGCCATTTTCTTAGCACAAAATGCACCCTTGCATCCAAAATGGAACCAAGGATGCATTTTGTGCTAAGAAAAGAGCACTTAATGCAACTGAACATGAACAGCAGCAGCCAGCAACCGTTCGTGCATCAGGTTTGTTGTATCTGTGCGGTAGAATATTTGTGCCAAATTGCTCATAATTACTCAACAGGCGTAAGCACATAATTATCAGTAACCTTGCGTCAAGAATAATGCAAGAGTACTAAAATTAGTTGGTTTACTCCAGCGCAATTACAAATTTGCCCAGGCCTACTCATAGCATGCATTAAAACAAGTACTGGCAATGTGAATCATTTGTTCTTATGTTCATTAGAAAGTTTTATACCAAGCTTCACAACACAATAAAGGTACAAGATGTATGGTAACAAGACAACCTTTCATAACACACGTAATAAACTAAGGACAGATAGTAGAAGGAACAGAACACAATTCTCGCACACGTACAGGACAGGTACAACAAAGACAGCTAACACACTAAAGAGGGAGTGAGAGTAATTAATGACTATTGTGTGATGACCTACAAAACTCCTTGAAGAAACAACCAAACCTCTAATGGAATTAACATGCATTTATATACCCATTTAGTACCATGAACACTCACTGACAGGCTAGTGTGGAATGCCTCATTAGTGGATTCCATTTCTTACACTGGGAAGCATTCAACAGTACTACTGTTCACTGGTTGCACAATCCCCTAGTTATAGGTTCCTTAGTTTGGATGTGGCTATTTCCCTTATGTCAACATTTATGTTCTGCCATTGTTAAACGGACAAACTTATATTAAAATTGTATGTCGTGAACTAAAACGTTTTTACTGATGTCTCCCTACCACAGGATTAAAAACAGGAGGGATCTACTTTTCTTTTCGATTACTATGTTTTTAATATTGCCCCTGTGGTGTCAGACGTCTTCCTTAGGAATATAGGTATCTCACATCAAATACCATGAAACAGTCGCTGCTTCACAGGGGATGTTTACCAGCCTCAAGAGCGGGGGAGCCGGGGGGAAGGTGAGATTGGGGAAATTTCCTCCAGCTCCACTCCTTCAAGAGGCTTTGCAACATGCTTACAGTAAGGCTGTCACCATATTTTGCTGGGCGAATCTCGTAATCGTAGCCTGCACTATGAAACAAGCCCTGGCCATATTGCCAAACCACCCTTGCAGTTGACTGAGTGTGGGACGCAGGAGTTCCTTGGGCTTGAAACCACAAACCATTCACCCAAAACCAAAGTATCTCCTGCCTCTCTACCAGCGCCAATAGAGCAGTTGTAGTAAAGCAGTGATGGGTGGGTCCCATAATGTTTTCTTTGTTGCATCCCGTCTGGAAAATCATCACCATGGTGCGTGAGGAGAACAGCTCTTAGCCCATCCTGGAGTTAGTGTCCTACTGCAAGTCTCCCTGACTGACACTTTATTTACAGCTGAGACACAACCTTTTACATTAAATCTTAATTTGGGATTGTTTCACTTTAGCACCTTAGATTATATCGCTGCTCTGAGTGGCCTTTATTTGAATTGGTAAACCTCAACCATGCTGCTGTGTCAGTTTTATTAATGACTGTAGAGATAAGTCAACTGTCCCGGTTCTCCAATATAAGCCTTTATTTTTTTGGCTCCATTTTTATAGTTGGAGCAACATTATGGTCTTTTACACCATCAACAAGAGAGATTGTTGTACAGTACGCATCCTAAACTGGATTATTTGAAGGTGCTCTCAGATGTGATGATCATGGCAACGGAGACACAGGAAAGAATCGTAATCCCCTAGGATCACACTGTTTGGTCAAGCTTGGAAGCCAGGAATGGAGCCAGGTTTCCTGTAAAGAGTCTGATCCTGGAAGGTATCACATTCTTTACCCCTTCTGCCCTGATGACAATTCTATAAGTGATCCAAGTGGCTAGTCGGTTGACTTGTGCCTCCTTTAAAAGGCCTTTATTGCTGTTATAGGTAAAACAACATTATTGTCAATTAAACCATATATGAGCGAAGATTTTTGAACAGTACACACCCTGAACTGATTTATTGCAAGGTGCTCTCAGATGTGATGATCATGCAAAATTAGACAGAGAGAAGAAATGTAATTTTTCAGGATCACACAGTTTGGTCAAGCTGGGAAGCTGTGATTGAAACCAGGATCTCTGGTTCAGGGCTCTTCAACTAGTTTTTGTCTTTGGTCCAACAAAAGCTTCTCACTGGCCTGGACATGGTATACAAGTGTATTTAAAATATCCTTTGTATTTTTATAAGATGGGGTAACAGCACTGGAAGCACTCCTCTTTATAGAACAGGCACACCTTGGGGGCGCTAGAGAGCGCGCGGCCAAGATGGCTGCGTCCGAGTGAAGCTCCCGAGCAACGGAGCCGTTCTCCGTCGGTTCTCCTGCCCGGAGTGTGCTGCGGGGCTGCCAGGACTATCTATCCCTGCCCGTGGGGTCCCGGCGCCCGGCGAAACTAACAGTGGCGGCGGGGGCAGCCTCAGCCTGCGTGCCGCCCCCCTTGGGGATTTGAACGGTGAAGAGCGCGCAGAGCGCTGGAAGCGGCATTCGGCCGCGAGCACTACCCCACGCCGCGGCTTGCCACGAGGCGGCTAGGCCACACATCCAGGAGCGGACCGGCCGCGGGAGAGTTGCGGACCTGCGAGGGACTCCCCGGGAGCGACGGTGCACCTGACACCCACTACATCGCCTGCGCTGTGCTGACGCCCCTCGCGCTGTGATCCTGCCGGTCCCAACCCCTTGAGACGGCAGGGGCCCGCTGCGGTGGACGGTGGTGGAGGACGTGGCGGCCGGGGGCACTGGAGGAGGACGTGACGCCTGCACCACCCAAGGGCCCGGTGAGTGACCTGATGTAGAGGGCCCCTCCCTGGATGTGAGGCTGGGGACGGGCCCCTGGCGAGTGCCCGACTGCTGCCCCTTGGAGGCGAAGCGGATCACTGCGGTGGCGGAGACGACCCTGGCGGCCGTGTTGTGGCCCTACTGCTCGCGCCGATGGACTGAGATCGGGGTGAGGCGCCCAGGGGACTGACCGCTTACCTGCTGCTGGACATGGGGGAGTGGCTGCTACGGACCTGACGGTGAGAGGCCTGGCGGACTTTGGCTACTGGTTGCCCACGGCTCGCGGTGCACCTCCCCCGCCAGCGGTGCTGCCCTGCGCCCTGACGCCCCCGGCGCTGGTCCGATTCGTGACAGTGGGACAGGACCCCCTTCGTTAACGGCGCCTGGTGGTGATTGGAGCCCCGATCGGCCTCGTGCACCACTGAGCCCTCTGAATGCCATCGGCGCAGCAGCTGGCCATGGGGCGGCTTCGGAACAAGCAGGCTGAGCCCAGACTGAGGGCGGACGGCCCTGATGCGACGCCGGGGCGCCCTGTTGTGTCCGCGACGCCGCCTGCATCGACCCTGGAGGCCAAAATGGACGCCATGCTGGCGGCGGTCGACCGCCTGAGCAACACGCTGGAACAAACCCGCACTTCACTGGAGTCCCGAATCGACAAAGTCACGGTTGACTTCACCCTGCTCCACGCCGAGCATCGCAGGCTGGCGGACACCGTTGCCGGTCACAGCCAGGCGCTACAGGACGTGCAGCCGATCGTGCGCAATCACTCCGTTACCTTGCAGGATCTGATCGACCGAGTTAACACCCATGAGGACCGTGCGGAGGATGCGGAGGGCCGCTCTCGGCGCCAGAACATACGCGTCGTGGGCCTGGCGGAAGGCGAGGAAGGGCGGCAACCCGAACAGTTTGTTGAGGACTGGTTACGAGATATCCTGCCCCCAGGAATGCTCTCCCCGCAGTTCGTGGTGGAGAGGGCGCACAGGGTGCCGATGCGGAAGCCTGTCCCTGGAGCCCGGCCGCGTCCCTTCCTGTTTCGCCTCCTCAACTACCGGGACCGGGACGTGATCCTCCGGGAAACGCGGAAGATGGGTGCCCTTACCATAGGGGGTGGCCCGGTGATGCTGTTCCCAGACTACACTGCGACTGTTCAGAAGCGGAGGAGCAACTACCTGGAGGTGAAACGCCGGCTCCGAGAGCTGCACATCCAATACTCGCTGCTGTTCCCCTCGCGCCTCCGGGTGGTCACGAAAGACGAGACACGATTCTTCGATGCCCCGTCTGATGTTTGGGACTGGCTGGAGGAAACGGGCCAACATGGTGGCCCCCGGCCCACGGACCCGGGGCCTGTGGTGCGTAGGGAGATGAGGCTGAGACGGCGACGACAGAGAGACCGACGTGGTGGGATGGGGCCGAGTCCCCCGGCCGCGCCGAGTCCGGAGAGGATGCGTGTGGAGCGGCTGGAGGCTCTGGAGGCGGTGGCCACCCTGGGGTCTGTGAGCAGCCAGGGGGACGTAGCGGCTCGCATTCACAGTGACACTGAGACTGACCTGTCCTCCTCCCCGTCCATCCTGATTCCGGAAGACCAGGTGTTGCCAGAGGTGACCTCCCAGACAGCCGACCTCCTGGGGTGAACTATTGTTGGTTTGCACTGTGTCCACTGGGGTGTCGGGCGGGTTGTTCCGAACTACTCTCGGGGGGGGAAGGGAGCCTTCTGCCTCTGTTGTCCACTGGACTGTGACTTTTGGGGCCCTGTATGCTTCTGTGAGTGAGGCGGGGGGTCGCGGGGCTGGAGGGGTAGTGTGGGTCCCCTTACACATGGGCCGGGGACCGGGGTTTCGGGATTGTTCTGGTTGCGGGGGAACGGGGTGATGGCGATCCCCACACACACTCCTCTGGGGAGAGGTTGGGTAAATGGCGGCCCTACAGGCACACGGGGCCCTGACGGGGGTAACATGGGGCTCTTGCAGGCCAGGACCAATGGTATTGCTCTTTAGCCCCTCGTACACCCATCTTTGATCTGGTAGTTCACAGGCGATTGAGCCTAGCATGTTTGGACGAATGCCCGGTTTTGGGGTTCGCCCCTGTGGTTATGGAGCTCTTTTTGTTCATTTTGTCTTTACTTTTGCCTCTTTACATTCTGCAGCGTTATGCAGTTCTTTCACCCACCATGTTCTTGCAGCGGGCGATCTGAGTAGCGGTCCTTCTGTTCTTTTTTCCCCCTCCCCTTCCCCGGCCGGCCCGCTTCGGCCGATGAACCCAGTGTTGTCTGCGCTCTCCACCGATGACTGACACTGCAATAGTCACTTGGAACATTAGGGGCATGCACACACCGGCCCGCCGATATTCTGTGTTTGCCTATCTCCAGAGGCACAAGATAGGGGTGGCTCTTCTTCAAGAGACGCACATGACACGGCTGGAACTCGACAGGCTGCGCGCCCGATGGAGGGGAAAGCTTTTCGGGACCGCATACTCCGCGCATGCTCGGGGTACACTGGTTTGGGTTCGGGCAGGCACACCCTTCATATGCTCCGAGACGGTGCTTGACCCTGACGGTCGATATACCCTGGTGCGGGGGCGGCTCAATGGGCACCCTGTGCTCCTGGGTTCTATCTACGCCCCGAACGTTGACCAACCGTCGTTCCTTGATCGCCTCTCGGTGGCCCTGACCCCGTACGTGGGTCTTTCCTGGCTACTAGGTGGGGACTTTAATGCCGTGCTGGACACGAGCCTTGATAGATCCTACCCGCCACTCCGTAGCACACAAGCAGTCTCGAACGCGAGGAACCTTACTGATTGGCTGTCCCGATGGACCCTACATGACGTCTGGCGCACCTTACACCCCACCGATCGGCTCTATTCATATTATTCTGCGGTACATGATCTTCACGTCCGCCTTGACAGGGTGGTGAGCTCTCCGTCGCTGAACCCGTTGATAATCCAGGCGGATTACCTGGGCCGGACCCATTCGGACCACAACCCTCTCAGTCTACGTCTCTGCTGGGACCCGGGGAGACCCCCCATTCCCACTTGGCGCTTGCAACCGGCTGCTCTTGAGGACGCGGAGTTCTGGGCCTCGCTCGGCACAGCGGTCGAACAGTTCTTTGACATCAATGTGGGCACGGCGGAGAACACGTTGATAGAGTGGGACGCGCACAAGGCGGCCATGCGGGGACACTGTCTGGGGGTGACGGGGAATATCCGTAAGCAACTTACGTTGCTACTCACCGCTTTGGAAACTCGGCTACTGGCATGCGAACGCCATGGCGAGGGTGGTGGGCGTGACTCGACCAGGCTGACTCGGTTTCGGGCACGCCATGCTGAGCTGTTGGAGAGGTTGCGCTGCCACAACTACGCTGCCCATTCGGCACGGGTCCACGCCACATCGGACAGGGCGGGGCGCTTGCTGGCCTGGCTGACCCGACAGGAATCGGGCTATGCGCCAATAGCCTCCATTCGCGGGTCGGACGGCATGCTGGTGCACACACAGCGGGAGATCCACCAGATCCTCACGGCACACTACAAAGACCTGTACACCTCGGTGGGGCGACGGCAGGCACAGGATCTTGATCTGTTCCTGGGGGCCGCCGGCCTCCCCACAGTTCCGGATGCCCACCAGGAAACACTGGAGGGTCCCCTCACCCTGGAGGAGATAGGGGACGCGGTGGCCTCATTGGCCTCTGGCAGGGCGCCTGGGCCGGACGGTCTCCCGGCAGAATACTACAAAGCATACCAGGAGTCTCTGGTGCCCCGTCTGCACGCGTTATATCTCACAGCCCTTGAGGAGGCCACCCTGCCCGCTTCCATGAGGGAGGCCTACCTGATCTCCTTCCCCAAACCGGGGCGTGATCCTACTCATCTAGGGTCCTATCGCCCCCTTGCCCTCCTCAACACCGATTAAAAGATCCTGGCCAAGGTCCTGGCGGAGCGGCTGGCCCCCACCGTGCCTGTGCTGGTGCACAGGGATCAGAATGGGTTCGTGCCGAAGCGTAGCACTTCGCTTAATCTTCGCCGGTTCTTCCGTGTCGCCGTACACGGTGCACAGCATTGGCCACGGGCGGGCTGCCTAGTGTTGGACCTCGAAAAAGCCTTCGATAGTCTGGAGTGGGGCTACCTGGTGGCAACACTATCGCATTACGGACTAGGCCTTGGGTTTCTACAAATGGCGGCGCTCCTCTATAAGAACCCTGTGGTCCGGGTGAGAACTGGCCCGTATATCTCCGAGGCCATCTCGGTTGGCCGAGGTACAAGGCAGGGGTGCCCCCTCTCACCTCTCCTGTTTGCACTTGCCATTGGGCCCTTGGCGGCCACCCTGCGGAGGGTGTTGACAGACGGCATTCCAATGGGCGACGCCACCCACCAGGTTTCCTTGTACGTGGATGACCTCTTGATTTTCGTGCGGGACGTGGCGAACATTTCAGGAGACCTTGAACGGGTTCTCACGGAGTTTGCAACGCTTACCGGGTTACGGGTGAACGCAGCCAAGTCGTGTCTCTACCCGTTCCGTGATGATGCCCTGGATCCCCGGTTCCAGCTTGGGGGTGTGCCTGTCCGGTGGCAACCGGACACCTTCCGTTATCTGGGTATTCAGGTGTACCGGTTGCCCGCTGACTTGGTGGAGGGTAACTTGGGCAGGGCGGTGACGGCGATCAGGGCCCAGATGCGTTTCTGGGGCACCCTCCCACTTGCGGTCACGGGTCGCATTGCACTGGTCAAAATGGTGGCCCTGCCCAGACTCCTCTACTATTTTGCTAACCTGCCGACCTACATCCCGGCATCCTTTTTCGCCGCCTTGGAGCGCTCCCTTCGGGATTTTGTGTGGGGCACCGCGCGCCACAGAGTGGCACTCTCTAAGTTGTACCTCCCCACGGGTCAGGGGGGACTCGCGATGCCCTGCTTTGCGCACTATTACCTAGCAGCACAGCTGCAATGGGTGGCCAGGTGGTTGGCCGACCGGGAGAGGGATGACACGGCATCCATGGAGCCACCGCTCCCCCTGACGGATATTATCGCGTTGTTCCACCCGACGGCCAGTGTGGTCAAGCCGGGGCCCCTTCTAGTGGCGGTGGCCTCTAAGTGCTATCGGCCTGCCCTTTACTTGACTAGGTCGCATACCCCATATGCCTCTGCCATGCCGATTGAGGGTTCACCTAGCGGTCGAGGGATATTGCGCCCGGCAGAGCTTGCCGACTGGCATGCGGTGGATATTTGTACGCTGGGGGACCTCTACCACGATGGTGCGCTTATACCGTTCGCTCAACTGGCGGAGGAGACGGGGTTAGCGGCCGGTCAGTTCCTCCGTCACCGCTCGCTAATCGCGACGCTGACGAGCCGGTGGGGTGCTCTTCAGGAGGAACCGGCACAACACCTCATGATGCAGTACCTCCACGTCATGGGACGGGGCAGTCACATGATTCGCTGGTTCGCGGCCTCC
The DNA here is from genome assembly GCF_964204655.1 of Triturus cristatus. Lineage (NCBI taxonomy): Eukaryota > Metazoa > Chordata > Amphibia > Caudata > Salamandridae > Triturus > Triturus cristatus. Next base: position 829,509,219 of record NC_140586.1, on the reverse strand, counting down.
TTGCGGACGCTGGTGGCGGCGGACCTGTCTCCATTACGGGGTAAATGGGAAGTGGATCTGGACCGCCCCATGACCGACAAGGAATGGAGAGATACACTGCGGGGGCCCACACGGGTCCCCAGGAACCTGCGGTTTCGCCAAATCCAGTACTTCATACTGCACAGAGCATATCTCACTCCCGACTCCATCAATCGCTATTTCCACCGGGCGGACACTGAATGCCCACGCTGCAGGGCTCTGGATGCTGGACTGGTGCACATGTTATGGAGCTGTCCAGCGCTCGACTCATACTGGCGGACGGTGCATGGAGCGTTACGTACTTGCGTCGGTCCGCTGGCGCGGCGGGACTGGCCAGCCTGTCTGTTGCACTTGTTTCGTAGAACCCCCCCCCACGAAGGTTGCCTGTCGTTTCCTCGACCTGGGCCTGATCGTGGCGAAGCGGTTACTTACTAAGCGCTGGAAGGCAGCTGAGCCCCCTCGGGCGCAGGCGTGGCGGAGCTCCCTGCTAGTGTGGGCGGGGGCGGAGGGTGCGGCTCTCTTGCGAGAGGAAACGTTAGGCCTCAGACGCACACCCATAGCAACTCAATGGGACGTACACTTGCAGGTCCTGATACAGCTGGATGGGGATGCCCTGGGACTCTGTGGGACACATACTGCGGAGCCACTTCCTGGAGGGGAGGGGAATGGAGGTGAGCCTGGGAGACCCACTCTGGGGATTGGCGGGGAGGTCCTAGCCGAATCGGGCGGATGTGCGGACAATGACACTTGCCTTCCATAGAACGATATGTCACGAGGGATGGGGGGGGCCGGGTCTGGGGGGGGATGGACTGGGGGGGGGTATCCTGAGGGTCGTATGGTCTAAGATCGAACCTGCTGCTGCTGATCTGTTGGGCTTCTGTTGTTTCACCTGTTCTCTTTTACCCCATTTTGGTTGTTCCATCAATCTGTTCAAATGCGGGCGGTGGCCCTGACACTTATCGGCTTGCATTACTCCACGCCTCGTAGTGGCGATGGATCTCGTGGCTCATCGCATTCATGATTGACGGATACTTCTCTGAGTACCAGACTCATTGCCTGTGGGTTATTGCATTTATGATGTATGCTATGTCTAAATTAACAAATGCTAATAAACAGATTTCATAATAATAGAACAGGCACACCTTGGGCAGAAACAGTGCAAGCTTCTCAACTTCACAAGACAGGTAAAACTACGAAAGCATCAGCACAAGTCTTTGTCATCACAGGACAGATACAAATCAGGCAGCAGCAGTGCAAGGTTTACTTCCTATGGAAACTGGGACAATATCAGCAGTAGCAAAGCAAGCTTCCCTCTCTCACAGAAGGCAATACATGCAGTCTTCCATTTCCTGCAGAACAGATCCGGCAGGGCAGACAATTGCTAGCTTTCATTGCTCACAAAATATGTTCAGTTAAGGAATGAGTGACATATAAGTTACAGATAGATATCTGAGTGGGTGCATAAGACACTGAGGTGAATGTATAGGTGGATAAGTTTGTGAATATGCGAGTTCTGACACCATTCTTGTGTAGGTGATAGTCCAAGTCTGCATCCTGAAAGTCCTGCTGCTGTTATTTGGAGACCTGTTGTTTGTGTTGATTCTTTGGTGTTCCAAGTATTAATAAATAGCTGTCACCTAGTAGGTCATCGTCAATTGGAGCAGCCGCACCACAGTGTAACTAACTATGCTTTAGGCGGGCAGACATGTGCCAACCTTTATGAAAAGGTTTGGAGTGCATGCATACCAGGTGCTGTGCCATTTCAGGCTTGGAGCCACACCTGTTCACAATGGCAAGGACCGCCAGTGTTTCTTCTCACTCGAATAGGACATATATTAATTACTTGAGATATTGTAGCTATGTCAAAGGCCATACAAATTGGCTTTGCCAATGCTTGTTCTTGTGGTAGTTGATATTGGTTCTATTTTGTCTGGATGTCGGATGTTAGTGTGCTTTATCAGTTTCTTCCCCAATTCTTTCCGCAAGATGATTAAGTTGCTGATCTGCAGTTTTATATCTGCCACCGTTCCTCCTCCAAACTAAAAATCACCTTGTGTACTCATTTTTACCAAATACTGAAGTATGGGTCTTAGAGCCAACATTATTCAACATAAAGGTAGCTTGGTCGTACAAGAACTCAAATTCTCTGATTAGTGTATAATAGTGTGTGGTCACCCTAGCATTGTAGCCATTACCTAAAAGGATGGGTGCACTAATAAAGACACACAATTAATATAAGAAAGAGAAGCCAGTTTACCTCTGTACTAAGTCCACATCCACCACATTTGAACCACAGTGCTTGACACCTTCAAACAAGAGGTTGGGCTCATCGTGCTGCTGTGTCCAATGAAATGACGATAGGATGTTTGTGCAGAGACAGTGAGATCAGATCAGAAGCGACTAGTCATCCAAAGTGGCAAGCATATTTAATTATGGCACATTATTTATATATGATACAGGTGCTAAGGCATAAAAATGTACAGCAGGTCAACTTTAACAATGGCTATCAGCAAGTGTGTAAGGGGCAGTGGGTTTGTGGCTCTGTCACTCAGACTCTGCTGAGGCCAGGGTTCAAGTCAGCCACCATACATGACATACAGACATTGAAAATTGTTAAAAACCAAAACAGGGCTTCAACTTGCCATCATGCATCCTGCCATGCACACAAGTACTATACATAGGAAGAACAAAAGTCATTTTTGGAAATTCATAGAGCAGACACACAATGTGTCCCACATCCTCTTCTTGATAGTCTGTTCTTTGAGTAGTCACCAAGTTGGTTTGATGTAGAGATCACTCACTCAACTATCTTCATCCTTGGTGTACCCAATATGTAATGAGGGAGCTGTAATCCTGAAGAGATACCAAAGTTGTCTATGTCTTCCGGCATGACTTGTGAATTTATTTCCCATGTCTGAATGGCTTGTGACACAAGAAACTGTACGAGATCTGCCAGCAGTAAAGTGCACCACACATGGGATCGCCACCTCTTCACTCAGCCCTCATGCAAACTCTTGGTTACAGGTGCTGAAATGAAAAGAAGTATCTGATCATAAGACAGTGGTAAGCATCTGTTGTATGGAAAGAGGGAGCTGTGTGTTTGAAGGCCTAAGCATGACTTCCGGCTAGCACTGTACACTGATTGCCACGTTCTGTAATCATGCTGAAGCGTGTCATCTATCCTTAGTGTCGATGTGAGACCGCGTGTAGATTGAGCTTCCCTTTACTCGATGGTGCTGTTGTGTGATACCTCTTCCTAGGTTTGCAAACAATGCTGTGAACTTTGAACCCTATTACTTGATGGTGTGACACATGTTCCTGTGGTTGAAACCTATGCTGTGAACTATGAACCCTATTACTTGATGGTACTGTTGTGTGACACGTTCCTAGGTTTGAAACAAATGCTGTGAACTCTGAACCCTATTACTTGATGGTGCTGTTGTGTGACACTTGTTCCTGGGGATGAAACCTATGCTGTGAACTATAAACCCTATTACATGATGGTGCTGTTGTGTAACACTTGCTCCTAGGGTTGAAACCAATGCTCTGAACTATTAACCTTATAACCTGATGGCGCTGTTGTGTGACACCTGTTCCTATGTTTGAAACCAATGCTGTGAACTATGAGCCCTATTACTTGATAGCGCTGTTGTGTGACCCCTGTTCCTAGGGTTAAAACCAATGCTCTGAACTATGAACCCTATTACGTGATGGAGCTGTTGTGTGACCCCTATTCCTAGGGTTGAAAACCCATGCTGTGAACTACGAACCCTATTACTTGATCATGTTGTTGTGTGACACCTGTTCCTATGGTTGAAACTAACCGTGGGCAATGAACTCTGCTCTGCTAGCGGAGGTTTGCTAAGTACGCATTACATTGAAATCACTCCAACTCCGCCACATAGTAGAGTTATCTACTGCACCCACAACGCTTTAATAAAACAACTTTATCTTTACATGCTAAAAAGCATATAACCAATTTACAAAAGTGAACTCTGAAAAACACCAGGTAATGAGTGAGGTGATGATTTTGGGGTCACCCCTAACCTAGGGGGAGGGCAAGCATGCATTGAACACAAAGAGCATATCATGCTGAACGATTCGGTGGTGGTCCCATCCTCCTAGGACCACCCCAAGCAAAGTTATGGGCAAAAATGCAATGCCAACAAAAGGTCATTATGGGGCGAGATTCTAGAGTGCAATGAATATTATAGCATTAGCTCTCAGCTGAGCCCGGGAGCCTGCCCCTTGAGGAATGTTTTGATATTGGATACTATAATATCCACTGCACTCTAGAATATCGTCCCATAATGCTTTGCAGGGCCTTTAGTTGGGATTGTATTTTTGACCATAACTGTGCTTGGGGTGGTCCTGGGAGGATTGGACCACCACCGAATCGTTCAGCATGATGTGCTCTTTGTGTTCAAGGCATCTACTTGATTCTCTGCCTGATTTAGGGAGGACCCCAAAATCATCACCTCTCTAACTGTGTGCTGTATTTTCATTTTCACTTTTGGGAAATTACTAACTTCATTTTATTATGTAAAGATAAAATCAATTATTGTTTAACTAAATGCACTGTTTATTATGTTTTCATTTTCACTTTACATGTATTTTAGCATGTAAAGATAGTTGTTTGAAATTTTCCTAAAGGTATGTGAGATTTCTGTTTTATTAATCCGCTTTACATTGAAAACATGGAATTCTTGCATAAACTCTGGAGTAAGCTGTTGCACCCACAACCCTGCGATAAAACAACTTTATCTTTACATGCTAAAACGTATATAACCAATTCACAAAAGTGAGCTTTGAAAAATATCAGACAATGAGAGAGGTGATGATTTTGGGGCCCCCCTAACCTAGGGGGAGGACCAAGCAGATGCCTTGAACACAAAGAGCATATTATGCTCAACGATTGTGGTGGTCCCATCCTCCTATGACCACCCCAAGCAAAGTTATGGGCAAAAATACAATGCCAACCAAAGGCCCAGCAAAGCATTATGGGGCGAGATTCTAGAGTGCAGTGAATATTATAGTATTAGCTCTCAGCTGAGCCCGAGAGCCTGTCCCTTGAGGAATGTTTTGACTTTGGATACTATAATATTCACTGCACTCTAGAATCTCGTCCCATAATGCTTTGCAGGGCCTTTGGTTGGGATTGTATTTTTGCCCATAACTGTGCCTGGGGTGGTCCTAGGAGGATGGGACCACCACCGAATCGTTCAGCATGATGTGCTCTTTGTGTTCAAGGCATCTGCTTGGTTTTCTCCCTAGGTTAGGGAGGACACCAAAATCATCATCTCTCTGCTTGCTGTATGTTCTTTTTCATTTTTGTGAGATGACTATATGCAATTTTGCATGTAAAGATAGAGTTACTTGTTGTTTTTCAAGGGTATATGAGGATTCTGTTTTATTAATGGGCATGAAAAGGAACAGAGTTGCGAGCGGACTTCACAGAATTCTGCAGAATTCCGTGTGGTGGTACTCCGGAGTTTTTGTTCAATTCTGCAGAGTTCCATGTAGTAGTACTCCGCCAACTATGCCCACTCTTAGTTGAATACAATGCTGTGAACTATGAACCCCATTACTTGATGTTGCTGTTGTGTAACATATGTTCCTGGGGTTGAAACCTGTGCTGTGAACTATGAAACCTATTACGTAATGGCGCTGTTGTGTAACACATGTTCCTAGGTTTAAAACAAATGCTGTGAACTCTGAACCCTATTAGTTGATGATGCTGTTGTGTGACCCCTGTTCCATTGGTTGAAACCAATGCTGAGACCTATGAACCCTATTACTTGATAGTGCTGTTGTGTGCTGTCTCTGGACTCTATGCTAATGCTGTGCAGTGCACACCCTGTTACCTGATGGTGACACTGTGGACTGTCTCTGTGACAGATGAAGAACTGTTTGCCACACTGCATAATAATGCCACTGTGTGTTTCATGTCTCTAGGCTCATTGCTAGCACTGTGTCCCTACTTCCGATTACTTGATGGTGCTCCTATCCGAATACTTGATCCTTCTACTGTTCACTCCATGGGGCATATTCACAAGGGCATTGCACCAACTTTTTATGACACTCCAGGGGCGCAAGGCCCTGCTCCATATTTACAAAGCAGCGTTAAGCCACTTTGCGTGGCTTAACGCTGCTTTTTAAATATCGTACTGTTTCACACAGGTATCTGCATGAAGAGGGCGTGCAATGGGTGTTGCTGTGGGCATTCCACCACAGCACCCATTGCATTTTGACGCTGCCCCAGATTTACAAGGATGTGTAAATGATAGGCAGTGCCAAAAACTAACGCCACTAAAAAGGAGGTGCTAGAGTGGTCAACGAGGAGAAATACTTATATTTCTCCTTGTTTTTGCTCTAAGTGTGCTGCATTCTGCAGCACAGAGAAGGAGCAAATCGCCATTAATGATTGTTTATGTGCAGGAAGGGACATAAACAATAATCCTTGCAACACAGAAGCCCTTGCACCATAGTGCAATTGTGCCTGAGCTGCAGGGAATCATCCCTAAAACGCAGGCACTCTTACACCCTAGCGCAAGGCTGTCTGTGTTGGCGCTAGGCAGCTATTTTTAGCGCTGGCGGAAGGGAAAACCCAGGGGTGCACCGTATTCTTGTGAATACAAAGTATCCCTGCATTTTTTAAAGGACGCAGGCTGGTGCTGCTAAATTGCTTTCAGTGTCGCTCTTCGCCAATGTTTTGTAAATTGGCCCCCATGTCTCAATGCGGATTACTAGCATTGTGTGCCCCTCACCCCATTGCTTGGTGCTGCGGCTGTGGGCTACAAGCCTCTTGACTTCATGGCACTGAGAAGCATTTCAGAACACTTTAGTTGTTGCTGTCACTATGTGTTGTGTGCGTCTGGGGACTCTGTAGGCTAGTACATTGAAGCCTGCTAGTCCTTCAGCTCAAAGGCAGTGATATATGTGTAAAGTCCAGTGTATGGGTAGCACTCTACCGGGTTCGCTTACTCATGCTTACCGTTTGGGATATTGACTCGATTTGACAACAGTATGTCAGATTTTACAGCATCAAGGTACACGTAAAAGGTCTCAGCATTTTCCTAGCAAAGAACGAAGAAGAATGTCTTATTAGTACTAGTTCAAATAGTAAGGGCACGATTTTATTTCAGAGTAGAATTTTAGAGAGAGTTTTAACATTACTCAAATTTAGTTTTTTCTGCTTTTTCTTGCATGTTTGAGCAGGTATATGGAATACAGAGAGTGAATGAAATGTCAAAGAATGTCTATTTGTGTGTATGTGTTTGTGTGGAGTGGAGTGGAAGCCGGTAGATGGTTGTAGTTGGTGAGATGATGATGCCCTGACTGGAGCTATGTACCTGACACTGTACCAAAGGGGCTAATATGGAAATGTAGAAGATATCCTAATCTGCCTCACTGGCCCCTGAATGATCTTTGAAGAACCTTCTTCAAGACTTAACAAGTCGGTGAGGAGGTATTAACAGCTCTGCATGGTAATGCAGGAAAGATCCGGAGGAACTATAAAGGGGGGGCTGCTATGTGATGGAGGAAGGTCCCAATATCAGGAAGATGTAGTCTGGGATTGCCCACCCTCAAATCCACCAGCAACTGGTGTCAGCATGGACTTCTGAGAAGGAGGAACCCAGCGAGGAGGGCGAGCTGAGGACTGGAACACTTGCAGTGATTTATTGGATACGGTGCAGGAAGTAGTATAGATCTGCATTTGAGGAGCTGCAAGGAGAAGTGTCAAACGTAAGATGTTTGATGAACATTTGATAGACCAGTGGTAGCAGTTACTGTTACTGAGGTGATTAGGTAGAAGTGCAGAGACTGAGCAATATTTGCGGACTTCAGTCACTGAAGGTGAGTAAGTATCCGTCATAGGGAGGTGCTGGAAGAGTAAAGAGATTTCCTTTGATACATTTCAGACTACTGGTGACTGGACAATTGGAGTTAAAAGTACTGTGGTCTCTTGGGGAAAATACAAGATTTGGAAAGCTCTCTCATTGTCTGCCAGGTCTCAGTAATAGTGAGTGTGTTTTTTTAATGTCTTTTAAGTTGGGATGCATTTTTGAGTTTGAAGAGCATTAACTGGTCAACTGAACTTTCAAGGTTAGGACATTGTGCAGGTTGAGAACAAGGCCATGTGCAGGAGTACAGGAGTGGTCACTGTCACGGTCTGTGGTGTGCATCATCAACCATTAGAGTCTGTAAGAGCTTGTGTTAGTGTACTGGCACCTAGCAGCACTGCTACTAAGGCATATCTGGTTACTGTGTCATCCACAACACCGAGTAATCCCCAAGTCAATATAGCTTCAATGCCTTAAAGAGCAAAGACTCCAACTGTGAGAGAGCTGAAAGAGGCCATTAATAGTAAGTGAAAAAGGATTGTGGTGAGCATGTCCATGTACCATGTGGTTTCTGAAGAGAGATGAAAGCCTCTGAGTAGTCCTGAGACTGGATGCAGAATGTTTACATACCAATATGTAGAATTGTTCCAGTGGTCTAATAAGGAGCAATCCCAGAGAAAATGGTACTATTTATGGAAATTAAAGAAGCAAAATCCAGAGGGTGCTGTTTATTAGGGTAAGGTGGAGGGCGGACTATTTCTTGGGGTGCACCAGTTTTGGCGATGTGAGATTTTATTGTTTCACAGTTTTTAAGTGCCATGTTTTAGAATGAAACATTATTAGATTCATGCTGAATATGGAATTCTTTTTAGGTGCAAAGTGTACATGCTTTCCTTTTAATAGATACATTGGGAAGATAATTCATGCTTTGAAAGTTTGTTATGTCAAGTAGAAGAGTTAAATTGGCATTGTACATTTCTAGAATTCAAGTATTTGATGTTAGTTATCCAAGAATATTCTTCAATGGCTGCTATGTTAAGTCATGAACATCACCGCGTTTATCACCTTCCGTGCTCAGGCACGCAGAAGGCTATTCCATTTTTTCAATGCCTGGAGGGGAAAACGACTGTCCCCCACATCTTCCCTTTTATAGCAAGACACCCGGAGCTTAGCACCATCAGATGATCTTAATGTCCTATTTGGAAAATAGGGTTGAATAGTATTCTGAATGCATTTTGGCCTGAACTTCATAAGCCTGGAGAGTAAAGCAGAAACTTGTAAATCGAAATTCTTATGGAAATGGGGAGGCAATGAATTATATATATATATATCTAAATAGATATATATATATGTGTGTGTGACTGTATTTAAATAATACACACACACCCACACACGCACACACACACACACACACACTCACATATATATATTTCACCACCATTGCCAGGTTTTTTGCTCTCTCATTCCTGCTTCTTCTGAAGCCCCGCCCACCCCAGGACCTACTTAATGCAGGCCGATGAGCGACCGCATTGAGAAGGCACCTGGGCTCCTGCCTGCTAGTTGTCAGCTCCTGTTTCTGGCACCAGCTTCTCTGTGCAGTTCTCTTGCTCATTGCAGCTCGTTGCTGCCTAATTTCACAGCTGCTGCCAGGCTTCCCACTCTCCCATTCCTGCCTCTGCTGAAGCCAGCCCACCCCAGGATATACTTAATAAAGACCGCTGCAAGACTGCCTCACTGGTGTGCCAAAGGCACGCCGAAGGAGAGCCCCTCTGTGTCCGTCCATGCCTGGACCATGCCCACGTGCCAGGAACACACCAGCCTTCAAGTTGCTACTGCGCATCTCCCAGTACCATGGTAGGACCTTTCACCTCCACCCACTGCAATCTCAACTACGACACCTCAAGCACAACACAACCACCACCAAGCAACCAATGCACGCCACCAAACAACCGATGCACAATACCACCCAACACCATCTTTCTGCTATGCTCCTTAACGTCCACTCACTACCACATGGAAGACAACTTCCCCCTCAACTCCCCAGTCCTTTTTGAAAGCCTCAGCAATCTCTGACTCACCCAGCTAGTCCATGGACCAACCCACAAAGCAAGTCATACCCTCAATCCAATCATCTCCTCCAATGGTGTTCAGACAAAATATCGATTGACACAAATATCTTGTTGGAAATATTTTTTAAATCAATATGAATTATTTAATTGATGATTATTTATGTTAAATGTATAATTAGTATTTTCTTTTAATTTACGTTTTAGGTGCAGGTTGTGAGTTTTTTAGGGGTAATGGTGGGAAGCAAATTAATTATAATGAATCAATAAATACTTTTAACTTAATATCAATTATTTAATTGATACTTATGTATATTAATTGTATAATTAATATTTTTAGTTTTAGGTGTGGGTTGTGGGTTTTGTAGGGGAATAGGGTGGGAAGTAAATTAATTATAATACATTTTTAATTATGATTGATTATTTAAATGATAATTATTTAAATAAATAGTCAAATGTATGTTTTTTGTAAGTTTGAGGTGTGAGTTCTGTGTTTTGTAGGGGTATAGGGTGATACGTTAATTAATTATAATTTATTATTAATTAATGTTTAATTACTTAACCCCTTCGCTGCTAGGCCTTTTCCCCTCCTGTGCTAAGCCCTTTTTGGGCTATTTGAGGTAGTGCGCGCTTAGGCCCCTGTAACTTTTTGACCACATTAGGTATCCACGCCAAATTTGCGTCCTTTTCTTCCAACATCTTGGGGATTCTAAAGGTACCCAGGGTTTGTGGATTCTCCTAGAGGGTTCCCAGAAATTAGTCAAAATACAGCAATTTTTTTTTTTTTTTGTGAAAAATGTGAAAAATGGGCTGCAAATGAAAGCTTCTGGGTTTTTCTCTGCAAATGGTATCAAAAAAGGGTTTGTGGGGCTGAAATCACAATTTCTCCAGCTTTTAGGGAATGACAGACTTTTGTTAGAAAACCAACATTTTTTACACAGTTTTGGCATTTTTCTGGGACATACCCTATTTTTGCTATTTTTTGTGCTTTCAACCTCCTTCCAGTTAACGGTAGAAAAGGGTAACAAAACAATAATGGATCCTGGAAAGCTATACATTTTTGAAAAGTAGACAAAATTTTGAATTCAGCAAGGGGTCATTTGCGTAGATCCATCAAGGTTTCTTTATAGAAATTTACAGGCAAATATATGAGAAATTAAAAATTTGTTGAAAAAAGCAGCCTCTTGAGTCAACGTTTTTACCTGTAACTTCTTCGAATTATGACATCTCTTTGAAAGCAATGTACCGTTACATCCGGTAGACCTTCCTGGTTGTGTGGACATATAGGACTTGTAGGTTCATCAAGAGCCCAACGAACCCAGAGTAGAAAAATGAGCAGCATTTTGTAATGTTTTTTTTTTTTGGTCCGGGTATATAGCAATTATTGTGGGAAAATGTATACTTGGAAAAATCGGTATGAAAGTCACCTATGTATTTCTGAAATGGGAACAAATTACAGAGTTCAGAAACAGTGCATATTTGCACATTTTCGAAATTGGGAATACTCATATTTGCATGACAATTATTGGTCATTTTTCAAAATGACTTTTTTTTTACACAATGTCTTTCATTTGGAAGGGAGAAATGCATCAAAAATCAACAGGTAATAACAGTAGCTTTACAAATTTGAACTACCCTAAGTCTCCCGAGAAAAATGGTACCTCACTTGTGTGGGTAGGCATAGTGCCCACGACAGGAAGTGGCTCAAAACCTAAGGTGAACACACCACATTTTCACACTGAAAATTTACACTTTTTTTGCAAAGAGTCTAGCTGTAGTTTTTGAACCCTAGCCCTGCCGGCACCTAGGGAAACCTAGCAAACCTATACATTTTTGAAAACTAGACACCCAGGGGAATCCAGGATGGGGTGACTTGACTGCCTCCCACCATGGTCTGTTACCCAGAATCCCTTGCAAACGTAAAAAATTGAAAAAAAAACCACATTTTCCCCACATTTCTGTGATGCAAAGTTCTGGAATCTGCGTGGATCCACAAATTTCCACCCACCCCGCGTTCCCCAAAGTCCTACGAGAAAAATGGTACCTCACTTGTGCGGGTCGGCCTAGTGCCCGCGACAGGAAACGGCGCAAAACGCAACGTGGTTTTGGAGTGAAAAATGACCCTTTTTTTGGCAAAGTGACTAGCTGTAGATTTTGTACCCTAGCCCTGCCGGCACCTAGGGAAACCTAGCAAACCTATACATTTCTGAAAACTAGACACCCAGGGGAATCCAGGATGGGGTGACTTGACTGCCTCCCACCATGGTCTGTTACCCAGAATCCCTTGCAAACGTAAAAAATTGAAAAAAAAACCACATTTTCCCCACATTTCTGTGATGCAAAGTTCTGGAATCTGCGTGGATCCACAAATTTCCACCCACCCCGCGTTCCCCAAAGTCCTACGAGAAAAATGGTACCTCACTTGTGCGGGTCGGCCTAGTGCCCGCGACAGGAAACGGCGCAAAACGCAACGTGGTTTTGGAGTGAAAAATGACCCTTTTTTTGGCAAAGTGACTAGCTGTAGATTTTGTACCCTAGCCCTGCCGGCACCTAGGGAAACCTAGCAAACCTATACATTTATGAAAACTAGACACCCAGGGGAATCCAGGATGGGGTGACTTGACTGCCTCCCACCATGGTCTGTTACCCAGAATCCCTTGCAAACGTAAAAATTGAAAAAAAACCCACATTTTCCCCACATTTCTGTGATGCAAAGTTCTGGAATCTGCGTGGATCCACAAATTTCCACCCACCCCGCGTTCCCCAAAGTCCTACGAGAAAAATGGTACCTCACTTGTGCGGGTCGGCCTAGTGCCCGCGACAGGAAACGGCGCAAAACGCAACGTGGTTTTGGAGTGAAAAATGACCCTTTTTTTGGCAAAGTGACTAGCTGTAGATTTTGTACCCTAGCCCTGCCGGCACCTAGGGAAACCTAGCAAACCTATACATTTCTGAAAACTAGACACCCAGGGGAATCCAGGATGGGGTGACTTGACTGCCTCCCACCATGGTCTGTTACCCAGAATCCCTTGCAAACGTAAAAAATTGACAAAAAAAACACATTTTCCCCACATTTCTGTGATGGAAAGTTCTGGAATCTGCGTGGATCCACAAATTTCCACCCACCCCGCGTTCCCCAAAGTCCTACGAGAAAAATGGTACCTCACTTGTGCGGGTCGGCCTAGTGCCCGCGACAGGAAACGGCGCAAAACGCAACATGGTTTTGGAGTGAAAAATGACCCTTTTTTTGGCAAAGTGACTAGCTGTAGATTTTGTACCCTAGCCCTGCCGGCACCTAGGGAAACCTAGCAAACCTATACATTTCTGAAAACTAGACACCCAGGGGAATCCAGGATGGGGTGACTTGACTGCCTCCCACCATGGTCTGTTACCCAGAATCCCTTGCAAACGTAAAAAATTGACAAAAAAAACACATTTTCCCCACATTTCTGTGATGGAAAGTTCTGGAATCTGTGTGGATCCACAAATTTCCACCCACCCCGCGTTCCCCAAAGTCCTACGAGAAAAATGGTACCTCACTTGTGCGGGTCGGCCTAGTGCCCGCGACAGGAAACGGCGCAAAACGCAACATGGTTTTGGAGTGAAAAATGACCCTTTTTTTGGCAAAGTGACTAGCTGTAGATTTTGTACCCTAGCCCTGCCGGCACCTAGGGAAACCTAGCAAACCTATACATTTCTGAAAACTAGACACCCAGGGGAATCCAGGATGGGGTGACTTGACTGCCTCCCACCATGGTCTGTTACCCAGAATCCCTTGCAAACGTAAAAAATTGACAAAAAAAACACATTTTCCCCACATTTCTGTGATGGAAAGTTCTGGAATCTGCGTGGATCCACAAATTTCCACCCACCCCGCGTTCCCCAAAGTCCTACGAGAAAAATGGTACCTCACTTGTGCGGGTCGGCCTAGTGCCCGCGACAGGAAACGGCGCAAAACGCAACGTGGTTTTGGAGTGAAAAATGACCCTTTTTTTGGCAAAGTGACTAGCTGTAGATTTTGTACCCTAGCCCTGCCGGCACCTAGGGAAACCTAGCAAACCTATACATTTCTGAAAACTAGACACCCAGGGGAATCCAGGATGGGGTGACTTGACTGCCTCCCACCATGGTCTGTTACCCAGAATCCCTTGCAAACGTAAAAAATTGACAAAAAAAACACATTTTCCCCACATTTCTGTGATGGAAAGTTCTGGAATCTGCGTGGATCCACAAATTTCCACCCACCCCGCGTTCCCCAAAGTCCTACGAGAAAAATGGTACCTCACTTGTGCGGGTCGGCCTAGTGCCCGCGACAGGAAACGGCGCAAAACGCAACATGGTTTTGGAGTGAAAAATGACCCTTTTTTTGGCAAAGTGACTAGCTGTAGATTTTGTACCCTAGGGAAACCTAGCAAACCTATACATTTCTGAAAACTAGACACCCAGGGGAATCCAGGATGGGGTGACTTGACTGCCTCCCACCATGGTCTGTTACCCAGAATCCCTTGCAAACATAAAAAATTGACAAAAAAAACACATTTTCCCCACATTTCTGTGATGGAAAGTTCTGGAATCTGCGTGGATCCACAAATTTCCACCCACCCCGCGTTCCCCAAAGTCCTACGAGAAAAATGGTACCTCACTTGTGCGGGTCGGCCTAGTGCCCGCGACAGGAAACGGCGCAAAACGCAACATGGTTTTGGAGTGAAAAATGACCCTTTTTTTGGCAAAGTGACTAGCTGTAGATTTTGTACCCTAGCCCTGCCGGCACCTAGGGAAACCTAGCAAACCTATACATTTCTGAAAACTAGACACCCAGGGGAATCCAGGATGGGGTGACTTGACTGCCTCCCACCATGGTCTGTTACCCAGAATCCCTTGCAAACGTAAAAAATTGACAAAAAAAACACATTTTCCCCACATTTCTGTGATGGAAAGTTCTGGAATCTGCGTGGATCCACAAATTTCCACCCACCCCGCGTTCCCCAAAGTCCTACGAGAAAAATGGTACCTCACTTGTGCGGGTCGGCCTAGTGCCCGCGACAGGAAACGGCGCAAAACGCAACGTGGTTTTGGAGTGAAAAATGACCCTTTTTTTGGCAAAGTGACTAGCTGTAGATTTTGTACCCTAGCCCTGCCGGCACCTAGGGAAACCTAGCAAACCTATACATTTCTGAAAACTAGACACCCAGGGGAATCCAGGATGGGGTGACTTGACTGCCTCCCACCATGGTCTGTTACCCAGAATCCCTTGCAAACGTAAAAAATTGACAAAAAAAACACATTTTCCCCACATTTCTGTGATGGAAAGTTCTGGAATCTGCGTGGATCCACAAATTTCCACCCACCCCGCGTTCCCCAAAGTCCTACGAGAAAAATGGTACCTCACTTGTGCGGGTCGGCCTAGTGCCCGCGACAGGAAACGGCGCAAAACGCAACGTGGTTTTGGAGTGAAAAATGACCCTTTTTTTGGCAAAGTGACTAGCTGTAGATTTTGTACCCTAGCCCTGCCGGCACCTAGGGAAACCTAGCAAACCTATACATTTCTGAAAACTAGACACCCAGGGGAATCCAGGATGGGGTGACTTGACTGCCTCCCACCATGGTCTGTTACCCAGAATCCCTTGCAAACGTAAAAAATTGACAAAAAAAACACATTTTCCCCACATTTCTGTGATGGAAAGTTCTGGAATCTGCGTGGATCCACAAATTTCCACCCACCCCGCGTTCCCCAAAGTCCTACGAGAAAAATGGTACCTCACTTGTGCGGGTCGGCCTAGTGCCCGCGACAGGAAACGGCGCAAAACGCAACGTGGTTTTGGAGTGAAAAATGACCCTTTTTTTGGCAAAGTGACTAGCTGTAGATTTTGTACCCTAGCCCTGCCGGCACCTAGGGAAACCTAGCAAACCTATACATTTCTGAAAACTAGACACCCAGGGGAATCCAGGATGGGGTGACTTGACTGCCTCCCACCATGGTCTGTTACCCAGAATCCCTTGCAAACGTAAAAAATTGACAAAAAAAACACATTTTCCCCACATTTCTGTGATGGAAAGTTCTGGAATCTGCGTGGATCCACAAATTTCCACCCACCCCGCGTTCCCCAAAGTCCTACGAGAAAAATGGTACCTCACTTGTGCGGGTCGGCCTAGTGCCCGCGACAGGAAACGGCGCAAAACGCAACGTGGTTTTGGAGTGAAAAATGACCCTTTTTTTTGGCAAAGTGACTAGCTGTAGATTTTGTACCCTAGCCCTGCCGGCACCTAGGGAAACCTAGCAAACCTATACATTTCTGAAAACTAGACACCCAGGGGAATCCAGGATGGGGTGACTTGACTGCCTCCCACCATGGTCTGTTACCCAGAATCCCTTGCAAACGTAAAAAATTGACAAAAAAAACACATTTTCCCCACATTTCTGTGATGGAAAGTTCTGGAATCTGCGTGGATCCACAAATTTCCACCCACCCCGCGTTCCCCAAAGTCCTACGAGAAAAATGGTACCTCACTTGTGCGGGTCGGCCTAGTGCCCGCGACAGGAAACGGCGCAAAACGCAACGTGGTTTTGGAGTGAAAAATGACCCTTTTTTTGGCAAAGTGACTAGCTGTAGATTTTGTACCCTAGCCCTGCCGGCACCTAGGGAAACCTACCAAACCTATACATTTCTGAAAACTAGACACCCGGCGGTTTCCAGGGAGGTATGGCTTGCGTGGATCCCCCAACGTTTCCTTACCCAGAATCCCCTGCAAACCTCAATTTTTGCTCAAAAAATCACTTTTTTAACACATTTTGGGGTGGGAAAGTAGTGGCATCACCGGGCTCACACAAATTTACCACCACCCAGCGTTCCCCCAGGTCTCCCGGTAAAAATGGTGCCTCACTTGTGTGGGAGGCCCAAGTACCCGCGGCAGGCAAGGGCCCCAAAGGTAGTGAGGCCACCTCAAGATGGCCTATCGCCAAACCACCTGGTTTTGCAAGGGGGGTCACTTTGGTTTTTGGCCCGGTGCGCGGCGGCCATCTAGGGAAACCTACCAAACCCAGGCATTTTTGAAAACTAGACACCCGGCGGCTTCCAGGGAGGTATGGCTTGCATGGATCCCCCAACGTTTCCTTACCCAGAATCCCCTGCAAACCTCAATTTTTGCTCAAAAAATCACTTTTTTCACACATTTTGGGGTGGGAAAGTAGTGGCATCACCGGGCTCACACAAATTTACCACCACCCAGCGTTCCCCCAGGTCTCCCGGTAAAAATGGTGCCTCACTTGTGTGGGAGGCCCAAGTACCCGCGGCAGGCAAGGGCCCCAAACGTAGTGAGGCCACCTCAAGATGGCCTATCGCCAAACCACCTGGTTTTGCAAGGGGGGTCACTTTGGTTTTTGGCCCGGTGCGCGGCGGCCATCTAGGGAAACCTACCAAACCCAGGCATTTTTGAAAACTAGACACCCGGCGGCTTCCAGGGAGGTATGGCTTGCGTGGATCCCCCAACGTTTCCTTACCCAGAATCCCCTGCAAACCTCAATTTTTGCTCAAAAAATCACTTTTTTCACACATTTTGGGGTGGGAAAGTAGTGGCATCACCGGGCTCACACAAATTTACCACCACCCAGCGTTCCCCCAGGTCTCCCGGTAAAAATGGTGCCTCACTTGTGTGGGAGGCCCAAGTACCCGCGGCAGGCAAGGGCCCCAAACGTAGTGAGGCCACCTCAAGATGGCCTATCGCCAAACCACCTGGTTTTGCAAGGGGGGTCACTTTGGTTTTTGGCCCGGTGCGCGGCGGCCATCTAGGGAAACCTACCAAACCCAGGCATTTTTGAAAACTAGACACCCGGCGGCTTCCAGGGAGGTATGGCTTGCGTGGATCCCCCAACGTTTCCTTACCCAGAATCCCCTGCAAACCTCAATTTTTGCTCAAAAAATCACTTTTTTCACACATTTTGGGGTGGGAAAGTAGTGGCATCACCGGGCTCACACAAATTTACCACCACCCAGCGTTCCCCCAGGTCTCCCGGTAAAAATGGTGCCTCACTTGTGTGGGAGGCCCAAGTACCCGCGGCAGGCAAGGGCCCCAAACGTAGTGAGGCCACCTCAAGATGGCCTATCGCCAAACCACCTGGTTTTGCAAGGGGGGTCACTTTGGTTTTTGGCCCGGTGCGCGGCGGCCATCTAGGGAAACCTACCAAACCCAGGCATTTTTGAAAACTAGACACCCGGCGGCTTCCAGGGAGGTATGGCTTGCGTGGATCCCCCAACGTTTCCTTACCCAGAATCCCCTGCAAACCTCAATTTTTGCTCAAAAAATCACTTTTTTCACACATTTTGGGGTGGGAAAGTAGTGGCATCACCGGGCTCACACAAATTTACCACCACCCAGCGTTCCCCCAGGTCTCCCGGTAAAAATGGTGCCTCACTTGTGTGGGAGTCCCAAGTACCCGCGGCAGGCAAGGGCCCCAAACGTAGTGAGGCCACCTCAAGATGGCCTATCGCCAAACCACCTGGTTTTGCAAGGGGGGTCACTTTGGTTTTTGGCCCGGTGCGCGGCGGCCATCTAGGGAAACCTACCAAACCCAGGCATTTTTGAAAACTAGACACCCGGCGGCTTCCAGGGAGGTATGGCTTGCGTGGATCCCCCAACGTTTCCTTACCCAGAATCCCCTGCAAACCTCAATTTTTGCTCAAAAAATCACTTTTTTCACACATTTTGGGGTGGGAAAGTAGTGGCATCACCGGGCTCACACAAATTTACCACCACCCAGCGTTCCCCCAGGTCTCCCGGTAAAAATGGTGCCTCACTTGTGTGGGAGGCCCAAGTACCCGCGGCAGGCAAGGGCCCCAAACGTAGTGAGGCCACCTCAAGATGGCCTATCGCCAAACCACCTGGTTTTGCAAGGGGGGTCACTTTGGTTTTTGGCCCGGTGCGCGGCGGCCATCTAGGGAAACCTACCAAACCCAGGCATTTTTGAAAACTAGACACCCGGCGGCTTCCAGGGAGGTATGGCTTGCGTGGATCCCCCAACGTTTCCTTACCCAGAATCCCCTGCAAACCTCAATTTTTGCTCAAAAAATCACTTTTTTCACACATTTTGGGGTGGGAAAGTAGTGGCATCACCGGGCTCACACAAATTTACCACCACCCAGCGTTCCCCCAGGTCTCCCGGTAAAAATGGTGCCTCACTTGTGTGGGAGGCCCAAGTACCCGCGGCAGGCAAGGGCCCCAAACGTAGTGAGGCCACCTCAAGATGGCCTATCGCCAAACCACCTGGTTTTGCAAGGGGGGTCACTTTGGTTTTTGGCCCGGTGCGCGGCGGCCATCTAGGGAAACCTACCAAACCCAGGCATTTTTGAAAACTAGACACCCGGCGGCTTCCAGGGAGGTATGGCTTGCGTGGATCCCCCAACGTTTCCTTACCCAGAATCCCCTGCAAACCTCAATTTTTGCTCAAAAAATCACTTTTTTCACACATTTTGGGGTGGGAAAGTAGTGGCATCACCGGGCTCACACAAATTTACCACCACCCAGCGTTCCCCCAGGTCTCCCGGTAAAAATGGTGCCTCACTTGTGTGGGAGGCCCAAGTACCCGCGGCAGGCAAGGGCCCCAAACGTAGTGAGGCCACCTCAAGATGGCCTATCGCCAAACCACCTGGTTTTGCAAGGGGGGTCACTTTGGTTTTTGGCCCGGTGCGCGGCGGCCATCTAGGGAAACCTACCAAACCCAGGCATTTTTGAAAACTAGACACCCGGCGGCTTCCAGGGAGGTATGGCTTGCGTGGATCCCCCAACGTTTCCTTACCCAGAATCCCCTGCAAACCTCAATTTTTGCTCAAAAAATCACATTTTTAACACATTTGGGGGTGGGAAAGTAGTGGCATCACCGGGCTCACACAAATTTACCACCACCCAGCGTTCCCCCAGGTCTCCCGGTAAAAATGGTGCCTCACTTGTGTGGGAGGCCCAAGTACCCGCGGCAGGCAAGGGCCCCAAACGTAGTGAGGCAACATCAACATTGCCTATCCCAAAGGTCGCCTCACTACGTTTGGGGCCCTTGCCTGCCGCGGGTACTTGGGCCTCCCACACAAGTGAGGCACCATTTTTACCGGGAGACCTGGGGGAACGCTGGGTGGTGGTAAATTTGTGTGAGCCCGGTGATGCCACTACTTTCCCACCCCAAAATGTGTGAAAAAAGTGATTTTTTGAGCAAAAATTGAGGTTTGCAGGGGATTCTGGGTAAGGAAACGTTGGGGGATCCACGCAAGCCATACCTCCCTGGAAGCCGCCGGGTGTCTAGTTTTCAAAAATGCCTGGGTTTGGTAGGTTTCCCTAGATGGCCGCCGCGCACCGGGCCAAAAACCAAAGTGACCCCCCTTGCAAAACCAGGTGGTTTGGCGATAGGCCATCTTGAGGTGGCCTCACTACGTTTGGGGCCCTTGCCTGCCGCGGGTACTTGGGCCTCCCACACAAGTGAGGCACCATTTTTACCGGGAGACCTGGGGGAACGCTGGGTGGTGGTAAATTTGTGTGAGCCCGGTGATGCCACTACTTTCCCACCCCAAAATGTGTGAAAAAAGTGATTTTTTGAGCAAAAATTGAGGTTTGCAGGGGATTCTGGGTAAGGAAACGTTGGGGGATCCACGCAAGCCATACCTCCCTGGAAGCCGCCGGGTGTCTAGTTTTCAAAAATGCCTGGGTTTGGTAGGTTTCCCTAGATGGCCGCCGCGCACCGGGCCAAAAACCAAAGTGACCCCCCTTGCAAAACCAGGTGGTTTGGCGATAGGCCATCTTGAGGTGGCCTCACTACGTTTGGGGCCCTTGCCTGCCGCGGGTACTTGGGCCTCCCACACAAGTGAGGCACCATTTTTACCGGGAGACCTGGGGGAACGCTGGGTGGTGGTAAATTTGTGTGAGCCCGGTGATGCCACTACTTTCCCACCCCAAAATGTGTGAAAAAAGTGATTTTTTGAGCAAAAATTGAGGTTTGCAGGGGATTCTGGGTAAGGAAACGTTGGGGGATCCACGCAAGCCATACCTCCCTGGAAGCCGCCGGGTGTCTAGTTTTCAAAAATGCCTGGGTTTGGTAGGTTTCCCTAGATGGCCGCCGCGCACCGGGCCAAAAACCAAAGTGACCCCCCTTGCAAAACCAGGTGGTTTGGCGATAGGCCATCTTGAGGTGGCCTCACTACGTTTGGGGCCCTTGCCTGCCGCGGGTACTTGGGCCTCCCACACAAGTGAGGCACCATTTTTACCGGGAGACCTGGGGGAACGCTGGGTGGTGGTAAATTTGTGTGAGCCCGGTGATGCCACTACTTTCCCACCCCAAAATGTGTGAAAAAAGTGATTTTTTGAGCAAAAATTGAGGTTTGCAGGGGATTCTGGGTAAGGAAACGTTGGGGGATCCACGCAAGCCATACCTCCCTGGAAGCCGCCGGGTGTCTAGTTTTCAAAAATGCCTGGGTTTGGTAGGTTTCCCTAGATGGCCGCCGCGCACCGGGCCAAAAACCAAAGTGACCCCCCTTGCAAAACCAGGTGGTTTGGCGATAGGCCATCTTGAGGTGGCCTCACTACCTTTGGGGCCCTTGCCTGCCGCGGGTACTTGGGCCTCCCACACAAGTGAGGCACCATTTTTACCGGGAGACCTGGGGGAACGCTGGGTGGTGGTAAATTTGTGTGAGCCCGGTGATGCCACTACTTTCCCACCCCAAAATGTGTGAAAAAAGTGATTTTTTGAGCAAAAATTGAGGTTTGCAGGGGATTCTGGGTAAGGAAACGTTGGGGGATCCACGCAAGCCATACCTCCCTGGAAGCCGCCGGGTGTCTAGTTTTCAAAAATGCCTGGGTTTGGTAGGTTTCCCTAGATGGCCGCCGCGCACCGGGCCAAAAACCAAAGTGACCCCCCTTGCAAAACCAGGTGGTTTGGCGATAGGCCATCTTGAGGTGGCCTCACTACCTTTGGGGCCCTTGCCTGCCGCGGGTACTTGGGCCTCCCACACAAGTGAGGCACCATTTTTACCGGGAGACCTGGGGGAACGCTGGGTGGTGGTAAATTTGTGTGAGCCCGGTGATGCCACTACTTTCCCACCCCAAAATGTGTGAAAAAAGTGATTTTTTGAGCAAAAATTGAGGTTTGCAGGGGATTCTGGGTAAGGAAACGTTGGGGGATCCACGCAAGCCATACCTCCCTGGAAGCCGCCGGGTGTCTAGTTTTCAAAAATGCCTGGGTTTGGTAGGTTTCCCTAGATGGCCGCCGCGCACCGGGCCAAAAACCAAAGTGACCCCCCTTGCAAAACCAGGTGGTTTGGCGATAGGCCATCTTGAGGTGGCCTCACTACGTTTGGGGCCCTTGCCTGCCGCGGGTACTTGGGCCTCCCACACAAGTGAGGCACCATTTTTACCGGGAGACCTGGGGGAACGCTGGGTGGTGGTAAATTTGTGTGAGCCCGGTGATGCCACTACTTTCCCACCCCAAAATGTGTGAAAAAAGTGATTTTTTGAGCAAAAATTGAGGTTTGCAGGGGATTCTGGGTAAGGAAACGTTGGGGGATCCACGCAAGCCATACCTCCCTGGAAGCCGCCGGGTGTCTAGTTTTCAAAAATGCCTGGGTTTGGTAGGTTTCCCTAGATGGCCGCCGCGCACCGGGCCAAAAACCAAAGTGACCCCCCTTGCAAAACCAGGTGGTTTGGCGATAGGCCATCTTGAGGTGGCCTCACTACGTTTGGGGCCCTTGCCTGCCGCGGGTACTTGGGCCTCCCACACAAGTGAGGCACCATTTTTACCGGGAGACCTGGGGGAACGCTGGGTGGTGGTAAATTTGTGTGAGCCCGGTGATGCCACTACTTTCCCACCCCAAAATGTGTGAAAAAAGTGATTTTTTGAGCAAAAATTTAGGTTTGCAGGGGATTCTGGGTAAGGAAACGTTGGGGGATCCACGCAAGCCATACCTCCCTGGAAGCCGCCGGGTGTCTAGTTTTCAAAAATGCCTGGGTTTGGTAGGTTTCCCTAGATGGCCGCCGCGCACCGGGCCAAAAACCAAAGTGACCCCCCTTGCAAAACCAGGTGGTTTGGCGATAGGCCATCTTGAGGTGGCCTCACTACGTTTGGGGCCCTTGCCTGCCGCGGGTACTTGGGCCTCCCACACAAGTGAGGCACCATTTTTACCGGGAGACCTGGGGGAACGCTGGGTGGTGGTAAATTTGTGTGAGCCCGGTGATGCCACTACTTTCCCACCCCAAAATGTGTGAAAAAAGTGATTTTTTGGGCAAAAATTGAGGTTTGCAGGGGATTCTGGGTAAGGAAACGTTGGGGGATCCACGCAAGCCATACCTCCCTGGAAGCCGCCGGGTGTCTAGTTTTCAAAAATGCCTGGGTTTGGTAGGTTTCCCTAGATGGCCGCCGAGCCCTGGGCAAAAAACAAAAGTAACCCCCCTTGCATAACCAGATTACCTATTGTTACTACAGCGTGAGAATTTAGGAATAATACTGCAAAGAAAATGTGGCAGACAATTTGAGGTTTACAGGACAATGGGGATAAAAAATATTTTTCAAATCACTAGAGAGACATCACCATGAACTCCCAAAGGTTTTCGACAATATCTACAGTTGGTGGGTTATTCTTACATGGAAAGTGTACCTTGGCAGAGAAACAAAAAAAAAAGATTCCTGCACAACCATCTATTCCTCAAACACACACACATACTGGTTGGATTTGGCACGAGGGCAAGTCATGGTTCAGTGTATTAAATTTTATTAACAAGAGATTTCACAAATATGAAATGCACTGTCAATAATTAAATTCACAAAAATCCAAACCAATGACTTGCAGCTCGTGAGCTGTAAAGCCACGTCAAGGCACCAACCGCTTTACAGGCCATTCACACACCTTTCATACGTGATACAAACAAGACCATTCGCACCACCAGGTACAAAAGCAACACAGTACAAAAATCACCAAAAAGGGACAAGGTACACCCTGCTTCAAAAAAACAAATATTACTGCACAGTCATCTAACCCGCAAGCACACGCACATACTGGTTGGATTTGGCACGAGGGTGAGTGATGGTTCAGTAGATAAAATTGTATTACCAAGTGATTTCACAAAAAATGAAATGCACTGGTAATAATTGAAAGGGCAAGAAACTGAACCATTGACTCACAGCTCGTGAGCTGTAAAGCCACGACAAGGCACCAACCTCTTTACAGGCCATTCATACACCTTTCATACGTGTGAGACATACAAAACCATTCACACCGCCAGCCGCGGGCCCATCACATAACAAAACTCACACCGGCACACAGCGCCATTCAAGGGCCCATCACTTTCACACGCCCACAATCCAGACACAGCAACTACACAGGCAGAAGGATTGCGTGGAGTGGCACTCAGCTAGCAGTGTGTGTAGTGACCAGCAGAAAGTCACTACTCACACACAGCCAGCCAAGCACCGGTCGACACACACCGCTAGCCAAACGCCAGTCCACGCACACCGCTAGCCAAGCGCCAGTCCAGGCACACCACCATCCAATCGCCAGTCCAGGCACACCGGCAGCCAATCGCCAATCCACCTACACCGCCAGCCAAGCTCCAGTCCACGGACACCACCAGACAAGCACCATTCCACACACACCGCCAGCCAAGCTCCAGTCCACACACACCACCAGACAAGCTCCAGTCCACGGACACCACCAGCCAAGCTCCAGTCCACGGACACCACCAGCCAAACACCAGTCCGCACACACCACCAGTCCACACACACTGCCAGCCAAGAACCAGTCCACGCACAGCGCCAGCCAAGCACCATTCCACGCACACCACCAGCCAAGCACCATTCCACGCACACCGCCAGCCAAGCACCATTCCACGCACACCACCAGCCACGCACACCACCAGCCACGCACCAGTCCACGCACACCGCCAGTCCATGCACACCGCCAGTCCACGCACACCGTCAGCCAAGCACCATTCCACGCACACCACCAACCAAGTGCCAGTCCACACACACCAACAGCCAAGCGCAAGCCTACACACACCGCCATCACATTTTGGATTTTTTTAGAAAAAAATAAAAACACAAACAAATCGCAAATAGATACAAATTTTCTAACAGAAAATCAGCAACTAAATACATTGCACTAACACCAACCTTGAAACAGAATCAAATTATCCAAAGAATACAGACCAGCCAGTTCACTTTACCACTCAAGAATCCTCCCAAAAATTTTTTCGCGTGTGGTACGCTCTAAAACAAGCAGAGAGACACAGTGCAGGATGAGAGGGACAATCGGGGCAGTACATACGACACTCCTTCCGCGTACCTCTTCGCCAACAGACTCTACATCTCCTACTGGGAAAATCTTTTGCGGGTGTGGGAGGAATGTGATCTGGAAAGTGGCGTTCTTTCAATCTAGCAACATCCTCCACCAGTCCAACTCTAGGAACACTTGCCTGTTCCACTACAACAAGGCTGCCTATTACAGACTCCTGAAACTTAACAAAAGTCATCGTTGACTCAGGGCAAGAATCCTGGAACACAACAAAAGCATTAAACATTGCCAAGTGGAAAAGATGGATAGCCAACTTCTTGTACCAAATGTAAGCCTTACGAAGAGCAGTGTAAGGTTCCAACCTCTGATCTACTCTGTCAACACCACCCATGTACCTATTATAGTCTAAAACACATACAGGTTTGCGCGCTTCAGCGACCTGACCCCAAACAGTCACAGGTGCAGTGCTTTCATCATGGATGGAAGTCAGCATGTAGACATCTCTCCTGTCTGTAAACTTCACAGCAAGAAGCTCCTGGCAACGCAACGCACTGCACTGTCCCCGCACAAGCTTTTGACAAACAAGTTCTTTCGGAAAACCTTTACGGTTACAGCGGACTGTGCCACAAGCAAAAGTGTCCACTTTGGCCAATTCCCTGAACAACCGTACACCAGTGTAGAAGTTATCTACATATAAATGGTGGCCTTTGTTAAAAAATCCTCTTCCAAGTTCCCAAACAATTTTCTCAGTCACTCCAAAAGTGGACGGACAACCAGGGAGGTTAAACCTAGATTCCTTACCGGTGTACACCCTGAAATTGGAGACATATCCAGTCCTACTGTCACACAGCATATACAGCTTTATTCCATAGCGTGCCCTCTTACTAGGAATGTATTGCCTAAAAACCAAGCGGCCCTTGAACAACACCAAAGACTCATCCACTGCAATTTCTCTACCAGGGGCATAAATCTCAGAAAATCGATCAACAAAGTGATCAAGGACAGGCCTAATCTTAAAAAGACGGTCACAATCAGGGTGATCTCGTGGCAACGCTAAACCATTATCTACAAAGTGCATCATCCGAAGCAGAAGCAAATACCTGTCACGACTCAT
This sequence comes from Triturus cristatus, assembly GCF_964204655.1. Taxonomy (NCBI): domain Eukaryota; kingdom Metazoa; phylum Chordata; class Amphibia; order Caudata; family Salamandridae; genus Triturus; species Triturus cristatus. The sequence goes on along the minus strand of NC_140586.1, from coordinate 829,482,923 downwards.
GACTGCCGGAAAAATAGACGTTGCCATCAAGGGACTGCTAGACCAATATGAAGCCAATGATGGCTTCCTTAGCAAGCCCATCAAAAAAGTTAAACCCAAGAACTTCTTCATCTCTTCAACATTTGTGGGAGTCCACCGGGTAGCTCTAGAGTGTGGCTTAAGACTGGCACTGTTGTCCCTCAAAAACTGTTCGGCATACAAATTAGTCTGCTCAACAATCTCTGCCAAAAACACATCGTCCATAAACAACTGAAAAAAATTTACAGGCAAAAAGTTCTCGGTATTCACTCTAGACCCTGGAACACCAGTAAACTCAGGAAATTCCGGCTGCACCATGCCAGGGGCAACCCAGAGGTCATCACTTTCAACGGGAAGACTTGCAGCCCCAGCCTGCAGCCCAGATGTCTCTTGCCGCACTACACCAACGGAAAGGCTTGCAGCCCCAGCCTGCAGCCCAGATGTCTCTTGCCGCACTACACCAACGGGAAGCCTTGCAGTCCCAGCCTGCAGCCCAGATGTCTCTTGCCGCACTACACCAACGGGAAGCCTTGCAGCCGCAGGCTGCAGCCCAGATGCCTCTTGCCGCACTATCGGCACATCAGTCTCCTCCTCTAACACAGGCACTTCATCCGCACTAAGAGTATCTTCATCATCCGATGACCCCATACGGAGAGAAAACTCACTGCCAGAATCTTCCCCTGCCCCCTCTCCCTCAGAAGCAGAGTCAGTCTCTGACCCAATATCAGAGGAAGACTCAAACAGCAAACCAACAACCTGCTGAGCAGTCATCCTGCGGCTAGCCATTATACCTACTAAGATGGAAGACTGCACAAACAAGTCAACAACAACCAACAATGTGCACACCAAGTAAGTAAAGAATTGTGTACCTTTATCACAAAGATCAATGTACTCAAAAACTATACAATCCAATTACAAGAGACAGCTGCACTCACCAGAAATAAACTCTGCAGTGACACAGCAAAGACCAACGATATCAAACTAGAAAGAAGAAAAAAAAACAAATTACTCACAAGACAACAAAATACACATCGAGCACCAATGCAAAAAGTTTTTGACACTCAAAAACCAAACATACTGCTATTATTACACCATTTGCAAAAAAAAAACAGGCAGAGAAATCAAACACATTTACATTGTACAAAAATAAGTCTCTTACCAAACTACACAAACAGCAGAACCACCAGCCACAAAACGGCAACGTGAAAAGAAGAAAAGCCTTCACCTAGAACAAAAAAGTAAACAAAAAAAAAACATTACAATTGGAAATCACAAAAAATATAACAATAAACATTCTAACATGCTATGTCACTACCCAAATGGTCAATCGGGTTGTGTGCCAGGTGGGGCAGAAAACAAATTGCACCCTGGAAGCGAGGGGTCACTTCTATTTTTATTTGAACTAATTCCCTGGGGTCTAGTGGGCTTTTCTGCCCCCCGTGGGAGCAGAAACGGCGAAAAAATAAAACCGATCCCCCGGGCAGAAAAGTCTTCAAAAAATTTAGGGGCCCAAGGAAGCGACCCTTGCCCAAGGGGTCGCTTCCTACAATAATATTTATATCCCTGGTGTCTAGTGGGCTTTTCTGCCCCCCCCCCCCCAGGAGCAGAAATGGCAAAAAAATAACACCGATCTGCCCCCAGTGGGGGCAGAAAAGTCTTCCAAATATTTAGGGGCCCTAGGAAGCGACCCTTGCCCAAGGGGTCGCTTCCTTCATAAATACTGATATCCCTAGTGTCTAGTGGGCTTTTCTGCCCCCCCCTGGGAGCAGAAACGGCGAAAAAAAAACACCGATCTGCCCCCAGAGGGGGCAGAAAAGTCTTCAAATAATAAATGGCCCCAAGGAAGCGACCCTTACCCAAGGGGTCGCTTCCTACATAAATACTAATATCCCTGGTGTCTAGTGGGCTTTTCTGCCCCCCCCTGGGAGCAGAAACGGCGAAAAAAAAACACCGATCTGCCCCCAGAGGGGGCAGAAAAGTCTTCAGATATAAATTGGCCCCAAGGAAGCGACCCTTACCCAAGGGGTCGCTTCCAACATAAATACTAATATCCCTGGTGTCTAGTGGGCTTTTCTGCCCCCCCTGGGAGCAGAAACGGCGAAAAAAAAACACCGATCTGCCCCCAGAGGGGGCAGAAAAGTCTACAGAATAATAATTGGCCCCAGGAAGCGACCCTTACCCAAGGGGTCGCTTCCAACATAAATACTAATATCCCTGGTGTCTAGTGGGCTTTTCTGCCCCCCCTGGGAGCAGAAACGGTGAAAAAAAAACACCGATCTGCCCCCAGAGGGGGCAGAAAAGTCTACAGATAATAATTGGCCCCAGGAAGCGACCCTTACCCAAGGGGTCGCTTCCAAAATAAAAAAAAACACATCCCTGGTGTCTAGTGGGGCATCCCTGCTCCACGATCGCGACGCTGTGCGCGATCGTGGAGCAGGAATGCCCTGTATTGAGACATCAGGGGAGAGGAAATACTCTTTCCTCTCCCCCGACGCCTCAATACACTCTACAAGGCCCCCGCCACCCCACCGGAGCAAACACCACTCACCTTCCTCTATGGACGCCTGGAAGCAAATGGCTTCCAGGCGTCCGAGCACTTCCTGATGACGCCAGCGCGCGCTGTGCGCGCTGACGTCACCAGGAAGCGTGGGGGGGCTCGGGGGTGGCAGCGGAAACTCTTCCGCTGCCATCCCCGTCTGTGGGGGCACGATCGGTGCCCCAGGGGGGGAGCGCCAGCGCTTCCCCCAGGGGCTGTCCTCATGACGGAGCGGTTCCGTCATGAGCATAGCCCAACTGATGCTCATGACGGAACCGCTCCGTCATGAGCATCCAAGGGGTTAATTGATAATAATTAATGTTAATTGTATACAAATATTAAGTTAAATTTAAAGTGGGTTGTGGATTTTGTATGGTTTTAGGGTGAGATGTGAATTAATTATAATTATTTTTATTATAAATATTATGCAAGTTGTGTAATTTATATATTTTCGGGGGTATTTTGTGGTTTTTGTATGGGTAAAGGATGTGTAGAAAATTATAATAATTATTAAATATTGTTAATTTTTAATAATTGTTTAAATGCTAATTATGTAAATATGTAATTAAAATATTGATTAGGTTATTTGTGTGAGTTGTATTTGTAGGGGCAGATGGTGGGAAGTTAATGAAATATAATTAATTTATTATTAAGTTATTATTAGTTACTTAGTAATATTAATTGTATAATTGATTATTGAGTATGTAAATTCTTTAATTCATGTTTTGTTTAAATTTATATATTAGATGTGGGTTGTTTGTTTTGTGTGGATAAAGGGTGGAAAGGCAATTAATAGTTAATTAGTATTAATATTTCAGTAGATATTTAATTATGTAAAAAGTGTAAATTTAAATTTCAGATGTGTGGTGTGTATAGAGGTATAGGGTAGAAAGTTACGTGTCTATATATATATGTATATGTATGCATATATATATTTATGTATATATATATATATATATAAATCAGAAAGTATTGGAAATGTATTAATCACTGATCATAACACAATAGTATATGAAGAAATAGACTTTAAGAAGTTCATACCATATGCGAACACACGTCACAAAGCAGCTTGTCCAACCACAACATCCGCCTTCTGTCATGCATCCAGGCAGTAATGCTTCGTGTGTGAAGGTATGGGCGTTCGTCCATATCGCTGCCCTGCAGATGTCAGGCAAGGACACTCCAGTGACCATGGCGGAGGAAGCTGCCACCTTGCACATGGATTGAGCTGTGATTTTGGTAGCCAGAGGGCGGCCAGCCCTCTCATGACAGAAGAGAATAGTTGATAAGACCCAGCGAGCAATCGATGCCCATGTTATAGCCTGACCCTTCCTGGGGGCAGAGAAGGCAATGAGCAACTGAGTAGATTTTTATAAAGACTGAGTCCTTTGTACAAACAACGTTTAATGTCCAGTGAATGGAGTGTTCTTTCAGCCGGCGAAGATGGAGAAGGAAAGGAGGGTAGAATCACTGGTTCATTTAGATGAAACGTGGAAGGTATCTTAGGAATAACAGAAGGATTGGTACGAAGAATTAATCTATCCTGATGAAACTGCAGGTAAGGCTCTCTTGCAGTAAAGGCTTTGAGTTCACTAATGAATATAGCTGACGTGTTGGCCAACAGGAAAGCAACTTTACATGAAAGGTATTTTAAATCACATTTGTGTATTGGTTCAAAGGGAGACCTCATAAGCTGTGACAGCACAAGGCTTAGTTGCAATAGCACTGGAGGAGGTCTTATCGGAGGGTAGACCCTGAAGAGACCCTTCATAAACTCCTTCACAAGCCTGTTAGACCATAAGTATAAGTGACCAGAACATCGTCTGTATCTGGATATTGCTGCCAAGTGCACCCTGATGGACGTATGTGCCCGGCCAGATTTGGCCAGAAACAATAGATAGTGCAAAATGTCCTGAGGAGGCAATGAGAAAGGATCACAAGAGGGCTCGAAACACCATGAGCAAAATCGTTTGCATTTGGTCGAGTAGCATTTGATCGTAGAAGGAGCTTGGCCTTTCTGTAGTATTGCTTGACATTCCTCAGGAATTGCTAGCGCTCCAAATTCTGTGTGATGAGGAGCCAACCTGACAAGTGAAGCATGTGAACTTGTGGATGAACCACTTGGCCCTGGTTCATGGACAGGAGATTCTCCTTCGGCTGGAACAGGATTGGAGAAGACTCTGATAGGGGATTCAGCTCTGATCTGCTGCAAAACCTTTAGAATGAGAGGAAATGGAGGGAGTGCGTAAGCAAACGTTCCCTCCCAAGAGAAATGGAAGCCGTTTCTTAGAGAGCATGGCTGAGGAAACCTGCTGGTGTAGAACCTGCATTTTCTGTTGAGAGACGTATTGAACAGAACTAGGGTTGGAAACCTCCAACGGCGAAAAAACCCTTGCAGCTGATTATTTTTTAGCTCTCACTCGTGACATTGTTTGGTGTCTCTGCTGAGGGAGTCGGCCCATTCATTTTGGACTCCTGGTACATGTTGAACTTGTATATGTATCAGCCATTCCCAGATTAGCTGAGCCAGGACTGAGAGGGCTTGAGATCTTGTCCCACTTTGTTTGAGCAGATAGAACATGGTTGTGGTGTTGTCCGTGCGAACATGGATCGACAAATTCCTGATCCGTGGCAAGAAAGCCTGGAGGCCCAGAAACACTGTTTTTAGTTCCAACAGATTTATGTGACACTGCGCTTCCTCAGATGACCCCTTACTGTGAATCTGAAACTCCTGTAGGTGGCTTCCCATCCGTCCACTGAACCGTCTGATGACATTACCAACTTCGGTTTGGCGTAACGAAGGATAGACCTTGAGGAAGGTTGTCTCTGACTGCCCACCAGGACATTGCTGAAGTCATCTCTGGTGTGATTGAAATGATGTCTTTGAATGAGCCCTGAGATTGAGTCCATTGAGCATCAAGCTGCTCCTGAAGAAGTCTCATCTGTTGGCGGCAGTGTGGGATGAGTGGTATGCAAGATGACATCAAACCTAGCATTGACTTGTATGTCCTTAATAATTGTTTTGCGGATAGGGATTGCAGTGTCTTTTGAAGGCATTAAATCCTTTCTTTTGTGGGGAAGGCTTTTGAAAGTGTGGTACCCACAGTTGCTCCTAGGAACACCAGCGACATAGAAGGAATGAAAGAGGACTTTTCCCCATTGAGTTTGAGCGAAAGAGCTGGACACAGGTGTCCACAGATCTTCGGAAGGCTTCTAAGGATGGAGCCTTGACCAACTAGTCGTCCAGGTAAGGGAATACCTGGTGACTGGATCACCGGAGAAAGGCTGCCACTGGTGCCAAGCTCTTTGGTGAAGACTCTTGAAGCCGACTTTAACCCGAAGGGTAGCACTTTGAATTGGTAATGGCACCCTGCCACCTCGAACCTGAGAAAACGTCGATGTTTTGGATGGATGGGAATATGGTAATACGTGTCCAGAAGATCGAGGGAGGACATATATAATTCCCCGCATCCATGCAAAGCAAAATCTCCTGGAGCAACAACATCCTGAAGCATTGAATTTTGATTAACTTGTTCAGCAACCTGAGGTCCAGTATCTGCCTACACTTTCCTGTCTTTTTCTTTATTACAAAGAAATGAGAGTAGAACCCCGGAATGTGCTGACTGTGCGGAACTTCTTTGATTGCCAACTTGGAGAGGAGCTGTCTGATTTCCCTCTTTAGAACTGCTAGATGACGATGAGAAGCTCTTTGCTGAGGTGAATCCGGAGGCTGTTGAACAAATTCCAGGGTGTGACCATGGCGGAATACGTCTAACTCCCATTTGTTGGAACATATAAGCTTCCACTAATTGATGAATTTGGAGCGAGCTGGCTGAATTGAAGTGGAACTACGGTGGCAGGGGCCTGTAAATCCTCATTGCCTCTTGTTGGCATCATGAGCTCTTCCTCCTTATCGATTGTAGCGCGTCATCCAATTTGCCGTTGAATGGCATATCCAACACCTTGCCTGAACCTATGGCAAAATGTTGTAGCCTTTGGCCACCCATGACGTCTCAACACAGCTGGCCCGCCAACTGTCTGAAGGTTGTCGATGAGCTGTCTAGAGCCTCATCAATGATCTTGGAAGAGGCTCTCTCTCTCTCCTACAGAACATCCTTTGCCTCCTTCTTCTTGTCCTTGTGAAGATACTACAACAAGGAACATATGTCAGACCACATTTGTTGGCCATATCTCCCGAGGATAGCCATGCTGTTGGAGGCCCTAATGGCGGTGGCTGCCAATGTGGAGAACCTTTTGCGGATGTTGTCCAGACAGCGTTCTTCCTTGCCAGGTGGGACTGCACATTTGAGATCTTCTTTGAGCAGCCTGCATAGTAACTGAGTCATAACCTGACCTATAAGGCACGCAGGAGAGTCTTCGGTGTGCTGTATTTTTTATCTAGTTTTGGAACAACCACAGGAATTGAGGCTGGCGTTTTCATTAACTTCAGGCACTCTTGCCAAAAGTAGTCCATGATGGGTATGGCCTGAGTAGAGTGTTGCGTAGAAGTTTTTAAATCATTAACAAAACACTCCGTCTGCGTAGCAGTCATAGAGAGATCGAAGTGCCTTGAAGTGCGTTCTAGGAGATCGTGGAATCCAACGATATCTACTGGTAGAGAGTCGGCTATAGGCGGGTTAGGCAAGGGCGGAGTAGGGGCCATGTAATCACCCCATTCATCATGGACATCTGGATCCAACTGCAGCTCCCTTTTTCTAGCTGCTGATCATCACTGTCCTGCACCTGAACAGGAATTTCCAAAGGTGGCGGAACATTTTTTATTCTTGGAAGCAGAGGCGCAGCCAGTGGCACAGAAATAACAGCAGGGGCCTCCAGGTAGGTGATGGCTGTGGAGCAGAGTTTGCCTCAGGAAAATGCTTATAGTAGTCATGAAGCATCATACGAAGGTTGGAGACCAACTAAATGGTAATATTCATGGAAGGCTCTTGTGCATGATCCTCCTGTTCTTTGTATGGATAGTGCTCTTGAAATGTGTCCAAAAATTGATCGATGGGACGCCCTGCATCAGAGGAGGATTATTCATCCTCTAAATAAGCAGATGGATCATCTAGCACCTCATCCTCCCAAGTCCTGTCACTTGACTCTGAGCTGTGAGGGGAAGTATGCATGGCCATACGGACCATCATCCTCAGATTCCTGGAAATCCATGAGACGAGTAGGAGGCAATGGAGATCTTTTTGAAAAGTCCTGTAGAGGGGTTGGTATCGCCTTTGAAAGCACAACGTCATTCTCCCTTGTCGACGGATCCATCAATGGGCTCGTCAACAGGATCACCAACACTACAGTCGATGGTAGAACCGTCTGTGGCGGCTGGAGAGAGACTTGCAGAAGGTGAGGAGACAAGCTGGACCGTCGATGGCGAAGCCCTCATTTACAGAGATGGTCTTACAACAGTTGACGACGGTGAAACCACCACTTCCGTCTTCGACGACGATGCCACCACTGTCGTTGTCTTGATGTTCGACGTAGTCAAAGTCGCTGATGAGACCGTCGACGGAGCGCCTGATTCTGTGGAGAAAGAATGTAGACATCAATTTCTTCGTCGACTGAGTCATCGACAAGCGGATTTTCACAGATGAAGAATCCCTGAAGGGTGTATGAGGCACTGACGGTGGGGAGGAGCCAGCTCTTTGGTGAGAGGAGGAGGGACCAGGCTGATCTTTTTTAACCCTCTTTTCTTTAGGCCTCTCTTTCTAGGTTTTTAAGTTTCTCTATGTGAAGTGGAAGACCCTTCTTCCTTTCCTTTCTTGGAGGAGGTATGGGGCTTCTCCTCACCTTCAGAGTCAGAGTCCTCAGCAACTTTTTTTCTTTGCAGCCAGAGAAGCAACATACCCTTACGATCCTTGAGGGTTTTTGTGGAAACAGCACAACAGTACTTGCATTCTCTGGGCTTGTGGTCAGCATACAGGCAATAAAGGCACTCTTTATGTGGGTCCTCAGAACACAGCCTGGACTTTCCACAAGTCTTGCAGGGCCTAAACAATCCTTTTTAGACTCAGACATACTGAAGAAAAATAGGTACTCACTCCTGGACAGCAGCTCAGAAGAAGAGATGGAGCGAAGAAATTAACTGCAAGCAGGAAGTTGAAAAGGGCAATAGTAGAAACACTGTGACAGAGCAGAGCTCAGGGAGACTCCCTAACATACAACATGCAGTAAGAAATCTGAGGTATGGTGGCCCTGCAGGGGATCGAGACTCTATGGTCAATGCTCTGATTGGCTGAAGTTTGGATGTTTTAAAACAATGATAATAGGCTGCTAAAGACTATTGAATTTCTATGGGGCTCCCAACATGACTCCCAACATGACAGGGGAAGATTCAAGCATGTAAATCTATAAAAGATACAATACTGGAGAACCATGATCTACAACAAATTCGATCCTCAGCCCACCGACTTGCACCTCCCGTGCCAACTGGACTCCTCCACCACTGCGAAACAGAAGATCAACAACTGGAAGCCCCTCTCAAACAAAAATTCCACCACTCTGATGAAAAACATCCACTCAGGAGCCCCCTCTGGCCTCTGCACCAACTTAATCTACAGCCTAGGAAGAACCATCATCTCCCCTGCCCTCATCACAATCATCAACTCCTCCCTAACCATCGCCACCTTCCCGACAAGCTGCAAAATGCAGAAGTTACAGCCTTGTTGAAGTAGCCATTGGGGGACTTCAACAAGCACTGCAACTACAGACCCATCTCACTCCTACCTTTCCCAGTCAGTGTCATGGAGAAAGCCATCAACATTCAACTTTCTGACCACCTAGAGCGCTACCAACTCGTTGACAGATCTCAATCAGGCTTCCGCCCCATCCACAGCACTTAAACAGCCCTCATCACAGCCACCGATGACAGCAGTAGGATCCTCAACTGAGGAGAAACAGCCGCCCTCATCCTCCTTGACATCTCCGCAGCCTTCAACACTGTCTCCCACAACACACTTGTCAGGAAGCTTCACCGTTTGGGCATCACCGAGCAAGCACTTCAGTGGATATCGTCCTTCCTCACGGGAAGAACACAACGTGTGATACTAACACTCTACACCTCACAACCAGCAAATCTCATCTGCAGGGTCCCTGAAGGCTCATCCCTCAGCCCAACACTCTTCAAAGTATACATAGCACTCCTCTCAGACATCGTCAGAACACACGGCATCAGCATCGTCTCACACGCCAATGACACACGGCTCATTCTCTCCCTAATGGACAGATCCAGCACCACCAAAACCAACTTCGCCAACTGCATGAGCAACGTCGCATCATGGATGAGAAACAACTGCCTCCAGCTCAACTCAGACAAAACCAAAGTCCTTTTCTTAAACAACCACTCCCCCTGGGATGCCTCATGGTGGCCATCCAAACAGGGCCACCCACCCAAGCCTACTGATCATGCCAAGACCCTCAGGATCATCCTAGATTGAATGATGATGCAATAGAATGTTTATGTGTTGGTCAGGGGAAGCCTATAGATCATTAGAGTTGGTGGCAGTGGCGGCTCCTCGGCTCACGCGGAGGAGCGTCGTCATACTGCTCTTTGAGCAGTTCAAAAAAGAAAATCAAAATGAGAATAACAAGATGTATTATCATTTTATTTTTCCTTGCGGGACTCGTAGTCAGGTCGGGTTGGGACAGGGTGGGGCTAAGCTCGCCAGAGTGAGGAGTGGTTTGCACTCCGTAGGTGCGCACAACTGTTTGGCAGGCTCTCTGGTGCTGGCCAAACAGTCATGCACACTTAGCATGTTCTCCACCTGGCTGTGTTGCACAGCCCTGTTGGAGAACATGCCCAGGCTCCCAGGCACTGCCTCAGGTTCCAAATTGGCCGCTCAGAAAAATCATGACGCTGCGTGATTGGCTGGGAGAGTCTGGGAGCCTGGGTGCTTCCGTTCCTGCTGCAGTGCCGAGTGAGGACGCAGGAGAGGCAGAGGCTGAAGGTAAGTTTATTTAATACATTTTTTCTCCATGCTCAACCCCCGTCCCGTTCCAATGCAGCCACCACTGCTTGGTGGTAAGACCAAACCCTGACTTGAGTTATGTAATAGAGGCTGTACCTGAAGGCTAAACATGTAACTAAAGAAAATACCTTTCTCTACCTGACTGGCTCCTGATTCATCCTTAAAGGACTTTGTTCACCACTTAACACAACTTTGGGAATTAACTGTATAAAAAATTATGTGCTGATCAGAAACAGAAATACTTTATAACAGTTATGTCAAAAGGTACATAGGGACGTAATGGTGGATGGTCACAGGAAGCCAGTGTTTGGGACCAAAATTGAAATATATTCTATGAATACAGCTGTTACATCAACAATATGCAGGGGTGCATGTAATACTATACTTTGTAGTGACAAGACAAAAAGGAGGCCACCTCAGAGGAAAAGTGCAAGGGGTGACAATATTAAAACTCTGGAGGATACGTAGGGGAGTTTAGGAGGTGATGAGATAGTGTTGGATTAGTGATCTGTAAGGCCCTGATTGTGAGTGGGCTGGAATGTTCCGAAACCTGTGCAAGCCCCTTTTGGGGCACAGTGTTGGAATTCCCATTTGTGCAGAGTTGACAGAACCCAGTAATTACCTGATTTGATGACGTCCACACTGTTCAATAAATTTCAGCAGGACAACCTGCCAGAATTTAACAGGAGTATATATTTATAGAACTTATTGTGTAATGCATATTTTATTGGATTATGCACCAAAAGAAAATAAGTTACTTACCTGTAACTGTAGTTCTCCAGTATTGGAATCTTTCATAGATTCACATGCTTGAATCATTCCACGTCATTGAGATGGGAGTCCCCGGGTACATCAAAATAGCAATGCTAAGCAAATATGAAGAAGAAAATAGGCCAATGCCCATTTCAGTTTTTAACCTATCTCTATTTTCTTGTAAAAGAGACCAAAAATAAATCCTGAACCAATCAGGACCTCTCACCCTCTAGAGCACTCCTCTAGAACACTCCTAAGAGAACCTTAGAACCTCAGATTTTCACAGCACATGTGGAAAGATACACCCGCAAAAATCCAAAGGTGAGAATTACAGTTACAGGTAAGTAACTTATTTTCTGACTCCAGTATTGGAACTTTCATAGATTCACATGCTTGAATCAGAGTAGCTAGCGGCAAGTAGCACATTTTTCCTGTTATATCACTCTAATAGTGTGCTCCAAATTGTCAATCTGTACCATCATTCCCCAAACTAATAAATATAACTGCATATTTTAAACGTAACATAATAAGAACTTATAGGAGTAAAATATCAGAACATGCACATATATAAATACATACAGATAAAATGTATGCAGTCTGATAGCTGAAAGGAAGTAAGGGTGAACGAGAGAGTTCACCATCACTGGAAAAGGTTCCTCAGCACCAGGGCCAGCTCTAGGGCGGTGTGATCGGTGCCACCGCACCGGGCGCTGACTTGGGGTGGGGGCGCCATGTTCATCTTTCAAAAGCACCTGATGATGCGTACATTGACCCAGCAAATTCCAGACATTAATAAAAATGACAACTCTGGTGATTAATATTGTTCGTGGAGAAAGACCGGAGCTTTGTCTAGTAAAAGTTTTGAATCATCATAGTGCAGAGGGTTAATGTGGCTGCTGCATGTAAATTGCACGTAAAATATTAGAGCTATATATTTTTTGCCCAGTCTTTCGTTGTCCTAATTTTGCAAAAGGCATTCATTTGGGGAGAAATCAATTCTTAATATTAAAGAAACTCCCAAACAATGGTGCTACATTTTAAATTCTGAGTTTGTGCTTTTCCAGTCCAAGGACTCTTAAACTATATTACCTACCAGTAAGGATGACCTGGGACTCCTACTCCTTGTAGGCCTCTATCTTACGCAACCTTTCCTATATACTGATTTGCACAGTGATGATTGTTTCTGTGCAATGCGTGTGTGATGTAAAGTGTTCTGACATCTTAAAATGGTATGAATGGTGCTATAAAACTAAATGAATTTAAGAGACAGTGGTTATAGAGACTTGGGGGGGAATTGCCAAATGGTGGTAGTGAGGGAATCTGTTGCAAAGGTGGTCATTGGGGGCGTCAACAAACATTGTCGCACAGGGCGCCACCAGTGCTAAAGCCAGCCCTGCTCAGCACTGCCTGGCCTACTGCTACATCCCTCTGAGTGGCTGCATCCAAGCAGTAATGTTTCGTGAAGGTGTTGGTACTCTTACAGGTTGCAGCTCTGCAGATTTCCTGGATAGGTACTCCAGCAAAAAGAGCAGTAGATGTAGAGATTCCTCTTGTAGAGGGAGCACGCAGAGGTTTTCCTGCCGCTTGATGGCAATACTGCATTGCACTCGAGATTCAAAGAGCAATCCCCTTTTTGGATAGAGCACAGCACCTTCCTGGGCACACTGAAGGATACAAAAAGCTGGGTTGGTTTGCGAAATGTCTTTGTTCTTTGCAGATAAAATTTCAGACAGCACTGAAAATCTAGCGAATGAAGAGCTCTTTCTGCCGCAGTTGTTGGTAGTGGAAAGAAGGTTTTACAGATAAGAGGCTCGTTCAAATAAAATTCTGACTGAACTTTGGGGATGAACTTGGGATTAATATGAAGGATTACTCGGTCACCCCTAAACTGTATAAACGGTTCCTGTATTGTCAGAGCCTGAATTTCCCCAACTCTCCTGGCAGATGCGAATGCCAGAAGAAGGGCAACCTTCCATAATATGAACTTAAGGTCCGCCTTATATATTGGTTCAAAAGGAAGTTTCATGAGTTGTGACAATACTATATGGTGCTGAATAGGCCGCTCATGAACTGTTTAATGATCCTTTGTGACCATAATGATGGTCCTGAGGATGTCCTCCTAAATGGGGGATATAGCAGCTATAGATAGATTTTAATCGAGGCATGTGCTAATCCTGATTATTCTAATAGCAGAATTTAAGGAAGGATCTCATGAGGTATGGACTGCAGGGGATGGACATTTGAGTCCTGATACCATATACAGAATCTTCTCCATTTTATCCTGTACGTTTTATTAGTGCTCTGTGCTCGAGCATTTGAAAGAACATCCCTACACTCAGATGATATTTCTAGTTACTGAAATTCACAGTGGTCAGGATCCATGCCGCTAATCTAACCATTTTGGGGATCTGCATGTAGCACTTGTCCGTGGGACATTGTCAGAAGAGATGGAATGGGGCGCAGGAGAATAGGTTGTGTCTCTAAAAGAAGGTAAAGTTCTGTAAACCAATGTTGACGAGGCCACGATGTGGCTATTAGGATCTTTTGTCAGGGCTCTGCCTTGATCTTCATGAGCAACCGCAGCAGCAGGGGAATCGGCAGAAAAGTGTAGGCAAAGATGCCTGACCATGCCATCAAAAATGCATTCTCCCAGATTCCCGGTTGGTGATGCCAACTTGTGAAGTACCGCCATTTCTTGTACTGCGATGTCACAAAGAGGTCCTCTGTTGGCCTTCCCCATCCGAGAAAAATGCTGTCTAGTGTCTGTTGATGGATCTCCCCCTCGTGGCAGGATGATTTGAGCCTGCTTAATGTGCCTGCTGTTGTGTTCTGATCCCCCAGAAGGTGTTCTGCCATCAGAGAGATTCCGTTTTGCATTGCCTGCTTCCAGATGCACTGAGTCTCTTGAGAGAGGTGGAAGGATCTCGTGCCGCCTTGCTTGTTGAGATAATGCATCGCCATTGTGTTGTGAGTTCTGACTAACACAGTAGTGTTCCTTATCTTTGGCAGGAATGCCTGCACGGCCAACCTCACTGCCCTGAGCCTCCAGCAAATTGATGTGAAGATGCTGGCCTTGATACTGCAAACGTCCACTGACCTGGAGGTCTTGCAGGAAAGCTCCCCATCCAACCAGGGAAAATGTTAGAAAATATGCAATAGGCCGCGTTTAGTTTCAGCATTTGCTCCTCCATTTTGTATGACACATCTTCAGTGCACATCTGTTTCATGTATATCGCTACTTGCTGGGTTGCTGTTCAGGGCTAATCGAGATTTATGTCTTGACATTTCTTGGAAATCATGTGATTCATGCGGGACTACCCAGCTGCGCCTTGGTCTAGAGAGCGACCTGCCCTTTTTAAGGCTGCAGTGTCGAATACTGATAAGAACATGTTTGCCGCATCTGCAGATTTCTGTAAAACATGTCTGAGCTTGAGCTAACTGGAGAAAACCTGGTTCCAACCAGTCTGTTATCACCTTCCTGTTTGTTCACTACTATAAAAGTAGCCCTCAGATACTTTACGTCAGCTCACTCCTCTACACCCTACCGGGAGGCTGTGCGCACCTGTGCCCGCTGCAGTGTCTAATACATATTGCTTGTTATACTCTCCGTCTGACTACCTAGTTATTTGTCTGCGAGTGGACAGAGTGGTTTTGAACCAGACGAGATAGTCTTGCTGTGTTACTAATATTTTCTCGTCTCGACATATGGCGCCTGCACAGGGACCTCTTCGGATGATCCATCAGTCGAGTCCAGAGACAGACTGAGGCTGAGGAGCAGCGACCTGAGATGGCTGGATTACAGGGGCCCCACATGAGGAGACTAGTTTTTCACATCCGAAATCTGAAGTTTCAAACTGAGGCTCCTTGGCACTGGTTCATCCTGAAAGAGGTACTGAACCGGTGAGCTTGAAAAGAAGACCGTTTGGTCCCAGAAAAGGTGGTCGGACGGAGAGAAGAACCGGGAGACATTATCAGGTGAGTCGTCATTTGGTGTTATTTGTTTGATTAAGACCCCTAAGTATTGGTTTTTGGTAAAAGTCCTTGAGGCATAGGTCGAGTTAGATCAACATTTGAGGGGCACTGAAATATAGTTCAGAAATTGGGTGAGAAGTAATTACGAAAATGCCGTGTTTTAGCAAATTGCGTAGAAGTTTTACTAAGTGCTGTTGTTGTTGCTCAAGTGTGCGATGGGATGACAGTCAGCCAGTTCCTCTAGAGGGAATGCCAGCATGGGACATGATAAAAAGCAAACGTTATGATGCAGCATTAATTAATTGTCTGTGGCATAAAAACACAAAGAAAAACTGTGAATTGCAATGCCCGTTAAATGGGACATTAAATTTAAATAAAATAGCGTATCTCCCACAGTTCTTATTTGAGAAGAAAGCTCGTCAGGCAATCTTTGAGACTTTGGTAAAATGAGGTCCAGTGAAGACATCATAGGGAGCAGAAACAAATTCAAAAGCTGAAACACAAGTCGGTAATACAAAAAGCTCAAGAATATGACGCAGATAGAATACTGAACAACCTTGAATGTTACGATAGGGAGCATAGAATGCGAACTGATAAAACTTATGTCTCCCAGCCGTGCACTGAGAAATTCACAAGATGATGAGGTTATGGAACACTTGTCACAGACTACTCCAGTAGCACCACTGCCGTAGGAGCCCAACGCCACAGCACCCTCACACATAATAGATACCACCCCATTCACATATTCCCAGTCATTTGAGCATTGAGTGAAGTGGGAGCTGAAGACGGGACTGCAGTGTCCTCTATGGCATCTCAAGGGAAGGTGGAGAGGCAGTTTGCTAGAGGGATGGATAGGAGAATGATGCAGTTGAGGTCAGGTTTGCCTCAGCAAGAGAAGGATATAATAAGGTATATGTCCAACAATTGGATGGATTAAGATATCTACACCGTCAAGGACATTATGCAAACGGTGAGAGACATGACTTTGGTATCCAAAGTTATGCCATAGAGCAGAAGCTGCTAGAATAGAGAGAGCCTGGGAAGGCTTACAGAGGCATGGGGAATTCTGTCCGAAAGTGGTTTGAGAAATATGGAAACGAGCTAATGGGTGCCTTCATGCACCAGAAATTATAGAACAGGTAGTGGATGAATGTGTATGGCATTGGGAAAGGTATTTTAATACCTATCGAGAGGTCGAGACACCCAACACCTCACCTTTGAAAGTGAGGCAATTCCCTATGAGGGAAGTGCCTCCCATTCTGGGTGATCCTGTTGCAGAAGATGAGGCAGACAAGAAGAGTAGATCCCAATTCATTCATGTCCCTTGGAAAAGTAAAGAGGTTATGTCTATAAAAAGAGACCTACCCGACCGAGGGAAAAACCCATCTGGGTTCTATAAAGTACTTAAGATGGCAATTTCCATGGCCACAATGCCCCTAGGAGATGTTGACTTTTTTTACAAGAGCTTATTACCCACTGAAATATGGAACTCAATTAGGACGAACGATGACGCAACTACGCTAGGAAAAACATGGGACCAATTTGTTCAGTTAGACAAAGATAGACCAGCTGGTGCCCCCCCCTATACGCAGATACTGCTAAATTACCAGAACGTATTTTGACAAAATTACAGACTATCATACCTCCACAGACTATTAATTGGGATAAGTTAGCGGTTTGTAAACAAAAGCCAAATGAAGATGTGTCCGACTATTTTACCAGATTCGTAAACGCTTTTGAATTTAGTGGCCAAGACGTAGCAACGGAAGCTGGGAAAAGACTGTTCGTGGATAGATTTGTTGGAGGCCTGTTGAAGGAGATGCATGATAAGTTAGTTCAGTCGGAAAGTTCTTGGGCGGTTAAGACACCTGCAGAGATTCTGCATATGGCCCAGTACTATGAGAAGTGGAAGAAGGGTGAGAATGAGAGAGCGGAAAAAAAGACAAAAGAGCTGAAGACAAAGGTACCCTGGTAACAAGCATTGTGCGATAGGGGACGCTGTATGGCAAGAGGCAGGGAAAGAGGGTGGGGCTATTCAGCCCCACCAACAGGTCGAACACTAGGACTTAACCAATGTGCCTACTGCAAACAGGAGGGCCATTGGAAGTCCAATTGTCCTCAATTGGTCGAAGGAAAAGGTAAGTCAGTGCAGAGAGGAAGAGTATGTGGTCAGCAAGGGTATTCAGGAAACATGGGTTCAGACAACAGAAATGCAAACATTTTTGACAATAAGCAATACTACCATGAGGACTATTTTGAAGACGATTACTGTTAGGATCGCCACAGAAATAGTACTGGTCAGATTAAAATACCTGTTGACCAGTCGGTACCATGTGTGGATTTAGCAATATATGGACAGCCGCAGAAGTTCCTATTGGATACTGGGGCCGCCAGAACGCCAGTAGCTCACCACTTGGTCCCGGGGGCTCCTCTTTCTGAGCATACAAATGTTTCTGTGGGATTCTCTGGGATTCCTGTAAAAAGCCCCATTTCTGCAACCATGATGGCAGCCATTGGTCGCTTTACTGTCGATACTCCTTTCGTGTTAACAACAGATTGGGGTGAAAATCTACTTGGATTAGATATGTTGAAAAGGTTATATGCTACTATCAATTTCACTCCAGATGGGGTTTATGTCACCATGGGTGTTACTGATTATACCTCATGTATGTTTTCAAAACCAGACTCCTTGCCTCCTGAATTGCGTGCCATAAATGTAAACCTCTGGACAAAGGGCGACAATGATGTAGGCAAAATGGATATAGACCCTATTCATATCAAAATTAATGAAAATTTAAAATTACCACGTATACCTCAATATAAAATTTCAAAAGTAGGAGCGGAAGGTCTAAAACAGGTCGTGTCAGACCTACTCCATGCCGGCATAGTTAAAGAAATTACAGGTAGTCCATGTAATAGTCCTATAATGCCTGTGCTTAAAAAAGGACAGCAAGGAATGAATGATATGTATTGCCTAGTAGTTGATTTGCGAGCCATTAATAAAACAGTTGTTCCCCAGTTCCCCGTTGTTCCAGACATGAACACTATATTCACCATGATCCCTCCCACTGCGCAGTATTTCACAGTTCTAGATCTTAAGAATGCCTTCTTCAGTATTCCTATTGCGGAAGAGTAGTTAGTATCTTTTGGGGTTCTGGTTAGCTGGTCGTTCATTTACATTTTGTCGTGCCCCTCAGGAGTACACAGAAAGCCCTAGTATTTACAGTCAGGCTTAGAAGAAACAACTTGATAAAATAAGTTTGCCAAAAAATTCCACATTTATGATATTTTGCCTCCAACACTGAAGAAGATTGTAGAGATGACACTGTGTCCCTACTCTAGCATTTGTTTCAATTAGGGCATAAAGTGTCTCTTTTGAAATTGCAGCATTGTCAACAGGAGGGGAGTAGATGTATACATCCAGACAGGATAAAATTGATAAAGTCTATGCCCAGCCCAAAAACACAATCTGAAGTACGTGGATTCATAGGCATAACATCCTTCTGTCGCCAATGGATTCCCAACTTTTCTTTAATAGTTAAGCCTTTGATAGCCTTAACCACAAAAGATGCGTGAGAACCTTTGCCGTAAACCGATGAATGTGAGCTCTCTTTTGCACAACTGAAATCAGTTCTGTGCAGTGCCCCAGCATTGGGAAATCCAGACTACCACAAACCCTTCATTTTGTTTGTGCATGAGAAGGGGGGGTGCACACTCTCAGTTTTGACACAGGTACAGGGTGAGAAGAATAGGCCATGTGCATATTTTTCTGCAACCCTGGATCCAGTTGCTAAAGCTTTGCCGAGTTGCTTGCGTGGAGTGGCTTCAGCTGCAGCAGCGATAAAACAAAGTGAAGGTTTTGTGGGAGGTAATTATCTCACCATAATGGTACCCCATACGGTGGATGCTCTATTAAATAAGACACAGACACAGCACCTCACCAGTGCACGTCTAACAGGATATGAATGGACTTTATTTAGCCCCAACATCACCCTAAAAATATGCAATGTCTTTAATCCAGCTACGTTACTACCCCTCCCTTCTGACGAAGAAAAAGCTGCTCATAATTGTTTATTTACAATGGAAGAAGAGGCAAAGGGACAGGTAGACTTTGATAGACACACCCCTATCGGACCCTCAGGACGTTGTATTCCGCTTTAGGTGTCCGTATATAGGTTTTCCTGATACATGTCCTTATATAGGCACAATTTGCATTGCCCTTCTATAGGCATAAGATCCCAGTCCTTATTTAGGCATTAGCCATGCTATCCAAATACAGGCATGGTCACCTACATCCGTCCACCCCAACGTCACAACGAGTTCTTAGAAACCAGACCCATAAGCTCTTGGGAGTTCCCCTAGCACAGGATTATTGATTTCTCCAAGAACTCATTTATTATGCATGAACCGCTATTCCTTAAGGGTTCATTCCTGACGTCTTCCTCTGCCCGAACTTACGTCAATGCTAACATACCAAGGAACCTACCGGGTATAAATATACCTTTCCTTGCCCAAGCAAGTAGGAGGAGACCTCGACTTTAGAGGAGCCCGTGTCCCGGCCTGACGCACTGACAAGAGACGCTGTCATCCCTGCTCGCAGAGAATCCAGCTTCCAGTGTTCTGACTCCCTTTGCGGGGTGTTAGAGTTCGAGACCCAGAAAGAGATTCCCACCTCTCTCATTCTCAATGTATGTAGTTGACTAGAACCTAGAGGGACTCTTGGCAAACCAGACTTGGCATACTAAACTTAGCATACCATACTATAGCACACATCACCTACTTCTTACCTTGCACTACACTTAGGTTAGGTACACTGGGGTAGAACTAGTTAGAGAAGCATCTCATGAGTACTCGCATTTTTAGCTTATGTTATTTATGTATATGAATATATGTGTCATAGCTAAAATATAATGCTAGCGCAGTATTATTTCCTTCTACTGCTTACGCTGTACATAATATATCTCGCATACTGTCTTACGATTGTAACAGCTCATATCTCTTACACGGGAAACAAGACTGTTCAATAAATCATTTTATTGAAACGCCCGTCTATTCTAACTGTGTAACTCTGAAGAAACTAAGCATGCACGATTAGCTCAGTGAAACTGTTATCTGTTGTTTCCATGATTCTGAGAGTGTTCCGATTCTATTGGGAAACAAAGTTGACATGTTTATTCGGTTGCCAGAAACTACTCCCTTCTTGTTTACAAGGAGTTTCTAGTGGCCTCTGAGTTAGCTGGTACAAATTAAGTTTAATATACTCGATAGGGGCATACTGACCTCAGTCTTATGCCAAATCTATAGGGTATATTATTGCAATGCACAGAGCGTATTAGGGAAATAGTAACTACACTACGTGGCGCCCAATGTTTGGTAAGGCACTAATTTAACGCTAGATACTGATTAACTCAGTCGTACTTTTCTCAGAGATCCTTACTCACATACTCCATAAGACGTCTGGAGTGGGTAGGGTTAAGTATCCGCCAAAGCTGAACAGGACAAAAATCCTATATATTAGCTGTTTGGTTTGTTCAACGTTGAAGGATACAGTGTTCCAAAATATTGTGCACCTTATCTTTGTTTCCTTGAAACTTGTTCTACATTTTTCAAAAACGATGTCCCTGAACGGGGATACTAACACCGAGAACGGTGTGGCTGCAGCTAACCCAGTCGTAACAGCTTTTAATTTTACAGGTTTAAATGAAACCGATGAGGGTGTTAATAAACATCCCTCCAAACTTAAGGAGAGCCATCACTCTAAAACTTATAAAACACGGCCTAACACCAAGAGGTGGTAGAGCAGTTTTCGTGATAGAGCCACACAAATCCTGGTGGCCAACCGGGCAACATGGCGGACGCGAGCTGCTGAGGCTCCGACCGCAATCCCCTGATAATCCTGGTGGTGATCCTGTGAGGGGACAGGACGTGGCGGCAGGACGCGGACACAGAGAGAGGGGGCTGTGAGGAGCCCGCGCAGCCCAGCGGGCGGCGATTTCACGGCGCCAGGAACCGGCGCGGCTCGGCAGACGAGGACGTGCGCGGCGGCCTGAGAGGAGGGGCTGACTGCTGGAGCCCGCGCTGGCGCTGGACGGAGGCCCTGGGACGGCGCTTTGGAGCGGAGAGGCCTGCGGGCTGCGGACTCACAGCTCCTGGGGGCGCGACCTGAGGGGAGCCCTGCCGGGTGCTGGGGCGTTGCGAGGGGCCCAGCAGAGGTGACGTGAGGAGTACGGCGCCCCAGGACTGCTTGCTGGAGGCCTGCTACACCCTGTGGGGCGCCTGGAAACGGAGCATCGTGGAGCTGTGGCCTGCGAGGCTGAGGAGGTCCGGACTGCGAGGGGGAGCCTGAGGCCACGAACTGTCATCGAGACCTGGATGGAACGGTGAGCTGGGGCCGGGGGCCTGTGCCGGTCCCCCTGATGACTGTGAGCCACCCTGACTGGGAGAGAGATGTGCGGGGTGGAAGGCCCTGGTATCAGTGGGTGATCCACGGTCGCGCTTGTGGCAAGAAGCGGGCGCAGGAGCCTGGACCGGGGTGGCCTGGAGCTGTGCGCGTTGAGGGACGTCAGGCGGTGAGGGACACAGAGAGCCTGGAGGACCCGGAGGCCGCGATGCGGGCGGCCGCTGCTGAACCTGAGGCGTGGCATACGCAAGGGCGGACGACGCTCAGTGGGGGGCGCCATCTTGGGTGCGGCCTGGTCTGCTGGACCCTGCGGGGGTCGCCGACCGGGCACGCAACGGGGCCCCCTCATGAGACGGTGAGCCGGGGAGTGGAGAGTGGAGACTGAGGGAGTGGGACCCCCCCCCCGTGAGACTGGCTGACGGGGCTGGTACGACTGGACTGCCTGACGCCCCAGTGCGCATGAAGTCAAGACGCCCCGCGCCGGGGGGTGCAGCGATCTGCTAGCGGGCACCGGTCGGGTGTACCTGGCAGGGCTGGAGAGGGCCTGGACTGGAGGACGGGAAGTTGCCGTACCGGGGGACGAGTACAGTGGTGCGGTGCACTGAGGGGTGAGAGGTGATCGGTCCTGAGTGCCCCATCCGTGCGGGGGAATCTTCCTGGGGCGCTTCCCTTTGGAGCCTGTTGTCTGAGCGGGCTGTGAGGCGATTTCTGTCCTCTCCCGGTTGTTTGCGGCCTAGCGCCTGCACCCTCGGGGACTGAGGAGGGCTCCGGTGGTCGCACCGAACGAAGTATCGGCGGGACTGGAGGGCCCACGCCTGGCTGTGCCCACGACGCCTGGAGCCGAATTGTGAATGCCGACTGCCCAGCAGTACGCGATGGGCCGACTTCGAGACAAATCGCAGCAGGGACAGCCGCGCGCCGGGAGGCTGGACCCCCCGCAGGGGCGCGCGGAGGGAGGTGCGGAGCCGCAGACGGCGGACCTCTCCGCCAAAATGGACATCATGCTCGCGGCGGTGGAGAGACTTAGCACCACCCTGGACCAAACACGGGAGTCCCTTGAAACGAGGATAGACAAGGTCGCGTCGGACTTCACCCTCCTTCACGCTGACCACCGCAAGCTAGCCGAGAGGGTGGCGGCACATGATCAAACGCTCCAAGAGCTCCCACCTGTCGTCCAGAGCCACAGTGCAGCATTGCAGGATGTACTAGACCGGGTCCATGCCCTTGAAGACCGAGTGGATGATGCGGAGGGGTGCTCCCGGCGCAACAACATCCGCGCAGTGGGCCTTCCGGAAGGAGTGGAGGGTAGGCACCCGGAGCGATATGTGGAGACCTGGTTGCGTGATCTCCTGCCTCAAGGGGTACTGTCCCAGCACTTCGTGGTGGAACGGGCACACAGGGTGCCAGCGCAGAAGCCCAAGCCGGGGGCCCGGCCCCGGCCGTTTCTCTTCAGGCTCCTCAATTACCGGGACCGGGACGCAGTCCTGAGTGAAATCAGGAAGTCTGGTGACCTGACAGTGGGCAGTAGTCGAGTCATGTTATTCCCGAACTACACTGCAGCTGTGCAGCGGCGACGAAGCAACTACATGGCGGTGAAGAGGCAACTCCGGGAGCTGGCGCTACCTTACTCCCTGCTGTTCCCGGCCCGCCTCCGTGTGGTGGCAAAAGAGGGGGTCTGTTTCTTCGACTCCCCGGCGGATGTGTGGGACTGGCTGGAGGAGACGGGGCAGTGAACGGGGGCGAGACCCGATGATCCGGACAGTGCAGGCCGCCCTGGGAGGCGATCCAGACGGCGGGGGCGCAGAGGGGCACGGCAGCTAGTGCATCCAGGACGGGTGGCGCCTAGCCCGGAAAGAATGCGGATGGAACGGCAGGAGGCACTTGAAGCAGTGGCGACGCTTGGTGCATCGCCTACTAGTGGGCGGATGGAGACTGGTGTACACTGTGCCCCGGGCACGAGCGGGGCGTCGTCCCTGTCCACGGTGGTCTCGGAAGACTTGCTTCTGCCTGTGGTGACCCCACAAACTGCCGACCTGATGGTGTGATCAGCTGCTGCAGTGGTGCAGTCCGGGTGGGGGCCATGCATGTTGGATGGGGCCGCGTGCTTGCAGTGGCGCCGCGTTGGGTGGCCCTGGGACTCTAGGACCCGTTTAGGGGGGGGGAAAGGGACTTGCGGTGGGAGCGGCTGGCCTTGTGGGGGCAGGTGGCATACGGCTCGCCCCTCTAGATGTCGCGGCTGCGGGAGCCCCCCTCGTCGCGCCTTGCGCTGGGCCTGCGCGGCAGTTTGGTCCTTGCCATGACACTGCCCCTCCTTCTATCAGCGGCGACAGGGGAAGGGAACAGGTACCAACGCGTAGTTGCACCCACACAAACCCCATCAGGCACCACCCCGTCATAGCCTAATCATACTTAGCATCTCAGAAGTTTGGACGGATGCCCCGTTGGGAAAACGCCCCATTTGTTCAATTGTTCATGGTAGTTACACTGTTTGTATGGCAGCGCATTAACATGCTACCCCCGGACTGCGGCCCACCTCCCTCCCCTGGCGCGGACGCTTTGCCCCCGGCCCGGCTTGCTCGACTGGCTATGCAATGGCGTACACCAACATTGTGACCTGGAACATACGGGGCATGCACACGCCGTCCAAGCGGTACTCCATCTTTTCCTACCTACAGCGGCATTCTGTTGGGATTGCCCTCCTGCAGGAGACGCATATGACCCAGACGGAGCTGGGCAGATTCTCCAGGCGTTGGAGGGAACGGACTTATGGCACTACTAACTCGGCGCACCCGAGGGGCACGCTGATCTGGGTGCGGGCAGGCGTCCCCTCCGATTGCAAAGAGGTGGTGGTGGATAGGGAAGGCAGGTACACGCTAGTGTGAGGGAAGCTGAATGGGCAGGAGATGTTTCTGGGCTCGCGTCTAACATAGATCAGGCCTCATTTTTAGTGCACTTGACGCAGCTTCTGCACCCTTATGCTGGGCTCCCCTGGATGTTAGGAGGAGATTTCAACATGGTGTTGGATGTCCAGTTAGATAGATCCTTTCCTCCCCTCCGCGCCACGGTGGCAGAGTCTGGCGCCCGGGCACTGGGAGACTGGCTCACGCACTGGTCACTGCAGGACTTGTGGCGCATACTGCACCCGCAGGACAGGGTATACTCTTACTATTCAGTAGTTCACGACCTGCACATACGGTTAGATAGGATTGTGGGCTCCCAGTCCCTGCTCCCGCTTATCGAGCAGTCGGAGTACCTGGGGCGGACGCACTCCGACCATAACCCTTTGTGGTTTAGGATTGGCTGGGTGGCGGATCGCCCGCCGGTGCCTACCTGGCGCCTTCAGCCGAGCGCGTTGGATGACCCGGAGTTCCGCTCCTCTCTTGGCACGGCTGTGCTGGAATACTTTGATGCCAACGAGGGGACGGCAGGTAGCGCCTTGGTGGAATGGAACGCCCATAAGGTGGCCGTTCGAGGGCACTGCCTGGGGGCCCAGTGGAACATACGTAAGACTCTTTCCGACTCTCTGGCGCGTCTTGAGGACGAGCTCTTGCAGTATGAGAGGGAAGGTGAAGGAGGGGGTAGGCATTCCCGTAGCCTGGAAGATCTCCGTGGGAAACACGCGGCGCTCTTGGAGCGGCTCCGTTGCCACAACTATGCGGCGCATACAGCCAGAACACATGCTAGAGCGGACAGGGCGGTCCGACTGCTGGCCTGGTTAATCCGCCAGGAGGATCGTCGGGACCCGGTTGGAGCGATCCGCACGGAAGACGGGGTAGTGGTGTACACGCAGCGCGAAATACACCGGGCCTTCACGGATCACTACAGGCGACTGTACACGGCCAGGGGGGCGGGTCCCCGGCACCTCCTCGGGGAGTTTATGGCTTCCGTCCACTTACTTGTGGCCTCCAGGGACCATAACGCAGCGCTCAGTGGGCCCCTCTCCCTGGAGGAAATCGGGGAGGCGATACAGTCCATGGCGTCGGGAAAAACGCCGGGGCCGGACGGACTACCCGCGGAGTACTACAAGGCATACCGCGAGCCTCTGGTGCCGCTGCTGCGAGCGCTCTACAACAAGGCGCTAGAGGACGGGTCGCTTCCCCCCTCCATGCGGGAGGCGTTCCTGGTTTCCCTGCCTAAGCCAGATCGTGACCGCACATCCCTGAGCTCCTACCGACCCCTGGCAATGCTCAACGTGGATTACAAAATCCTAGCGAAGGCACTGGCGGACCGGCTGGCGCCAGTGGTCCCTCATCTGGTACACCCGGACCAAAACGGGTTTGTCCCCGCGAGGTCCACGTCATTGAACCTTCGGAGATACTTCCGGGTGGCCGGCGAGGCCGTGCATGAGTGGCCCAAAGCGGGGTGCCTTCTCCTTGATTTGGAGAAGGCGTTTGATTGCCTGGAATGGGGCTACTTGTCCACGGTATTGTTGCAGTACGGATTGGACGGGGAATTCCTCAGGATGGTTGACCTGCTCTACAGCAACCCCACGGTCCGTGTCAGGCTGGGCCCCTATGTCTCGGAGGCGGTGCCGGTGGGCCGTGGCACCCGGCAGGGATGCCCTCTCTCCCCGTTGCTGTTCGCCCTGGCAATGGAGCCCCTGGCGGTGGCCATGCGGACGACCCTGGGAGATGGTATACCGCTGGGAGATGCTGTTCATCAGGTGTCGCTCTATGCCGATGACCTGCTGGTCTACGTCAAGGATGTGGGGCGCATCCCGGAACAATTGGCCCAGTTGTTGCAGACCTTTGCCACCATCTCGGGGCTCCGTGCAAACGCAGGCAAATCTTGCCTCTACGCTTTTAGCGCGGGGACGGAGGACCCGGGTTACCACCTGAATGGCACGCCGGTTTAATGGCGGGAGGGCACCTTTCTGTACCTGGGGCTGCAAATATACCGCTGCCCGACTGACTTATTTGATGGCAACCTGGGAAGGGCGGTCACGGCGCTCAGGTCGCAGGTGCGCTTTTGGAGCACGCTCCCTCTGACGACCACGGGCAGGGTGGCACTCGCCAAAATGGTCATACTGCCCCGCCTCCTGTACTTCTTCGTTAACCTACCGACGTATGTCCCCCCCGCCTTTTTCGGTACACTCACTAGGATGTTGCGAGATTCTGTTTGGGGAACCGCGAGGCACAGGCTTGCGCTCGCAAAACTGTATCTGCCAACGGACAGGGGTGGGCTGGCGGCTCCTTGTTTTAAGCACTACTACCTGGCCGCCCAGCTGCAATGGGTAGCACGCTGGTTGGCTGACAGAGGCAGGGACGACACAGCCACGACGGAGGCGCCCTACTCGCTGGAACGCGTGACCGGCCTCTTTCACCCCCTGGCTGCGGTCGCGGGGCCGCTGCCGCTCCTCTTAGCTGTGGCACATAGGTGCTTTCGGAGGGCTCTGTACCTCACTCGCGCGGTTGTTCCATACGCACCGGCAATACCCCTGGAGGGTTCCCCCGGAGGCGGTGGGGTACTTGCGGCCCCTGCACTGGCGGGCTGGTGGGAGGCTGACGTGCACACGCTGGGGGACCTATACAGGGACGGAGAGTTAATACCGTATGAGACCTTGGTGTCGGAAGACGGGCTCCCGCCCGGCGGGTTTCTTACACACCGCTCGCTCATGGCGAGGTTGACCGCTAAATGGGGGAACATGACTACGGAGCCCCACCAGCATCTGACCGTGCAATGCCTGCACGTCATGGGGAGGGGCGGGCACCTGGTCCGCTGGTTCGCGGCTTCGTTGCGGGAGCACACGGCGGTTGATCTGGGCCCACTCCGCATCAAGTGGGAGCGGGACCTGGGGCGGCCATTCGCGGATAAGGAGTGGGAGAGGGTCCTTAAAGGCCCGGTGCGTGTCCCCAGAAATATGCGGTTCCGCCAAATCCAGCTGTTCATAGTACACAGGGCCGACCTCACACCTGAATTGATTAACAGGTACTTTTGCCGCAATGACGCGCTCTGCCCGAGGTGCGGAGAGCTGGGGGCGGGGTTCTTGCACATGCTGTGGAGCTGCCCTGGGTTGAGCGCCTACTGGAGAGAGGTCCATAGGCTGCTGCAGGGGAGTGTGGGCCGCACCATCCCATTTGACTGGCCCAAGCACATTTTACACCACTTCAAGAGACCGCCCAAAGACAAGGTGGCGTCCCGCTTCATGGACCTGGGGCTCGTAGTTGCAAAGCGCCTCATTACCAGAAGATGGATGGCACACGACTCACCACACACATGGGCATGGAGCTCCTCATTCCAGGCATGGGCTAGGGTGGAGGGGACGGCCATCCGCAGGGAGGAGACCCTGGGGCTGCGGAGGGAACCTATGGCGGACCGCTGGGAGCAACTACTTGCTGACCTCCGGCGTTTAGACGGGGAGGGACACACGGACCACGAGGGGATAGCTGGAACTGCCTGCGCGGGTGACGGCGTGCGGTCCGCTGCCCCGTAGACGAGATAGCATAGCCCCTGATGCTTCTGACCCGTAGATAGGGGCGCCTGCGGCCACAGGGAGATGACGGAATTCTTGGGGTTGGGGGGGGCGGTCCTGGGGATGACTGGGGGGGGGTCGTGGGTGAAACAAGGGGGGGGGACACTCTGTGTACAACTATTCAAGCTGCCACTGTTCTGAGTTTCTCTTTTTGACCTGTTTGTGATTAATTTGTTCTCAATGTCTAAGATGCTTGGGTGGCTCACATTGGCATGTATGGCTAGGGGCTGGTATGTGGTGGCTGCTGCCCCTCTTTAAGAGACGACACTGGAACTGCTGAGGCACATGCACCCAACTCCCGGGCAGGTTGCAGTTGGTACATTTCTTGACTGTGGGGCTGTCTAGCTGGCTAGGCCAGACACGGATCAGTGACTCGCAGGTGTTTATATACTTCTGTGTGTAATGTATCCTGCCGCACCATGTATTCTTTATTCATTATACCTTTTGAAAAAAAAAAAGCAATAAAAACAGATTTGCAAAAAAAATAGAGCCACACAAATCCTTTCAGACAGAAGTATTCTATTCATGGATTGTATTCCCAAAATCAAATCAAGTAACAAAAGTATTTCACTTCTTTAAAGAAGATGAACCACCTGAGGAATATATTCCTTTTGAGGATATTGAAATTTCACTCACATACCAGGAGCATAATCTCTGGTTTAAAGGCGCCCTAAAACAACACAAAAACATTACCAGGCTTGGTCCACTAGGTAGACCAGGAGCAACATGGCCGATTTTAGCAGGCTACACACCTCATCCTGACATCGAAGAAATGTCAGACGAGGAATTACTTACTCAGTTACAAGAGTTATTAAAAATATACAGACAATTGGTCCAATATGTCATGCGGACTTTCACAGTCCAACCACCAATAACCATTCCAAATCAAACTCCATAAACAAGGGTATACACTAAAATTACTCCACAGACTTTACACGCATTCATGGGTAAAATGCCCACAAACCGTGAACAAATTCCATTCTGGATAGCTCAATAAATTACTCAAATCGAAGCAGTATTTCCAAATACTAGTCCTTATGAGAAACGCAGAATCTTAACAATCTGTTTACCAATGGGGATCATACCGCAACTGGAAGACTGCACCACTTGGGGCACAGTCTTTGCTGCCATCTATACTAAAACACATGGTGTTCCGTCAAGTGCAGTAATACCAGAAGGTTAGTCAAGTGCAGTAATACCAGATTTCCTGAAACAAATTCAAAACGAATATGGGGCAGAGCCTGCTCTGAATTTAGGTATGAAATTACTGAAAAACTTCCACCAGGTCTCAACAATAATAATATCTAATATTAAAGAGGAGGCAGCATCAGTGGCGATCCGCCAACGCTTAGGAGAATTTGATGTAACAGAACATCAACATGAACTACCCAGAATAATAGAAAAGTCTTATGCAGAATTAGGCAGAGACAGTTTGGGTGGAAAACCTTTGAAGCCAAAACTGTCTGAAGGTCGTGAGAATGACTCTAATATTCAAAATCCTACATCTTCTAAAAAGAAGTGGGAAACTAATAAACAAAATCAAAAAGAGACACGTTCTCAATCCCGAGGTAGGTCTCCTCAAAAGGAGCCCTCTGAAAGGAGGTATAGGAATAGGGATACTTTAAGAAAACCTGACCGGTATTTATAATTTACACTGACGGATCAGCACAACCCGCTACAGGGAGTAAGCAAGTTTAAAGTGCAGCGTGCGCAATAGTTAAAGGTCGCATGCACAATGGTAACGTCCGTCCAATGGTCACTAAAACTCAATCTCTAGGACGAATTCCCCACACTTATAGTGTGCGATTCCTTTTACTCTATTAAGTCATATAATGAATATTTACAGTATTGCTTCAAAACGGATTCAAAGATGCAAAAGGTGGCACAATAAAGCACAATAAAGCATAAAACGCTTTGGGAACAAGTAGTTCAGTTGAGAAACGAACTACCAAAAGCTCACGTGATACACACGCTGAGTCATCAACGTGATGGCGTTCACGTTGCAGGGAATTCATTGGCTGATGAAGCCGCAGAGGGGGCTGTACAAACGGCTTCCGTAGCTGCGATCACTCATTCAAAAACAAGAATAGACAGTGAGATGTTGTTGGCTGTCAATGCTTCAAGCAAAGGCAGTGGTGCAGCGTTACCAAAGAAATTTCCACTCAAGTACTCTTATGTAATTGATGCAAACAACGTTCCTTTTGCGCAGACACCCCTGTTGATTTCAGACAAACCATTAGCTTGTGTTTACCTGGAGCACTGCGGTCCTTTGCAAAGGGACGGTAACTATAAATATATAATGGTTGCAGTAGATTTGTGCTCAAGGTTCCTATGGATGTGGCCTCAGCGCTCGGCTGGCGCTTGAACTTTTATAAAAGATTTGTGAGACTTTATCGGCACATACGCAATTGACACACTACATTCTGACCAGGGCCGTGTGTTTAGCTCTCGGGCTTACAAAGAAGCCATGGCCAGTTTGGGCATAGCATTGCGGTACTCCTCTCTGTTTCATCCTGAGGGAAATTCTGTTGTTGAAAGGAAAAACCAGGACATAAAGCAGTCTATAACAGCTAGAGTATTAGGTTCGGGTGATGGGTGGGTCAAACATCTTTATGGGGTCCAACGCTCATTAAATAATTTGCCAAGAAGTTCTCTAGAGGGGGTCACTCCATATGAGGTCCTATTTGGGACAAGAATGTGGGTTCCTGATCTCGAATGTAAAGGCACAGTGGTGGAAAATAAACCCTTTGATGTTAAAGATCGTTTGGCTGTTTTACAGGATCTAAATGAACTTAGATCGAAACAAAGCAATGTGTTCCTGAAGCCAACCACCACTGGCGAAAAACCGGCAGTCCCAGCAAGGCCTGTCTGGATCCCGAAAGTTGGGGATCTAGTCAGAGAGAAGATTGCGGATAAGAACGAATTTGGACCTTCTTACAGACAACCAGTACCTGTCCTAGCCGTCAACGTAACAAGAACAGTACTTCTGCCGCCCCTTGCTGGAAAAAAGGAGAAAAGATTTGTATCAATCGACCACATCAAACCACACTATGTGGCCGATACTAAATAGTAGGCCTCGTGGACTTCGACCTAGTTGCAGACGCCCTCCTCTCGCTACTATCCAAGAGGTGCAGACTGAAAGACTCATAACCATGGAGAATTCAGCAGTAAGAGATGAAGGACTAAGTAACAATGCTATGGAACTCATCTCTCTTGAAACTCAAGTAACAGTTCGTCCAGATTCACCTGTCTACACCAACGTAACACGTGATCAACTGGTTCCAGCGATTTCGATGAATCCTGATGCAATTCCAACAATTGACCGAACTGCTTCTGGCTACTTCATTAACTTTGATACGTTTTCTGAGGATCCAAGTGAGCCTGAAACGACACCAGCCCTAAAAACTTTCATACAACAAGTACAAGAATTTTTTCGTTTTCTGAAAGGCACTTATCTGGTTTCATCATGGATTGAAGTATGGATTATTTCTGGAATCTTTTTCTTTCTGCTTCGGCTAGCTTTGGTAATGACTCTTAGCGTGCTTTTGAATGGCAGATACATTTATTTGGACACTGAAAGTAAAAATGTGAACTTACTTTTAAAACCACACCAATCTTCCCATCGTGAAGCAAGAGACTTGTCAGCAGTGAAAAGCACCGCCGTTCCTATACAGGATGGTATAGTTTGGGACAAACCAATTTCAACTTATTCGGCCCGACGGAACTTCTGAAGATTCCACATTTATTTAAAATTTCATTAAGTGACTTTATTATCTCCAGTACCTATTCTGATGATTGAGACTTTGAGACTGTTAATAACATGATGTCTGATCTAGAAAGGTCTGCTGCGTTCTCTAACAATGAAAACTTGGAGGGTTCATCAGACTACGAACAGCTTTATTGTTACAACCACTATGGTCATCATTTCTTGCATAGATCTGCAACACCTAGAAATGTATTTATGTTTAACCAATGGGAACATTGTCCTACACCACCAAAGGGTAGTTCAAAAACGTTTACAAATAAGTTTCCATTTTTCAGGGTACAATATCTGATCCAGAAACATTCTTCTATAGAAATGTAAACAAAACAGGACAGAAAAATATGTTAACTAATACAAAACAGATTTATTCTGCAGCCTTTATTTCCAGACTGTCTAGACAAGGATTTGACTTTTGGAAAGACACAATCGACACAAAATCTCTCTGGGGTTCTAAAGATTGGCAAGTGCAGGGGATAGAAGCTTTGTTTAGAACCTGTATCATCTCACAGCAAATAATGTTTTTGATTGACGCTGTGCAACAAACGTCTTTCCTTGGATTAGCCAAGATCAAAGACATGAACACACCTTCTGCACCAACACCTGCAAGTAATAGCACTACACAGGGAGCGGTCACAGTAGACACAATACTACAAACCAATAGATCAGATCCTGAATGGGAGAAATGGTTGCTCTGGCCCATAGACACAAACATCTGTCAAGAAAGATTCCTGAATAGAAGACAGGGCTTTACTATCCATAGGCCAGACCCACGTTATGTTCAACGACAGCATCCGGGGTAGTAACAACATACAAAGTAGGTAAATTGTGCCTCAACTGGCTACAAAAATCTACACTCGAGGATGTGAAACACCACTTATCTTAAATTAAAGAAGACGCAGACCTTAGGGATTTCCTGCTAGGACTGAGAAAACCGCGTCAAAAATGTTTCATTTATGCTGCTTATAATGAAATATGGATGGTTTCACAGGCAGAGACCGCAGAAAGAATACGCGAGCTTCGTCGTATTAACTTAGAAAAATCTCTCTCTGGGGTCGACAACGGGTTAACAACTTTGTCATCCAGAATATATTCACTGGACAACATTGTATCCTCTGCTATTGACATACTGGAACAAGAATTAGCCATGTTACAAGAAGGCCAATCTCAGTTACGTTCTATTATGTTATTAGGCTGGACACTGCAATCCTTGCATGCAGGCTATGTGCCTTGACGTTTTATCAACACATCGTCTCTGTTTTCAGAATACAATCTCACGGATAAACAGATCGAACTGGCACAAAGGGGAGCAAAGTATACCGTGCTGAGCATTGAAAAACTGGAAAAATTACCATTTACGGTAGCAGAAAAACCAGCTACAGAATGGTTTATCGATGGCAAAATAACTCTGCCTGTCACTACTTTTCATTTTCAGTATTGTCTCACACAAATGCAAACAGGCAAACATGAAAGGTTGGGTAAAGAATAAATTGATACATCCGGTTTTACCATACGAATACAGATGTTGGAGTGAGGATCGTGAAGTGTTTCTAAGTGGTACACACTGTGAAAATGCACTGAGCGGATCTCTCATATGTCAGGACATTTCTTTACACGGGGCTTGCAATGGTTTTGTCGAAAACTTGTCCTGCCACCTGCAGGGTACACCAGCTGCTCTGATTAATCCAACATTTGACCAACTTTCTAACGGGAGTTACCGCATGTTGAATGATCAAAGTTGCTGTGGCATGTTGCCAGGAATCCCATATCTGGTAACCGTTAGCTCCAGGGTTACTTGTTGTATGCAAGTATTGTTCCCCCAAATAGACACAGTCAGGGAGTCGCCTTTATGGCCTTCATTGAATGTTTCTTTTATACGTTTTGATACTTTAAGCAGAATGAAAGCCATGCTTTTGCAACAGACCGTGCCTTTGACCTTGGCCAAAGAAACATATGATCTACATATTGCAAGGACTTTGGCTGAGATACAGGCTCTAATACGTACAAACTGCCCAATACATTTCGAAGAAATTATGGGACGTATCTTAAACATATCTGATACGAGCGGGATTGTAAATGTATTAAGATCATATGTTCAGGACAAATAACACCTTTTCAGACGGTCCTCGGAATCATTC
Source organism: Triturus cristatus (assembly GCF_964204655.1). NCBI lineage: Eukaryota > Metazoa > Chordata > Amphibia > Caudata > Salamandridae > Triturus > Triturus cristatus. The sequence goes on along the minus strand of NC_140586.1, from coordinate 829,448,901 downwards.
CAAACTTCGTGCATTCGGTGTTTGGTGGTCTGCCATTAGTTCTAGCGCTCATTGCAGGAATCCTGTTTCATTCCTACTACTACGCTATGGCAAGCCTATCCACCGGTGTCACTCCCAGAAACTTGGAGAAAGCTCTCCTAGAACGGAAGTGCCGTGAGCACATAGTGCAAATTTTGGGCATACCACATCTACGGGAACTTAATACAACATGGTTTCTGTCATTTAGCCCAATCTGGCAAGATTGCATCTTACCTGTTCTACGCTGCCTGCTTTGCGGTGAAGAATGCGAGCTAGACATATGTCGAACACTCTCCTCAGTCATGCCAACGGATATTGATACTCTGCTGGACCTGATAACGGCCCATGCTCTGTGTTGTCCCCAGAGGCTACCAATCCTGATGACGGCATTAGTTGAGATCTCACAGACGTTTCCAGCTGCTGCTGAGCTATGAGATGGATCAACAGGCACACAGGTAACAACGGACGTGAACATTGCTGCGGCATCCAATGCTGAAGGCGATGCTTCACATCTCTGTGCGGTTAACCTTCTAAACGAGGTGTTCCAACTGTCACTGACATCGGTAGACGATTTTTTTTCTACATGAGTTGATGATTTCATGTTTTCTCCAGACCCATACACTGACTTTGATTCAGCTCACAGTGTACCAGGGAAGCTGTGAATTTGGTCTCCATATTTTCAAAACAGAACAGAACTTGGAACTCTTCCTAAAATTGACTTTTTTCTAAATTTGAAAATACATGGCAAATCAATCTGCTTACAGTAGAACTATTCATATAGAACGGACTTCTTTGAATACTTCCAGGGACACATTGTCACCTTATTTACCACAATTTCATTTAGTACCATGTTATGAAATGGCTTTGATTTTTTGAATACTTGTCGACCATTTCGTCATATGCATATATTTCTATTCATTCCTATTGCATTTATGTCCGATATATGCTTAGAATGAAAAACTGCTTTAAAATGTACAGTACCTTTGCATTACATGTTTAGCAACATTTTTTAAAAACCTCTTTTAGTATGCTTTTACAAATGTTTTGAGCAACATGTGGTACTCAATTCAATGTTTAGCATTTTTATGTTTAGCATTTAGTATTATCATTCATTCGAAAGTGGAGTGGGTGTTGTATTCTGCTTTAGGTGTCCGTATATAGGTTTTCCTGATACATGTCCTTATATAGGCACAATTCGCATTGCTCTTATTTAGGCATAAGATCCCAGTCCTTATTTAGGCATTAGCCATGCTATCCAAATACAGGCATGGTCACCTACATCCGTCTACCCCAACGTCACAACGAGTTCTTAGAAACCAGTCCCTTAAGCTCTTGGGTGTTCCCCTAGCACAGGATTATTGATTTCTCCAAGAACTCATTTATTATGCATGAACCGCTATTCCTTAAGGGTTCATTCCTGAAGTCTTCCTCTGCCCGACCTTACGTCAATGCTAACATACCAAGGCACCTACCGGGTATAAATATACCTTTCCTTGCCCAAGGAAGTAGGAGGAGCCCTCGATATTAGAGGAGCCTGTGTCCCGGCCTGACGCACTGACAAGAGATGCTGTCATCCCCGCTCGCAGAGAATCCAGCTTCCAGTGTTCTGGCTCCCTTTGCGGGGTGTTAGAGTTCGAGACCCGGAAAGAGATTCCCACCTCTCTCATTCTCAAGGTATGGAGCTGACTAGAACCTAGAGGGACTCTTGGCATACCAGACTTGGCATACTAAACTTAGCATACCATCCTATAGCATACATCACCTACTTCTTACCTTGTACTACACTTAGGTTAGGTACACTGTGGTAGAACTAGTTAGAGAAGCATCTCATGAGTAGAGTGGAGTGGTGTGGCTCACTGGTTAGAGGCAGCAGACCCGGAAGCAGAGGACGGCCCGGGACCAGGGTTCAATTCCCGACGCGGCAGGGTCCTGGACCAGGGCCAGCGGACTCGATAATTCTCGCCTCGGTGCCTACTCTAACCAGGGATCACACTCAGCAACTCTGGGCATTAGCTTGCCTCATCTCCACAACGGCTCCCCACATTCGTCGGGGATGCCTGGTTTCACCTTGGAGATACCCAGGAGGGCCCATCTCACAGGGATAGCCAGGACGGGTTCCCCAGCGGTCTACAGCGCCAGGACGCCTCTGGGCAGCAGTGCGCTTTACAAGACACATACATTTACATTTACATGAGTACTCGCATGTTTAGCTTATGTTATTTATGTATATGAATATATGTGTCATAGCTAAAAGATAATGCTAGCGCAGTATTATTTCTTTCTACTGCTTACGCTGTACATAATATATCTTGCATACTGTCTTACGATTGTAACAGCTCATATCTCTAACATGAGAAACAAGACTGTTCAATAAATCCTTTTATTGAAACGCCCGTCTATTCTTTCTGTGTAACTCTGAAGAAACTAAGCATGCACGATTAGCTGAGTGAAACTGTTATCTGTTGTTTCCACGATTCTGAGAGTGTTCCGATTCTAAAGGGAAACAAAGTTGTCATGTTTATGCGGTTTCCAGAAACTACTCCCTTCTTGTTTACAAGGAGTTTCTAGTGGCCTCTGAGTTAGCTGGTACAAATTAATTAAGTTTAATATACTCGATAGGGGCATACTGACCTCAGTCCTATGCCAAATCTATAGGGTATATTATTCCAATGCACAGAGCCTATTAGGGAAATAGGAACTACACTACAAGGGCATGCTGTTCGTAGATGGTTCATGCTTCAAGCTACCTGACGGAAATACCACAGCTGCGTATGCAATTACCACACTTCAGAGAGTAGCTGAGACTGAGAAGATACCCCACAACTCCGCTCAGGCTGCAGAATTTTTAGCTATGATTAGAAACTGAGAATTGAGTAAAGATCTCAGAGTAAACATATATACAGATTCGCATTTGGGGTGGCACATAATTTTGGGAGATTGTGGGCAGAATGTGGGTTTCCTACATCACATGGGACCCGGATACAACTTGGAGACTTAGTTTTCCGTCTGCTAGATTCACTTAACTTGCCTGCAAAAGTAGCTATAGTCAAATGTAGTGCTCATAAGAAGATTACTGATGATGTAGGTCGAGGTAAAAATGTTTTTGCTGATGAGACAGCAAAAATCGCAGCTAGTACTAAAAAGAATAGTAAGTTCATCTCGGGAACAGCTAGGTGGGTCCCCGAGACATGAATGTGTGAAACTACAATGGAAAGTGTAGGGGACATTTAGAGTCATGCATCCCTTGAAGAGTTGGAAATGTGGAAGGAGACAGGCAGGTTAAATGACGAAAATAGTTGGGTGGATCATACTGAAAATCATAGATGGTTGCTACCGAATGCTTATGTCCATGCAGTTGTTTCCATGGCTCATGGGCCAGTCCACATAAGTGGGAAGGGTATACAAAAGATTCTAGATCCTGTTTGGTGTAATGCAAATATTAATAGAACAGCCACTGCCCTAGATTTATATGCCTCCAGTATAATGCAGGGAAAGGTACACTGACACCCTCAGGACATTTTGCTCCCCCTGACTCACCATTGGAAGTTCTTCAGATAGACTATATAGATATGGAAATATGTTTTGGTGATATGGAGATATGTTTTGGTAGTGGTCTGTATGTTTAGAAAATGGATTGAAGCATATCCCCTCAAAGACAATACAGCTCTTGGCACTGCTAAAGTATTGCTTAAAGACTATTTTCCTAGATATGGAATGACCAGAATTATTTTGGAGCGACAACGGGTCACATTTCATTGGCCAGATAATGGCCAAAGTGTGCTCTAGATTGCAGATTAAACAAAAGTTTCACATTGCCAATCATCCCCAATCAGCGGGATTAATGGAACGCTATAATGGCACATTAAAACTAAAATTAGCAAAAATATGTGCTAGTACAGGATTAAAATGGCCAGACACCTTGCCAATAGCACTACGCTGCATAAGAACGACTGTATATAGTCAAATGGGCCTATCACCCTATGAGGTCGTAATGGGCCGACCAGCAAATGAGTGGGGTGTACCGAGACCAAAAAGATTTACAGAGCTTGAATAGCCTTTACATGCTGACTATTGTGAACAACTCACTAAAGAGTTGTATTTGATTCATCAACAGGTCAGGTCCAGTCTACCTCCTCATTTGGAAGTGCGGGACACAGCATCAGGCTGGGTCCTGACGAAGAACTTCCAGCAGTCCAATTGCCTCCAGCCCAGGTGGAAGGGCCCTGTCCAGGTCCTTTTGGTGACGCAAACTGCTGGGAAGGCCGCTGGAAGAAAGAATTGGATTCATGCAACGCATTGCAAGAAGGTGCCTTTGCCCCTCCCGTATGAACAACGGGTAAAGAATGGTCTCCCAGATGAGGAGTGGAAGAAAGTACCCACCTTTCTGCCCTTCAGTGATGGAATGCTGGTTGAGGATACACAACTGAGAGAGGCTCAGGAGAAGGAACTTCAAAGGCCTTTGCTGCTTTCTGATGACACTTCATTGTTTAGGACCATGAGCAACCTGGTCTTCTGCATTACAACTTGAGGCCACGCAAGCCAACTGCACAGAACACTTAGTGTAGGAAAGTGTCCCATATCTTTGGACACCACCTTTATTATCGTGGGATTAGTTAGGAAAGTACTTAGGACGGAACAAGCTCTAACTGTCGGGTGCTCAAGAGCGCCAACTTTAATAGACTAACTTGTGCAGCAGGGTTGGTAAAATAAGGACACTGTGAACATTGGTTTTTTTATTCTCCTTTGGTGCTCATATGTCCTTCAGGTCCTTTTGATTATATGATACTTGTGTATATTATAATATATCTGAGTTGTAATAGACGCTATTAGTATAAATTGTAAAGACCCCTCCTTGCACCAATTTCTCCAAGAAGTGATCTCCGGACAGATAATGGAGTTGCACCCATTTGGCAGAAACGTGTATCTGGATAATGTAGGGGAAGGTGCCCCGTTGGTTCGACCATTACCTCTTAGGACATGGTCCCATAAGGATAAATGTGCTTTGGGTATTATCTTACTGATAATAGTTGCAGGAAAATTTGGTATGTCCTCGTTTTTAGAAGAGAATGTCCCTGTTCATATCCTAGTCAATCCCACTCCGACACCACAGGAACATTACTATTTGACTCTTAGTCCACCCAAGCAGAGTCATAGGTTGGGTTACCAGAATAATACATTTATATAGAGCCTTCATGAAACGCATGAGGAACTAAACACTACCAAGTGTTGGGTTTGTGGCTTGTTGCCAATAGGTTTATTGACCTGCCTTCGACCTAAAATTGGTCTTGCCATGCATGGTTCAGATTTTTTTCTCTGTGATTCAGCTTTGGCCTTTGTACACTATTCCAGCCGATTTGATCTACAATAGTTGTTTTGTTAATGGATCTGTATATGGTAATGAATTAGAGAATGAGACATATATATATTGGAATACAACATTCAAGTATATACAGTGGGTTAAGGAAAATGGGACATTCCAGTTAGGCAAAGGCGTATCAGTAGTTTCTGCCTTAGCACCCCCCTGTATTAAGGGACAGGGATCCATACCGGTGAGTAACTCCAAGTGTAAGCATGTATTGTCATTGAACGCCACCAATTTGCTTGCATTCTTATCAATGGGAAATAGTTGTTTCATATGAGGTCAAATAGCCTATACTTCTCTCCCTTTCAATTGGACAGGATACTGTTATTTGGCTTTCCTCTTGCCTTCAGTCTATGTTGCCCTTCACAATTATCACAAAATACATAATCTCCAAAGAAGACAAAGTAGAATATCCAGGATCACAAAAACGGTGGCCATCACTGAGACTGATCAAACAGATACCCCCCTACAGCAGTTTACTGACGCTATGAAAGGCCTAGTACCTTATTGGGGCCCTATGGCTAACAGTGTTCAGGTTTGTCAACTGACTAGAGTTGTTGATGCTGTAATAAACAAAACATCAGGGGCCCTTGCCAATATAACTGCTGAGATGCAGGCTAACCGCCTTATGACGCTTCAAAACAGAATGGGGTTAGACGTCATCCTCGCTGATAGGGGTGGAGTTACGTCATAGGTAGCTCCTGCTGTGTTTATATTCCTGATAATGTCCCTAGTGTTTATGCAGCCATTCAGAGTTTACACAGCCTTTCTGATGAGATACATCAGGATGGTTCATGGAAATACTTACCACATGGGGTTGGAAAGTTCTCCTCATTGCTGCCGCTGTGGGGGCAAGTACCCTACCCTGTTGTTTATGTGTCCAATGTGTCCCTATTTGTTGCTCCATGTGTTTATTTGCATGTAAACCAACTCCCTTTTCGGTTAAAGAAACACTAACAGGATGTCAGTACTGCAGCAAGACATATATGATCTGATGAACATTGAAGAAAGTGTCCTATCGTACAACCCACCTAGGTGTGTACCGTATCCAGCCTTGACATATGAAGTATGTGAGTTAGTTGAGTGCACTGAGATAATGGTTGGATTCTCTTCTGAGCCTGACACTGATAAGGACATTGATACCGATGAAGGTGACACCTCTCGCGGTAGTGGGGACCCGGTATAGAAAAATGTTTGATCAAAGCTCAAAAAAGGAGGGATTGTTAGAAAATATGCAATAACCACGTTTAGTTTGAGCATTTGTTCCTCCATTTTGTATGACACGTCTTCAGTGCACATCTGTTTCATGTATCTCGTTGCTTACTGGGTTGCTGTTCTGGGCTAATCGAAAGTTATGTCTAAACATTTCTTGTAAATCATGTGACTCATGCGAGACAACCAGCTGCACCTTAGTCTAGAGAGCGATCTGCCCTTTTCAATGTTGCAGTGTCTGATACTGATAATAACATGTTTGTCGCATCTGCAGATTTCTGTAAGGCATGTCTGAGCTTCAGCTAACTGGAGAAAATGGTTTCTAACCGGTCTGTTATCACCTTCCTGTTTGTTCACTACTATAAATGTAGCCCTCAGAAACTTTATGTCAGCTCACTCCTGTACACACTCGCTAGAGGCTATACGGACCTGTACCCACTTGAGTGTATAATAAATATTGCTTGTTATACTTTCCCTCCTACTACCTGGTTATTTGACTATGAGTGGAGAGAGTGGTTGTAATCCAGACGAGATGGTCTTGCTGTGTTACTAATATTTTCTCGTCTCCACATCGTGCTACCTTGCTTGTTGAGATAATGCATCTCCGTTGGTTGTGCATTCTGACCAACACAGTAGTGTTGCTTATCTTTGACAGGAATGCCTGCACGGCCAATCTCACTGCCCAGAGCTCCAGAAAATTGATGTGAAGATGTTGGCCTTGATACTGCCAACGTCCACTGACCTGGAGGTCTTGCAGGAAAGCTCCCCATCTTTCCAGGGAGGTGTTCATGTGCAGAGCGTGATGAAAACAGAGAGACAGACTGAAATATTTTTTCATCAGGTCCACCAAGATAAGGAGTTGATCATACCTGGCATGACTGTAATGACATCCTCGAACAAACCTACTGCCTGACGCCACTGCAAATCCAACACTTCCTGTAATGGACGCATTCTTAATCGTCAGAAAGAAATAAGATGGATGCAAGAAGATATTGTTCCCAGAAGCAACTTGTAATGGAAACTGAAAGTGACCTTTTTTTACGAATGACCGAACCAAAGATATCAGTTTTCCTTGCCTCTAGAGAGAGGGAAACGCTTTATTTATTGTGGTGTCCAATATTGCTCCTAAGAAGGTGATGCTTGATGGAAGGGTGCAGAGATGACTTCCCTTCATTCAGGGTCAGGCCTAGCTCGGTGAACAGTCTTGTGCATGTCTCTGTGGATGGCTGGCCTGCTGAGTGTGATGGTGCTTTGATCAGCCAGGCGTCCAGGTAAGGAAACACATGATGCTGTTACTTCCTCAGAAAGGCTGCTACTGGAGCCAGGCATTTGATAAATATTCTTGGAGCCGATTTGAGGCCAAACAGCACCACCTTGAATTGATAATGGCTTCTGGCTATGGCAAATCGAAGGTACTGTGGGGGAATGGATGGGGACATGAAAATATGCATCTTCTAAGTCTAAAGTGGTCATATGATCCCCGGGGTTTAGAAGTGATTAAATGTCCCGAAGAGAGACCATGCAGAAGGACTGTTTTTTGAGATAGGTGTTGAGAATTCTTAAGCGTCCCCAACAGCTTTGCTGTGTCGGTATCATTCTTTACATCTTCCAGGGCATTGTCGATGTGCTTTCCAAATAAAGTTTCTCCATCGAACGGAAGGTCCAGAATCTTATTTTGCACTTCCGTCCTAAATGAAGTGACTCTGAGCCATCCTTGACGGCGCAATACTGCCGCACCTCCCAGTGACCTGAATATTGTAGTGGCGATATCCATCACACAATCTTTCACCTCCGCAGATGCTCTTCCCCTTCCTGGAGAATTTTCCTCAATTCCGATTTGCTATCTTCAGGAAGCTGATCCACATACGGAGCCAGTTCATATCACATTTGTTGATCATATCGACCCAGAATGGCAAGAGCATTAGCTGCTCTGACTATTAGAGCCGACATCGAAGAAAAATGCTTACCAGCGTTGTCCAAGCGCCTGCCTTCCCATTCTGGAGCTGAGGTGATTGGTGTAGAAGGGTTCTTGGATTTTCTCTGCGCTGCCTGAGAGATTACAGAGTCCGGTTTGGGATGTCCCACCAAGCAGGCTGGAGCATTTTCTGGAGCCTTGTATTTTTTCCCCAGTCTGGATAGTACTAGTGTCACTGTTGCTGGTGTTTTCATGACTTTAAGTTCTTCTTTCCATATATGACTCACAATAGGGATAGCCCTCACTGATTTTCAAAAGGGCTCGTTAAAATCATATAAAAAACAGTCAGTTTGAGATGCTGGCATTGGTAGATCAAATCTTTTGGCTGCCCTTTCCAGTAAGTTGTGAAAACCACCTATATCTTCTGGTGGCAAGTCAATGGGTACAGGAGAAGGAGAAGAAGGTGTGAGAATGAGGTAGTCATCCCATTCTCTATGCAGATCTCCGAGTTCCCCCTCTTCCTGGTCATCATCTGTAGTTCCTGGATCTTTTTGAGGAGCTGATGGAGGTGATTTCTCTAGAGGTTCCACTTGTTATGTTATGTTATGTTATGTTATGTTATGTTATGTTATATTTAATTTGTACAGCGCACAGCTACTCGAAAGTGTCCCAGCGCTAGCTTCGGAAAAAAAGAGAGCAGAAATCCACACAAATCCAGACTAAAAAAGCAGTGATTTTAGTTTCTTCTTAAACAAAAGAGGGTCCTGGGTAGCCCGAAGAGCTAAGGGCAACAAGTTCCAGGCAAGGCCAGCTTTGCGCACAAAGGAATTGCCCCCAAGTCTTTGGCGATTAAACCTGGGGGTCTGAACCAACAACTGGGCAGACGAACGCAGCTGTCTCCCTGGTGTGTAAAAGGCAAACCTCTTCTGCAGATAGATAGGTCCCAGGCCATAAAGGGCCCTATGGGCAATGGATAACATTTTGTATTTCAGACGGGATTCGACTGGGAGCCAATGCAAGGAGCGCAGGTGAGTGCGGACACTAAGCCTTGATCGCAAGCCCAGAAGAAGCCTGGCCGCCGAGTTTTGAACATCTTGCAATTTCTTAACTAAAAAACCTGGGCTGCCAATCAAGAGGGCGTTGGCGTAGTCCAAACGGGATAAAATGAGGGCACGGACCACAGTTTCTTTGGCACTACCTGGCAGAAAAGGAAGAAACTTCTTCAAGGTTTTAAGAGTGCCAAAGCAGGTACCAGCCAACTTCTTCACTTGTGTTGAAAAATTCAGGTTTTCATCGAACTAGACGCCAAGGTTTTTTACGGCGCCTTTACTTGTGGTTGGTCGAGGAAAATCAGACAAGAAGGAGCCATACAAAAGTACTTCATATTTTCCTTCATTGCATTTCAGCTGAGTATTCGCCAGCCAGTGAAAAACTGAAGACAAACAATGTTGAGCAGCCACAACCGAGTCATCTTCCCTGTTCCAAGAAAATAAGAGCTGAGTATCATCAGCATAAGCCATCACTTTAGCCCCTAATGATTCCGCAAGATAGACCAGCGGAGTCACATAGATATTAAAAAGCAAGGGGCTAAGTGATGACCCCTGTGGCACACCTGTAGTCACCTGCAAAGGCACGGAGGCACATGGAGGAAGCCAGACCTGCTGCGACCGACCATCCAAGAAAGACTTGATCCACTGCAGAGCTGAGCCAGAGATACCTATTTCTGAAAGACGGTCAAGGAGCAAAGAGTGGGGCACGGTGTCGAAAGCAGCCAAGAGATCTAACATCACCAAGGCTGCTTTCCCGCCGGCATCCAAACACTCCCGGATCGCCTCCGTCACCTCAAGCAATGCTGACTCCGTGCTATATGAGGCATTTTATTCAAGGTTTAGGAATAGCCAACAATGGAGACAGTCTTACATCAGAAGGTAGTTCATTCCAAAGATAGGCATCCGAAAGCAGAAACAAATTAAAAATAAAACCAAAATTCTGTATATATTTAAATCGTGATTCGTGACATGTGAACAGAAGGAAATAGAAAACAAGCTGGAGAAGATGTGCAAGCACAATCAGAAGCAAAGGGATCTTAGCTACTTTTGAATTACATTTAGGACCTTTAAAAACATCCTGACATCAAAACCCATGAGAAAGGCTAAGACTCCAGTGTAAAGAGAATCCAAAATTATAGTAAAAGCAAACATGTTTTGAATCATTAGTGAAGACGTGGGCTTTGAAACCCTCCAATCAGCTAACAGAATAAAGACGAATAGCAGATATGGAGAAAAGTAGAGTCCCCAGATCTGGCTCACGAGGAGCACCATAGAGATAAGATAGTAATATAAAGCAAAGAAATAGGAAATTGATGCACCCTAATCAATGGCCTGTCCCACTGGGACAGATTCGCCTTTGCGAATCAGTTACCACCTCAAATTGCGATTGTAAACCATTGACACATTCCATGGTGACTCTCAAATAGGAGGGAGAAAGACTCTCAAAGCCTTTTCTATTTGTAAATAGTAATGGATTGCTAAAGCCCTTTTGCAAATCAGAAAGACTTTTCCGACTTGAAAAATGGCGTTTGCACATTACAAAGCAGGCTTTGTGACTGCTAAATACCTTTGTTCATATGCCTCCCCTTCTTACATCATTGGGCAACAACGACCAATCAGAATGCTGCAGTCCTGGACTACACATCTACCCAAACAGACCAGGGGTCCTCTCTGTAAGATGTTGTCTATCCATACTTTCAATATGTCTTTTTAGAATTATTCCCCTCCCTCGATGGTAAGCCACTTTTTGTAGTAACACTTTTGGAGAAACTTGTCAGAATCCTGGCTGGATAGAATATGCAAAGTGCACACAAAATTATAACAATGATTGTACAAAAACAAACTAATTTACCAGTAGTAGATGGTATAGTTTTGCTCCGATCGCTTTTTTTACGTGTTCTTCCACTCTGGGGAAAGACCGAATAAAAAACTGCAAAGACAACATATTCTTGTCAGATGTGTGGTAGGTTTGCAGTAGATAGAAACTAATGAACAATTTGTCAAATAAGTTTCTTTCATTCTCCCCATAAACATTTTGTCCCCTCTTCACTTGGCAGTAAGAACATATTAATGGGGCTCGCATAAACAGAGTGCCCTCACCCCTTATTGGTGAAACCATAAGCAGTCGCCTGGAGTTGCTTTTGTGCTGCCCTAGCATATAATTAAAAACCTTTCAATGGCCAAAGGAAAAACATTATTTGCACTAAGAGGAAAAAAATAAAAGCATAAGAGATCCTTTGGTCAGATCACATTTACAAACCATACATGACAAGATCATACATACATGAATGATTCCCATGAATAGCATTTAGACATTTGCCACCAAAGACTCCTTCCCCACTCGTCAGTACTCACAAGTGGCAGTGGCACACGTCATCACTTAAATACAAAGACAACTAAACAAGTCAATATCTTTTCAATCTGATGCTAAGATGAAGGAAAGTTATTGGTTATCCCTAATATGGATCCCAATTACTCACCTCTTGCCAGCACACTCTTTGATTTGCAAGAGAGTGGACAGGTCCCACGTCTCCCCCTCCACTTACCTCAAGAGTGAGGCTGGCCTGTCGTTGGCTTTCAACATGATGCTGGTTCCCTATCGCAAACAGTAGGTGATGCACAACACGCAGCTGGATCAGCTCTTCACAGAGCTCCACAGACTCCCGGGCCAGCATCCTGTCGGGATAGAAGCTTGATCAGCATGCAAGCAGCACTGATGCGTATTACTTCTGAGTTATCATTCCACATTCAGGCTAACAGCTGATTCCTTTGAGCAAGGACACCTAAAGCAAAGCAGAAATTGTGAATCTATACTTCCTTATACAACTTTCCCTTGATGATATAGTGGAAGTCAATAGTCTAAAGTCATATTCCTGTAAATCGATATTAGTGATGTTCAGAATCTCACCTACAACTATGGCATTGGACCACATGAAACACATACCACACAGACTACACTAGCGATGTCATTCTGACCTTCTCAAAATTACTGTGTGGTAAAATCAATATGGGATAAATCCATTATTGTAATTGTGGTTTTACTCAATCCAGTTTGACTTCTCTGAGTTTTTTGTATTACAATGAGTAATACTATGTGGAAGTGATTTAAGCCGACACCATGATAATTTCACAGATTGCTTCAGGTGGCTCCTGAAGGAGTTGCAGCGAGGTAAAGCCAGGGAGTACAATCATTCTGCCCAACTGGAAACCTGAAACTGGACACAACCAATGTTTGCACAGACACCCAGTGCTTAATTTGTGCCAGTGGTTTCTGGTGCTCGGCATCAGCACTTAATTGTCAACACCGGCTGTTGTGACAGTCTACCACATGGTGGCGCAGTCTATCTAATTTAGGAGATCAACATTAAAAATTATCATCATCTGTTGCACAAGCCATTATTATTGCTTTGGGGGCCTTGAATAGTCTGAATTGTCTAACTCGTAGGCTATGATGGTTTGTAGTTGTGTTAGCAGTGGCAATGTGTCATGCAAGCTATAGTGGCCTCCTAATGAAGGGTCTAGCATTTATTTTGTTACAAACTAAGCATTGACACACCCACGCACACACACCCGCACACACACACACACATGCACGCGCACTCACACACATACACACACACACACGCACACACACACACACACACACACACACACACACACACACTACAGATTGCTGTTATAAATACAGGCGAGTATTTTTTACACCAATGCATCAAATTACATAGAAAGCAAAGACCTGAATATTTATTGTGGAACCTGTGCACTAAAAGTGCTCTGGACCATTATACTAGTAGTAGATGAACATCTGCATTCCAGAAAGGGCATTAAGGTTTTCTTGTAATTTAGAATGCTCTTGCAGTGGCACACACTCAACTTTAAGCGTTCCCTCATTTGTAAAGAGTGTGAGTCGACGAACATTTGAAAACTCCCTCTGTTTGTGTGCAAGCCTGTGTTCGAGGCTTGTGCAAACTAAGGAGCAGGCACCCGCCACAGGTTCTATGGATACAGGACTGTGCTTCATTTGTAAAAAAAATAATAATAAAAATAAATAAATACCAGGGTCCTCGTCGGGAGGCCACTGCAGCTTGGACTTGCCTGCATTGCCAATGACAGTATCAACGAAACTGATACCCATCACACTCCCACAAGTTTGTCAGTTCACACCATTCCAGGTACTCAAAGCTAAAAGAATGGCTTGGGCGGCAGGTATTAGTTATTTTTAATGTGTATTGAATTAATAAACTATTCTTGTTGTGCTCATCTCTGAATTAGACAAACAGTGCCACCATGTGGCAGACGATCATAAGTGCTAAGATGACAATTAAGTGCCGGTGCCGAGCACCAGAAACAACCGGCGTAAATTAAGCACTGATATAGGGCCACACGCTATACAATGAAAAATATTGTTCTTACAACAAGAGAGGCTTATCAATGTGGGTGTCATGAAGGAGGGGGACACTGACTTTCTGGGCCCATCCAACATATTGGGAACACTACCCTGTCAGCATCACAGTGCATCTTTAGCTGGGTGTGTTGGGTGCAGTCCTCGACAGGGCACCCTAATCCATGATGCACTGTTCCTAATGCAAGTGTGGACTTGTGCCTGTACTGGGAAAAGCACATTAGTGAAATGTGGACCAGCTGGCTTCAGCTTTTCACTGAGGTGGCAGACCCACATTTGAAGGGGGCAGTGATAGTCCTATAGGCAGGTGTAGGAAGTGACTGCATGGGGATACCTGGGGGTTTTTGGAACCCCCATTCCCATCCTCCCAAGAGGTTCCGTGGGAGCATCTGCATGTGGAGTATAGTCAGTGTACCCAGATGGCTGTTTTGCCTCTGGGCATACATCTGTAATACAGAGGTGAGGGTAGGCAAGAATTTCCAAATAAGGAATTTTACCCAGGCTCAAAATTAGCCCTGGTTCACACTGAGCCCTGATGTGTGCTGTGAGAAGTCCTTTAGATCAAGATACTTGTTCTCATGGGCCGGTTCTTTATAAAGTTAGACAATGAGAGGAGGCAATGGGATTTGGGATGGGACACATGGAAGGCTGGTACTTATGCTAGGTTGTATTCCTGCCCTCACTTTTCTCAGCCCCCTTTCTCTATAATCTTGTGTTCACTTGCCCTCTCATGTTGCAAGGATCATCATGGCATTGCCATTCTGGATCTCCCCACACCTGGTGACTCACCTAACCCCAGCCGAACTGCAGCTCCGTGTTAGAGCTCAGCTTCAACAGGCCTTATGAGACAGAGGGCCACAGCACCGCTTCTGCCCTTCTGTGGCCTAGCACAACCTGGCTGTCGCCTGCACCAGAGGACGAGGGGGAACCGAAATGGTACATTTCATAGGAGATATGGAGCTGGCAGCTGGGAGCCTGAATTGGACACCCCTACCCAGGAAGTAGGAGGGAAGGGATGATGGAGCTACCGCTAAGGTTTGCATATCATTAACCATTTGATTGTGTGATGAGTGGGAGCTAGTGAGTGTGTCCTTGTGCATGTGTATGTCTGCCAGTTGTGTGTAGTCTCTGTTGTGGCATTAGCAGCAGGGGTGCAGTACCACAGGCCGCTACTAGATGTCCCTCGGATGGCATTAGCAGCAGGGGTGCAGTCGCACAAGCAGTTAGTAGATGTCCCTTTGGCGGCATTAGTGGCAGGGTGCGGTCGCACAAGCAGTTGCTGGATGTCCTTCTTGCGACAGTAGCAGCAAGGGTGCACGTCACACAAGCAGTTAGTAGATGTCCCTCTTGTGACAACAGCACCAGGGGTGCAGTCACACAAGCAGTTAGTAGATGTCTCTGTGGTGGCATTAGCAGCAGGGGTGCAGTTGCCCAACAGTTAGAAGATGTCCCTGTGGTGGCATTAGTGGAGGGGTGCAGTTGCACAAGCAGTTAGTAGATGTCTCTGTGGTGGCAATTGCAGCAGGGGTGCAGTTACACAAGCAGTTTGTAGATGTCTCTGTGGAAGCATTAGTGGCGGGGTGCAGTCGCACAAGAAGTTAGGAGATGTCCCTTTTGTGACATTAGCAGCAGGGGTGCAGTAGCGCAAGCAGTTTGTAGTTGTCACTGTAGCAGGATTAGCATCAGGGGTGCAGTCGCACAAGCAGTTAGTAGATGTCCCTGTGGTGGTATTAGCAGCAGGGTTGCAGTTGCACAAGCAGTTCGTAGATGTCCCTCTTGTGACATTAGCAGCAGGGGTGCAGTAGCAGAAGCAGTTAGTAGATGTCCCTTTTGCGGCATTAGCAGCAGCAGTGCAGTAGCACAAGCAGTTAGTAGATGTCCCTGTGGTGGCATTAGCAGTAGAGGTGCAATCGCACAAACAGTTAGTAGATGTCCTTGTGTTTGCATTAGCAGCAGCGGTGCAGTAGCACAAGCAGATAGTAGATGTCCCTGTGGTGGCATTAGCCGCAAGAGTTTTAGTCGCACAAGCAGTTAGTAGATGTCCCAGTTGTAGTATTAGTAGCAGAGGTGCAGTCACACAAGCAGTTAGTAGATGTCCCAGTTGTAGCATTAGTAGCAGAGGTGCAGTCGCACAAGCAGTTAGTAGATGTCCCAGTTGTAGCATTAGTAGCAGAGGTGCAGTCACACAAGCAGTTAGTAGATGTCCCTGTGGTGGCATTAGCAGCAGGGGTGCAGTTGCACAAGCAGTTAGTAGAAGTCCCTGTGGTGGCATTAGAAGCAGGATTGCAGTAGCACCAGCAGTTAGTAGATGTCCCTGTTGCAGCATTAGCACCAGGGGTGCAGTCGCACAAGTAGTTAGTGGGTGTCCCTGTGGTGGCATGAGTAGGAGGAGCGCAGTCGCACAAGCAGTTAGTAGATATACCTGTGGTGGCATTAGTGGCAGGGGTGCAGTCGCACAAGGAGTTAGTAGATGTCTCTGTGGCGGCTTTGGCACCAGGGGTGCAGTCCCACAAGCAGTTAGTAGATGTCTCTGTGACGGCTTTAGCACCAGGGGGACAGTCCCACAAGCAGTTAGTAGATGTCCATGTGGTGGCATTAGTAGTGGAGGTGCAGTCGCACAAGCAGTTAGTAGATGTCCCTGCGGTGGCATTAGTAGCAGGTGTGCAGTCACACAAGCAGTTAGTAGATTTCTCTGTGGTGGCATTAGTGGCAGGGGTGCAGTCGCACACGGAGTTAGTAGATGTCTCTGTGACGGCTTTAGCACCAGGGGTGCAGTCCCATAAGCAGTTAGTAGATGTCCCTGCGGTGGCATTAGTAGCAGGTGTGCAGTCGCACAAGCAGTTAGTAGAGGTCTCTGCGGTGGCATTAGTAGTAGGTGTGCAGTCGCACAAGCAGTTAGTAGATGACCCTGTGGTGGCATTAGTAGCAGGGGTGCAGTCGCACAAGCAGTTAGTAGATGTCCCTGTGGTGGCATTAGTAGCAGGGGTGCAGTCGCACAAGCAGTTAGTAGATATCCCTGTGGTGGCATTAGCAGCAGGGGTGCAGTAGCACAAGCAGTTAGTTGATGTCCCTGTGGGGGCGTCAGCACAGGTGCAATACAGTCAGTAACAGGTGGGTACAATACTACAAACTGCCGAGGTTGAGTTTGAACCTGTTCTGAAGCAAAATAAGAACATATTTTGACCTACTAGGATCATATTTGGAACAGTCGACCATGGAGTGTGTTAAATCAGTATTCCCCCATTTAGCATACGTATGCAAGCCATACCTCATGTATTAATACATCCCATGTGCTAGATAGTTCCGATCACTGAACAATTAATATCAAACATGTAAATGACTGAAAGCTGGGGATTAAGACCCTGTCTCAGATTCACAAGAAATACCATTGATATTCCAGGATTTGCGTTGGTTGAATAGGCACTGATATTCACTTTGACAGGTGATTGTCTTACACTGTGGTTAGAATAGTTATTAACCAGTCTTTTCGTTTTCCACACAGGCAGTACTTCTCACCCAATGGCCTTGGCTGCAGCAGCTTGCTGAATGAATACAGACATGGTTTCCATCAGTGGCGGTACTTCTGGATCTGGAGGGGAACATGGACAAAAAGCGCAAGCTAAACAACAGGAAACCACAGCAGCAATGCATAGGTACCACAGTAACCTAATTGCTTCTATGGTGGTAAAGGCAGAAAGAGACAATGTACATAGAATAAACAGATCACAGGACCAGAGGTTACCCCTTCCAGACCTGATAATTAACACAGATTAAACTAGGGGTCACCAACCTTTTCTGTAGGGAGAGCTACTTCTGATCAGTGAAAATCATCGTGACTTACTGAAGGCTAAACACCTCCACGCCCAGCTTCATTGACTTTAAGCCTAATTTTCATAGAGCCAGACACTGGTTTGAACAAAACACAGTGTCTCGGGGCACCATGACAGGACTGCCATGTGTGTCAGTGAGAGAGTGGTCAGTGGGGATGTATGAACATGTGTGCGTATGAATGGGATATATATGCATGGGTGACTGAGAGCTTGTATCGTATGTACCTGTGGCACAGGACATACCTTTCACCATATATGGCACCATTACATGTACAACACAAACCTACAACCATTTGTTTTTAAATGGGAGAAATATAAAGTGCAGAATAATGTTCTGCAAAAATTTTCAAAGTATGGAACATTTATCTGCACTTTACATTTTTCCCACTTAAAAAAATGACGGTGTTTTACAATTGCAAATATTGCACAGTATCTGCTGGCCACTGGGAGCAAGAGGCCTGCTGTTTGTAAGTGAAACACTTTGAAATGGGAGAAAATGAAAATGAAGCCTTAACTTAATCATAAAGGTAATTTTACTTTTTAATTTTCTCCCATTTAAATCATTCTGAAACATAATTTTGCTCTCAGATTCCAATATTGAGTTGACAAGGGATTTTTTTTAAGAGTTAAATATCTCAGTGCTTCAGTTCTTCACCTCTGTGTCTGGGGTCATACATCTGACTTATTATCAGGCTCTTCTATCTGCAGCCTGGTGATAATAAATGTAAAATAAACACAGCCTACCCCTTAAATTTGAAAGGAAAATGTGACCCTGTGATTATTTACAAAAAAGGAACTCAAAGCTGTGAGCTATTCTGAAGGTGTCTGGGAGCTAATGGTAGCTCATGATCTACTGGTTACAGACACCTGGAATAAACAGATAACAGTAACAGAGGTTACTCCTTACAGAACCATTGATGAACATGGAATATACAGCTCACAGGACCAGAGGTTACTCCTTCCAGACCGGTTACTCCTTACAGACCTGATGATGAACACAGAATAAACAGATCACAGTACCAGAGGTTACTCCTTCCAGACCGGTTACTCCTAATGGACCAGATGATGAACATAGAATAAACAGATCACAGTACCAGAGGTTACTCGATCCAGACCCGATGATGAACACAGAGTAAACAGATTGCAGTACCAGAGCTTACTCCTTCCAGATCTGATGATGAACACAGAATAAACAAATCACAGTACCAGAGGTTACTCATTCCAGACCCGATGATGAACACAGAATAAACAGATTGTAGTACCAGAAGTTACTCCTTCCAGACCCGATGATGAACAGAGAATAAACAGATTGTTGTACCAGAGGTTACTCCTTCCAGACCCGATGATGAACACAGAATAAACAGATCGCAGTACCAGAGGTTACTCCTTCCAGACCCGATGATGAACATAGAATAAACAGATCACAGTACAAGAGGTTACTCCATCCAGACCCGATGATAAACACAGAATAAACAGATCGCAGTACCGGAGCTTACTCCTTCCAGATCTGATGATGAGCACAGAATAAACAGATCAGAGCACCAGAGGTTACTCCATCCAGACCCGATGATGAACACATAATAAACAGTTTGCAGTACCAGAGGTTACTCCTTCCATATCTGATATTGAACACAGAATAAACAGATCGCAGTACCAAAGGTTACTCCTTCCAGACCCGATGAAAAACACAGAATAAACAGTTTGCAGTACCAGAGGTTAGTCCTTACAGACCCGATGATGAACACAGAATAAACAGATCGCAGTACCAAAGGTTACTCCTTCCAGACCTGATGATGAACACAGAATAAACAGATCACAGTACCAGAGGTTACTCCTTCCTGGCCCCATGATGAACACAGAATAAACAGATCACAGTACCAGAGGTTACTCCTTCCAGATCTGATGATGAACACATAATAAACAGATCGCAGTACCAGAGGTTACTCCTTACAGACCCGATGGTGGATGAACACAGAATAAACAAATCGCCGTACCAGAGGTTACTCATTCCAGACCCGATGATGAACACAGAATAAACAGATTGTAGTACCAGAGGTTACTCCTTCCAGACCCGATGATGAACACAGAATAAACAGATCGCAGTACCAGAGGTTACTCCTTCCAGACCCGATGATGAACATAGAATAAACAGATCACAGTACAAGAGGTTACTCCATCCAGACCTGATGATAAACACAGAATATACAGATTGCAGTACCAGAGCTTACTCCTTCCAGATCTGATGATGAGCACAGAATAAACAGATCGCAGTACCAGAGGTTACTCCTTCCAGACCAGATGATGAACACAGAATATACAGATCGCAGTACCAGAGCTTTCTCCTTCCAGATCTGATGATGAGCACAGAATAAACAGATCGCAGTACCAGAGGTTACTCCTTCCAGACCCGATGATGTACACAAAATAAACAGATCACAGTACCAAAGGTTACTCCTTCCAGACCCGATGAAGAACACAGAATACACAGATCACAGTACCAGAAGTTACTCCTTCCAGACCCAATGATGAACATGGAATATACAGATCACAGTACCAGAGGTTACTCCTTACAGACCCGATGATGAACACGGAATAAACAGATCACAGTACCAGAGGTTGCTCCTGATAGACCCTATGCTGAACACGGAAGATACAGATCGCAGTATCAGTGGTTACTCCTTATGGAGACCCTATGCTACACATAGAATAAACAGATCACAGTACCAGAGGTTACTCCAGCCAGTCCCGATGATGAACACAAAATAAACAGTTTGCAGTACCAGAGATTACTCATTATAGACTCGATGATGAACACAGAATAAACATATCACAGTACTAGAGGTTACTCCTTCCAGACCCGATGATGAACACAGAATAAACAGATCACAGTACCAGAGGTTACTCCTTATAGACCCGATGATGAACACGGAATAAACAGATCACAGCATCAGTGGTTACTCCTTATGGAGACCCTATGCTACACATAGAATAAACAGATCACAGTACCAGAGGTTACTCCAGCCAGACCCGATGATGAACACAAAATAAACAGTTTGCAGTACCAGAGATTACTCATTATAGACTCGATGATGAACACAGAATAAACAGATCACAGTACCAGAGGTTACCCCTTATAGACCCTATGTTGAACATGGAATAAACGAATCACAGTACCAGAGGTTACTCCTTCCAGACCCGATGATGAACACAGAATAAACAGATCACAGTACCAGAGGTTACTCCTTATAGACCCGATGATGAACAAAGAATATACAGATCAGAGCACCAGAGGTTACTCCATCCAGACCCGATGATGAACACATAATAAACAGTTTGCAGTACCAGAGGTTACTGTTTCCATATCTGATGATGAACACAGAATAAACAGATCGCAGTACCAAAGGTTACTCCTTCCAGACCCGATGACAAACACAGAATAAACAGTTTGCAGTACCAGAGGTTAGTCCTTACAGACCCGATGATGAACACAGAATAAACAGATCGCAGTACCAGAGGTTACTCCTTACAGACCCGATGATGAACACAGAATATACAGATCAGAGTACCAGAGGTTACGCCTTCCAGACCCGATGATGAACACAGAATAAACAGATCACAGTACCAGAGGTTACTCCATCCAGACCCGAAGATGAACACAGAATAAACAGTTTGCAGTACCAGAGGTTACTCCTTACAGACCCGATGATGAACACAGAATAAACAGATCGCTGTACCAAAGGTTACTCCTTCCAGACCTGATGATGAACACAGAATAAACAGATCACAGTATCAGAGGTTACTCCTTTCGGGCCCGATGATGAACACAGAATAAACAGCTCACAGTATCAGAGCTTACTCCTTCCAGATCTGATGATGAACACATAATTAACGGATGGCAGTACCAGAGGTTACTCCTTACAGACCCGATGATGAACACAGAATAAACAGATCGCAGTACCAGAGGTTACTCCTTACAGACCTGATGATGAACACAGAATAGACAGATCGCAGTATCTTGGGAATATTATTGGCTCTTGGTGCGAAGATCAAAGGAAACAAGACCCCTTAGTTTCCTAAATTAGTGAAAGAAACTTTCACAACAAACAGCTACAAAAAGAGTTTGATCCGCACACAATAAAAAGTAAGTAAACAGTTCCACCAAAATATCATAGTTTACAAATTCCTTTATTATGATTTCTTTCTTCACAGTGGCCAACACATTTCGTCCTATTTAAGGACTTCTTCAGGGCTCATAAACTGTCCTCTAGGAGGTGTATTTTTTCTCCTAACTCGGGTGCCACCTCGTATTTGTCCTGTCTGTATCAATGGGATATCATAATCCCCGGTCACGACAAAGTATTTAAAGGTTCTCTTCTGTATTCTTTCTCTCGTACTAATAGCAGCATCACATAGCTGTGCTTGCGTATTAAGGTCCAAGGTTTTTTGTGCACTAAGATCCGAGGTTTGGCCGGTTTCTATCGAAGGCACACCTTAGGTGACATCAGGTCATGGTCGACCCAAAAATCATAAAATGCATTCTGGGCAAAGTTTCCATCTATCTGTGTGCAGCACCGTCAAAAAACCCGATGATGAACACAGAATAAACAGATCGCAGTACCAGAGGTTATTCCTTCCAGACCCGATGATGAACACAGAATATACAGATCAGAGTATCAGAGGTTATGCCTTCCAGACCCAATGATGAGCACAGAATAAACAGATCACAGTACCAGAGGTTACTCCATCCAGATCAGATGATGAACACAGAATAAACAGTTTGCAGTACCAGAGGTTACACCTTCCAGATCTGATGATGAACACAGAATAAACAGATCGCAATACCAGAGGTTACTCCTTATAGCCCCTATGCTGAAAACTGAATAAACAGATCGTAGTACCAAAGGTTACTCCTTACAGACCCGATGATGAACACAGAATAAACAGATCACAGTACCAGAGGTTACTCCTTACAGACCCGATGATGAACACAGAATAAACAGATTACAGTACCAGAGGTTATTCCATCCATACCCGATGATGAACACAGAAAAAACAGTTTGCAATACCAGAGGTTACTCTTTCCAGATCTGATGATGAACACAGAATAAACCGATTGCAGTACCAGAGGTTTCTCCTTATAGACCCTATGCTGAACACGGAATAAACAGATTGCAGTACCAGAGTTTACTCCTTATAGACCCTATGCTACACATAGAATAAAGAGATCACAATACCAGAGGTTACTCCAGCCAGACCCGATGATGAACACAGAATAAACAGATCACAGTATCAGCAGTACTCCATCCAGACCCGATGATGAACACAGAATAAACAGTTTGAAGTACCAGAGGTTACTCCTTACAGACCCGATGATGAACACAGAATAAACAGATCGCTGTACCAAAGGTTACTCCTTCCAGACCTGATGATGAACACAGAATAAACAGATCACAGTACCAGAGGTTACTCCTCTTAGACCTGATGATGAACACAGAATAAACAGATCACAGTACCAGAAGTTACTCCTTCCAGACCTGATGATGAACACAGAATAAACATATCACAGTACCAGGTGCTACTCCTTCCAGATCCGATGATAAACACAGAATAAACAGATCACAGTACTAGAGGTTACTCCTTTTAGACTTGATGATGAACACAGAATAAACAGATCACAGTAACAGAGGTTACTCCATCCAGACCCGATGATGAACACAAAATAAACAGATCACAGTACCAGAGGTTACTCCTTCCAGACCCGATGATGAACACAAAATAAACAGATCACAGTACCAGAAGTTACTCCTTCCAGACCTGATGATGAACACAGAATAAACATATCACAGTACCAGGTGCTACTCCTTCCAGATCCGATGATAAACACAGAATAAACAGATCACAGTACTAGAGGTTACTCCTTTTAGACTTGATGATGAACACAGAATAAACAGATCACAGTAACAGAGGTTACTCCATCCAGACCCGATGATGAACACAAAATAAACAGATCACAGTACCAGAGGTTACTCCTTCCAGACCCGATGATGAACACAGAATAAACAGATCACAGTACTAGAGGTTACTCCTTTTGGACCTGATGATGAACACGGAATATACAGATCACAGAACCAGAGGTTACTCCTTCCAGACCGGTTACTCCTTATAGACCCGATGATGAACATAGAATAAACAGATCACAGTACCAGAGAATACTATTTCCAGACCGGATGATGCACACAGAATAAACAGATCACAGTATCAGAGGTTACTCCATCCAGACCTTCAGCTGTCAGCAGTGGCCACAACACTGGCATATTCCTACAAGCATGCACACAATTGCTAATGCTGTGGCTTTCTTCACATGCAGTGGCCCTGCCTGTGATCAGGGACTGACCATTTTTGTCTAAAAGCCCCAAATCACTGTTACCTCTCTATATCAATTGCTCCCTAAGAAGATTCTTATGAGTGTACCCAGGGATACTCACAATTTCTTTTAATCCCTATAGGACTACCTTGGTTAAGCTGCCCTATCAGCTCCATATCTGTGCAAGCTGAAGACACATAGTTACTGATCCAACTGGACCCAAAGGAGAACCCTATAGTCCGTCTGTTGGGAGCACTGTCTCCATGTCGGTCTTCCACAAGAGCATGGATGTCAGCTGAAGCCGATGAAGGTATCACTAACAGCTGTGGCCCTGAAACTTCTGTCATCTTCCATGGGTTCACATCTGCTACAGATGAGGCACCCATAAAGAGTGGTCCTCTCATTGGTCAGTCTCTCACAGTGTGCCTAAAGATCCCCATAGACTTCGAAGGTTCCGCCTAAGACACAAGAAAGCAGGGTGCAATGGATCCCTGGTGATTTTCAAACCTTTCCCAGCAGGGCAAAGACTATCAGTGTTTGACCTGAGGAGATTACAGGGGTACCAAATGCCCAAGCTCACCTCCCCACCCTGGTCATGGGCATTCCACCGCCTCAAAATGCAGCGCTGTTTAATTAGGCTCTCTGACCATCCCTTGTCCACATAGTGGACATCAAACAAAGGTACAGGTACAACCAGTTATAGAGTATTCTTCTCATATACGGTGTGTAGAGTCACTTTGGGGTACCTGGGTATCAATGCCCTTGATGTGTACCATATTGAATGTGTGGGGTAATAAGATCCTCTAGTGCAGTGCAACTGACCTCATATCTGTCCACGTGCCCCTGTCTTTATTGAGGCAGGGTAACACTTTCACTCAACTCAAAATAGATTGTCAGTCGTTCTCTTGATTCATCTATTTCCCAGTTGAACCACTTCACCAGTCATCCATCGGAGGTTGATAAAATGAGTGCACTATGGTTGGGTAACAAAAACCATCTGATGTCACTTTCTATGATGTGGTTGGGGTCAAAGGTCTGTTGGTCTTGCGTACAGTCCCCAAGTTGGTCTGAACGTTTGAGAGGTATGGGTTTAAGGTGCTGCCAGCACTCACTGTCCACTTAGATTGGCAGCCCTGGCCCCTCAGCTTTAGAAGACGGTAGTATTTATCCTCTCATGCATGTTGGGAAACTCAAATGGTAAACACCAAGAAAGGTGAGTTAAAGGAAAAAAAGACCCAGCTCAACTTTTGAAAGCAGTCAACATGCTCCGCACAGGTGTGGTTGCAAAGCCCTTTCAAGGTGCAGGGCCCATGGCAAACATACCCTGCTGCTACGTCCCTCCTTCCCCAAAGTCACTTGTTTGTTTCAGCCCTGTGGTACCCAGTCAAACATACATGTGAAATACACCGCAGATAACTGACAGGATAAGTGTCATCATGTCTTACCTCCCAGAATCTTAGCCAATATGGTGTTGCTGTCTTTGGTGGAAGGCTTCAGCAGCGCTACGAGGCCACTCAGCAAGGCCGGGCGAACATCATACTGCATGAGATCCTTCATCAGCTGCAGCGCTGAAACCAAAACAAGCAGCATGAGGGCTGTCACTCAGGATAATGCATCTCTATTCTACAGCAGGGGGGTTCAGAGATAAAGGGATGGTGCCACAGCACCATCCCACCTCATCTAACCTTCAGTTGACCTTTTAGTAGTTTTTTTGTCTCTGGAAAGAGAAAAGTTACTAAGAGGTTGCCAATGATCAGCACCTGAATAACCTATGATGTTCTCTAGCAGATCTGTACTTCTAAGACCTACAGGAGAAAACCTACAGTCACACCTCAGCCCTTTAGCAGTGTCTCCTCCTATATGAGCGGACACGGTCAATGATATATCAGCAACTACTGTGCTTCCTCACTATCCCACCATTTTTAATGTCAGGGTCTTGAGCTCACGAGTAGAGGGTGCATAGCAGTGGTTAGGACCTGATCACCACCAACGTTTCAGGTAAATGAGTGGGATCTCACACAATAATGAAGTCTCAGGGAATTTGTATGGGGTGAGACGGTGTATTGGGAAAATGTGCTCTAACTAGCAATCAAAGAACTCATAGTTAAGCTGAGTAAACAGTAAAACCAAGCCACATTTTTAGGAAGGCCGAAGGAGCAAGAAAACAATCTCCAGTAAAGTGTACTATATATTATATAAGTTCATTGCATTGCTTACTCCAGTGTATCTGCATTGGAAAGGAATACCCTTTATCTGTAATGGTGTGGCATGCGGTGGAAAGGAATACCCTTTATCTGTAATAGTGTGGCATGCGGTGGAAAGGAATACCCTCTATGTGTAATGGTGTGGCATGCGGTGGAAACGAATACCCTTTATGTGTAATGGTGTGGCATGCTGTGGAAAGGAATACCCTTTATGTGTAATGGTGAGGCATGCGGTGGAAAGGAATACCCTCTATGTATAATGGTGTGGCATGCGGTTGAAAGGAATACCCTCTATGTGTAACTGTGTGGCATTCGGTGGAAAGGAATACCCTTTATGTGTAATGGTGTGGCATTCGGTGGAAAGGACACCCTCTATGTGTAATGGTGTAATGGCGTGGCATGCGGTGGAAAAAATACCCTCTATGTGTAATGGTGTGGCATGTAGTGGAAAGGAATACCCTCTATGTGTAATCGTGTGGCATGCGGTGGAAAGGAATACCCTTTATGTGTAATGGTGTGGCATGCGGTGGAAAGGAATACCCTCTATGTGTAATGGTGTGGCATGCGGTGGAAAGGAATACCCTCTATGTGTAATGGTGTGGCATGCAGTGGAAAGGAATACCCTTTATGTGTAATGTGTGGCATGCGGTGGAAAGGAATACCCTTTATCTGTAATGGTGTGTCATGCGTAGAGTGCTAGCCTGGATCTGCACAGGAGGAGAGGGTTGGACGCACCAGGTGCTCAGAGTGGGCAGGCTTGTTGCAGAGTGTAGATGAGCCAACACATGAGAGGGCATTAAAAAGATGAGACCCAAGTAATGTACATAAGAGTGCCATTATGTAGGACTAGCCTATTTTAGGAAAAATCTTTAATTGGTCCAAACTAAACATAAGTAAAAGTGGGACCACATTACAGCCTTATTTTGCTCCTGTGAAGACAGGTACCTTGCTCGTAAGTCTCTGTGCCTATTACAATGCCAATGAAATATTTCGTCTTCCCTCAGAATCCTTCCGGAATGCTTAATTTGGAGTTTTTGGAAATAAGATACAATCTGCCAACAGTATCAAATGTGATATATAAATCTAAGTACGCACATTCAAGTGGAGGGTTAGCTTTCATATGTGCAACAGAAATCTAATCAGTAAACACAAACCAGGTGGAGATAGTGTGTGGTGTTTGTAAAATGAGAACTTAGTTGAAAACGCAGTGGAGCACTATAGAGGTTCAAAGGCATACCGTCAATGAGTGGCAAGAGAAGTAGCTGGTTATTGGTTTGTTGCTGCATTAAAATGTAGTGTTCTTTAAAGAGCTAAGGGCCATATATATGAACACATTTTCCCATAGACACAGAATGGGTAAAACCCTTTGATACATCTGGCCCCTAGTCTTCAAAATGTTCCTAAACTGAAGCAGCGTTGGTCATTCTTGATGGATAAGGCAATGTTGTTGCAGATCTTGGGTGTTTATGTTGCAGATCTTGGGTGTTTAGATGGAAAAGGCCTGCTGTCTTGTTTTTTCTTTTTTACTCATCTTAGTCTCCAGTCTGATGGTGTCATGGCTGCAGGTGTGCTGAGAGCTGCAAAAGATGGTGAGCTTCTGTGCAAGATAAGCGTGGGTTCTGGTTGATATGGACATGTAATGGACTCTAGTTTTCAAAAGTTGGTTTGTGTAAAGTGGAAAATACCCATTTTTTGAGAACCACATTTTTGAGAAAATGGGGCAGGACACTGCTGAACAATGATAATTAAATGAGGTCATTTTAAAAATAGGAACCATTAAGGATTCCTTCTAGTTAGATGGAGTTACAATGTCTACAGACAAGGAGCTGATTCACACAGGTTTAAGGTAATCAGGTCACTTACTACATGTCAAAAGTGTGCGCAATATTAGGTATTATTCGCTCATTTTGGCATACATATATTTTTCTGAGAGTTCATAATACTTCTTTACAAATAGTAATTCCTCATTTCAACTTGCCATTGAGTATTAAAGCTCTTTTAGTAGAGTTCTCATCAGACACTGGGAAGCATTCAAGACTGGGGCCAGGCTGTTTCCCACATAGCAGGGGTGAAGAAGGATAAGGTCAGGGAGGAGGAAGCATTAGAGTCTGAGATCTTTCGATTGGAAGAGGAACTGGTGGAGGGACCCAACCCAGACACCTTACACGTACTACAGTTGAAAAGGGATAGTTACAGGGCCTTAGTGACGAATAGAGCCAAAGAATTGGGAAGAGAGACGCTAGGTAGGATGTATGATCAAGGGGACAAGGCTGGGAAATTGATTGCGTGGTTAGAGAAACAAAAGCTGGTGAGTAGACTAGTGCCAGAACTAATCGATGAAGCCGAATGCACAATCACGGACCCCCAGGACGTCGCTAATGCATTTGCCGCCCGCTTCGAACAGATATATTCCTCACAGAACCCCTACACAACACATGACGCTCTTGATCTCCTACGGGACATTAGTCTACCTAAACTCTCAGCGTCAGAGCTGGAGTATCTAGAAGGAGCTCTCATGGCAGATGAGGTGGCACAGGCTGTTATGGGGCTCGGGTCGGGGAAGGCATCAGGGCCCAACGGCCTTCTGATTGAATTATATAAACTTTGGATGGATATTCTTGCCCCCCACCTGTGTAAAATGTTTGCGGAGAGTAAAGAACTCGGGGAGCTGCCCCGAGACCAAAGGATAGCCATCCTAGTAATGATCCAAAAGGAAGGTAAGATCCGGAAAGCCTGTTCCTCCTACAGGCCAATCTTCCTATTGAATGTCGAACCTAAGATCTTAGCTAAACTCCTTGCCAATAGACTGGTCAAAGTCATTAATAATTTGGTACACCCGGATCAATCTGGCTTCATGCCTCAGCGCAACACTGCGTTGAATCTTCGCAGGGTACACAGGGTGATGGGAAGGGCAGCAACCATACAGGAGGAGGCGGTATTGGTATCTCTGGACGCCTCCATGGCATTCGATATGCTCGAATGCCGTATTTATTTGTGGTTCTTGAGAAAATGGGTTTTGGGCCTCAATTCATCCAGTGGGTGAGACTCCTCTACTCGAAACCTCTAGCCCAGATAGTTGTAAACAACAAAAAGTCTGAGGTGTTCGGACTTCATAGAGGGACCAGGCAGGGTTGCCCACTCTCACCCCTCCTTTTTGCCTTGGCCCTGGAACCCCTGGCATCCTGTGTGCAGAGGGACCCGGTGAATCGAGGC
This sequence comes from Triturus cristatus, assembly GCF_964204655.1. Taxonomy (NCBI): domain Eukaryota; kingdom Metazoa; phylum Chordata; class Amphibia; order Caudata; family Salamandridae; genus Triturus; species Triturus cristatus. The sequence continues at coordinate 829,419,332 of NC_140586.1, read as the reverse complement.
TTTAAATGGGCTGAAGCGTGGGATGACCGCATCTCCTTGTATGCGGACGACATTCTATTGTTTTTAACATCCCCAAAGGCCTCTCTTACAGCAGTACTCGACATCTTCGCCATCTTTGGCAGATACTCAGGGTACTCAATTAATTGGGTCAAATCGGTATTGTACGTCCTCAAGGGGCCCGTCACCGGCTATCCCAGAAATTGCCCGATAAAGATCTCCACACAGGGTTTCAAATACCTTGGCATCTATATCACCTCTGATCCCGCAGATAGATTTGCTAAGAACCTACTCCCTCCCTTACAGAGATTGAAGAAGGATTCGGAGCGTTGGATGATGCTTCCACTCTCGATGCTGGGCAGAACATCCTTATTCAAAATGATATTCTTACCCTGGTTCCTATATGAGAGTCTACAACGCCGCTTACTCTGGAACGGGAAGCCGCGGATAGCACTTCCTAAGCTGAATCTCACCTGGTACGATGGGGGTATCGCCCTCCCTGATCTTAAAAAATATTACTTGGTAGCCCATTTGACAGCCATTAACCATGGCACATACAGACAGGCGGGTGATTCGGGCTATGCGATGGATCGTTGGGTACTACCTGGAGGGAACTACCAATGTGCGCTCTATTCAAGTGCCGGAAAGGACCAACTGACCGGACCAACCAAGTATTCGGTGCAAGTTTGGCAGGCGGCTAACAAAAGTATGTGGTGGAACCGTAGGGTGACTCTGGCTACTCCATTATGGGACTCGGAGCAGCTTGGGAATTTATGGTCATCTATAGGTTTTAACAAGTGGGACCTCATAAGTATATAAAAAATAGGCGACTTATGGATAAAGGGTGAGATCAAGTAATTTTCAGCCCTACAACAGGAATATGATCTTGCTCCTACAGAATATTTCAGATACTTGCAGGTCCGTCACACGTTGCAATCTTGTCTCCAGAGGGGAGACGCCCCCCCCAGACTCCTCACCCCTTGAGGACAGACTCCTTGATGGATACCTACCAACAAAGGCCATATCACTTACCTACAAAAAGTTAGAGAATCACACCGGAGATCCCCTCTTGAAACTGCGGGAAAAGTGAAAAGGGATGGTATAATACTCAACGATGAAGACTGGGTGATAGCGGTAGCTTCACCACGGGAGGTAGCCATTGCAGCAAGGCTGAGGCTAGTGCAACGTAAGATTTTGCACTGAATCTACATCACGGGCCCTGTATGGTGCAAATGGGAAGGGCAGCGGATGGTAAATGTAGAAGGGGGTGTGGAAGTGAAGGCACGTTCCTCCACATACTGTGGGAATGCGCATTTGTGCAGAGGTATTCGAAGAAGATACACGAGGTGATGGGCGAGGTGTTAATGCATGCAGTCCCTATTGAGGCTAAGAGATGTCTTCTAAATGTGTGAGAACCCACAGATCTAAACCATGCACGTATCACCTGGGTTGCGTTGGGGTTGACGATAGCGAAATGTAACATAGCTCAGAAATGGGGGGCAGCACAGGCACCTGCGGTGTTCGCATAGAAGAGGGATATGGATTGGTACATGTTCCGTGACAAGGATGTATATGTAGCCAGGGAATGTCCCAAAAAATTGACCCGCATTTGGACTGACTGGAATGAGTATAGACGGAACATCTGTATTCCACCACTACTGCCAGCTCACAATGAATCACTGTAGATATGATCCATGTTACCGATTGTTATAAACTTGTGCACTAATATCTGGGATAGAACTAGGTCATGATAAGAAATGTGAATGTACTGCAATATGCCTTGCGATGTTGATTCCTACTTTTAATAAAAATAATTATATTAAAAAAAAAGCTCTTTTAGTCTTTGGTTGCCCGTTCTATCCTACATTGTTTTTTTAATTCCGTCTGCAGGGTAATTCCTTACCTGTCTATTTTTTTCTTACCAGCACTAGAAGGCCTCCTTTAGGTAAAAATCTGTTTCCGTGTGGTTTGTTCATGCTGATCTGCTAAAACATCTCTTATCTTTTCCTAATTTTTGATGTTGTCATCATTCTCTGACTATTTTACAGAAGTTTATAATACTCAGAAAAGAGCAAAGGGTTATATTTACCATTGCAAGAACAATTAGATTTCCTCCAAATTTCCGATTTTTTGTTAAGATCTGCTGTTTGAGGATTTGGAATCTGGCCCTGGAAAACAGCAGTCTCCCCACTGGGTTTGGTAAGAACAGAATGTATGGTTGAATGTGGCCCAAGGATTTTTTCTCTTCTGTTTTTCCATAGTTCTCCTTGCAGATTTAGGTATGTGCTTTCCAGTATTTTTTTAATAGCTGCCAGTAGAACTGAATTTTGTGACAGGAACATGATTTTCTGGAGATTAAGAAACTAGGCCTCTTTCACCTTTCATTTCTTGAGTAAACAAAGAAAGGTCAGAGCTACTTGTACCTATCTCAGCATCTTAATCTTACCTACTGGGTTGTGAAGGGACTGACAACAAAGGAGTTGTTTCAATTTTTGGAACCGGCGAGGTGCGGTTGCAGTGGACACCTGCTGAGGGCCCTAAAGATGGGGCTAGTTCACATCAATAATCCAAAACCTTGTATTTGCCCCGAGGGGCGCAGGACTTCAGCCCCCAGCTATCATTGCGGCTGCCAAGCAGCCAATGTTGCCTGCGCACCAGGAGGCGCTTTTTAGGCATCTCGGGGCTCCCGCAGTGCGGGAGCCTGTCTTCACCACCAGGGGAGTAGGACTCCAGACCCCAGCTATTCTTACGGCTGCCACACCGCCAACGTTGCCTGTGCGCCAGGAGGCACTTTTTAAGCAGCTCGGGGCTCCCGCCAAGCGAAGCCCGGGCCAAGGGCGGGCCGTCCACTCCCGCCGGAGCCCAGAGGAGGCTGGGCCATCCCTCTTGGTCCTGGGGTAAAGACGACGTGAGGAAACGTGGGATCTGGCAAACAGGGATGTATGACGTAACAACGCAAGTCATTACAACGCGTGCAGTTACATCGCAATTGTTACAACGACTGCGATGTTACTACGCTATGTCATTACAACGCAAGTCTTTACATCGACTTGCGCTAGATGGCGTGCTAACATTAGAAAAGCGTAATTTACTATTCCAACTCCAGTCCACTTAACAGTAGGGAAGGTGTTGGGATAGTAAACTACACTATTTGTAATGTTAGCACGCCATCTAGCGCAAGTCGATGTAAAGACTTGCGTTGTAATGGCATCGCGTTCGTTGTAAAAGTTTTGTTGTAATGGTAGTGCGTTGTAAAAGTTGCGTTGTAAAGGTTGTTTACCGGCAAACAATATTAATCCAGGTACTAATGTTATAGTTTTCACAAGACTTACATTTCTGCACGTGATAAAACTGCTATTATAGCACTAACCATCTGTGGGGAACCGAAGCAGGATGGGCAAACGGAAGGCAAAGGGTAATCCAAATGGAGTACCTAAAGAAACAAAAAGGCCAACAGGGAGTGCTGCAGCAAGCTATGTGGTAGATGAAATTGACACCCTAATTGAAGAGGTGGAAAGTCTACTTAGCAGCCAAAATAAATCAGCTAAAGGGCACACGAAGGTGGCAGACATTTTCTTACAAACTAATTCCAGGAAGAGGACTCCATGCCTATGAGCCACTCCCTAAAGGCAAAGCTACTCATTCAGTGCATTTGCATAATACCTGTGGGCAAAAACAGCCAGAGATTATTATTCCACTATCAACCTCAGTCACTGACAGCCCCAAAATAAATGCGGAGGGCATAGTATTCCAGGATTTTGTATGTTCTAACCAGTTTGATCCCCTTGCCAACCACAATGTGGTCACTCCTAAGGTCCCTAATTGTTATATGGACCCTTAGGGACATTGTCAACATTGCTAAGTTAGCATGAGCTTCGCTGTCATGATGCTGCTTTTGCGCACGTTACTACATAACTTTGTTTTTGCAACACTTTGTTTGTGCCTTTCACATGAGAACGGGCTGCTTTCGCGTTCTCTGACTTTCCTGGAGTTTAGTCTGAACACGATGTGCAAGGTCGATCAACAATGCCCCTTGTTATTCTGTTCTGGTCAGTCCGTAGCACCTAGACATACCATGCTACACACAGCTGCAGTACTGAAGACTCGTGCTTTGATATTACATTGTTGCATGTTGTTTTAACACACTTGGAGAAAGCCTTTCCATGGAGAAGAGCTCTGCTGTTCCTATGATGTAAACCTTACATACAGGCTTTAAGGTATGGGGTCTGCTATAAAACCCCAGAGGTCGTCATTTTTATAAAATAAACTTCTTCTAGTCAAGGGGAGGGTGGTTAGGCCTAAAAGCCCCTTTTTCCACAGTCTTTAAAAAATGACTTCTCCCTTTGTATTCTATTGAATTGTAACAATGCTAACTGTGCTAAGTTAATGCATTTTGCTGCTAGTAGTGGCACGTATACTGTATTGTAGAGCACGAGTTAAAATAAACATTTTAAACTATTTCAGTGACTCTGCCTATTCTCATTGTGGACAAGTACGAGTGAGTGAGCGAAAGAGTACGTCTTGCTCCGTGATTCCTGAGAGAGTCTGGAGTGTTGTGTTCTGGGTTGTCTAATCATTTGTAGCTCCATGATCTTTGTGGGAGAACGAATGAGACACTATAGCTAGTCGCTTTGGGATTTTGGGTACTGATGTGGTAGGCTGGTACACACCTATTCACTCAGGTCCTGTTTTCTTGCACCTAGTTCTGTGTATGTGAAGAATCCCTGCAACATGGTGCCGCCAATGTTTGGTCTGGTTCTTATCTGCGAGACGCTAGAGTAGTGTGTGTGCTTGTCCACAATACCCTCACTTCTGTTTCCGGAGACAGCTGTGACTGAGTAAGCTCCTATATTGATGTTTTTATAGGTTCTTTCAAGCTTGAAGTTTAAAAAAAGGTTTTTCTCTATCTTCTTAACCCGTTAATGCGCTGCCGCGCTCTAGGTTGTTGTTCTTTATTGTACATTATGGCGGTCGCAATTCCGGCCCCTAATCGGGCAGCACTCATGGCTTATTTGACTCAAAATGGAGTCCCTAATGCGGGTATTGCGCTGCTTTTTGTAGTAGAAGCGGATGCTGCTTACCGTTTCAAATTCTTGGGTCACCTTTCCGGCGGTAGATGGAGCAGATAACTTGTTTCACTAAATATACGACTACGGCCCTTCCTAATGTTTATCAGCCCAATCGGGCTCTTGAGATTCCGCTTACAGCTAGGCAACACCTAATTTGGTTTAATGGCGCCCTTCCTCACCGAATAACGCCGGTCCGTTTAGGTCCTTTATCAATAGATGGGGCCACGTGGTCCGTTTTGACTGGGTATACTCCTCACCCATGTCGGCTGATAACAGCGACGCTTGCAGAACTTCGCATGTTACATACATCTCTAATACGTGTGCATGGAGCTGTTATACAGTTCATGTTGCGCAACTACCAGGTGGGAGCACCTGGCATTGCTGCGCAACCTGATGGACTTGGTGGTTTAAGTCTCGTTATGGTTAATTCAGTAATGGGCAAGCGGCCACAGAATAAGGATGATTTACCTTATTGGGTTGCTGAAAAATTTGCACAACTAGAGGCTGTTTTTCCTAATACCTCTCCTGTGGAGAAACGCAGGATATTGACTATAGGTTTGCCTAAAGACTTACTTCCTGAGGTAGCTGATTGTAACACCTGGGGCAGGGTGTTTGCAGCGGTATATTCGAAATGTTTCGGCACTCCCTCCATGACCGTACTCCCCTCCGTGACAAAACGTGTTCAAGATGAACACGGAGCCGTAGCGGCTGTAGAGCTGGGGATGAGACTGGTGGGGGTGTTCGACGTGGTTGCTGATATGATCCTTGCCAATGTCAAGGGCGATGCAGTAAGCTTTCAAGTGGCATACCGCTTGGAGGATGTCCCTGATGTAGACAAGCCACGCGAATTACCAAAGATTATTGCAAAAACTTATAAGACCATAAGCCCACAATAGTTTGGGAGTTAAGCCTTTTACTCAAATGCAAACTCAATCTCAAACACAACAAAAAGCTCAGTCTGATAAAGATGGGCGTCTAGTCTTTTCTAAAAGGAACTGGAAAAATAAAAAACAGGGGCAGCAACAACAGAAGCAAGGTTCGCGTGCTGATTCACCGACACCGTAGTCTTCTGAGCGTACTTATGACATGCGCGACCGCGCGAAAATTAAGACTCCTGATAGATATCAAGTTCCTGATCAGTGTTCTCCTCGTTCTTCACAGGACACATATGGCTCTCAAGTCAGAGGAGGGGAACGCCAGGATCATGGCAAGAGTCAACCTGCACCACAGGGACGTGACCAGCCTCGACAGTTTGAAGGCAAAGGAAAACAAGAGGATCTACCTCATTTTCGACAGCCGTTTCAAAGGAAAAAAGTTGCCGCTTTAACAGCGAGGTATGCCTCAGACAGTGAGAACGCGACTCCTGGATTGGACATGGGCAGTGACTCTGCTCGACAGCGCAGCGCAGGTTACCATAGTGCGGGAGGCTCTGCGTCCCTGTCTGGAGGCGACAGCAACTGACACATTCATTACAGTAGAGACTGCTGACACCCGGGTTGCCCCCCCGCCCGGATAGACTCTATGAAATTATATTCCAAATTGAAGGTGATATACCTCGTCCAATCAATGTGGTTTCTGGGAGAATCTAACCTCCTCATATGATATTTTGTTAGCGGAGGCAGATTGGCCTCCACCCTTTGTGTTAGCTGCTTCTAGATGGGAAGACGTGATACTTCTGAGTTTTTCATGTTATGTTGCTGAGGAGCATGCACAGGCTTTTGCAGCTGAGTGGGCTCTGGCCCTAGCCCCAGCGGTGTATCGTAATCTGGTGGGTTGGGACGTTGATTCACCGGCTCATGAAATACCTTTATGCTCTATGCCACAGCCACAACCACAATATCCAATCAGGCGTGAAGCAAGGGCTTCCTTATGTGATATTCTAACACAGTTGGAGTATCAAGGAGTGACTGAATCCTATACATCACCGATGAATAACCCTCTCTTTACAATATCAAAACCTGATGGTTCATATCGGATTGTATTGGATAACCGAAATTTGAACAGTCATTGTCGCACTTTTGCGGTGCAGAACACTCACAGCTCTGCGCTGGTGAACAATCTTGTTCGTAAAAAATACAAAACTACACTTGATATTTTTAATGGTTTCTACAGTCACAATCTCGCACCTGAGAGCCGTGATTTGACGGCATTTACTGCTGTCGGTAATCAGAAAACATTTAGACAATTGCCTATGGGGTATAAGAATAGCCCCGAGGTATTTGCGGAACGGACTGTGTCTTTGTGAAACGACATAGACCCTAACACGTTCTCGTACATAGATGACATTCATCTAACAGACGATGAGCTAATGCCGCACCTTGTTTGAGTCGACAGGATTATTTTGTCCTTTGCCGACTATGGATATAAATTCAATTTTGCAAAATCACACATCGCCCATTTGGCGGTACTCTTTTTAGGCTATGAGCTCAATAAAGAAGGAAAGGTCTTAGCCCCTCACTTCTTGGAGAAATGTGCACACTTGCAACCCTCCTCTACACTGAAGAAACTTCAATCCTTGCTGGGATTTTTAAATTTCGGGCGGACATACATTCCCGATTATGCCCAGCGTATCAAACCGCTTTATGCGTAGATAGAACCTAAGTTTTCTTCTGCCAGTTGGCTTCCGGAACATACTTCTATTCTAAATTCTTTGCAAACTGACTTGCTTGCAACTAACTACTTGTTGACGCGTGATAACACCACAAACCATCTAGTAATACGTATTGGTTCTGGGACAGTGGGTTTCACTTACTTTATGTTCAATGAGGGTGACACAATACCTATTGCATACAAATCACATTTATACACTGCTGCTGAAATGCGTTTTTCAACTGTTGAAAAAATCTTGACAGCAGTACAGATGGCGATTCTAAAGGAACACTCACTGGCGCAAGGCAAACAAATTCTTATGGTCACGCCCTTCCCTGCTTTGGAAGCCGTGACTAAGGCGAGTGTGCCTAACTCGAAAGCACTTCATCGCCGTTGGATAGAATGGGCTACTTCTTTGACATCGGCTGATTTCATGTTTATCTTTGATCCTTCCTTACAGACACAGGAGTTTTTACAGTATGAACACGTCCATCCTCCTCCCTTGTCTTTGCTTCCTTTACATGAGTACAAATGCATCATTTATACCGATGGCTCGGCTCAACCGGCCACAGATTCCAAACATGCTTATTCTGCGGCATGCGCAATTGTTTGTGTCTCAATTGTTAATGAAGAGTTTAAGTCTTCCATTGTGCATACTCAGGCACTTGGAGACTGTACGGCACAATTGGCGGAGCTGCGTGGTCTTGTACTTGCTCTTGAGTTTGCTGATCCTAATGTGAATACTCTTATTGGGTACGATTCTTATTACTGTGTCCAGTCTTTTAATGACAACTTATTCTTTTGGTCTTGGAATGACTATTGAGATTCTAAAGGCAGCTCAATAAAGCATAAAACGTTTTGGGTTCGAGTGGCAGATCTTAAACAACGTCTGCCCCTCACACATGTTATACATACTCTTGGCCATCAGCGTGTGGGAGCACATGCTCTTGGTAATTCTTTGGCTGAGGAAGCGTCCAAGTCTGCAGTAGCCACGTGTTCCGCAGCAGCAGTTACAAGATCCATGACAAAAATAGATAATGAGATTATGGCCGTGGTAGCTGCAAAGAGGGAGGGAACAGCTTATCCTCAGGGCTTCCCTTCGAAATACTCTTATCATATAACTCCTAAACAGGTTCCTTATGCTTTGATTCCTTCTGATTGATCAACATACGGGTGGCTACTATGGAGATCATGCCAGCCTCTCTTCCGGCTCCTCTTCCTCGACATCCAGTTAGGCAGACATACCGACTAAATTAAGTATTTTTTTCTCTTGGTTCAGAAAGACTTACCTGGCCCCTCCATGGACCTACATTTGGTTGCTGCTTATCCTGATTTTCCTCTTCATGTCAATTGGATTTGTCACAGTGTTCTTTTTGCTTATCAATGGTCATTACTTGCCAGAACGCTCTGCTGTAAACTTTGTTGATGGAATTCTGGCCCCTCACACATCGTCACATATCATGAAACGTGATCAGTCTCTTGTTAACATTTCAGCATTGCAGATGGAATCGTTTGGGACAAAGTAGCTTACGAAATTCACAGCCCGACGGAGGTACTTAGGGTACCATACGTGTTTCGCGCCTCTTTAGGAGATGTAGTGACACAGGACATACCTTCTGATGATTGGGATGTGCAAGCAGTACATGCATTGTTTTCGGATTTAAAATATTATGCTGCTTTTGATGCTGAAGATTTGTATTTAAATTCTGCCAATTACAGGGATTTGTTTTGCTATCAACATTATGGGCATAATTTTGTACACAAAACCAACACAATCAGACCTGATTTTAATCATACACAATGGGAACCTTGTCCTACTCCCGTAGAGGGGAGTTCTAAAACTCTTAGGGATAAATGTACTTATTTTACAGATTATGAAATATCTAATCCGGAATCCAATTACTTTAAACTTCGACCATCTTCAAAGTCCAAATTTATGTTGACCCACACTAAATTAATTTACGCCAACTTGTTCAGAAATAAATTGGCTACGCAGGGTTATGATCATTGGAAAGAGACTGTTGATTTAAATTCAATCTGGGGCACAAAGCCTTGGCAGGCTCAGGGAACTGAAGCATTACATCGTGCCTACCTGATCCCAGCTCAACTTTGGTTTTTAAATGATACAGTGTACCAAACAACTTGTTTTAGCCTGGCAACTGTAACTTTAGCGGAATATGATGATTGGCTCACTCACACAAATTATACCATCGAGGCATTGCAAGCTTTGTTTCGAAATGACACTTTCAATGTCTCTGAAGCTGATTCTTCTGGGTGGTTGGTGTGGCAAACTAATACTAATCCGTGTCAAATGAGTTTTTATAATGTTACTCCAGGTTTCACTCAGGTTAGACCTGATCCTCGGTATACTATTACACATTCGGTCACCACATATTCGGTCGGTAAGCTATGACAACAATGGTTAGAACATTCTACGCTGACATGAGTAAAACAACATCCGTCTCTGCTGTCACATGACATCAATCTAGCTGATTTCCTCTTAGGACCTAGGTATCCTAGAGCTAAACGATTTATTAATGCCGCTTACAATGAAATTTGGAAGGTTTCCTAGATTGAAACTGCTTTTCGTCTGCGACAAATTGATCAAGCCAATTTAGAGAAGGTGCTTGCCGTAGTACATAACAGCATTAACACACTTTCCTCACGCATTTATATGTTAGACAATATTGTTTCATCTGTTATTGATATTGTTCGAAGTGATGTTTCTGTGTTATATCATGGTCAAAATCAGTTAAGATCTGTTATGCAATTTGCTTGGACATTGCAAACTCGTAAAATGGGGAAAGTACCTTTGGAATATTTAAATGCCACTGCTTTATTTTTGCCATTTAATATGACTGATAAACAACAATTTATGTCCATGAAAGATGCTACATGTACACTATTGCATATTGAACAATTAGAGCCCTTGTCGTTCTCAGTTGCGGAAACGGACTCTGCTGTTTGGTTAATTAATGGGGTTATCTCTCTCCCTTTTTCACTGTTTCAATTTAAATCATGCATGCAAAATTTTCCGATTGGACGTTTTGAACCACTGGGTAGTGCATTTCTACATGAATTGTGGTCCCTGCCTTTCACTTACAGATGTCAGAGGGAGGGTAAGGAAGTTTTTCTTACAGGGGAGGACTGCGATTCTACAATAGGACATTCTGTGGTTTGCAATCACGTTAAGTTGCACGGCGCGTGTAATGTGTCAGCGCCTAATCTTGCTTGTTTTTTAAAAAGAATGCCAGTTCCGTCAATAATTCCCGCTTTTACTTTGCTTACGAATGGCAGTTATCTTATTTTGAACAACCAAGACTGCTGTGGTTTACGGGCAGGAGTCCCGTATTTAGTAATTGTTTCCCATTGCGTAACTTGTTATAGCAATGTGGTTTTTCCCCTTGCATGGGAGTCTAGATAGTTCGATTTGGCCTTCCATTCCAACTATGAAGACAGATTTCAACAAGTTGAGCAGGCTCAAAATGCTTATATTCCGACAAGAGGTTTCTCTCACTTCAGCCGAAGAGACCTTCGAGTTACAGGTGGCTAGGACTTCTAGCGAGATACAGTCCCTTCTAAATACAAACCTCCCACAACATTTTGGGGAGCTTATACACCAAATATTTAATGCGTCTGACACGAAAGGCCTTGCACATTTTTTGAAACGTGTAGGATCAGACCTTGTGACTTCTTTTCAGACGATATTTGGAGTAATTCCGGCTTTTATTCATTCGATTTTTTCCAGCATCTTTGGAGGCTTTCCCTTAGTAGTGGCGTTAGGTGCTAGAATCCCGCTTCTCCTGTTCCTGCTGCAAAATGGCTGCTCATCTTGTGGTAATGCACAGACCAAGCCAACTGCAGCTGTACCGTGATCGCATTCATCAAGTTTTTGGATGCTAGCCGTTAACAACGCTTGACGGCAGTTAAGGACTAACTTTTCGCTTTGCTTACTTTACTTTAGTGGAGAAGTGTGGCTCAATGATTAGAGCGGCAGACCCTGATGCAGAGGTCTAGCCCGGGACCAGGGTTCAATTCCCCGCCTTGGCAGGTCTTGGGCTCAAAAATTCCACGGACCTGATAATTCTCGCCTCTGTGCCATTCCAATCATGGAGTCCCACTCTGCAACTCTGGGCAATAGCTTGCTTAATCTCCACAACGGCCCCCACAACGCTAAGGATGCCTGGCCTCCACCTTGGGGGTACCCAGGAGTGGACGCCTCACAGGAAAAGCCAGGATGGGTTCCACAGCGGTATTCGTACAAGCGCCTTGAGACCCTTGCGGGTGAGTAGTGCGCTATACAAGTATCAATTTACAATTTACAATTTACTTGCGTGCAACCAGTTTTTTACTGTCAGCGATGTCCGTTTTATTGGGCAATGGATGTATGCCTCTCCAACACGTCATGTCCAGTCCTGGATTTAATCAAGTTGATGAGCCCCTTAGAGGCTTGTTCTGGGGATTCTGAGCAAAGAAGTATGAATTCTTTAGTTACAAAAAATAATAGTACTCTGCATATTGCACTGAGAGATCTGAAAACCACAGTGAAGGAATTAACATTAGAAGTTCTTCTTTTAAGAAAAGCCCTAGGATCTCTTAAAACTCAGTTTAACAACATCGATTCAAGTACAAAAAGTAGACAGGGAACTGGAAACACTTATCAACAAAGTAAAGGAGTCAATAGGCGATGGAATCGGGAACTTAGGGCTTACTCCTACAACTGAACATCAGCACAATGCTGGAATGAATCACTCTGGCCACGTACCACATCAAGCTCCCCCGTTCTCCTCCCTCATTCAATGGAAGATCTCTGAGAAGACCAACTTATATTGTAATCCACACGGAGGTCGTAGGACACAGGGTACAGCCAGCGGTCATGACAGGGCATGGAGGGAAAGGGGGAATTCCGGGTTAAGTTAATGCTGTAAGAGGAAATTTTCGAGCACAAGTCTTGCCAGGGGAGTTTAGATCAAAGCCACCACATGAGAAATCCTGGAATACTAATTGAACTTGTGGGCCCCAGAAGGGGGAAAGCCAGAGAAGGAATGGGGACCAGTGTAAAGGGGCAACAGTAGAGCATGTATGATGAATGTACCTAAACTGTTAAACAATTCAGTAGAATCGACGGAAGCATTGGTAAATAAAGTCATCCACTGGATAAGGCTAGGTAAGACAATGTCACTCAATTATAAGATCTGATATAGTAAATGGCAAACGTTGCTCCACAGATAAAGATTTAGACCATATTATTTTGGACCTGGCTAGCGGGGACCTGGTAGAGGGTTTACTTAATCTAGACCAGTGTACATTTTCACCTAATAGATCATTGGTCCAGTTCAAACTTTCTCTTCTGCCCAAATCCTCGCCCACAGACCTAAAGTCTGTGGGATTGCCAGACACTATTTCTGAAACCATTTCTCAGGGCCAGGTCCATGCGTATAAGCACATTTGACATGTAAAGGAACTGTCTCTCCACAGTATTACAACAACTTCGACACGGGAAGGTTATCCTCATTATACCCCCCAAAAAGTGGATCAGTTATTGGGAATTAGCATGAGCAGGGTGAATGAGGGACAGTCCCATCCCCAAATGAGTGTATTACCAGCCTTACCCTCCCAGCTGTCTAACACACACACAAACACCAAGCCCAATAAGAAATTGAGATTGTTGTCATGGAAACTAGCAGGCCTCAGGTCGTAGGTCACATGTGAAGGGTGGAGGAACCTGATCGACAGCTATGACATATGCCTCTTTCAAGAGACATGGGCCGTTGATAAAATACATAGAGAGGGCTTTGCCAACTATAGTGTAGAAGCCATACCATCGAAAAAGGGTCGCCCTGCTGGTGACCTAATAATCTTGACTAAAACTAATCTGGCGGCACATATTAAAAATACACTATGAACTCCACCAACATATTGGCCGTGAACATCAAAGATACATCAAGTAATAACTCAGTCTTATTAGCAAACTTCTATAATAAATTTCCTTCCCAACATCATGATTCCCCAACCATCGCACTATTAGACGAGTTCCTAGAGAGGGAAGGGGCACTACATTAAACAGTCATTGTGCGAGATCTTAATACAACATTTGAGCCCTTCGAAGTAACTCAAAATGTCATTGATGAAGAGGATGCTGAACTAGGAATTCCAACCCTGAGTTTCGGGAAGCTGGCAAAAAATGTGAAGGTAGCCTTCCAAATTACTACTATAAATACGGGCTGAGGGCATGTAAATGGGCATTCAATTTCTGATCAAAGACTTAAATACACATACAAGAGGGTAACTTGTAAAACAAGAATCGACTATTTCCTTCTAGATATGCAACTATGGTGGAATCTTGTTGACAAGTGGGTAACAGAGAGATAGGACCCCAGTTCAGACACAGCTATATGCAAATCAGTCTTGACCCTGTGCCTCATGGCAACAGTCCAACCCAAACTGTATACAGTTGGCAACTGGGGTGGCCAAGTGAGCTAAAGAATGATGATGGTTTCAACCCAGATCTGTGACTGGGGGTGAGTGCTTGAAAGGTTTCAGAGCTCCGTCCATCATCTCCTTATGTTTGCTTTGTTCGCCCCAAGTTGGTAGGGTATGTCCAGACGTGGGTCCCTTGCTCACTCTGCTACTGGATTCAAGCTAGCCTGGCTGATGAGGGCTGTTAGCCCAAAACCAGTCCCAGGATGCGTGTTTCCGGTCCAGGGAAGACATGGTTTGGCAGTTCGGAATGGACTGTTACCATGAGGCACAGGGTCAAGACTGATTTGCATATAGCTGTGTCTGAACTGGGGTGGCGAAGTGAGCTAAAGAACGATGATGGATTCAACCCAGATCTGTGACTGGGGCTGCGTGTCTGAAATGTTTCAGCGCTCCGGCCATCATCGCCTTGTGTTTGCTCCCTCAAAATACTCCACTAATACCAATGCGATTGTACATGGGCATGAAGAATGTCACTCATGTGATTGCCCTTAGGCCTCTCACATTCTGGATTCGCATTTGGTCGAATTACTCACCACTCCCCATGAAGGAATCACTTTTACATGTATTATCATTAGATACCAGAGGGCGTGTGCAGTGGCTCAACTACACAAAGGGATGGTTGGTCAAATTGAGCATGAGTGACTTGTGGCTTAAACCTGATAGTATTCAGAAAAGATCTTTAAATCTCCTCAAAAATGATATTTGAGTTACATAGACGATAATTGGTTATGTAATAGAACAGCAGGGACATTGACAAACAGGTTTTTAAGTTTTAAGGATAATATGCAACTTAACATTTCGGTACAGTATCTTGCTGATCAACAGTCTCTGTAGAAAATGGAATTGCTCTAATGTTTCACACAGTTGTCCTGTTTCTGAGGGTGTACCTGAGACAGAAGCACATTTCTTATTCTTTTGTCCGAGGTATAAGCATATTAGAAAAACATGGCTGGTTCTGATATGTCGGATCCTGGCCGCCAATCGATTAATTGAGATCACCAGGATTTTAAAAAGTGACTGTACAGAATTTTTAATATTTGGATTGTCAAGATATTTGTTATATGCATGGCGATCAAGAAATAGGATATTGTTAAACCTGAACTGATCCAAAGACATATATAGCACCTCATCCATTTGTCACTAGTAAAATATATACAAACCTATAAATTAGAAATATCAATTAGTTTTTTTGTAGCAATGATAGCATCAAACCTACTAGGTAAAGACAAATCCTGTATGAAAATGATGGTGAAGTAATGCTAATCCATTTTTAAAGTCACAAGTCAAAATCCAAGATTAAAACATACTGTACATGAATTGGATATAGGCAATTGTGAGTACAATTTTATTGTGAAGGGACAATTTCAATTTTTATCAGGTGGTTTTAAATAGTAGTATCTTTTCTGTTAAAACAATATATTATAATTATATAAATCTAATATTGGAATTGATATGAAAGTTTGATTTTTGGTGGAATTGTATAATTTGCCTCATTAACATAGCTTATTCTAACTTTATTGATACGTACTTGACACTTTATCAAACTCAAAATTGGTGGTTATACAGTACAATCATCTAGTGATCTCAGGAAGTATTTTTGTAATTATAATAAGCTGTAGATGATAACATGGATTGTGATTATGCTATGTGTCACACACAGTCTGTATTTTATAATATTATCTTAATGTGACAATGGGGAGTTGGGGAAATTATTTTCTAATTATTTATATGTCATGGGCTTTTATGGGTTTCTCTATAAAATACCGAATAAAGATACTACTACTTGTACCTATCTCAGCATCTTACCCATCCAAAGATTATAGACTATCAATGGTGATCTGATACATAAAGGCCTCCTTTACCCTTAACAATGTTTCCATCACAATGAACCTTCTGGTGCATCTTTGACATATTCCATTAGATAGTGATAAAATAATGGCCTCAGATTCACAAACTGGACATGTTGTTTCAAAGACTAGCTAAATTCCATCCCTTTTACACCCCACACATCTGATATGTAAGACAACAAAACATATGGTAGTGCTCCTAGAACACAGTACTTGTACAAAGGTATGATTTTATTAATCACACCCCGGGCAAGATATGAAGTTCTGAACTTCAAATTCTATCTCTAGGTACTATATTAAAAAAATTAAGTAAAAGAACAAATTGTCAAGGTTATAGGCACCTCATAAAGATGCAGTTTGAGTATAACTGAACAAGTCCTTGTACCAAGTAGAAAAAGACATGGTCATATTAAGCTAAGAATCAAGATTATACATTTCTCAACAAATCCATTATCCTTGTATATGCTGGGGAAGAGCTTGAATAATGCAGCTACAAATAGTTACATTGATGTTGAGCAAATGTGCACTAAAAAGGGTCAGCATTTCTTAATTCATAGGTCAGTGCGAACGTGCCAAGTCCTGTTAAAAAAGGATAGCGTTCTTATAGTAACCATTTATAAAGTGTATTGATTAAACACTGTAAAGTTCTCTCTCACATCTAATGTAGGTCCTATCCTTTGCAAACTGAAAACAATTATATGGAAAAGATCTGGTACTGTTCTGATATAATCACCACAATTTCTGCTATTGGTTACAAATGTAGCTTAAACGACTTGTCCTGGTTAGGAAGTAGATTGCAAACATGTATTGTGACTTTACTTAGATAGAACAGCTTATCTCAGTATTGCAACACTGCATCAGTTTGGTACACTCAAATTCCAATGTGCATAGCCACTAACATGATCTTTTGTATTGCAATTTTTCATTACCATTCTTATAACTTTCTTTACTAGATGCCTCAAAGGGACTTCATTTCTTGAAAATATTAGTCTTATTGTACAGTTTTAAAAGTCAAAAGTACTTCTGTAGATGACTTACTATGCATTCCTACAGTCAATCACTAATTTCTAATATAGCGTACCCTGCTACATGTAAACCAGCTACCCCCTACGTCAATGACTTCGAAGTTTCATTGAAAACTGTAATGTTCCACGTGAGCCTCATGCAAGAAAAGAAACTATGCAGAATGCTTGCTGTAGGTTTCTTCCTACCTTCATACTGCACTTCCAAGTGCATGGTCTGTAAAACACCTAGCAGAGGGTCCACGATGCATGGAGAAGCTGTCTTCACTATCGCCTATGTAAAAGACACAACATTAATCTATAAGTTAGAACTGCAGAGCAAACGTGTTTCCAGACTGCTATAGAATGATGACATGAATGATTTGGAAAGTTTTGGAGCCCCTAAACGTAAGGGGTGGTGTATACAGAGGAGCAAAGGAAACAGAAAGAGGGCCAGAAATCTCTGATGTTTATAGAGTCTGAAAGAAGTGCTTCCACAGCTCCTGTTTTGTTATATTACATTATGTTATGCGTATTTTGTAAAGTGCACTATCACCTGTGAGAGTATCCTAGCACTGACCAGGTGTGTTTGGCTAGCCCTGCCTATGGTAGGCTGGTTATTTGAAAAACAAGATCTGTAGCTTCTTGTGGAATTCAAGAAGAGCGGAGGAGTCTCTGAAGTGAAGTGGGGGGCCGCTCCAAGCTTTAGGAGCGATGTAAGAGAATGTCGTCCTCCTGATCTGGTTCTGTGTATACGTGGCAGGTGTGCGTGTAGGAGTCCTGTGGAGCGGAGGTGTCTGGGTGGGTGGTGTAAATAGATGAGACGGTTCACAGGTATGTGGGGTATACGCTGTGTAGTATTCAATGTGTGTGTGAAGGGTTTGAAATTAGCACATTTGTGTATCAAGACCCAGTGGAGCTCCCTGAGGGGTGGTGTGATGTGAGTTCTGTGTGGGAGCTTGGGGATGAGTCTGGCTTCTGAGTTCTGGGTGGTTGGTAGTCCCCTAATGAGATACTTGGTGGCCCCCGGGGTCGAGGGAGTTCCTGTAGTCCAAAATGCTGTTCCTTTGGAATTTGTGTTATTTGTCTTATGCTGAAGGGTGTTGAAAGGCAGGCTGCAAGGCAGCTAGGAATCTTTACCCGTATTTCTAGTACCTTTCTTTGCACTTAGACAGCAAGGCCAGGGAAGACAACTCTACAACTTCACATATTTGATAATAATACATATATTATAATATGCCAGTGAAAATAAGTGTAAATTCATGAAAATTTGTATTTGGAACAAGTGTGGTCCTAACCATACATTAACACATGTATTACCACAGTGCAAAGTTCTAATTCAATCCAGTATCCATAGTAAGGCCTAGCTAACTTGGCAAACAAAGACACAATCAGTGTGTAACATCTCACAGATTTGTGTTACAATAACTTTAATGACGAACACAATTGAGGCCATTCTTAAAAGCCAGCCATGTCAACCAACCAACCAAGAGTGACAAATCATTAAGATGATATAAGGAAGTTGCATTAGGATGCCACCACAACGGTGTGCCAGGTTGCTGTATAAACAGCACTTCACTGATGAGGTCTAATTTAGGTGAAACCAGAGAGAGGTTGCATGTGTTCCTGTTGAAATGGGACCTGACCTGGTAGATTGAGCTGGATTGTTCCCACTGGAGCAGGACCAATGGTGACCTGGGTTTGTAGACATTAGTGGACTAATGGTCCAGATAGCTTTAACCTTTTAACCTTCTCAACTCAATCCCAAACATTTTTTAAATGCTATTTAAAAAAAAACAAAAAAACAACTGAACCGATTTACACCAAACCAAGCAAAGGCTCTTCCCGAGGTAAAGTTCTACTTTTATCTTAAGTCAATGTCATGTTCACTTTCCAATTGAGTCAGCATGTATGTGCAGTGAGTTGTCTCAATGCACTCATGTTCAAAATAGGGGATGCATTACTAGTTCTAATTCTAGTTTGTTGACTACAGCAGGAAGGATGGTGGATATGGTACATTACTAGGGCTTTCTGAGGAAGTTGCAGGGGAGCTGGGAAATTTGCTGGCAGTCTAGAAGTGGAAAAGGCTTCTGCCCCTGATGAAACACTGTGGGCCAGCCAGGGGTGTGTTTAGGGAAATGAGCAGCTCCCTCCTCCTCAGCTACACCAAACTGGTTCTAGAACCAACTCTCTCTCTCTCTTATTGGGCTGTTGCCCAACAGGCTATAAAGAGCCTAAAGAACAAAGGCTTTCCTTTCCTCTGCCTTTACACTTAACTGTGCCCCTTTGAACTAAGTTAAAGTCCTGAACCCTCCTATATATTCTTTCCGGACAGACGTGTGTCATCTATCTCACCTACAGCCCATCCTGCCAACAGGCACAAGTCACTGTCCTGCTTTGGGAGCAGTTTTCACACCTCATTAAGGTTAAGCACTGGCAGTTGCTGGCAGGCTAGTGCAAATTAGCCTCTTGGAGCTTAAGGCAGGGAAGAAAACAAGTTACTTACCTGTAACTACAGTTATCCAGTATTGGTATCTTTCATAGATTCACATGCCTGAATCATTCCCCGTCGCCGAGGCGGGAGTCCCCGGTAAATAAAATAAAAAGTAGTGCCAAATGTTAGTAGTAGTAGTAGGCCCAAAGAAAAGGCCTAAAGCCTATATCTTAGCAGCCTATCTACCTCATTATGCAAAAGGACCAAGAATTTTGGTAGCAACCAATCAGACACCAGCACACTTCTAGAACCCTCTCAGCAGAGCCAGTTCTCCTCAGATTTTTGTAGCACAAGTGGGAAGTAACCATCCCAAAATATAGAAACTGACTCTACGGGGAGGAGGGTGGGTGCATGTGAATCTATGAAATATACCAATACTGGATAACTTTAGTTACAGGTAAGTAACTTGTTTTCTTATCCAGTATTGGGGTATCTTTCATAGATTCACATGCCTGAATCAGAATAGCAAGCAGTATACCAAGTATACAGTCATTTGCGGATGGTGGGAGACTAGTGCTGATACTCCCTGGTTGCATCCACAGCTTGTTGACAAGAGAAAAGAATCTTAAAGTGGAAACATGCAATTCATAAACAGAAAATAGCATGTAATGCAATAACATAGCGAATGAAACCAAACTATTATTGTAAAATATTGCATTGTCCTACTAAAAGATATCAACATATTACAAGGTAAAAATATATATAAAGGGTACCTGAAGATATCTCAAAGAAACAGATGTCGCAGGACAGCCTGTCCAACTGCTGCATCGTCCTGATGCGTAGATTGGAGGCAGTAATGTCTTGTAAAAGTGTGGACATTTTTCCATGTCGCAGCACGGTAGATATTTTCTAGAGTCACTCCAGCAAACAATGCTGTAGACGCTGCTACTGTTCTCGTGGAATGGGCCTTGGGTTTCCGTAACAATGGCCTGTGAGCTTTGTCATGACAGAAAATGATTGTCGATGCTATCCATCTGGCAATGGTGGATTTTGTTACCGCCCTTCCCAGGGTAGCTTGGCCATAAGCCACGAACAATTGGTCGGACTTTCTAAGGTTCTTTGTTTTTTGAAGATAGAACTTAATACATCTCTTGATATCTAGAGAATGCAAGGCTCGTTCCACTGGAGTAGATGGGTTAGGAAAAAAAGTCTTTAATTTCACCGTTTCATTAAGATGAAACTGTGACGGCACCTTAGGGATAAATGTTGGATTTGTTCGGAGGTGCACGTAGTCTTGAGTGAAGTGTAGGAAAGGTTCCTTTACAGTGAACGCCTGAATTTCACTCACTCGTCGAGCTGATGTTAAAGCTAGAAGTAAAGCAACCTTCCAGGTAAGAAATTTGAGATCAGCCTTATGGATAGGCTCGAACGGATGCTTCATTAATTGCATTAAGACCGTGTTGAGTTCCCACTCCGGTGGCGGAAGTCTGAGCGGAGGAAACTCCAGAAAAAGCCCCTTCATAAACTGCTTAATTAAAGAGGATGAACACAGAGAAGGGCCATGGGCACCCTTTCTTAATCTTGAAAGTGCAGCTAGATGAACCTTGACCGAAGGAAAAGAAAGGCCAGATCTTGCCAGATGTAACAAATAAGGGAGGATCTGTTCTGCAGGAGCGTCCACCGGGTGCACCTGGTTTGCTTCACACCAACAGCAAAACCGTTTCCATTTCAGACGGTAAGTCTTTATCGTGCTTTGGGCTCGTGATTTCGTCAATATATCCCTACAGTCTTGAGGGATATCCAGGTCTTTAAATTCTAAGAAGTCAGGAGCCATGCGTGTAAATGTAGGGACTGAGGGTCTGGGTGGAGAACCTGACCCCTGTTCCTTGACAGCATTGTGGGTGTCGGAAGAAGACGGATCGGTTGGTCCTGGGATAGTACTAGAAGCTCTTGAAACCAATACTGGCGTGGCCATTTGGGTGCAATTAAGATGAGACGGCATCCCTCCAACTTCATTTTGCGTATGACCCTCGGTATTAGAGGTATCGGGGGAAAAGCGTAAGCACAAATCCCTGACCATCGCATGGACAGGGCATTCCCTCTTGGCCCCTGTTGAGGGTATCTGCTGGCATAAAAGAGGCATTTCTTGTTCTCTGTCGTGGCGAACAAGTCCAGTAGCGGTGAGCCCCAAGCTCTGAATATCCTGAGCACTTGAGTTTGCTCTAGTTCCCATTCGTGGCAATCCGATTGGGATCTGCTGAGTGTGTCCGCTAATGTATTGCAGAGACCTCTGACATGTTCTGCTCTGAATGTTATGTTGTGGAGTGTGACCCATTCCCACAACTCCTGAGCCTCCGCAGACAGCGTTGCTGATCTCGTCCCTCCTTGTTTGTTCACGTAAAACATGCTGGTGGTATTGTCGGTCCGAACCAGAACTGAAGAACCTGTAATCCTTGGAAGGAACGCTTGCAGAGACAGGAAAATTGCTCGCAATTCCAGACTGTTGATGTGTTTGTTTTTGTACTCTGGAGACCATTTCCCCTGTATCTGTAAGTCTTGTAGATGACCTCCCCATCCTTCCATGGAGGCATCCGTAGTGAGGACAAAGTCTGGAATCTTCTGCATGAAAGTAAGCCCTTCTGCTAAGTTGGGTATGTGTGACCACCAACTTAGAGCGGTCTTTATTTCTGAAGTGACTCTGATGATGTCGTCGAAGGAACCCCTCGCTTGCTGCCATTGAAGGTGTAACTCCTCCTGCAAGGGTCGCATCCGGAGCCGCGCTAGAGGGACGAGGTGTATTGCCGAGGAACACATCCCTAGGAGCGACGCGAACATCCGGACAGAAACTGACCTTCTTTTGGAAATCAGGATTGCTAACTTTTGAAGACGAACTTGCCATTCGTGAGATAAGAATGCCTTGCAGCGGACGGTATCTAGCAGAGCTCCCAGAAAAAGAAGGATCTGCCTCGGGTGTAAATGAGATTTTGTCCTGTTGACTGTAAGTCCCAGAGAGTGGAATAGATGAAGAGATGTTGTCACGTCTGTCTCTACTGAATTTTCTGAAGGACCTTTTATCAACCAGTCGTCTAAATACGGGAAGACTTGGATTCCTTGGGATCGTAACGTAGCTGCCGCTGGAGCTAGGCACTTTGTAAATATCCTTGGGACAGATTTTAACCCAAACGGGAGCACTTTGAACTGATAATGGGCACCAGCCACTGTGAAACGAAGATACTTGCGATGCTTCGGATGTATTGGGATGTGAAAGTAAGCGTCTTCCATATCCAAAGAAGCTAGATAATCTCCCTCGTTGTGGCAACCTAGAATTTCTGCCAGAGTGACCATGCGAAATCCTTGCTTCTTGAGGAATCTGTTCAGATTGCGAAGGTCCAAGATTGGACGCCATTCCCCTGACTTTTTCTTGATGAGAAAAAAGCGGGAATAGAAACCCGTCCCTTTTTGAAGTGTAGGAACCTTCTCGATTGCATTCTTCAGGAGCATTGTTAAAGCTTCTTTGAAAAGTAAGTGAAGACGAGGGGGAGGGGGTCCCTTGGGTGGTGTGTTGGGTGGCTTGGTGACAAACTCTAAGGTGTGACCGTTGTGAACCAGGTCCAGGACCCACTGATCCGACGTAATTTCTTGCCACTTGCTCACAAAAGCTGAAATCTTCGCACCCACAGGGAGGGGAAAAGGAGTGGAAGGCGCCCTGCAGAAATCATTGTTTCCTTGTGGTGTCTCTTCCCTGATTCTGCGATCTTTTTCGTCCGCCTTGATGAGAGAAACCAGACGTGTTTGTTTGTCTGTATGAGGATTGATAGGACTGCCAATATTGAGGCTGGTACCTATTTTGTTGGGTTTGATAACCTCCTCTGGATGAAAACCCACGGCCTCGTGCTCCTCTGAAGGTACCTCGTTTGAACTGCAAGGAGCCCAGTGATCTTGCGGTATCAGTGTCGGTCTTTATTGCTTGGAGTGCGTCATCAATATGCTTTTCAAACAATGATTCGCCATCATAGGCCATATCTAATATTTTAGTTTGGACTTCTGGTCTGAACGTGGTGGCCTTAAGCCAACCTTGGCGTTTGAGAACCGCTGCCCCAGCCAACTGGCGAAAATTAGTGTTTACAATGTCTAGAGCGCAGTCAATCGTTTCTGATGCTGCACGCTCCCCCTCCAACAAAATCTTCCGAGCATCTTGTCTGCTGTCCTCTGCGATGAGGTCGATAAAGCTTGCCATTTCTGACCACATCTGGCGATCATAACGCCCTATTATCGCCAATGAGTTGGCTGCCCTGATGGATGCAGCTGCCATAGTTGAAAATTTTTTGCCAATTAAATCCAGGCGCCGTCCTTCCCTATCCGGTGGTGCAGTGATAGGTGTTGCCAGATTCTTAGACTTTTGTTGGGCTGCCTGTGAAATAACCGAATCTGGCCGAGGATGGCCAATGAGACAGGACAGACTGTCAGCAGGGGCACGGTATTTATTGTCAATCCGAGGAAGCACCGCAGGAACTGATGCCGGGTTTTTCATGATTTTTAATCCTTCCTTCCAAACATAATCAATGATAGGGATAGCTCTTGAAACCTTTATGGACTCCTCTTTAAAATCGTGAAGAAAACAGTCAGACTGTTCAATGGTCACTGGCAAATGGAACCTGGTCGCAGCGCGCTGCATAAGGTTATGGAACCCCCAGATATAGGGGGGCTATATCTTCCGGAGGTGAATCAGATGGAAGAGGGGTAGGTGGTGAAGGCATAGGGATTATATACGAATCCCAAGGGTCTGCTGGGTCTGGAAGCTCATCCTCTTCAAATTCCTCCTCAGAGGTTGAATCCTGACCCTGATGCGGGTCTTGTGGAGGATCAGGCAGTTGAGGTGTTGGAGCTGGATCTTCAGGCAAAGGCAATGGGTCCGGTTGCGGCACAATGTTCGGAACCTGCGGACTGACTGGTTGCGGTGGAAAACGTTGTTTATAATCTGCAAGCATGGCTTGCAGGTCCTGAATGAGAGTCAGAGGCAAATGCGACATCTCTCTCTGACAAGGTTGTCTGTGGTAATGACTGTGATGAGGAACGACAATGTTTTCCTGATAGTAATGTTCCTCCTCCTCATCGTCATCGTCCTCTTGACACTTTATGTGCAGTTCAGATGGATGGCGAGCAATCTCGAAGGGCCCCTCATCCTCGTCATCCTCATAGTCATCATCCTCACCCTGCACATATGTTTCTAGTCGATGTGAGGGAGTAAGCGGTGATATATCGCTATATTCCTGTCTCTGAAGAAAAGACTTTAGTTTGAAACTCCTGGTGGAAATAGGAGTTGATGTCAATACATTTTTTGTGTTCATCGTTGAAGAGGTCGTTGCCGACGGGGCCATCATCGACGGACTTGTAGACGGTATCGTCGTCGACGGCATCGACACTGTCGACGGCATTGTCATCGTCGACGGGATTGTCATCGTCGACGGGATTGTCATCGTCGACGGGGTCGGCGTCGACAGGATCTTCGTCGACGGGCTCGACATCGATGAGGTCTTCGCCGACGGAGCCTTCGTCGACGGGCTCGACGTCGACGGGGTCTTTATCGATGGAATCTTCGTCGACGAGCTCTTCGTCGACGGGCTCGTTGTCGACAGGCTTTTCGCTGGTGGGATCGTCGTCGACGGGACTTTCGACGACGAGACCTTCGTCGACGATGAAAGCTTCTTCGATGGCATCGTCAATGCTGGCTTTGTCGACGAGGACTTCGTCGACGACGCTTCAACGACGGGCTTTTTTGAGAGGATAGTAATCCTCGTTGATAGAATAGGTGAAGTAATGGCCGTCGTCGAGATGGTTTCCGTCAATGAAGGAGCAGATGAGGTGACAGAAATCATAGATGGAGAGAAAGCCAGAGGTTTTGAAAGGCTTTTACTCACGGTTTGTGTCCCAGCCTTGACCGCAGAATCCTGAGGAGTGTGCCCTGCTTCAGAGGATAAAATGGGAGACCTCTGAACAGAATCCGAAGCAGAATGTTTCTGGCGCTTCTTCCCCTCACTGTAAGAGCTGTCCTGCGATCTAGCTCTTTTGCTAGACGTAGAGGCTCCGTCATCCTCCTCAGCCGAAGAGGACTTGAGCCACAAAAGCACTCTCGCCTCCCTATCCCTAAGAGTTTTGGCAGGGAAGGTGGGGCAAATTTTGCAATCTTTTGCCTCATGTTTAGGGTAGAGGCAGTAGATGCAGTCCAAACGTTGATCATCAACATGGACTCTCTTCTTGGTGCAGGTCCTGCAGGATTTGAACAAGGCCTTCTTATCAGACATGCTGAAGCAAGTTGAAAAACTGAGAGGCACTCAGGGAGACTCCCTTCCACACGACGTGCGGTGAAAATCTAAGGAGAACTGGCTCTGCTGAGAGGGTTCTAGAAGTGTGCTGGTGTCCGATTGGTTGCTACCAAAATTCTTGGTCCTTTTGCATAATGAGGTAGATAGGCTGCTAAGATATAGCCTTTAGGCCTTTTCTTTGGGCCTACTACTACTACTAACATTTGGCACTACTTTTTATTTTATTTACCGGGGATTACCGCCTTGGCGACGGGGAATGATTCAGGCATGTGAATCTATGAAAGATACCCCAATACTGGATAAAATGTATCTTTCTAAAAGTTACTTTCCCTAATTAATTATTTAATAAATTCTAACTTCACCATTGAACAGGCATTTTAATAAATATTGGTTGAACCATTTCCCTAGATTGTACCAAACAAGAGACAGAAAGATTATATTTTAGGCTGAAATCTAGATTTCCTCAAAGGGCAGCCAGACCCTTCGACAGTGGAAATAGCTTTTGTGGTCTTTTCACTGCAGGGAAATGCCAACATCTAATTTTTACATGATCTACTTTCAAATACTAGTCACCCTACCGTGTGGGGTATAGGGCCTACTTAGGAGCAACTTATTAATATTTGAATGGAAAGGTTTCCCCTGTGAAAACAGTTATTTTGATGGGTTGGACTACAGGTTTAAATTGTAGCCGTCAGGATACATAAGTAGGCCTGAAGGCATGATTTCTATGCCAAACTAGTGGATGGCACAATAAATGCTGCAGTCCACAGGTGACATTTATCTTGCCATTCTAAGCGTGTAGTTTCTACACCATGCACTATGTATGGCCTTTCTGGAGAGTTAAATATGCCTCAGAACACATACACTAGGTCTGGACAACAGCACCCCAGTGTGCACAGTCTAAAAACAAGCAATAAAATTCATCAAAAAATGGGGGCTGGCCAGGCGAAAAGGGGCATTTTGTCACAGTGTGAAAGACAGATCAGACAGGGAAAGGGAAGGGAAGGTTAGAATTTGCCATGGGGTGAGAGGGCATGGAAGAATTGTGGTGTGGTATGTGAGAAGTTGTCCTGTTGTATGATGTCACTAGTTCTAGTGTACACCTTATATCAGTCCAAATACCCTTATGGTGATTGGTTGGAAAGTCAACCTTATAGACCAGCTATCCTAGTGGTAGCATGGACAAGAGCAGTCTTAGGCTAAACTCTGAATGGCATGTGAAGCCAGCTGTGATACCATATATAATCCCTTGAATACCAAATGAAAGGACACCACAACAGATATATATATAAAATAAAGTGTATTTATTCTAGTCAAACCCTCAGCACTCTTTATGAGATTAGAGGTAAGTACAACACAGTCTTATTTATGCATACATTAAGTCACACAGGTAAGTAATACAGTTAGGCCCTAGGGGCCACGCAAACCATATACTAAGTAAGTGGTATAAGGACCACTGTCACGGAAATAGGATAGGCCTAGGCCTAGGGAATCGCTGGGGCTACACTATACTACCAAAGGTTAGGAAGTGGGAGGCCCACGGGATTCAGGTGCAGAGTGGAAACACTCACGCGTAATGCGTAAAAGTCACTAGCAATAGTACAGTTTAGAAATAGATAGATTTAGGACACTTCCGGAGTAGCTAGGAAGTCGAGACTGGAAAACTAGACACTAGGATAGTCACTATCCTGATGAGCACCGGAGTACCCAAGTTACCTAGCCCACAGGCTGCGGGTGCATAGGGGTGAAGTTGCGTCGGGTTTCGTCGTCGACTCCTATGGATGCCTGAAGAAAGATGCTGACAGGCAGTCAGTGAAGAGTGTCCGGTGGATCCCAAGGCTGGGATCAAGAAGAGAGGAGACCTACAAGCAGAAGGGACAGAGTCAAGGTCACTAGCCAGTGACCACGTGGAACCAGGAAGGAACCAGGCGATGTCGTGAAGATTGCAGGTGAAGGTGAAGCTTGTCGCTGCAGCCACGAGGACCAGGGAACGTCGAGGACGACCAGGACCAGGAGGCGAGCTGTCCCACGAAGGCTCTTGCTGTCAGCGGCGTCGAAGTTGGACTAGGACTCACCAAGCCTTGGCAAGCGGAACCCACGCAGAACGGAGGACTTGCTTCTGGTGCAGACCAGGAAGGTCTGGGGTGCTTCTTCTTTGCAGAGAAGCGGGAGCCAGTCTGGAGGAGCCAAACCAGCGCAGAAGATTTCAGGATGCGTCGTCACAAAGGCCACTAGCCAGCGGGCAAGCAACCGGACAGACGCGGCAAGCAGGAAAATGCAGAAGGGCCCCACGCAGGACTCGTGGAGTGTGGGGGGCTGGTCTTCGGTGCAGATGGTGCTTGGGGGTGGGGCTTCTCAATCCCCGGTGCACAACTTCGAGGGTGCCTCAGAAGCTGCGCTTGAAGACACTAGCCACTTTT
The DNA here is from genome assembly GCF_964204655.1 of Triturus cristatus. Classification (NCBI taxonomy): domain Eukaryota; kingdom Metazoa; phylum Chordata; class Amphibia; order Caudata; family Salamandridae; genus Triturus; species Triturus cristatus. The sequence goes on along the minus strand of NC_140586.1, from coordinate 829,391,169 downwards.
CCCAGGTAGCCGGTCCCACGTCTCTCGTCACCTCCACGGATCTCAGCTCTGCTGTGGATGTGGATCAGGGTCGGAGAAGTCTGGAAGTCAAGGCTCTGGTCGGGCTCTGCAGTCGGTCCCTCGTAGAACTTTAGCAAAGCAAAGGGTAGTCTCTTGATGGTGCCTGTTTGCACAGGGTAGCCACTCCTTGGCCACAAGGGAGATTCTTCAGTCTTCTTCTTTCGTCGAATGTCGAAGGTCCAGAGTTTCTGTTCAAGTTTGCAGGTTCAGGATAATCTAAAGTCTTGAGGCCCAACTCCCACTCTTATACTAATCTGGGGGGCTGGGATACCTGCTAGGTCACGCCTTATGGGTGGGACCTGGGAGGGGGTGGTTACACCCACTTCCCTTTGTCCAGTTTCGCGCCAGAGCTGGGGCTGGAGTGCCCCAGCGCCGGTTTGAACTGGACTATGCAAGGAACACCTTGTGTGCCCCAGGCATGTCTCATTCCTTTCAGCCCACCCTGCCCCAATACACTAAAGGCTGTCTGGGGAGGTGCTAGCACCTGCCCAAGCAGGAAACCTATTGTCCAGGCCTCCCTGGCTGGGATCACTCCCAGCAGCAGGAGGTCAGACTTGTGTCGTGGCAGCAGCATCCATTTTGTGATGCTGAGGCTTTGGTCAGAGGCTAACAGTGAAGTATGATTTTAACATGTCTTTCCCTCTAGAAGGGGGGAATAATATCCTCATGTCCAGAAATGGTATGGGGGTATTATTCCACAGTGTTAGACACCTTACACGACATGTTTCGATAAAGCCAAACCATTGTTACCATAACCGTTTAAGATTATAAGGCACTTTAAGAGTATATGGTAGGCTATATCATAGAACAGCTATAAGGACGTGGTTCCGAAAGCTGCAGACAGGCTCAGCTCATGCTAGAGCACCATCTCACATGTTACCAAGCACTCTGCCTCCAGGATTGTTAAGGCCTGCCATAGGAGTGACTGATAGGTACACATGTGTCTATATGTAAGTTAGGTATAGGAATACTACACCTAAGCAAGGGGTGATTACACGACCTTGCCCCAGCTGAGTGATCAGGCAGTTGTGTCAAAATGGAAGGCCAGGCCAGGGGTGGCATAATACATGCTGCAGCCCCTGGTAGGCCTAGGGTACACCTATGCCCTGGGTACCTAGGGTACACTGTACAGGGGCTGATAAGGTGACCCTATCCAAATGGGTTATGCACCTAAAGTACATAGTATCAATTTAGAGAGAGAACAGCAGGGCTGTGGGTCTGATTAGCAGGCCCACAGCCACATCTAAGTCGAAAACCAGTAAAGCAAAAGCAAAAAGTGGGGGTGAACATAGAAAGCAGACCCTACTCTCCTACACAACCCCCCCCCCCCCAAACTTTGGGACATTAAACTAACCTTGACCAGTTGAGTCTTCATGTTCTAAGTGGAAATATCTGGAGAGTCCATCTGCATTGGCATGGTCAGTCCCAGGTCTATGTTCCACTGTGAAGTCCATCCCCTGTAGGGAAATGGACCACCTAAGAAGTTTGGGATTTTCACCCTTCATCTGATTTAGCCACAAGAGGGGCTTATGGTCTGTCTGAATCTTGAAGTGGGTGCCAAACAAGTATGGCCTCAGCTTCTTCAGGGCCCAAACCACAGCAAAGGCCTCCCTCTCAATAGCTGACCAACGTTTCTCTCTAGGGGTCAGCCTTCTACTTATAAAAGCAATGGGCTGGTCTAGACCATCTACATTCAGTTGTGAAAGAACAGCTCCCACACCTAACTCAGAAGCATCTGTCTGGACAATGAACTCTTTGGAGTAGTCTGGACTTTTCAGAATAGGTGCACTGCACATGGCCTGCTTCAGGTCATCAAATGATTTTTGACAGCTTACTGTACACTGAACTTTCTTTGGCATCTTCTTGGAGGTCAAGTCATTAAGTGGTGTCACAATGGACCCATAGTTCTTAACAAACTTTCTGTAGTACCCAGTCAGGCCCAAGAAAGCTCTGACCTGAGTCTGGATAGTTGGAGGAGTCCAGTCCTTTATGGTCTGGATCTTGCTCTCCAGTGGTTGAACCTGACCCCCACCAACTAGGTGGCCCAGGTATACAACTTTGCTCTGCCCTATCTGGCACTTAGTGGCCTTGATAGTGAGGCCTGCCTTTTGCAGGGCCTCTAAAACATTCCTCAGGTGGACCAGGTGATCCTCCCAGGTGGAGCTAAAGACAGCAATATCATCAAGATAAGCTGCACAATAATCATCCAACCCAGTAAGGACTTGATTCACCAACCTTTGGAAAGTGGCAGGTGCATTCTTCAAACCAAAGGGCATTACCACAAATTGATAATGTCCTCCTGGGGTCGAGAAAGCAGTTTTGGCCTTTGCACTCTAAGCTAGTCTGATTTGCCAGTAGCCTGCTGTCAGGTCAAATGTGCTCAAAAACTTAGCAGCTGCCAGTCTGTCAATGAGCTCATCTGCCCTAGGTATTGGGTGGGCATCTGTCCTAGTGACAGCATTGAGACCTCTGTAATCCACGCAAAACCTCATCTCTCTCTTACCATCTTGGGTGTGAGGCTTTGGCACAAGGACTACAGGACTAGCCCAAGGGCTCTCTGAAGGTTCAATGACTCCCAGCTCCAACATCTTTTGTACCTCAACTTTTATGCAGTCCCCGACATGGTCAGGTTGCCTGTAGATTTTACTCTTCACAGGCAGACTGTCACCAGTGTCCACCTCATGGGTGCACCAGTTTGTCTGACTTGGGGTCAGAGAGAACATATGTCTGTAGGATTGCAGAACCTGTCTGCAGTCCTGTTGCTGATGGACAGTGAGGCTGTCAGAAAAGACCACACCATCAACTGAGCCATCATCAGGGTTCTGAGTCAACAGGTCTGGGAGAGGGTCACTGCCCCTCATCAGTAGCCATGAGTAGCCCCATGTCTGCCCTGTCAACATATGCCTTCAATCTGTTGACATGAAGCACCCTGTGGGGGCTTCTGGGAGTCCCAAGGTCCACCAAGTAGGTGACTTCTCCCTTTTTCTCAACAATAGTGTGGGGTCCAGACCATTTGTCTTGGAGTGCTGCTGGGGCCACTGGCTCCAACACCCACACTTTCTGCCCTGGCTGGTAAACAGTCAGCACAGCCTTTTGGTCATGCCAAGCTTTTTGGAGTTCTTGGCTTGCCTCAAGGTTTTTAGAAGCCTTCTTCATATACTCTGCCATCCTGGAGCGGAGACCAAGTACATAATCCACTATGTCCAGTTTGGGTTGTCTGAGAGGTCTCTCCCATCCTTCCCTTACCAAACACAGGGGTCCTCTTACAGGATGCCCAAACAAAAGCTCAAAAGGGCTGTAGCCAACCCCCTTTTGTGGGACCTCTCTGTAAGCAAACAGAAGGCAGGGTAAAAGGATGTCCCATCTTCGCCTAAGCTTGTCTGGTAACCCTTTTATCATTCCCTTTAGGGTCTTGTTGAATCTCTCAACAAGCCCATTGCACTGTGGGTGATAGGGTGTGGTGAACTTGTAGTTCACACCACACTCCTTCCACATTGCAGTCAAGTATCCTGACATGAAGTTGGCACCTCTGTTAGAAATGACCTCCTTTGGAAAGCCCACTCTGGAGAATACTCCAAGCAGGGCCCTTGCCACAACAGGAGCTGTTGTGGTCCTCAGGGGAATAGCTTCTGGATACCTGGTGGCATGGTCCACTATCACCAGTATGAATCTGTGCCCAGATGCTGTTTGTGGGTCCATTGGTCCTACAATATCTATGCCCACTCTTTCAAAGGGGACCCCCACCACAGGTAGTGGTATGAGGGGGGCCTTTGTGGTGCCACCTGATTTGCCACTGGCTTGGCAGGTGACACAGGAGCGACAAAACTCCTTAGTATCTTCTGACATATGGGGCCAGTGAAAGTGAGGGACAAGCCTGTCCCAAGTCTTGTTCTGGCCTAAATGTCCTGCAAGGGGAATATCATGGGCCAAGGTAAGAAGGAAGCCTCTGAACTTCAGTGGTATGACCAACCTCCTGGATGCACCAGGCTTGGGGTCTCTAGCCTCTGAATACAGTAGCCCTTCATCCCAATACACTCTATGGGTACCTTGAGCATTCCCTGCAGCCTCAGCAGCAGCCAGCTGTCTGAGGGGTTCAAGAGAGGGGCAGTCTAATTGAGCCTGCCTCAGATCTGCCCTTGAAGGTCCCCCTGTCCCAAGAAACTCAACCTGATCAGGTTCAAGTTCTTCTAGGACAGTTCCTTCAGGGCTCTCAGAATCATCCTCCTGGTAGGGCTGATCCACCACCTGAGGCAGGGGGGAAGGCACAGCCTTAACTCTACTGCTCTTTCTCTTGGGTTGTGACTGGTCCATAGTTTCAGGATCCAGCACTTGTTCAGTGGTGCACTTTTTGGCCTGTGACCTGGTCACAGCAAGGACATGTGCATCTATCTCCAGCATTTCTGCATGGGTCCTTGTTAGACCTGTCAGCCCTTTGGGTGGTCCCTCCTCATCATTATTTATTTTGTCCCACTTTTGCCTCAAACCCTGTTTGAATTTTTCCTTTTTGGGAACCACCAGACTTTTTCGTGTTGCTACAGATTCAGGGAACCATTTTAGCTACCCCTGAAACTTCTGTCTGAGGGCCTGAAGCACAAAATGGTGGCCACCTGTGACATCACCAGCATCCACTGGAACCTACCAGCACCTTCCAGAACATTCCAGGAGATTCCAGAACCCTGTGACCGTTGGAGGCGGTTTAGAATGTTGGGAGGATAAGAGAAGCAGTTGGCAGTTGGAGCTGGCAGTTGGCACCTGACTGGTGAAGAGAGAGGAGCACAACAGTGAAGGAGGAAGGAGTGAAGCAGCAGGGGTGGAAACTTGTGCCTGGAGTGGGGTCCATAAACCCACCCTTGATACTTGTCCCTACTGATGGATCCCAGCCTATAGCCCTGTGTGGGAAGAAGACAGAAGAAAACCATCCTAAGGACCTGGACAGCAGGAACAGGCCTTAGAACCTAGAAAACAGCAAGATTCTGACCTGAGAACTGGTTTCCCTGGAGTCCGGCGTCGAGTAGCCTGAAGACCTGGAGCCCGAGGTGGAGAAGCGGCGCTGACTGAAGTAGCAGACGTCGTACCCGGAGCCGCCTGAGGTCGTGAGAGAGCGCCGACGGGGGTCGAGAGGAATACCAGAGGTCGAAGAGGACGTGAACCGAGGTCGAGCGAGCGGCGTCATCGGAGGAGTGAAGTCCGCCCTCCGGAGTCGTCGGAGACCGAGGTAGAGGTGAACCGGAGGTCGGGAGTGAGGATCGCACTCCGGAGTCGCCCGGAACCTGAGAGGAGGAGCACCGGAGGTCGGGGGTGAGGATCGCACCCCGGAGTCGCCGGAAGTCGACATCGAGGCCAGGCCGGCCGACGTCATCGGAGCCGAGAGCGCCATCGGACCGGAGCCGCCCGAAGTCGACATCGTGAAGAGACTGCCTGACGCCGTCGAATCGGAGGTCGAGATCGAACCGAGGCCACCGACATCGGACCGGAACCGCCTGCCGGCGTCGTCAAAGAACTGACATTGTGCCGAGGCCGCCGAGACCGAACCGGAACCGCCTCACGGCGTCGACACGACTCCAGCGGCGTCGGAACATCAGAAAAAGGGCAGTAAGTGGAGTAGAGGGCGCCTAAGGCCCTGTGGAGACCTGAGAGACTGCTCTAAGGGGCTAGGGAGGTGCTGAAACCCACCTGACTGTGCCTGGGGTGAACTGGGACTAACCTAGAGAGGTTGTGTGGAGAAGGAAAGCCAGGGCATTGGTATTTCCCCCCTTTGATCTACCTCAGTTTAGGCCTCAGCCTTGTCCCAGCCAGGGAGTAGCCTCCCCCCTCAAGCCTTCCACAACCCTACAAGCTGTGCCTGGGCCATATCAGCCCTTAAGAAGTGAAGTGTCATCTGATTATATGAGGGGTGCTGTATACTTTTAATTATTTATTGAGGATACTGTATTTATTGAGTTTTTACCTATTTATTGCTGCACTATATTTATAGGTCCACAGGACTTGTTGGTGTACAATATTTATTGATACAGTATTTATTGCCTCAAAGTATTTAATTGTCTGTATATATTGCACTTGTATTTATGCCCTGTTATTTATGATCACCCCTATTTATTTCATCAAACAGCCAATATTTATTTGACCTGCACTAATTGAAACTTGTATATTGTGATTGACCTATTTATTTTTCCAATCAGCAACTAAGAGAAAAAGATAAAGAAAGAATATTTTCATAATTTTTACGGTGTAGAGTCGTTTTTGGAACGGATGCACGCATGGTTATTGTATGGGTATATTGTATGCTTAGCACTGTGCCTGTTTCCTGACCACTCGAGCCAAGCTACCCCATTGTGTTGGGAAGGTCCACCACCACCCTGCGGAGTGGGAGTGGGGCTGTTTCCAACATAAATTGGTGTTCAGTGGTGGGATAGAGCTGTGCCTACATATACTCAACAATAACTGTGGGTAGTCCATAGGCCTACACCGGGAGTTTTCTCACAGCGGCCTTCCAAATTGTGGGTTTTTGTTTTTTCCAAATTTACTCTGGTGGTGGGAGGAGGTATTACTAAAGGTACCCCCCTGCATTGTTACTGCACAAAACCTGTCCTCTAACCTGAGTGGGCAAGATGGAGTTTGTACTGGAAGATTTAGAAACGTACACTGTGGCCCAACTCAGGGAGTTTTGCCAGCGGGAGGGGGTGTACTGTCCCCCAGGAGCAAAGAAGGGTGCACTCCAAACCAGCTTAAGGGCTTGGGGGGAGGCACGCCGAGAAAGCAAGGCTGAGGAGGAAGACAGGGATGGAGAGCCTAACCCCGAGGGGGCTGAGATGTACCAACCTGAGGTGGGGAACCTGTCAGCAGGGCCCAGGACACTTTCTAGGAAGGGCAGCACTGTCTCTAGCGGGGGCTTATCCAGCGTGGAGTTAGCAGATCGGAGAGAGAAAAGACAGCTCACATGGGATTTAGCAAAGCTGGAGAAGGAGAAGGAGGAACAGAGGTTGGCTCATGAGGCGGAGAAAGAGAGGATGGCTCATGAGATAAGACTGAAAGAGATAGAGCTTCAGATCCTAAGAATTGGAGCACCAACTGTTCCTAATGGTGGCAGCCAAATCCAAGAGTCCACCAGGGAACCCAAACCTTACCTGCCAAAGGACATAGTAGCTAGCTATGGGGCGGGTGACGACATCGCCAAGTGGCTAGCAGCCTATGAGGTCTCGTTGAGGGCCCATGGGGTTCCAGTGAAGTACTGGGGAGGGGGATTGTATAAGTACATGCCTCCAGCTGGTAGGGATGCTTTATTGGCCCTCGAAGAGGATGAGCAGACCCACTACCCCACCATGAAACTGGCGCTCATCAGAAAGTTTGGACTAACACCTGAAAAGTACAGACAGAAGTTCAGGGGTAGTCACAAGCTGGGCACACAGAATTGGGTGGACTTCCTGGACTATGCAAAGAAGGCACTGGAAGGTTGGATTCAGGGCAGTGAAGTAAGGAACTACGAGGAGCTGTTTGACCTGGTACTGAAGGAACACCTACTCGAGAAATGTTTCCCTGAACTGCGGCAACACCTGGTGGATAGCAAGCTGACCAGCCCCCGGAAGCTTGCTGAGGAGGCGGACATTTGGGCTAGTACCCGGGTGTCCACAAGGGGGACTGGAGGGGATACTCAAAAGGCCGGACAGGGCGCCCCCCAGAAGAAAGAAGGAGGGGAAAAGAAAAAGGAGTTCTCCAAAGGCCCCCAAAATAACTTCCAAGGGAAGGGAACAGGATTCACCTCTAAGGCTAACCCACCCAGAAACCCTAATCCTGGCCAGAGTCAGCAGCCAAGGGTTGTCCATTGCTATGAGTGCGGTGGCGTTGGACACTATAAAGGAGATCCGAAGTGTCAGAAACGATCACCCCCTCCCACTGGAGGAAAGCCCCCCGGAGTAGCTAGTGTAGTGCTCGGGGAGGAGATGCCCTTAACTAAGGGAAGGGAGTGGGCGGGTGTCACTTTAGTGTCCCTGGGAGAACGGGAGATGGTTCCTAAGATTCAGGTGCCCGCAAATACCGCAAAGTATGGGCAGTGGATCACCATCAACGGCCAAAGAGGGGAGGCTCTGAGAGACACAGGAGCCAGTATGACTATGGTGCGTAGCCAACTGGTGTCTCCAGAGCAGGTAATTCCCGATGTACTCCACCCAGCCGCGATGGCTGACGGCAGAACAGGTCACTATCCAGTGGCCGAGGTTCCCTTTGAATGGGGGGGGGTTGCAGGTTCACTTCGAGTTGCCGTAAGCCCTGCCGTGCCAGTCGATTGTCTGCTGGGCAATGACATGGAGCACAACGCTTGGAAGGAGGTGGAATACCGGACTCACACCGAGATGCTGGGTACACCTGACTGGGCCTGTGTTAGCACAAGGTCCGAGACTACCCGAAGAGGGAGCTCATTCCGGCTGGAGCCTGGAACAAAGGCCCAGCCAGCTGCCAGTCAAGGGAAGAACCGAGGACAGGAGGAGCCTGCCTCGGCGTCTCCACCCCGTAGGACGGATAGGCCACCGGAGGTGGTGGACCAGGAGTCTGCGGAGGGGGACGTTACCAACCTGGAGGACCTACCCATCCCGGCCGAGTGGCACGTGGAGGGAGGCCCGTCCAGGGAGGAATTCTGCCAGGGCCAGAGGGAGTGCCCTACCCTTGAGGGGCTGAGGCGACAGGCCGAAGCCCAGGCAGCAGGGAACGTTGAGGGGAACTACAGTGTTTACTGGGAGGATGGCCTCCTCTACAGTGAACCCAAGGCACCCCTACATGGATCGTCACGAGCCTTGGTAGTTCCTCAACGTTATCGAGCCTTCCTTTTAGAGTTGGCTCACGAGATCCCCTTGGCAGGACACCTGGGGCAAGACAAGACCTTCGCCCGTCTTGTCCCACACTTTTATTGGCCTCAGATGAAAGTGTCGTCCGATACCTACTGCCGTACATGTGTGTCTTGCCAAGCCAGTGGGAAAACAGGGGTGAAGCTGAAAGCTCCCCTGGAACCACTTCCTGTCGTTAGCACCCCCTTTGAAAGGGTGGGCATCGACATTGTGGGTCCGTTAGATCCACCAACATCAGCTGGTCACAGGTTTATCCTAGTCCTGGTGGATCATGCCACACGGTACCCAGAGGCAATACCTCTGAGGACCATAACAGCACCTGTTGTGGCTAGGGCCCTGATGGGAATCTTTACCCGAGTGGGTTTTCCCAAGGAAGTTGTGTCCGACAGGGGGACCAACTTCATGTCAGCATATATGCGGGCAATGTGGAAGGAGTGTGGAGTGACCTACCGGTTCACAACTCCTTACCACCCCCAGACCAATGGTCTAGTGGAAAGGTTTAACAAAACCTTAAAAGGCATGATCAGAAGTCTGCCTGAAAGCCTGCGGAGGAAATGGGACGTCCTCCTACCCTGTTTACTTTTTTCCTACAGGGAAGTGCCACAGAAGGGAGTGGGCTTCAGCCCCTTCGAGCTTCTGTATGGGCACCCTGTACGTGGACCTCTTAACCTGGTGAGAGACGGATGGGAAAGAACTCCCAGAAAGCTCCCCCAGGATGTGGTGAGCTACATGCTGGCCTTCCGGAGCCAAATGGCTAAGTTGTGGAAGCAAGCTTCTGACAACTTGGAAGCCAGCCAAGCAGTAATGAAGGCGTGGTATGACCACAACGCTCACCCGGTGGAGTTGGAGCCTGGCCAGAAGGTGTGGGTGATCGAACCAGGAGAGCTTAGTGCCCTCCAGGATCGCTGGTCAGGACCCTTTGAGGTGTTGGAGAAGAAGGGTAAGGCTACCTACTTGGTGGACCTGAAGACCCCTCGTCAGCCCCTGCGGGTGCTGCATGCCAACCGCCTCAAACCCCACCACGAGAGGCCCGAAGTCATCTTGATGATGGTGACTGACGGAGGAGAGGACGTGGAAAGCGAGCCTCTCCCTGATCTGTTTGCGTCTCAGGAAAAGGATGGGTCGGTGGAGGGAGTGATTCTCTCCCCATCTCTAACTCCTGAACAGCAGGAGGACTGTCGCCAGGTCCTGGGGCAGTACTCTTCGTTGTTCTCCCTTGTCCCGGGTAGGACTCACCTGTGCGTCCATGACGTGGACACAGGAGACAGCCCACCTGTGAAGTCCAAGATCTACCGGATGTCAGACAAGGTGAAGGCCAGCATTCATAGTGAAGTCACTAAGATGCTGGAGCTAGGAGTGATTGAACCTTCTAGCAGCCCCTGGTCCAGTCCGGTGGTGTTAGTACCGAAAGCTGCACCACCGGGTGCCCAACCAGAACTGAGGTTCTGTGTGGACTACCGGGGACTGAATTCAGTGACAAAGACTGATGCACATCCGATCCCTAGGGCGGATGAATTGATTGACCGGCTGGGAGCTGCCCAATATCTAAGTACCTTTGACCTTACTTCAGGGTACTGGCAGATCTCGTTGACTGATGGAGCAAGGGAAAGGTCAGCCTTCTCCACGCCCAATGGCCACTACCAGTTCTGTGTGATGCCCTTTGGGCTCAAGAACGCACCTGCCACGTTTCAGCGCCTGGTAAACCAGATCCTCACCGGAATGGAGAGTTTCTCTGCTGCTTACCTGGATGACATAGCCGTCTTCAGTAACAGCTGGGAGGATCACTTGCGTCACCTGCAAGCTGTTCTCCAGGCCCTGAGACAAGCTGGATTGACGATCAAGGCCAGCAAGTGCCAGATCGGGCAGGGGTCGGTAGTGTACCTTGGACACTTGGTGGGTAGGGGAACGGTGCAACCCCTCCAGGCGAAGATCGAGGCCATCATGGCCTGGGAACCCCCCAAGACACAGACTGAGGTCCGAGCATTTTTGGGCCTCACGGGATACTATCGCCGCTTCGTGAAGGGGTACGGTACCATCGTAGCCCCTCTCACGGAGCTCACGTCCAAGAAACAACCTCGACGGGTAGTCTGGACGGAGGCTTGTCAGCAAGCCTTTGAGAGATTGAAGAAAGCCATGTGCGAGGCCCCGGTCTTAAGGGCCCCAGACTTTTCCAAGGAGTTCATTGTCCAGACAGATGCATCAGAACATGGCATTGGGGCAGTGTTATCGCAACTCAACGAAGAGGGTCTGGATCAACCCGTGGTCTTCCTATCCCGGAGACTACTTCCCAGGGAACAGAAGTGGAGTGCAATAGAGCGTGAAGCCTTTGCAGTGGTATGGGCTCTGAAGAAGTTGCGGCCATACCTGTTTGGATCGCACTTCCTAGTTCAGACCGACCACAGACCCCTTCGTTGGCTGATGCAAATGAAGGGGGAGAATCCCAAGTTGTTGAGGTGGTCTATTTCCCTACAGGGGATGGACTTTCAGGTGGAACATCGGCCTGGAGTGGACCACGCCAATGCAGACGGTCTCTCAAGGTATTTCCGCCTTAGTGATGAGAACTCCCAAGGGGTTGGGTAGCTCTCCCCACTTTCAGCTGGGGGGGACGCGTGTTAGACCTGTCAGCCCTTTGGGTGGTCCCTCCTCATCATTATTTATTTTGTCCCACTTTTGCCTCAAACCCTGTTTGAATTTTTCCTTTTTGGGAACCACCAGACTTTTTCGTGTTGCTACAGATTCAGGGAACCATTTTAGCTACCCCTGAAACTTCTGTCTGAGGGCCTGAAGCACAAAATGGTGGCCACCTGTGACATCACCAGCATCCACTGGAACCTACCAGCACCTTCCAGAACATTCCAGGAGATTCCAGAACCCTGTGACCGTTGGAGGCGGTTTAGAATGTTGGGAGGATAAGAGAGGCAGTTGGCAGTTGGAGCTGGCAGTTGGCACCTGACTGGTGAAGAGAGAGGAGCACAACAGTGAAGGAGGAAGGAGTGAAGCAGCAGGGGTGGAAACTTGTGCCTGGAGTGGGGTCCATAAACCCACCCTTGATACTTGTCCCTACTGATGGATCCCAGCCTATAGCCCTGTGTGGGAAGAAGACAGAAGAAAACCATCCTAAGGACCTGGACAGCAGGAACAGGCCTTAGAACCTAGAAAACAGCAAGATTCTGACCTGAGAACTGGTTTCCCTGGAGTCCGGCGTCGAGTAGCCTGAAGACCTGGAGCCCGAGGTGGAGAAGCGGCGCTGACTGAAGTAGCAGACGTCGTACCCGGAGCCGCCTGAGGTCGTGAGAGAGCGCCGACGGGGGTCGAGAGGAATACCAGAGGTCGAAGAGGACGTGAACCGAGGTCGAGCGAGCGGCGTCATCGGAGGAGTGAAGTCCGCCCTCCGGAGTCGTCGGAGACCGAGGTAGAGGTGAACCGGAGGTCGGGAGTGAGGATCGCACTCCGGAGTCGCCCGGAACCTGAGAGGAGGAGCACCGGAGGTCGGGGGTGAGGATCGCACCCCGGAGTCGCCGGAAGTCGACATCGAGGCCAGGCCGGCCGACGTCATCGGAGCCGAGAGCGCCATCGGACCGGAGCCGCCCGAAGTCGACATCGTGAAGAGACTGCCTGACGCCGTCGAATCGGAGGTCGAGATCGAACCGAGGCCACCGACATCGGACCGGAACCTCCTGCCGGCGTCGTCAAAGAACTGACATTGTGCCGAGGCCGCCGAGACCGAACCGGAACCGCCTCACGGCGTCGACACGACTCCAGCGGCGTCGGAACATCAGAAAAAGGGCAGTAAGTGGAGTAGAGGGCGCCTAAGGCCCTGTGGAGACCTGAGAGACTGCTCTAAGGGGCTAGGGAGGTGCTGAAACCCACCTGACTGTGCCTGGGGTGAACTGGGACTAACCTAGAGAGGTTGTGTGGAGAAGGAAAGCCAGGGCATTGGTATTTCCCCCCTTTGATCTACCTCAGTTTAGGCCTCAGCCTTGTCCCAGCCAGGGAGTAGCCTCCCCCCTCAAGCCTTCCACAACCCTACAAGCTGTGCCTGGGCCATATCAGCCCTTAAGAAGTGAAGTGTCATCTGATTATATGAGGGGTGCTGTATACTTTTAATTATTTATTGGGGATACTGTATTTATTGAGTTTTTACCTATTTATTGCTGCGCTATATTTATAGGTCCACAGGACTTGTTGGTGTACAATATTTATTGATACAGTATTTATTGCCTCAAAGTATTTAATTGTCTGTATATATTGCACTTGTATTTATGCCCTGTTATTTATGATCACCCCTATTTATTTCATCAAACAGCCAATATTTATTTGACCTGCACTAATTGAAACTTGTATATTGTGATTGACCTATTTATTTTTCCAATCAGCAACTAAGAGAAAAAGATAAAGAAAGAATATTTTCATAATTTTTACGGTGTAGAGTCGTTTTTGGAACGGATGCACGCATGGTTATTGTATGGGTATATTGTATGCTTAGCACTGTGCCTGTTTCCTGACCACTCGAGCCAAGCTACCCCATTGTGTTGGGAAGGTCCACCACCACCCTGCGGAGTGGGAGTGGGGCTGTTTCCAACAGTCCTATACTCCACTTCAGACCAAACTGAAGTTTCAAGATCATTGCCCAGTAAACACTCTACAGGAAGGTCTGAACTAACAACAACTTTCTTGAGGCCAGTTACCCCTCCCCAGGAGAAGTTAACAATAGCCACACTATGGGAGGTAGTGGCATTGCTAGCGTTGGTCACTAGGTAATTCTCACCTAGTATGATCTGTACAGGGTACACAAAAGCAGGTGTCACCATTGTGACACTAGTCCCAGTGTCCCTGTAGGCCTGAGCCATTCTTTGGTTGATAAAAGGAGTCTGTCTGTACTTGCCCAGGTTACTGGGGCCTACTGTAGAGGACAAAGCTAAGTCCCCATCACAGATCAGAACAGCCTGAGTAGGTATTCTGACTAGGCCAGAATCCTCCTCAGTTCCCAGGGTTAACCCTACTACACCCTTTTGCTGGGAACCACCACTTACAGCTGAACTAGGGGGTACAGTTGCCTTAGGGGCAATGGTGGCTGGGGGCTTATCCTTTTTGGTGCACTCACTAAACCAATGTGAGTTGGACTTACAATAGTTGCACCATGGTTTCTTTTGGCCTTCTTTCTTTTTATCCTTTTTGGGACCACCCTCCCCCTGAGCCTTTTGGGGGCCTGGTGAAGACTTCTGGTCTTTTTGTTTCTGATCATTACCCTTCTGGTCTGCCTTTTTCTGATCACCGCCCTGGTTCTGGTTTTTCTGCTTAACTCTAGTCCTGACCCATCTATCTGCCTTCTTTCCCAATTCTTGGGGAGAAGTCAGATCAGAATCAATCAGGTGTTGATGCAATAACTGGTTTTGACAGTTGTTAAGGATTTGTTCTCTCATGATCAAATTATACAATCCTGTTTAGTCCTTAACCTTACTTCCCATTAGCCAGCCTTCCAGAGCCTTAGTGGCACAATCTACAAAGTCAGTCCAGTCCTGAGTCTGTGTCTTCTGGGTATCCCTGAACAACAACCTGTATTGTTCAGTGGTTAGGCCAAACCCATCAATCAGAGCACTCTTCAGGACAGTGTAATTATCTGCATCCTCATCACTAACGGTGAGGAGCTTGTCTCTACCTTTCTCAGAGAAGGAGAGCCACAAGATAGCTGCCCACTGACTTTGGGGTACCTGCTGTACTTTGCAAGCTCTCTCCAAAGCAGTTATCCATTTGTGGATGTCATCCCCACACTTGTACGGAGGGACAATCTTGCTCAGGTTTCTATTATCATAGTGCCTGTCTCTATCCTTAGGGATATTGCTACCACCAGTGGGTTCTGACCCACTTAACTTTTGCTCTCTAGCCAGAGCAAGCTTCTCCTTGGCAAGGGCAAGTTCTTCCCTCTGAATCCTCAGATTAGCTTCCCTCATTCTGGCTTCATGTTCCTTTCGCTCAGGGGAAGTCATTCCCCTGTGAGAGGAAACACTAGAGATGCTAGAGACATGGGAGTGGATGGATTCCCTTGAAGGGGATCTGTCCCTCCTGCTTCTCTGTGTAAGCCCACTTGCGGGTCTGTATGGGGGGACCCCATGCAAACTCCCATGTAAGCTTAGGTTAGCCTGGCTAAGTCTTCCTACTTGGCCCTGGCTGTCTACCTCTTCATCTGAAGTCCCATCTGACTCATCTGTGGTGGGTAGACCCTCCTTTGTACCTAGGGTACCTGCCTGTGAGGCTTTAAGAGCATCATACTCCTCTAGGAGTTGTCTTAACTGAAGGAGGGTAGGGTTTGCACCCTGTTTTATTCCTCTGGAGGTACACAATTGTCTCATCTCCTGGAATGTTAGGGTATCATATCTAGAGGGGGTCTTCTGCAGACCTGACCCTCCTGAGAGAGCATCTACTTGATCTCCTCCCAGAGACATGATCTAGTGAGGGTGTGGTGTGTGCACCTACCTACACTAGTTGTTTCTACTAAACCTCTCTGGTAGTTGTAGTCAGGGTGTGTTACTCCCTTCAACCTACAACTACTAAGTCCAGTAGGACTTAAGTATTATAATCTATGTTATATGTACCTAGACAATATCTGTGTGATCTTTCAATTTAGTATCTCAAGATTACAATGGTATTACAACAGCAAGCTCAGATCCCAACCGCTGCTCACCAATGTGAGAAGTTGGCCTGATGTATGATGTCACTAGTTCTAGTGTACACCTTATATCAGTCCAAATACCCTTATGGTGATTGGTTGGAAAGTCAACCTTATAGACCAGCTATCCTAGTGGTAGCATGGACAAGAGCAGTCTTAGGCTAAACTCTGAATGGCATGTGAAGCCAGCTGTGATACCATATATAATCCCTTGAATACCAAATGAAAGGACACCACAACAGATATATATATAAAATAAAGTGTATTTATTCTAGTCAAACCCTCAGCACTCTTTATGAGATTAGAGGTAAGTACAACACAGTCTTATTTATGCATACATTAAGTCACACAGGTAAGTAATACAGTTAGGCCCTAGGGGCCACGCAAACCATATACTAAGTAAGTGGTATAAGGACCACTGTCACGGAAATAGGATAGGCCTAGGCCTAGGGAATCGCTGGGGCTACACTATACTACCAAAGGTTAGGAAGTGGGAGGCCCACGGGATTCAGGTGCAGAGTGGAAACACTCACGCGTAATGCGTAAAAGTCACTAGCAATAGTACAGTTTAGAAATAGATAGATTTAGGACACTTCCGGAGTAGCTAGGAAGTCGAGACTGGAAAACTAGACACTAGGATAGTCACTATCCTGATGAGCACCGGAGTACCCAAGTTACCTAGCCCACAGGCTGCGGGTGCATAGGGGTGAAGTTGCGTCGGGTTTCGTCGTCGACTCCTATGGATGCCTGAAGAAAGATGCTGACAGGCAGTCAGTGAAGAGTGTCCGGTGGATCCCAAGGCTGGGATCAAGAAGAGAGGAGACCTACAAGCAGAAGGGACAGAGTCAAGGTCACTAGCCAGTGACCACGTGGAACCAGGAAGGAACCAGGCGATGTCGTGAAGATTGCAGGTGAAGGTGAAGCTTGTCGCTGCAGCCACGAGGACCAGGGAACGTCGAGGACGACCAGGACCAGGAGGCGAGCTGTCCCACGAAGGCTCTTGCTGTCGGCGGCGTCGAAGTTGGACTAGGACTCACCAAGCCTTGGAAAGCGGAACCCACGCAGAACGGAGGACTTGCTTCTGGTGCAGACCAGGAAGGTCTGGGGTGCTTCTTCTTTGCAGAGAAGCGGGAGCCAGTCTGGAGGAGCCAAACCAGCGCAGAAGATTTCAGGATGCGTCGTCACAAAGGCCACTAGCCAGCGGGCAAGCAACCGGACAGACGCGGCAAGCAGGAAAATGCAGAAGGGCCCCACGCAGGACTCGTGGAGTGTGGGGGGCTGGTCTTCGGTGCAGATGGTGCTTGGGGGTGGGGCTTCTCAATCCCCGGTGCACAACTTCGAGGGTGCCTCAGAAGCTGCGCTTGAAGACACTAGCCACTTTTCCCAGGTAGCCGGTCCCACGTCTCTCGTCGCCTCCACGGATCTCAGCTCTGCTGTGGATGTGGATCAGGGTCGGAGAAGTCTGGAAGTCAAGGCTCTGGTCGGGCTCTGCAGTCGGTCCCTCGTAGAACTTTAGCAAAGCAAAGGGTAGTCTCTTGATGGTGCCTGTTTGCACAGGGTAGCCACTCCTTGGCCACAAGGGAGATTCTTCAGTCTTCTTCTTTCGTCGAATGTCGAAGGTCCAGAGTTTCTGTTCAAGTTTGCAGGTTCAGGATAATCTAAAGTCTTGAGGCCCAACTCCCACTCTTATACTAATCTGGGGGGCTGGGATACCTGCTAGGTCACGCCTTATGGGTGGGACCTGGGAGGGGGTGGTTACACCCACTTCCCTTTGTCCAGTTTCGCGCCAGAGCTGGGGCTGGAGTGCCCCAGCGCCGGTTTGAACTGGACTATGCAAGGAACACCTTGTGTGCCCCAGGCATGTCTCATTCCTTTCAGCCCACCCTGCCCCAATACACTAAAGGCTGTCTGGGGAGGTGCTAGCACCTCCCCAAGCAGGAAACCTATTGTCCAGGCCTCCCTGGCTGGGATCACTCCCAGCAGCAGGAGGTCAGACTTGTGTCGTGGCAGCAGCATCCATTTTGTGATGCTGAGGCTTTGGTCAGAGGCTAACAGTGAAGTATGATTTTAACATGTCTTTCCCTCTAGAAGGGGGGAATAATATCCTCATGTCCAGAAATGGTATGGGGGTATTATTCCACAGTGTTAGACACCTTACACGACATGTTTCGATAAAGCCAAACCATAGTTACCATAACCGTTTAAGATTATAAGGCACTTTAAGAGTATATGGTAGGCTATATCACAGAACAGCTATAAGGACGTGGTTCCGAAAGCTGCAGACAGGCTCAGCTCATGCTAGAGCACCATCTCACATGTTACCAAGCACTCTGCCTCCAGGATTGTTAAGGCCTGCCATAGGAGTGACTGATAGGTACACATGTGTCTATATGTAAGTTAGGTATAGGAATACTACACCTAAGCAAGGGGTGATTACCCGACCTTGCCCCAGCTGAGTGATCAGCCAGTTGTGTCAAAATGGAAGGCCAGGCCAGGGGTGGCATAATACATGCTGCAGCCCCTGGTAGGCCTAGGGTACACCTATGCCCTGGGTACCTAGGGTACACTGTACAGGGGCTGATAAGGTGACCCTATCCAAATGGGTTATGCACCTAAAGTACATAGTATCAATTTAGAGAGAGAACAGCAGGGCTGTGGGTCTGATTAGCAGGCCCACAGCCACATCTAAGTCGAAAACCAGTAAAGCAAAAGCAAAAAGTGGGGGTGAACATAGAAAGCAGACCCAAAGGGCAGCCAGACCCTTCGACAGTGGAAATAGCTTTTGTGGTCTTTTCACTGCAGGGAAATGCCAACATCTAATATCTACATGATCTACTTTCAAATACTAGTCACCCTACCGTGTGGGGTATAGGGCCTACTTAGGAGCAACTTATTAATATTTGAATGGAAAGGTTTCCCCTGTGAAAACAGTTATTTTGATGGGTTGGACTACAGGTTTAAATTGTAGCCGTCAGGATACATAAGTAGGCCTGAAGGCATGTTTTCTATGCCAAACTAGTGGATGGCACAATAAATGCTGCAGTCCACAGGTGACATTTATCTTGCCATTCTAAGCGTGTAGTTTCTACACCATGCACTATGTATGGCCTTTCTGGAGAGTTAAATATGCCTCAGAACACATACACTAGGTCTGGACAACAGCACCCCAGTGTGCACAGTCTAAAAACAAGCAATAAAATTCATCAAAAAATGGGGGCTGGCCAGGCGAAAAGGGGCATTTTGTCACAGTGTGAAAGACAGATCAGACAGGGAAAGGGAAGGGAAGGTTAGAATTTGCCATGGGGTGAGAGGGCATGGAAGAATTGTGGTGTGGTAGTCATGCACAGTATTGCAACATGCTGACAGATTACCAGCTATTGGCAGTGGTTTAGAATTTGCTGGGATTATTGTGATTCCTGGGACATGATATCAGATGTGTTGCTAGAGAATAGGAGCAGTGACAAAGGTGACCAAAATGTACCATGTGCATAGTGCCAGGAGAGTGCATTTGGGGTGCTATGTAGATCCTACAATAATGGTCATACTCTGATACTCTGAGGCACACAATAGTCTGCAGAATGTGATGGGAGAAAAGAGTGGACTGACCAGGTTTGATTGATTGGAAAAGAAGGAGGCCACTCACCAGGGGAACTTCCTGCAACATGGAGGCAGCTTCTGTTTTTCAGGCATCTGAGGCGCTTCTCATGGCTTATAGCATCAAATGCTGTGATGCAACCAGCAGAAAAAAATGACTGCAAGCTCACTAGAGAGGAGTGTTTTAGGAGACCCTCCCTAATGTCTTTTAAGGGATGATTCCATGTTGTACATGGGCCTTAATAGTACTTAGCTGTTCTTCCACAAACCAGCCTGCTGTTGTTTCAAAAGCAATATTTCCATTACATCAAAAGTGTAACAATCACATGTTTGAAGCACTGTAGTTTTGCTGATGTTAATGGTGGGGTTTTGGGATTTTAATTTAGTCAACTGAGTGGAAATCTAGGCTCAGGTGCACCTCCGAAGGTAATCCATAATGACTTACTGGAGCATTGGGCATATGGGTGTAGAGGACCGTGAACAGCCTGAAGTTGGTAAATATAAGTTAGCTATATGGTGTGAATATGAAGGTGGGTGATGAAATGTAAGAATTATTTTAATTCTACCTTTGGTACTACCTATTTTCAAAACAAAGAAGGCTTGGTGCTGCCTGTGGATGCCTTGAGAAGAAGTAATTTTATGGTTGGTTCATTTGGGATTTTGTAAAGATTGAAAGGCTTTGAGGAGCTCTGAAGTATTTTTGTCAGTGTTTGTGAAAGCTTGGACATTAACAAGCTTGTTTGGCTTTTGTAATGGCTTCCTTTTAATCTATGAGATGGACGCAGCAAGCCAGTCTAAGAGCGGGGAACCACTTATTTCAGAAACTCTTCCTTTTTGTATAAGTTCTATTTGCATCTGCAAGACTTTTGGTGAACAAGGCGTTAGGGAGCATATAGGAGGACAGGCTAGGTGGATTAAGCCACAACATAAATAAGAAAGACGTTTGTGATTTTGTTTAGTGGATTGACAAGAATCTCTGCTGGTAGAAGACTAACCACCTGATGATTGAAGATGTTGGTAAAATGTGCTGGAATGGTGGAAATTAAAGTTTTTTAGATTGTAGCTTCTTAGTAGTGAATTCACAGTGCAAATGAAAGGAGTTGACAGGGCAGGCAGACCCAGAGATTTTTTGCTGAAAATATGTATGATTTATATCAGTGGTGAATAGTTTAGAAATTAATAGATTGCTGGTGCCAGGCCGCATAACCTAACGACAGCATGTGGTGCTACACAAGTGCTTTGAAAACAATTCTCCAGAGTTATCTATTTCTCAGCTATGTTACACAGCCATGAAACAAAGTGACAGATGCTGTAGAGAGAGTGTGCTGCCTTTGTTGGTGTCTACTTCTTTATACAGAGTGGTTCAGGGATATCAGAGAAGGCAATGATTCAAGACTTTCCCTAAAAAAATGCATCTGTGGTGGAAGGAACACAACAGTACCCAAACAATGAAATAAGGTACCTGGGCTTACTATAAAAGGATGAAGAATGCCACCTTTACTTAGAGCAACAATAGTATGTCATGCTTCCTATAATCAAATAAAGAGTTTAGAACCTTCATCGACACATAACATACATGTCTGTGCATACCAAATGTTACTGCAGCTCTATGACAAGGGTTTGATTCTCTCACCTGTACAATCCGGAGTGTCTGAAGAGCAAGCTGCTGGGCTTTGGGAGATGAACATGGCAGCAGGGCAATCAGGCCTTTATACACTTGGTTCTGGTATTTGCAATTGCCATGAACCAGGCTCTCTAACAGGACTTGGGCATCCTCCTGCAATTCTTCGGACTTGGACTTTCCTAAGCACTCTGCTATCGCTCTCACACCTGTTGAAAACATGCAAAAGCTATTTAGTTGAAACAAAAAGAACCAATACTGTAAGGTGTTACACAATTCCTAAACCATATGCATGTGCGTAAATTCATTGCCTGAACTGTAGAACCTCTCTGTGTGATATGTGGGTGTGATGCATGTGTTCCCTCAAGGTCTCCCTGTCTGGAACAAATATGAATAACTCACCACCTTTTGTTTTTCCTCAACATATCCTTTCTTAAGGGGGCCTATTTTGAAGTCTTGACCTCCTATATATCCATGCTCAACCCAAGCAATCTGAACAACAGTCAAATCTGCGACTGACCATTCCTGGATAAGTTAACCAAAAGTGCTATATTCACCCAACTCATTGACTATGGAATGGACCAGGAGCTGGTGGCCTATGGCTAGGTTAGTGTCTGGCACCATCTTTTATCTTCACCATAAGCAATGACCATGAAGCTCAAGAAGACCAGAATGGAGCTTCCGTCCTGAAACTCCCGGATCGCTCATCTGCCATTGATACATTTCATAACTAACTCCACAGCACTCCATGATTGTTCCAATTCTGTGTAGCTTCTATCTCTCGCATATGCCTTAACCGTATCTCATCGAGACCTTTAATTTAGTCTCCTACAAACTATGCTGGCAAAACTTATCCCATTGAATGTGTAACTCATGCAGACACTGACAACACTGCACTCACAACCTGCCTCTCCACCATCTACAACTGGATGCAACCAAACCATCGGAAACGTAATGCCAAAAAGACAGAAATCCTCATCTGCACATCTCTGGGAAACACAATGTCTGCAGGCTGGTGGCCCACTGAACTTGGTACCAACATTTACCAACACACAGTGAAAACGTTTGGAATGGCCCGGGACTCTGGCCTCTGCCTCAGACTAATATGATCATAAAAAACCTTCTTCCATGGGAAACCCTCATTAGAATATTCCCTTAAATGGTTTCCCTCACCAGGAGAGGCAGCCATCGTGCTTGTGCTTTCACATCTGGTCTATGCACGTGTCCTCTACATTTGTGCTTTTGAACGCATGCTTTAAATACTACAATGGATACAAAACATTGCAGTGGTACTTCCACTTCCTATGTGTCCTTCACACCCATCCATAGTTTATAGGGCTGGTGTCTACAGATAGCCATCAATCAAGGATTCAGCTCCCTTACACATGGATCTCATGGTGTGAATATTCAAGGAAATAATCAGATTTCTGTTTAAAACATAGCAATCCATAATATAATTCTTCCAGTTTAGCTACTCCTGACATTTGTTGTGTCACAACTTTAGCATGTCTCTGCTCCTCAAGCACGTAATGTACGTGCACATATATTCCACGGCTCTAGCATGCACATAGGCATCATGAACCATTTGATCACTCTGCCACCGCTATGCACTGACAATCCCCTGCAGCATCTTTTCTATACTCCTCAGCATTTCAACTGGAGCAACTTCCCAGGTAGTATCCAAACAATGTGATGGCTTAGATATCGGCTGCACTAACTAATAACCATCTCATTCACATAGGTATGATCCTGCAGGATGCAATATTCTATAAAATTGTAAGAACAATGAAGGTAAGGCAACATCCGCAGCTTGAATGCAGAACATTGCACTGCATTAGCTGTCTCTGATCCTTAACTATATGCAGAGCACTGGCGACTGGTTGCCTGTGACACAAACAGATGAGTAAGCAGCACAAAGCTGGAAAATATATAGAGAAACTGAAGCTAGGTGAGCCTGACCTGGTGTAATATTCAAATGATATTGTGCTAGGTTTTGTATGTCTACAGTCTGTAAATACTGAAACATGTTGGTGGGGAGAACATCTCATTTCACCTGAACAGTTTTAGGTCTCTTCCAAGAACAAGGTGGTGATATGCTTTGTCCAGAAGACAATAGAAGTGAAAAGATAGTGCAAAGACGTCTGCAGAGGGGCAGACGTGTTAACAAACAGTATAAGAACATAGGGCCTAAGGTATAAAATGGGTTTTAACATTGTGTCCATATGAAAATGCGTTAGTACACATGGGCCATGGACTCTATTTGAGCAGGCTATGAAAGAGTTAAGACAGGTCAGGCAGGGCAACAATACAAATGTGTGATCAAGAGTGATGGTAAATGTTCCAAAATGGAAACGTTAGAGTACACACAGAGTTAGTTCACAATTTAAAGACTACCCCATAGATAACTAAATGCTTGAACTCATCTCTTATCCGACAGACTTCACATGCATTTTCAACACCCTTCTAAACAACGTAACAATTTTTGTGGAAGGTATGTGAACATCTACACCCCAACTACAACACGCAAGTGCAAAGCAAAGCCCTCAGCACCCTGGTACTCTAAAGACAATGCTGGCAAGAAAAGATCCAGAAAGGAAAGAAAATAGAAGAAAAAAAGAACTCTTGAGGAAATCTTGATACTGAAATTCTTCTGCACAACATGCAGGCAGCTTATCATATCAGCAAAAGCAAAGTACTATGCCAGCACCATCAGTTAAGCCACCAACAGAAGGAGTATACTGTTCAAGACAATAAAGCACTGCATCAACCCCCTGCCGTACCCACCTATTCCTCACTCTACAGAAAAGTGCAATGCCGTCAATCTCTTCTTCAGGGAAATATTACAGAAGGTCAGACAGCATATTGATGACACCAAGCCTGGTTCATCTCTTATACCCACCCCTTATTGTAGAATCATGTGATGGTCAGTCTTCAAAGCCTTATCTCCCCCAGACCTCGCGGACATACTCAACTCCCTTAAAGCCACTTCTTATAAAGAAGATGTCTTAACATTGTCCTTCATTAAAGGTTTCACTGGGGATGCTCTCTTTGCCTCCCTCACTCAAGGCATCTTCCCAGAAGTTCTCAAGGCAGGCCAGATCCTCCCACTTCTGAAGAAACCTACGCAACCCCCTGATGACCTTGCCAACTACCAACACATCATTTACATACCATTCATCAGCAAGCTCATTGAAAAAGCAATCTATGTTCAACTCAAAATTCACATCAGTGCTAACCATTTATTGTCTGACTACCAGTCTGGCTTCAGATCACACTGCAGCAAGGAGACTGTTACCTTATACACTGTAGATGATGCCCTCTTGACCAAAGATGGTGATGACCCATCCTCCTGATATTACTGGACCTTCCAGCTACCTTCAAAAGAGGCGCCCAGCCCACCCAAATGTGTGAACTGAAATCTCAAATATGGAAGCCATCTTGAATTTGGATCATATAAAAGGAGAGTAAAGTCAGAGTCTCATCGCTTCCCAAAGCAGTATGTGTTTGCAGTTGTCGGGGAATCATTGTGGAGCCAGTGTCCTGTGGTAGGAGTGTTGGATTGGAGCTTTTGACTTTCTACTCTTTGCACTATTATGCTACTCAGATCATTTTCATGATCATACCATTTTCAAGGCTTTGTACCTATTCTATATGTGCACTATTTTCTAGCAATGTTTTGGGGGTTTTGCACATTCTTATTGTGCGCTTTGCGGATCTCCTGTTTCATTGTCAACATTGTACATACTGTCCTTTTTCTCTAGATTTACAAGACTGGAACTCATTTTTAACTTATGTGCATTGAACTCTATAGTAAGTCCATAAAAGGTATACAATAGATATGTACCGCAAGGATTTTCAAGAGTACAAATAATAACTATAGTTTTCTTAATTACGTTTAGAGACGAAACGGCTAAGTTAGAGGACTTGTTACTTCAAGTAATTGGGTAAAAGGGTTCATATGGCGTGAATGTTATGTTACAAGGTTCTTTTTCTAATTTGGTAATGTTTCCTTACAGAATCTCATAAGGAGAATCTGAAGGAGTGTTAAGAGCCTCGCATCACTGTTTTCTTTTTCTTACCATTTCCCATCTTTCCCTCTAGGAACAAGTTACTTACCTTCGAAAATGCCTTATCTGGTAGAGACTCTATATAGTCACAGATGCTTACCTTAGAATTATTCCCAGGCATCAGACTGGATCCGGAAATGTTTTGTGAGCAGTACCCCTGCGCTCCAGTAGGTGGCGTAATTTGGCTCCGCCTAACGTCGCCGGCGTCGTCTGCACCGGAAGGGGCATGCACGGTGCCTATATAGGTGCCCCCCCCAGCGCACTGATGCCAGTTTCTTTTTGCTACTTTCCACGCCAGGAGCACGGAACTACAAAGAACACTGACCACTTGTGTGGAAAATTAGGGCCCTCAAAGGGGAAACAGCCCTGTTCCTAGAATTACGTTTGCAGAATCGGAAGTGTGGGTTAGTCAGTAAGGAATCTGTTGCTAGATAGAGTCTCTACCAGATAAGGCATTACCAAAAGTAAGTAACTAGATCCTCTGATAGAGACAGCCGCTGATTCCTTACCTTAGAATAGATACCCAAGCAATACCTTCAAAGAGGTGGATCTGAGAAACAATTTCACACCAAAAAAGTTCTGCAGGACCGAACAGGCAATGTGCCCCTCCAGATAAACCTGACTGTCCAGACAGTAGTGTTTTGTGAACGTGTGCAGAAAAGCCTACGTTGCTGCCTGGCAGATGTCCAGGACTGGGACTCTGCATGCTAACGCAGTGGTCGCAGGATTTGCTCTAGTGGAATTAGCACACATGCCCTCAAGGGGTTGCTTCGTGGCCAATATGAAGCAGATTTTCATGCAGAGCATGATCCAACACGAGATGGTCTGTTTCTGCACAGCCGTCCCCATCTTGGCTCCAACCTACGCCACAAAGAGTTGGTCGTCCACACGGAACTCTCTTGTGCGATCAAGGTAGAACGGCAATACTCATTTTGGGTCCAGTTGGTAAAGTCGCTCCTCTTCCTTAGAGGGGTGTGGTGGAGCGTAAACAGTAGACAGGGTGATGGACTGGCCTACATAAAAGAGAGTGACACCTTTTTGGCAGAAAGGAAGCTCTAGTTCGTAGAAGCAGCTTGTCTGAGTAGATGTTCAAGTATAGAGGCTTGGATGACAAAGCGTAAAGCTCACTGACCCTCTGGATAGATGTTATTGCCTCCAGGAATGCCGTCTTGATGGTTAGGCGCCTGAGAGGACAGCTGTGCAAGGGCTCAAAGGGAGGAATGTCAGGACTAGAGTAAGGTCCCACTGAGGCATTATGAAGGGGGAAACATATGATGCAAACCTTTCAAGAACCTATGTACAACAGGGGTTTGAAGTGGGAGAGCTGGACAGGCAACCGCAGAAAGGTTGATATAGCAAAAAGGTAGCCTTTTAAGGTGCCCAGAGCAAAGCCCTGCTGGGCAAGGGAAAGAATAAATAGTAGAATCTGAAAAAGGGGTAACAACCAGCTTTTTTGCATACCAGGCCACAAACGTGCCCCAGTGGCAGGTGGAAACAGGCCACTCAAATATGAGGTGCAAAGCCTCATAAACCTCCTTCAGTTGAGTGGGGGTAGCTCCGGCTCCCGGAAACTCAGGGAAGCGCGGAGTCGGCCAAGGCGATGGCTTAACCGCGGAGCCAGAGCTCAAATGGCGACACTCCCTCATCTCGTCAGCCAACAGACAAGGCGAAATTGAAGACCTCTTTGACTTCTTACTCTTCTTTTTGCAGTGGGACTTACCGGAGTGACCTGACAACTTCCAGTGCAATGAAGATTTTGGGCACCATGAGCGATCCCGGGGCCTTTAACTCAACCAGGATCAAGACTGTTGCGGCGTTGCACATCAAGCTGCCAGGTGCTTGAGGGACCATTCCCTCAAGGCCTTCGGATTAATCACACAACAGTCGATGCAGGCAATTCATGTCCTGGTCGTGCTCGAGGCACTAGAGGCACTAGTGGCAAACAAGGTGCGGGTTCATCACCAACATCGGCTTGAAGCCAACCTTCCTAGGTGAGATTCTTGCCACACCAGGAGAACAACTTCTCAAAAGACTTTGACAAAAGTCAAAAAAAGGCTAGTCAAAAAGTGACTAGGAGTAGCTCTCTCTGGATCTGCGCTGACTGGCGTGGAAAGAAAAGAACTGACATTAGTGCTCTGGAGTGGCACTTATATAGGCACCGTACACATCATTTCCGGCATGGACAACGACGCCACATGGAGCCAAACTGCACCACCTACCGGCATGCAGGGGTACCGTTTACGAAACATTTTCGGATCCAGTCTGACGCCGGGAGAAAATTCTAAGCTAAGGAATCCGCAGCTAGAAGTCTATACCAGATATAGGCTGCAGTGATTTCGGTTACAATTAGAGATCATGGTCTCTCTGTGCAGATGAATAGGATTAGCTTCATGGTACTCCAGCAGACCGGTAAAGACAATCCGTGAACTACGACAAATTTGCTGGCATGGTGAAGGTCACCCTCCCTCTTAATCACTGTTACATAGAGTTTTGTATTAGCAACCATAGGACATATTGCCTTCTAGCCCTCTCTTCACATCACTTACCTGCTTAACCGTTGTCTAACCACTCAAGCCCGAAAGTTAATTAGATTCACCCAACTGCGTGCCACTTTCTGATTTCTTTAGGCATCTCTTCATCATTCCTTCTAAAAGAAGACCTGCCCTTGTCAAGGGGACAAAATATGGGATGGGGCACTGAGCACAACAAACAGAATGAAATATTGAAATTCACCTTTTAAAAGAATGCCAAGCCTCTTCACGGTTCCCTTACCATAACTTTCACAGATCAGCTCCTTGTATTTCCGTCCAGTGTGGGCTAAAATAATGAGCAGTTTGATTGCCTCTCTTTTCTCTTTCTCTTTTACCTGCTTCATGCCTAGGATTTCCAGGAGCGTTAAGATCCCACCAACCTCCACAAACTCAATAAGATAACGATTACTGCAAAAAAAGGAAATATAAGGTTATAGGGTTTTCTAAGTAAGATGTGGGAAGGAGAAACCTAGATACTTAAGAGCAGATTTACAAAAATTGGCGCATCTCTGCACATTAGCAGAGATGCGTCAGTGAATTTGCGTCACTAAAAAAACCCTTTCGCCACCATGGATGCGTCGCATTTACAATGCGGCGCACTGTGGCGCAAGGATAGATAGATGCGTGATTAATCTATTTGCGTAAAGGCAGCGCATTGCTGGAGTCGTGTCGTAAGCACAACGCAACTCCAGCAATGGTCAGGAATGCCTATTCCAATCATGCTGCGTCCCTGCTTATGCCTGCTTCAAGCAGGCGCAAGGTTTTGACACAGTGGTGTCGTAGAAGTGACGTAGTGAAATCTTGTAGATTTCACTGCGTCACTTTTACTAGGCTTTCTCACATCAGAACGCCCACCCTGCATATATTATACCTGACGCAGGTATAATGTTGCGCAGGGCTTTACAACATGATGCATCTCTCTAGATGGGTCACGTTTTAAATATGTCGCAACGTGGCGCATTGTTTACGACGCCACTGTGTCACAGAAGTGTCACAACGGCAGCGTAAAGTTGTCACAAGGGGCTTGTAAATCTGCCCCTTAGCGCCTCATTTAGAGTTTGGCAGACAAGTACTCCATCACTAACGTGACGGATATCTCGTCCGCTCTACTACAAGTGCATTATATCCTGTCTGCTTGTCTATCTATTTATCTTTAACAAGATTATGCTGCTTGGGTTTGAGAATGGTGAAATATCTTTTAATGATCAAGCTATATTAAATCTGTATTTTATATAATTAAGTCGAGACAGAGTCTAGCCGCCATTTCTGTGGATTCTTCATGAATGGTCTATTAGTCCACTTTCTATGTCCCCGTACATTAAACATATAGAGGAATTGATCTTTTTATGTACTTCCTTTCTTGAAAAAAGCCCTCAAACAAAGTCTGAAGCATGTTGTTTCATTCTAATGCGTGTGATGACAATTAAATAAACTCACACACAGGTTCTTGTATATTTAAAGCCTAAAAAATGTCAATTTTACAAGCCCACTCATCTAAAAGGTTAACACCAGCAGAGCAATTCATAACGAACAGGGTAAACAGACACAGAAGCATGCTTGAGTAAAAGTGTTTAGCAAAGAACATATCACAGCTAAGTACACTTTCAGAATTCAGTAGCCAGCTCAACAACATGGGCGTCAATTGGTGACAACACCAAACAGATATTCACACGACCTCCAATTCCCCAATTGTACCACCCCAAGTGTACGGCATTTGACCATGCCAACCATATCACACACCAACATCTTCAATTCCCTCAAGGTCAGCGCCTACGGAGATGACATTCTACTGTCATCCATCAAAAATATTGTGTACAGAAATGCCCTCATTCCCCATCCCACGTAGGACCCAAATGATCTCTCTGAACACCTCTTTATCACCCATCCACCATCAAAAAATCAGCACATGGAAGTGCAGTTATTCTCCTGCCGACCCAGGATAGATTATCTTACCCACTTATTTTTTCACTGGAAAAACTGATTGAGAAAGCAGTTGCCATTCAACTACAAGCACATCAGCAATAACAACCTCTTTAATAAGAAACAACCTGAATTCAAACCATGATTCAGAGACCATCAACCCTCAAATAATCAATGACATCCTTATAATCAGCAGCAAGAATGACCCCCGTTCACTGATCCTACTCCACCTCTTCTCAAGCATCATTACATGGGGGAGGGGGGGTATTCTCAAGAACGTGTGATAACCAACGCAAAATCAGTTTAACGCAACTCTGCATATCGCAGTCTATCGCAGGAAAATATCACTGTGTCAACGTGGCATTCTCAAGCCGGTGGCACCATGCGATAGTCCCACGATAACACATCAAATGACCGCGCTAAAATCAATGCGACTCTGCAAAAATGCGAAACACCAACCCGAAAAAAGTTGCGATGCCCCAAATCGCGATACAAAAATCAGCGACAACCAGCGACAGGCCTGCAATTCCCACGCGTCATGCGGGAAAATGCACTATAAAAGCAAAAAAGAAAACACCAAAACCAAATCAAACTGCGTAGCACCATGGATGCACCCGGACCGAGTGCAGAGGACAACCAGACCCCACATGCCCCACTGAGGACCAGCCCGGAACCCCATGTTCGGGGAAGGGCAAGGAGAAGAGGAAGACGGCGTTCAGTCCGCAGGAAGACCGGATCGTCGTCACGGAGGTGATAGAACGCTACCAACAACTGTTCATCACCTCCACTGCGTCATTAGCAACACAAACAGAACAAGCATTTGCAATGCAATAGGTCTCGCATTTACGCAAGTTTGAGCTATTGGCATTGTAAATGACAATGCCTTTTATTTATATTTTGTTTTTTAAAACATAAATAAAAGGCATTGTCATTTACAATGCCAATAGCTTAAATTTGCGTAAATGCAAGACCTATTGCATTGCAAATGCTTGGTTGTCTATGTTATGCTATGCTTTAGTAACTGATGTAATGAAGTAACTCTGTTTTTTTCTAACGCTACCCTCATGTAAAGCGCTGTGATACCTCCGGATCTAGCCAGTGCTATATAAAACTCTTCAAATAAATAAGTGGAATGTGTGTAATTGAATCCTGGAGGAGCAGGTGATAGAAGCAGCCGCAGCTGCACCTCTGGATCAGTGGAACTGCACCTCTGGATCAGTGGAACTGCAACAATCGACCACTGGAATTATATTAAGACTTTACAGAGGTCATCAGTCTCCTATACACCAACAGAGACACTAAGTATTGAGAGTGAGAAGTTTAACTTGCAGGAGAGACAAAGAAAATCTTTTTTTTTAAATGATGCAAGTTGTACCGGAAAATACAAACATATCCAGGAATTTAGTTTGTGCCACCCCTCCCCCAACCATTTGCGACTTAAATAAACATAAAAGCAATCTAGCCCAGGTTGCACACCTGTCAATCTGTTAACACTGAAATGAGAGTACAGGCAGACCTTTAAATTGGTCCCCAATAAAGTCTATGTAGACATTTTGCTGGTCAGAAAGGGTGAATATGAGCGAGGAGGGTGACGCTCCCTAATTAGGGTCAGTTGACAGGTCTATAATGTCATGCACAAGCTGGCTAAAAGAGTATTATGGGTACTGACCCTCCGCGGGTGCGAAGGGAGCACGGTATTCCTTCGAACCTTCCAGGATTAACGTTGTGTGGGCAAGTCTGCTGGGTTGAGCAGCAGATCAGTATCCAGTAACTCTAGATATGAACAAAGGACTATACCACTACGTCCTAGTCACTACAGTAAAGCCATGCAGATGCCAGCGCCACTTTAAGAAGAAACACTTTTTGTCTTAATTTGGCTAACACTGAAGAAAACCACTCATATACTAATACTTCATGTTTTCTTTTATCAATTTTAAATTTGTTTTATTATTATACGGCTACTTAGTACAAATAGAAGTAAAGCTTGCATACCTAATATTTAGTGACAAAGTATATACAATATTAAACTACTTTAAAATAGTGTTGCCTGTTTTCTAAATTGACATATTACGCCACATATAGGTGCCGATTACGATCCGGCAAAAACCGGGTACGAACCGTCGGACGGAGGCTTTTTTCCGTCCGACTCGTACCTGGTCGTAAAACTTTACAAACATGCAAGTACGATTCGCACGGAAACACCATTTCCGTACGAGTCGTACAAAACACCGACCGACGAAAAGATACATACAAATGGGATCCGGGGAATGCGCCGACGTGACGTCGGGACGCTCTCAGGCCGCGTTTCACGACCCAGGCATTACGATTCGAACCGACAGCAGTCCGGACGGCAATATTTTTACGGCACCCAAAAAGTGCCGGAAAAGCGAAGTACGGCGCGAAACGACCAGAGTAGGTGGCCCGGTAAGCGCCGTACCCCCCCTCCAGCCCCCGCATGTATGCGCCGTACCCCCCCCAGCCCCCGCATGTACGCGCCGTCCCCCCCCAGCCCCCGCATGTACGCGCCGTCCCCCCCAGCCCCCGCATGTACGCGCCGTCCCCCCCAGCCCCCGCATGTACGCGCCGTACCCCCCCGTGTATGTACACCCGAGTACGTGTCGAACCCCCCCGTGTATGTACACCCGAGTACGTGTCGAACCCCTGTGTATGTACACCCGAGTACGTGTCGAACCCCTGTGTATGTACACCCGAGTACGTGTCGAACCCCCCGTGTATGTACACCCGAGTACGTGTCGAACCCCCCCGTGTATGTACACCCGAGTACGTGTCGAACCCCCCGTGTATGTACACCCGAGTACGTGTCGAACCCCCCGTGTATGTACACCCGTGTACGTTCGAGTCGTACCCCCCCGTGTATGTACACCCGTGTACGTTCGAGTCGTACCCCCACCCGTGTATGTACGGTATGTACCCCCGTACGGTGCGTACATACACGGGTGGGGGTATGACTCGAACGTACACGGGTGTACATACACGGGGGGGTTCGACACGTACTCGGGTGTACATACACGGGGGGTTCGACACGTACTCGGGTGTACATACACGGGGGTTCGACACGTACTCGGGTGTACATATACGGGGGGTACGGCGCGTACATGCGGGGGCTGGGAGGGGGTACGGCGCGTACATGCGGGGGCTGGGGGTGGGGACGGCGCGTACCGGGCACCTGTTTGGACGTCTCCATGGTTGCTATTGGAGTTCGGTGCGGACGGTCTTTTAACCATACGGTTGTACATTCGGACGCCCGGGACGGATCGTGATTCCCCGGTCGGACTTCGCTTTTCACGTTTGTACGGTAAATCGTCCGAGGACGTGTCGGACACATTTTCCGACCCGAGGACGTGTGGGGAATAATTCCCAAGGCGGTTCGTATGGACTTTTTACCATGCGAATCGTGATTGCCAGTTTGTACGGCACTTGTACGATTCGTACGGTAAAAAGTCCGGATACGAGTCGTACGGGAATTTTTTTTTACCGGATCGTAATTGCCACCTTTATGTATCCCTGTGTATTACATTCTATGAAATTAGGCATGAGATGACTGCACCATTCGCTGTGCTGCACATTACCTGGGTTCTGTGACAAAAACACGTGTGCGCGAGCCATAGCGCATACTCGGAAACAACTTTGAAAGAGTGGCAGGGTGCGAATTCGTCGAAGTAGAAGCTGCTGCTCCTCTGGCATGTTGATCTAAAGAACATGAGCCGCCCCAGACATGGATGTCACAGGGCGCGATTGGGGGGCAATTCTGCAAGGTGAAGTAGTAGTTTTTCTGTGAATTTAAGAGGTTTAGTTGAGAATGCATTGCAGAGTGAAACAAGCGTGGTCCCGAAAGTGAAAGAGGACCGCGCTTCAGCCGGAGCTTGGGGATCTCTTGTCTTTATGGGGCCATGTGTTTCTAATTAGAAACACATGGCCTCATAAAGATAAGAAACTGCTTTGCGACAGCAGCAAAGCAGGCGACCCAGTCCGACTCGGAGGCCAAAGGGCGTTACCCAAAAACCCTCATTTCCAATGGCAGGCCATCGTTTAGCATAAACAGTGACGCCAGCCAATGGAAATGAGAGACGGGGCTTCAAGCCCTCTACTGAAACTCCTCGTTAACAATAAATCTCGCCGAGGCAGCAGCGCTCTGCGCTGCAACGTCACGCGAGACCTAAAAATGGCAGTCCATTGTCACCAACGTGAATGCAGTCGAAGTGTCGCGGAGGTCAATGGAGGAGGTCAAGAGGAGCTGGCATAAAGTGCACAGCCAAACCAAGGACAAACTCGCTGCCAACAGGAAGTCAGCAAAGGCGACTGGAGGTGGGAGTCCTGCGCCACAGGAGGAGCTGGATGAGCTGCAGGAAATGGTGGCCACAGTCCTCATTGTGGAGACGGTGCAAGGAGTTGGGGGTCTGGACACAGCTCGATATGACCTGACCCAACAGCAACAGGGTGAGTGACGACCAGGGACTGGGAGGACGGAGGGAGATGGGCACAATGGCACACATGCACAATCATGTGCAGCATACTGCACGCCCACAATGAGTGTGGAACATGTCCCGGATGCCCTCGACACACTGCAGCACACATAGAAACACCAAGTAGGCCACCGTCCACAATGTGCACAAATGGGCCCCCTGCCATATTACCAATTCCACAACCCACCCATGCACATGTGCTGAATCCAGAAAAGCAGCGGCTCTGTGAGCCACACTGACAATGCAAGTGACACTGCATGACAGATAGCATGTCTGCAGTCACAATACATGACATGGTGCACGAGATGACATTGAGGTGGCTGAGTGTGGACCACATCCGTAAAGGAGCAAGTCACACTGTGACACATCCACGTGCACCTACAACCCACGACGTCAAAAACACATCTGCAGACAAACAATGCACAAGAGTACAAATTTTGTCCAAGAGCACAAATGACCCAAGTCGCAAACAACCCAGCACCCTAAAAACACACAAGTCAAAGGCAAACCAACTCAAAGGGATAGGGGGCTGCCAAATCAGAGCTGCAGGGGCGACTCACTGACAATGCAGCACACACACATAGTAATCACAGTACATCAACATTGACGACAATGTGGTACAAGGTGCAACCCTTACACCACAGGACAGAGGACACAACTGGTGCCACTCGTGCGAAGAAACTAGCCAATCACATCTGGCATTGCATGACACTGTGAGATGATAATGTACGAGTACAACCACACATCCTTCATGTACTCAAAATGTCCACTGTCTCCCATCAAATAGCCAGCTTCACTAAAACAGCCACAATGTACATTATCATACAGTCTGAATGTAAACATCTACAATGCGTCCACATACATGGAACACACTGTTAACCTGCATCTCCCCGTTACATTTTAGAGGGACTATCAAAACCTCCTGCAGAGCAGACCACACATCTCTACAGTGATGATGAAGAGGACACCCTGCACTTTTGCTCAGACACCCTCCAACAGCTCGTGGACAGCCTCCGCACTCCACCCCCAGGAGCAGGGCAGCCCAGCTGCATCGTGGTGACCCCACACCCTGCACAGACCACACAGCAGGAACCTCATGGCAGCCAAACTCTATGCTGTACGTGGGTGTCTGAGTCCCATCAAGGACCACTTACAGTCCCTAACAGACACCCACTGTCCGCACCATTCTCACCAACAATCCTTGGCTGACCTTGCTGGGGCCATTGCTTAGATACAAGAACTGTCTAGTCATACAGGCTCCAGTCATGACAGCACCACAGTTGGCACAGATGCGGAGGACAATGGAGACCATGGAGCAGATGCAGCCTGGAAGTATGGCTGCCACGTCTGAACACCAGCAAGACGTAGCTGGGATCTTCCATGCCTTGCAGATCCTCATCTTGCCATTGCTGCCACTGAGCCTGTACCCGATGAGTGCTGCAGGAACCTCAACACACACATCTCCGCCCCCCGACATGTCATTAGCACACAGTGTTGCAGCCCTATCACCTTCGCACCCTGATGTGTCAGTGGCCCACACTGATGCAGCCATAACACCACCACACACACCTGACACACCGGACACAGAAGACGTCTCAGAGGAGTAAGCTGTGTAGGGTAATAACTGTGTGAGGAAGGAGGTAGTAGCATCCGCCCCCGCCACATGGCCTGTCCCTGCCTGGTTCAGCCTTATGCATCATGCCCTGAAACAACACCCCCCACTGTACCCCGAAATACTCTGCGACATTCACCTGGACCCCGACATGGCCTGCCAAATCTGCTCTGGTACCAATGACACAGCAATCCGGCCTCGGACTGGACTCTTCCTCTTCAGATTAACTTTGCATTCCTCCAAGGACTCTGGTTCGCCCACCAATGGGCAACCATGTTATGTGTGCTTGAACTGGACATGTACTGCTCCAGCTCCGACACTCCCCAGAATGTGAATAAAACATTCCAAATCACACAGATGTGTCATGTCTATGTTCACTCACGTATAAAAGTATGGATGAATGTAGGGACATTGATTGCCCAAAAAGGTACACCCTGGTAAATGTCATCAATGCGCATGTTTGACCCTGACCCACATGGTCAATTAGATGGGTGTGAAGGTGTGAACTAGATGTGGCCTCATTGCACATGAACAACAATCTCGCAACAACCCAACGTAGCCCCACGTCCATGTATTAATTAGGTCTGTGTGTAGAAATGTCAAAATCTGTAGCATCGGTGATTACCACCCCTAAATTCAACACTTAATCGGGCTCTCCCCCTTCCCCCCACAAAATCACCATGAGCGGCAGAAACACTAAAGGGCAGAACCTGGCGAAATTAGAAAAATATGCATACGCCAAGTCACAACCTGATCTTGCGGATCCCGCTGCAGCGCCGACGCTGGACTCGAAAGCCACAGACGCTCCAGAAGTGACCTTGCAAGTCATTATGGCCACCTTGAATAAAGTGCACACGTCCCTCGATTCACGCATAGGGACACTCTCCACTGAATTCTCCTTAATGTCCACCAGAGTGCCAGAGGTGGAAGGTACAGCAACCACCCTAACGAAGGAGACAACTGTCCTTAAAGAACAAATGCAGCAACTTATAACAGATAACAAGCTGCTGGCAGCTAAACTGGAAGACCAGGAAGGGCGATCGAGGCGCAACAACATACGCCTTAAAGGTGTGCCGGAACGAGCAGGTGGCCCAGCCCTCGACCTATTCGTGGAAGATCTCATCCTAAACCATCTCCACCCACGAGGTCTCTCCAATCTTTTCTCCGTCGAAAGGGCGCATAGGGTCTCCGGAGGCAGACCTAAACCGGGGACCCCACCTCGTCCCATCCTGGCACGTATCTTTAACTACCGGGATAGGGATGTCATACTGCAGGCCGCAAGAACTGCACCACCGCTGCGGCTGGACAACGCCACTATTACCATCTTCCCAGACTACACCGCGGCTGTCACGAAGTACCACCGCGACTTTCTGGATGTCAAAAAAGCACTCCGTGAGCGGGGGATTAAATACTCCATGCTGTTCCCTGCGAAAGTGCGGGTGGAGGCTGAAGGAAAGACATGGTTCTTTCTCTCTCCGGCGGACGCGCAGGAATGGCTAGAGGGATGGCGCTTAACCTCATGCTCGGAGCGCCGGGGAGGAGGACGGGACCACCAAAGGGGCACAGTGACAAGGGTCGACCTGGAATAGATGGCCCTGAAAGGGGCCTGTCCTTCCCATCGATGTAGAAAAGGGGTAACCAGGGACGATGAGGTGCTCGGGCCATGACAGACCAGGAAGATGACGCCCAAAGTGCAGCCGCCAAACTGCTGGCAGGGAATGCAGTGTGGAAGCCTAACGAATGAGGTATCTGGAGGTAGGAAGAAATGATCCTGGAGACTAAACCCACCCGCTGGGGGGGAACTCAGGTCCACCAACTGCCTGCTATACAAGACTGGTTGAGAGGGAACTGGGGCCGCTATTCGTGAAAAGGCCTAAACCGGGGACCCCACCTCGTCCCATCCTGGAACGTATCTTTAACTACCGGGATAGGGATGTCATACTGCAGGCCGCAAGAACTGCACCACCGCTGCGGCTGGACAACGCCACTATTACCATCTTCCCAGACTACACCGCGGCTGTCACAAAGTAGCGCCGCGACTTTCTGGATGTCAAAAAAGCACTCCGTGAGTGGGGGATTAAATACTCCATGCTGTTCCCTGCGAAATTGCGGGTGGAGGATGAAGGAAAGGCATGGTTCTTTTTCTCTCCGGCGGACGCGCAGGAATGGCTAGAGGGATGGCGCTCAACCTCATGCTCGGAGCGCTGGGGAGGAGGACGGGACCACCAAAGGGGCACAGTGACAAGGATCGACCCGGAATAGATGGCCCTGAAAGGGGCCTGTCCTTCCCATCGATGTAGAAAAGAGGTAACCAGGGACGATGAGGTGCTCGGGCCATGACAGACCAGGACGATGACGCCCAAAGTGCAGCCGCCAAACTGCTGGCAGGGAATGCAGTGTGGAAGCCTAACGAATGAGGTATCTGAAGGTAGGAAGAAATGATCCTGGTGACTAAACCCACCCGCTGGGGGGGGGACTCAGGTCCACCAACTGCCTGCTATACAAGAACTGGTTGAGAGGGAACTGGGGCCGCTATTGGTGAAAAGGGGAATGGAGGGTTTCTACGGACACCGGACGCTTGCTCTCACCCCGCAAGTTATGGTAAAAGGAACGGGTATTAAGCGCTCTGCACAGTTCGGGAGGCGGGTAGTTGTAGGTCCGTCGAGCAGGGAGGCAGGGAGGAGGGTGGGGGGGAGGGGACTGTTCTTACACTGTTTAGTATTTTTGGTTGTTATTGTATTCAGGGCACAGATCTTGACCAGGTCAGCAAGTATTGGTTTTCAGAAGCACTCTCGACACGCATCCTTGACTATATGCTTCAACTATGACAGGAACGCTGAGTCAAGACTTACCGCAACCTAACCCACCAACATCCCCCTTGTCCCCGGTTACCCCACTATCACTAATTACATGGAATGTCCGCGGACTAGGAGACAAGATTAAGAGAGGTCTAGTTCTCCAGTACCTAAAACGGTGTGCACCTGCGATAGCCCTCATACAGGAATCACACCTAACGGGTTCGGCATGTAAAGCGATGGACTGATGGGGTTTTAAAATGATGGTACACTCGGAGTTTTCCTCCAGATCACGGGGTGTAGGTATCTTGGTGAGAAAACAATTCCCACTGATAATCAACCAAACATGGACAGATGATCAGGGCCTCTTTGCCGCTATGTCCTGTCAATGGGAGGGGAGGTCCCTTAATGTGGTGTCGGTATATATTCCTCCAGCACTCCACGCAGTGGCCCTCCCGGCATTAAGTAGGTTTCTACTCAACCTCCCAGAGGGGGAACTTATCATAGGGGGGGGACTTTAATGCGGCAATTAATGGGACCATCGATCGCCATCCCCCTAAACCTCAGATAAAGAGTATATCCCGCATCGAAAGTTTTCTAGAGGTCCTAGGTTTCATAGATGCCTGGAGGTGTCGTCATCCCACAGCACGCCAGTTTACTTATCAATCGGGAGTGCATAATGCAACATGCACCAAACCCGACAGCAGAGTCGTCCCACTCACTACGTATACAGCAGCAAGAATACAGGGAACATCTACAAGCAATTGCGAAAGCTAGGCTAAAGGCGACACAACATAAAATATATGAAATAGGGGATAAAGCGGGTAAACTCATGGCCTGGCTCAACAAAAAAGAGCGAGCCCGGAGCTGGATAGTGCAGATAAAAACCCAAGAGGGAGCGCTGGTGTCCAACCCCAAGGACATAGTAAATACGCTAGCCAGACATTTCACCCAGGTTTACAAGTCCTCGTCAGCCGCTACAGAGGGCGAGGCGCTAGATTACCTAAAAGACATACACATGCCCAGATTAACATCCGAGGCCATCCAACAGCTTGAGGCGGATCTTACAGCAGAAGAACTGCAGTTAGCAATCGGGTCACTGCACTCTGGGAGGGCGGCTGGACCCAACGGCATCCCCATCGAATACTATAAAAAGATGGCAAATACACTCTTGCGCCACTTGCTGAATATGTATCTCGAGGGTTTGGCGGTGGGTGAACTACCGATAGACCAGCGAACAGCCACCATAGTGGCGTTTCCCAAACCGGGAAAACCGCCTGAAGAATGCACCTTATACCGGCCAATATCGCTGCTCTATGCGGAGGCGAAAATTCTTGCTAAACTCCTGACGACACGACTGACCCCACACTTAGCAACCCTAATACACCCGGATCAGTCGGGATTTATGGCAGGACGCAACACGGCTCTTAACCTGAGGCGCCTCCAAGGAGTGATAGCCCGTATACCATACATACAAGAACCGGCGGCCATTCTTTCGCTAGACGCCCGTATGGCGTTTGATTTGGTGCCCCTTTCTTTTCACGGTTCTTAAGCACCTAGGCTTTGGCCCCAAATTTTGTGGGTGGGTATGCCTGTTGTACTCAAAACCCGTAGCGAATGTTACGGTAAATGGTCACATGTCAGAGGACTTCTCACTGGGACGGGGTACCCGCCAGGGCTGTCCCATGTCCCAACCATTGTTCGCCTTGGTGCTGGAACCATTAGCAGCGCTGATTAGATGGGAGCCAACCATCCGGGGACTCAAGTGGGCAGCGGGATGGGAGGACCGTATCTCCCTATATGCGGATGACATCTTGTTATACCTGGCCACCCCCAGACATTCCATCTCAGTGTTACTAAATGTTTTTGAGATTTATGGGCAAGTATCGGGCTATACTATTAACTGGTCTAAATCAGTCCTATTTGTACTGGCGGGCCCGCCACCGCGGCTCCCTAAGGATTGCGATCTCTTAGTCAAGGGAGAGGGCTTCAAATACTTGGGTATCTATGTGACGCCGAGACGGTGAATTATTCGCCAGGAACCTTTTACCCCCCTTGGAACGTTTAAAACGGGATATAACACATTGACACACTTTACCTTTAACACTGCTTGGAAAAGCAGCGCTGTTTAAAATGATGGCACTCCCAAGGTTTCTTTATGCCCTAGAAAATACTCCGTTTCCGGTACCACCGCGCTATTTTAAAACCATAGCGGCTGCCGTCTCTAATTTACTGTGGGGGAATAAACCGGTGTGGATTACGATGGAAAAATCGGTAAAGGCTGGTACGATGGGGGTATAGCACCTCCAAACATACAATTATATTATTGGGCAGCACAGCTAAAAATAATTAATCAATGGATCCACGCCCCACAGGCAGACCCAGCGTTCCGCGCGGACAGATATGGGCTGGGGGAGGGTGGTGTCATGACGGCCCTGTACAACCGCAAGAGAACTCACCCCCTAATTGGACGAATGGACGTTCTCACCCAACTTACTCCACTTTGGGTCACGCAACAGCTGGGGAACCTTAGATATAGTAAGGGTTTCAGCAGTTGGGACACAATCGGCATCTCCACAGTGGGGGACCTATGGGTTAAAGGTGGGTGATACCATTCGAACGACTACAGGAACAATATGAACTAGCACCCACTGAAAAATTTTGGTACCTGCAGATTACGCATGCACTACAGGCGGCTATACCACCAGACACCACGCTGCCGGAGGCCTCTGCCCTGGAGGATAGGCTACTGACTGATTATATGCCACAGAGGACCACCTCATTTACATACCGTAAACTAATTAACAACCTGCCAGAACCTATACAGATATTAAAAGACAAATGGTCCTCGGACCTTGGAGATCTTTGTCATGATCTGCAAGGATTTAGAGAACCGGTAAGAGCTGACTGACACTAACGGAATATTCGCAGAAAGAACTACAAGTCCCGGCATGCCCGGAGAAGCATGTTGTACGTGCTTCAACCAGTTCGCACGAAACACGTAAAAGCCGATGATTTTGTAGCAGCGTTTCCCGTCTTCGTCCTCAGTGTTCGTTTGGATTTCAAATTCGGCGGTAAGAGTGGGGGGTCCACTTACTATTTCACGGGGTCCAAGGAATGGACCGTTTGATTGAGCCCTGGAGTGTTCTTGGTATCACGCTTCCTTGTTGGTCGAGACCGGGAGTAGTGTCTCTCGTGGGGTGTGTTACAAGTCCCTAGTGTGCAGCCCGGTGATTGTGGGCTCGCTTCTCCCATTGGTCGAGACTAGTACTTGCAGTCTCATGCGGGAGAAGCATTCCGGACCTGAACAGACTATTGATATATTCGCTCATTGCTAGTTGCGATTCACGGAGCGAGCACGATCTTCCCCGTTGGTAGAGGTTGGCGGTCCGCCGCCTCTGTGCGGGGGAGGTGTATTATTCCGATGGGAAATCACTGGCTGTGCAGGAAACAGCCAAATTGACTCCATTACTATTTAACACCCTAAAGAGAAGGACGATTGACACTTTCCCTCTCCTTCCCTTTGGTAAACACACCTAAGACGTATTAGGTGAGAAAGTGCACAAATAACAATAACAGTGTCTTAAAGCAAACCGACTAGACCCCAGGTATCACATAGGCTGGAGCTTATGAATTGAATAAAACTGCTGAGAATACCGCTAACTACTGTTCTATACTGTGTTGTGGGGGCATTGTTCGTAGTAGCATTAACCACGCCTACCTGGTGTCTATCTTTGCTATTTGTTGTTTATTTGCATCCTATCCCAGGAGAGAGAGTCTGAAGGGAGGGTGTATCTAAGGTCGAGGCCCACTGGTATAGAAGTTCCCCCGGAAAGGCATAGGTAGGTCAGCGCGAGAGATGGAGTGAGAACCGTATGTTTAATCTACCTGAACGTTGGTCGTATCGAGTGTAACCCTTATATTGTTTCCCTTTGTTCACTAGCCCCGGTGGATTCTATGACCTCACCCTACTCTCTC
Organism: Triturus cristatus; assembly: GCF_964204655.1. Taxonomy (NCBI): domain Eukaryota; kingdom Metazoa; phylum Chordata; class Amphibia; order Caudata; family Salamandridae; genus Triturus; species Triturus cristatus. Next base: position 829,349,006 of record NC_140586.1, on the reverse strand, counting down.
CAGGCACCCAACGCTAAACTTTTATTCCTTTACAGCTAGGATATAGGGGAGGTTAGGTGCACGTACTATAAAAAAGGTTGCGGGGGAGAGGTGACGCAGGAATTCAACCTTGTATTTATCTTGTGTTTTGTTGTTTCCCTTGTCCAGGTCTCCCTCTCTGCTGTTCCTTCCCTTTCCTTCCCTCACTTGACTACCTCAATAGTCTGTGTGTACACATTCCAAACTTGAGGCCGTCGAGAGGTGGAACCCCTTTAAGCTTCAGCGCAGTCCCGAGGATTCTGGAAGGAGGGGCCTGACAGAATAATCGGCCCACAAATTCTTTTCTTCCTGATTGCGTTGAAGGTTAGGGATGGCCACCTTAGAGGATGTCCTGGCAGCTCTGGCGTTGGTACAAACCGAGCTGGCGGCTTCACGCCAAGAGCTAGCCGCGTCTCGGTTAGAGACCACACAGTTACATAACAGAATAGACCGCATCCAAAGAAACCCATTTGACGCCGGGGTAGCCCCACATCCTCTTCCCGTGGTAGTAGAAATGCCAGCACAGATACCACTAGCTCCCCCCGAAAGGTACTATGGCGGTATTACAAAGGTACAGGTTTTATGACCCAAGTCTTGTTGCACTTTACATGCAAACCTAAAATGTTCGCCACCAATCAAGCCCGAGTAGCCTTTCTAATTTCGTACTTGGGGGGTGATGCAGCACAATGGGCGGTGCCTGTAGTCCGAAGAGATGACCCCCTTCTCTATGATTGGGATGGCTTCAAAACGGAATTCGAGAAGACTTTCGACCGAAGGGCAGAAACGTTCTCTGCAGATAGGGATCTGCTAGAACTGAGACAGGGCACTTCGTACTTAGTCACGTATCTCAACCACTTCAGACGATTGGTTGCAGAAACCAACTGGCCGGAGGCCAAACAGTCTGCCATTTTCTATCAGGGACTCACGGAGGAACTAAAGGATGTCCTTGCGCAAATCGATCCGCAACCTAATACGTGTGCTGCCCTCGTTGAACTTACCTTGCATTTGGATCATAGAATCAGAGAACGAAAGGGGGAGCACAAGAAGAAAGAAAAACACGTACCTTATGAATGTTTAATCCCTGGGGAGAAATCACCACAAACAGTGGAACCTATGGAGATAGGGGCCGTAAGGGCCTCGTTGACTCTCAGCGAGAGAGACCATCGACGCAAACAGGGATTGTGCCTGTATTGCGGAAAGAAAGGACACTTCCTTTGGGAATGTCCTGTGAAACCCCAATACGGCAGGCCCCGGCCGGGGCAAGTAGCCTCAGTGGCGGCGGAAAAAGCGGCGGAAAAGTACCACGCTTGAAGGGCATGGAAGGGAAGCCCTCAAGCGAATATGCTATCCCTTCTGTCACGCCTGGGATGGTCAAAGAAGAAGACCACTTCTTCATTCCATTATACATTAAGATCGGTCAAGAACAAAAACTCGTTAGAGCCATGGTGGATTCAGGAGCCACTGGTTGCTTTATGGATCAACAAGAAGCCATACGATTGGGGGCCCATATGCTAAACAAAGCACAACCGTAAATGGTGTATGCGGTGGACGGAAAAGAGCTTGAATCCGGACCTATAACATACCACACCCCAGAATACGAGCTAACGTATGAGGGATACCATCGAGAAAGGTTATTATTCAACATTATCCAAGCCCCTCAGTACAGAGTCATATTGGGGCCCCCCTTGCTGAAAAGACATGAACCTCTCATAACGTGTTCTACTAATACCTTGTGTTTAACATCCCCTTATTGTCAAAGACATTGTAACTCAGCGCTTAACCGACCGTCGCAAGCCTTGGCATCAAAGCATCACATTGCTACGGCCGCTGAGAAAGCCGTTACGCTACCCCATGTCTACGAAGCATACGCTGATGTCTTCAGCGACACCTAAGCGGAAGTGCTCCCACCGCACAGAGAATATGATTGCCGAATAGATCTGGTTCCCGGAGCAGCGATACAGTGTGGTCGATTATATGCCTTGACGGTGCCAGAGAATGAGTATTTACGATCCTATTTGGATAAATATCTCGCCCTGGGGTTCATACGACCCTCTAAATCTCCCGCTGCATCTCCTCTTTTTTTTATCCCCAAAGCCAATGGGGATTTGAGGTGCTGCATTGATTTCAGGGCCTTGAATGCCATCACCGTCAGGAATCAATATCCATTGCCTTTAATCCCGGTCTTGTTGGAACAAGTTAGAGCGGCAGGTATCTATACCAAACTGGATCTCAGGGGGGCGTATCATCTTGTCTGAATGCGCCATGGGGACGAGTGGAAAACAACCTTCAAGACGCGGTACGGGCTGTTTGAATACCTGGTAATGCCCTTTGTGCTATGCAACGCCCCCGCCGCGTTCCAATTCTTCTTGAATGAAGTGCTCAGAGAGTTCCTAGACCACTTCGCAGTGGTCTACATAGACGACATCCTGATATACTCGGCCAATGAAGAAGAACATGTAATTCATGTGAGCTTAGTCCTGAAGGCTCTACGTAAACACAGCCTCTTCTGCAAAATCTCTAAATGTGATTTTCATGTGACAACGGTGGAATTCTTGGGGGTTATGCTTACCCCGTCAGGTCAAGTGATGGCAGAGAGGAAAGTCAATGCTGTCGCGGAGTGCCCTCGTCCAAGCAACGTCAAAGAGATACAAAGCCTGCTAGGATTTGCAAATTTCTAGAGGCGGTTTATTCGTCAGTTCTCAGACCTGGTGGCACCATTAACACGATTGAGCAGGAAAAAGTCTGTTTTCTTATGGTCCGAAGAAACTCAAGAGGCATTTGACCGCCTAAAAAGGGCGTTTATCACCGCTCCGGTTCTTACCCATGCCAACCCCAAACTGCCTTTCATCGTGGAAGCCGATGCGTCGGAGGTTGCGCTAGGAGCCGTGTTGTCCCAAAGACATGAAACCACTGGGTATCTTCACCCTATTGCCTTTATGTCCCGAAAACTGAACACGGCCGAACAAAACTATGCGATAGCCGAGAAAGAACTGTTGGCTATCAAGGAGGCATTTCTGGAATGGCGACATTGGCTGATGGGAGCGGTACATCAGGTGACGGTGTACACCGATCACCGCAACCTACAATTTATGCGAGCCGCAAGACATCTAACCGCGCGACAACTCCGTTGGATGCAGTTCTTTGAGGAATACCATTTCATCGTAACCTTTCTTCCAGGAGTGGACAACAAAAAAGCGGAAGCCCTCACCCGACAAGAGAACTCCCCAATGCATGCCATCACCCCGGAGCGAGCAATCATAGAACCGAGTAAAGTCCTGTGCGCTACCCAAACCCATGATTTCCTGCAAGGTATCCATACGGGGGTACAAACCTGTCTCTGGAGAACCTGGCTCCGTCATAATAAGAAGTGGACAATGCGACATGGTCTCCCTATGAGGGGTTCACAAGTGTTGGTTCCGAATAAGGTACTGCGTAAAACCGTGTTTGCCTGGTGTCACGATTTACCATGTGCCGGTCACATGGGGAGTGAGAAAACGAAAGAAAAAGTACTACGACAATTCTGGTGGCCGGCAGTTCGCCCTGATATCCAGAAATGGGTAAAAGAATGTTCTACATCCGCCCGAATGAAGACGGACCACCGTCAAGCTCAAGGACTCCTACAACCGTTGCCCACGCCCCAGGTACCGTGGGAAATGTTGTCAGTGGACTTCATTGTAGGACTGCCCAAGGATCAAGGAAAGACCGCAATAATAGTGGTCATTGATTATCTAACCAAGATGGGGCATTTTATTGCATGCAATCAAGCACCCACAGCAAGCCAGTTGGCCCATCACTTGTTCACGAACGTAATCCGTCTTGATGGCCTCCCGAAAATCATTGTGTCCGATAGAGGAGCCCAGTTCACTGCGCGCTTCTGGAAGACCTGGTGTGCGGAACTCAGAATATCCTCTTCTTTGTCCACGAGTTTCCACCCGCAGACGGATGGCCAGACAGAAAGATTAAACCAAACCCTTAAACAATACCTTTGTTGTTACGTTGATAGCAATACAGAAGCCTGGGTAGATTGGTTGTGGGTGGCCTAGATCGCATACAACAACACTAAGCACGCCTCCACCCAACTTTCCCCATTCTTGAGCACCTATGGGTTTCACCCTAGATTCCACCCTTTCCTCCTTCCCGGTACCAACGCCAGACTTCCGGACCTCAGAAAGCGATTGTCCCATGTACGCGAGACACTAGTCGCTACACGGAGCAATCTGTTGCAAGCCAAAGAGAGGTACAAAACACAGGCAGATAAACACCGCAGACCAGGGCCTTTGTTCAAAAAGGGGGATTTGGTTTGGTTATCAACAAAACACATCCGGTTTAAGAAGCACAGCATATTTAATCCCAGGTTCATAGGCCCCTATAGGGTAATTGAGCTTATAAATCCAGTCGCTGTGAAGCTGCGCCTGCCATCCCACTTCCGAATCCACCCGGTGTTTCACGTCTCCCTCTTGAAGCCTTCCCACAGCCCAGTAAAGCGCGCGCCAGTGACCGTCTGGGTGAGCCATGAGCGGGAGTATGAGGTCAAAGGGATAAGCGATGCCAAGTTAGTGCGGGGTCAGCTTTGGTACTTGCTCTCCTGGAAGGGTTATGGGCCTGAGGAGGATTTGTGGGAACCGGCGTGGGCGGTTCACGCTCCTCGATTGATGTCCAGGTTTCATAAGCTGCATCCTGACAAACCATCTGCCAGTCAGCATCCCTCGAGACGGGGATGTTCTGTCACGATCTGCAAGGATTTAGAGAACCGGTAAGAGCTGACTGACACTAACGGAATATTTGCAGAAAGAACTACATGTCCCGGCATGCCCGGAAAAGCACGTTGTACGTGCTTCAACCAGTTCACACAGAACATGTAAAAGCCGAACGGAGCCCGCAAACGCTGCAGATTATTTTGTAGCAGCGTTTCCCGTCTTCGTCCTCAGTGTTCGTTTGGATTTCAACTTCGGCGGTAAGAGTGGGGGGTCCACTTACTATTTCACAGGGTCCAAGGAATGGACCGTTTGATTGAGCCCTGTACTGTTCTTGGTATCACGCTTCCTTGTTGGTCGAGACTGGGAGTAGTGTCTCTCGTGGGGTGTGTTACAAGTCCCTAGTGTGCAGCCCGGTGATTGTGGGCTCGCTTCTCCCGTTGGTCGAGACTAGTACTTGCAGTCCGATGCGGGAGAAGCATTCCGGACCTGAACAGGCTATTGATATATTCGCTCATTGCTAGTTGCGATTCACGGAGCGAGCACGATCTTCCCCATTGGTAGAGGTTGGCGGTCCGCCGCCTCTGGGCGGGGGAGGTGTATTATTCCGATGGGAAATCACTGGCTGTGCAGGAAACAGCCAAATTAACTCCATTACTATTTAACACCCTAAAGAGAAGGACGATTGACACTTTCCCTTTCCTTCCCTTTGGTAAACACACCTAAGACGTATTAGGTGAGAAAGTGCAAAAATAACAATAACAGTGTCTTAAAGCAAACCGACTAGACCCCAGGTATCACATAGGCTGGAGCTTATGAATTGAATAAAACTGCTGAGAATACCGCTAACTACTGTTCTATACTGTGTTGTGGGGGCATTGTTCATAGTAGCATTAACCACGCCTACCTGGTGTCTATCTTTGCTATTTGTTGTTTATTTGCATCCGATCCCAGGAGAGAGAGTCTGAAGTGAGGGTGTATCTAAGGTCGCGGCCCACTGGTATAGAAGTTCCCCCAGAAAGGCATAGGTAGGTCAGCACAAGAGAGGGAGTGAAAACCGTATGTTTAATCTACCTGAACCTTGGTCGTATCGAGTGTAACCCTTATATTGTTTCCCTTTGTTCACTAGTCCCGGTGGATTCTATGACCTCACCCTACTCTCTCCTGGCACCCAACGCGCTAACCTTTTATTCCTTTACAGGTAGGATATAGGGGAGGTTAGGTGCACGTACTATGACAAAGGTTGCGGGGGAGAGGTGCCGCAGGAATTCAACCTTGTATTTATCTTGTGTTTTGTTGTTAACCTTGTCCAGGTCTCCCTCCCTGCTGTTCCTTCCCTTTCCTTCCCTCACTTGACTACCTCAATAGTCTGTGTGTACACATTCCAGACTTGAGGCCGTAGAGAGGTGGAACCCCTTTGAGTTTCAGCGCAGTCCTGAGGATTCTGGAAGGAGGAGCCTGACAATCTTGACGAGACGGATTGGCAGACGGCACTCTCGTCACCACGGGAGGTTGCGATACCCTCAAGGTTAAAATTAATACAATTAAAGATACTCCACCGCACGTACTATACTAGATTCACCCTGCACAAAATAGGAATGGCAGCTCATCCATATTGCTTGCAGGAATGTGGGGAGGAGGGTACGTTTTTTCACATTATATGGGAGTGCCCGAGAATCTTGCCGTACTGGGTAGCAGTGTTAAGAATTCTCTCACAGGCAGTGGGGGTGTCATTGGTACCAGAACCAAAAAGATGTTTGCTGAATGTATGGGAACCCAATGACTTGAATCAGCTGGCGCAGGACTGGGCGTCCTTGGGGATAATGCTAGCTAAGCGCAATATCGCTCGAATGTGGGGCTCCAGCCACTCGCCAAAGCTTTGGGACTGGTGTAATGATATGGATACAGCTATGGTGGCAGAAAAAGCTGTGTACATCAACCGAGGTTGTCCTGGGAAGTGGGAAAAAGTTTGGGGAGCCTGAAATAAATACAGAGGCTATATCTGTGAGCCGCCTGCACCCACAGGAGAGGAGGATTTGGAATAAAGTTGAGGGAGGGGATGTGAGAATGGTTGGATTTGTAACTCTGTCTAAACATATGCAACCGGCAGCGTTAGTATGTGTAATATGGAGGGAGGCGGGGACAGCCATTGATACTTCATAGTTATGTCTTGATAGCGGTTATTGTGCCCTAAAATTAATAAAAAAATGTTTTTTTTAAAAGAAATCGGTAGCATGCCTGAAGTAGTGTCCCCCCATCGCATGTGGCTACAGAACATCTCTTCTCATGACCTACTCACACACATCAGTGTGGACCTGTTTTGATGGATCACATTGATCCACATGGCAAGAAGTTGGACACCATACTCACATTGCTGAAGACACAGGTCTACCAGCAACTATCCCAAACACAATGTCTGGCTCACAGAGGTGGAGCTGCCAATAGGGGCTCACCACCAAAGTATATGCGGCAGTCTTTCCCTCCCTCTGCAGTCTTTCCCTCCCTGTGTACAGACAATGCTCATTGAGGCACACGATTTGTCATACTAATCAACACTAATCACAGTTGTACACTGGTGAAGTTGCGTAGACTTTATTAGCATGTGCTTGTCAGTACGGGCAAGGAATGAGCCACACCATGCAGACAAATGCTTGAGACACTTACAGGTAATGTGTCGAGGTGCAAGAAATGGGGAGACAAAATGAACACAAATCATTATGGATGGCAACGGTCTCAGCCCACCTTGCCTTGCTGGATGAGTCATGTGATGTTTGGTGTCTGCTCATTGCCCCGTGTCAGGGGACACGACTCAGAGCCCATGGGATCTGCATGAAGCTGTACCACCGGACTGCGACAACTGTGTGCTCTGCTGACAGTGAGCAGGTGAAAGGGACCAACAAGGTCACACGTCGTGCTACATTGCCGTGTGTAGTCTCCCTCCAGCAGTATGTCAGATTTAGGAACGTTGCCAAACGATGCTATGCAGCCCCGCCCATGGGACTGCATCACCTTGCACAGGTGTGTAACAACACGCAGAGGTGCACGGATATGCATTCTGAGTCTGGGTCAATGCAGACATGTCCACTGTTGTTCTGGGATATGTGACCATTCCTCCACGATGCAACACGGTGTTGGGACCTGTGCTCTGGGTGTCAATCAGTTGTGGCTGCAGGAAGGTAGTTACTCGTCCATGAATGCGAGTGCAGCTTCATAGGCAATCAGTTCCAGAAGTACGTCGTTCTCGAGTTCAAGGAACACGAGGGAGAGCCAATCCATTAACTGGTCTGGACAGATGTGCTCTGTCTACGCAGTTTCACCAATCTGCAACACATCCCAATAGGGAAGCGCCTCGATGTGGTCACTGCACATGATGACCTGTGCAATCTCCCAACAACTACTGCCATACGCCACAGATCAAGGCATCCCATGGACGTGTATCCTGGTTGCACTCCTGTTCATGGGCCAACAGGGGCACATACACAAGTCATAATCCAGTTCAGCTACCGTTGAGTTGGATAGGCAGACATCCATGGGCCACTCGAATGTGCATGATTGACAGTGGAACCAGGGCTGGACGCATGTGACGTACGCAAGGCGGAAACTCAGATGCAGCATTCGTGCGCGGGACAGTTCCACGTGACAGGGGTTGTGCATGTGCTCGGGATTGCCTGCCATTGCGTTTGTTGGACTCGTACAACCGGCACTCCTCAGACTGGCGGCAGTTCTGTGGATGATATGCCACAGCTCGGAGCAATGAGTCGTATGTGTGTTCAACGTATGGGTTGTTTTTTACCAATGTGTCAGGGGCATCACATGCAGGTGTACCTCAAGCAGGGACAAGTGTGTGTGGGGTGTGGACATGTTGGTCTTTCATTAGAGCAGTTTGTGGTGTGGGAGTCATCAGAGTATGGTATGGTATCTCACTCAGGGGGTGCCGGGCTCATTCAAGACCAAGATCAGAGGTTCGGAGGTCCTCCCTTCCACCTTGTGTATTGAGACAAAGGAGCTTTCATGCCTAATTTTAGTCTGACTACTGCTTGCATTTCTGAAATGTGATGTGGCCTTCACGCTGGAATTGATGCCAGGCCTTAGATTTAGGGTACACCAATTGCGAAACACAATTCACTAGACAGCTCCCCCTGGTAGCTGCTGCTGCCACATTCGCTGCTGCTGACCCTTTTGTCAGGAGTTCGAGGCTCTCCTCCACCCGCAGGCTCCTGCCTGTGCCTCATCCCTGGTGATCTAGTGGTAGAGTGTCACTGCTCTACTGTTTTACTGCCCTTCTGTCTCTCTTTTTCTGATTTTCTCTGCCTCTTTCGCCTTTTCTTCTGCCTTTTCCAGCTTATTTTCCTATTCCCATTTTGTGCTGTTTTTGTTGCCCTTGCTGCTGGGATCCTCTGCAGCCCCACCCCCCTCCAGTGATGCTTCCTGCTTCCCGCGTTTCCTACCTCTCAGCGGTCCAGCCCCCACGCACAATACTGAATGGCAGCTGCTGGCGCGCCAAAGGCAAGACTGCCTGCGCCCGTCCGTGTCTAGACCACGCCCAGTGTGTCAGGGACACTGGTTCTCGGACCTTCCACCGTTACACCAGTACCCTCCTCTCCCTCAATATAGGATGCCACACTGCCTGCCACCTCACGTCACGGAAGGACACCCAAGGACCCTTCTCCTGCCAGAACTGTAGGCACACCCTCAACCAGCCCAACACACCAGCCCCTCTAACCGCCCAGCCGACCAACAGCGCGCGTCTGACCAGGTCAACTGCATTCTCCTCAATGTTCGATCCCTCCTCTAACACACCACTGAAATCTGGGACCTCCTTGATGCTGTCTCTCCCGTCCAGACATCGCCACCGCCATCCCTGACGGCTACACAATCACCTGCAAGGAACGCACCGACCAACCAGGAGGAGGCATCACCATCGTCCACAAGAACACCCTCCGTCTGACCACCCACTCGAACAACCCTACAACCATGGAACACCTCCATTTCCAGATCCAGAGCAACCCCAACACCACCCTCTGTGGCACCCTTGTCTACAGGCCTCCCGGACTCTGCCCGCCCTTCACTGACATCATCGTAGAGCACATCGCGCTCCAGGCTCTCGCATCCACCGATTACATCCTACTCAGCAACCTCAACTTCCACCTGGACAACCCTAGTGACCAGAACACCACGTCCATTCTGGAGAACATGCCAACATTGGACTCAAGCAGCTAGTTGGTGCCCTGACCCACACAGCTGGACACACGTTTGACCCCGTCGTCACCGGAAGTGGGAACATCACCTACAACCACACCATTGAACTCCTCTGGACTGACCACCACTGCATGCACTTTGCCTTCGCCTCTCCCACCATCTGCCACTGCCCTCACCATTCCCCTCTCGTAGCTGGAACAAGGTCACTGAAGAACACCTCATCTCCTTCCTCAGCACTACCACAACACCGACATCAACAGACAACAACACCTCAGCACGTAACCTTCACCAATGGATCTCCAACCGCACCGACACTCTAACAGACCTCAAGAAGGCACCAGGAAAGTAACACTCTAAGAAAGCCAGCTGGTTCACTCCTGCCCACCACAAGTAAGAAAACAGCTCTCCAAGACAGAATCGGCACCAATGCACACAACAACAAAGAACTCTTTGCCATTATCAAGAAGTTTGCCAGGCCCAACAGCGAGACCACAGACGTCCCACCCTCCCAAGACCTTTGCAACAAACTCTGCACCTTCTTCCACCACAAGATCAGGTAAATCTACGACAGCTTCAACACCCAAGACCCTACCACAACACCCGTCACCACCGCACACAACCACGCTGCACCCCAATAGATCCTGCTCAACTGGGCTCCACTTACCACAGACGACACACTCAAGACCATGAAGAGCATCCACTCCTAAACCCTGTCGGACCCTTGCCCATATCACATCTTCCATAGAGCAGCCACCTCCATTGCCCCAGATCTTCGCCGCACCATCAACTGCTCCATTGAAACCGCCACCTTCCCCGATAACTGGAAACACACAAAGATCAATCCCCTGCTGAAGAAGCCATCAGCCGACCTGACAGACCTCAAGAACTTCGGACCCATCTCTCTCCTTCTCTTTGCAGCCAAGGTCATTGGGAAGGCCATTAAAACCCAACCCTCAGAGTTCATCATAGAGACCCACGTCCTGGACCTCGCTCAATTCGGCTTCTGAAGCAAACACAGCATCGAGACCGCACTCCTCGCTGCCATCTACTACTTCCGCTCCCTCTTTGACCACGGCAAAACCGCATCCCTCATCCTACTGGACCTCTCATACGCCTTCGATACTATCACCCACCGCGCCCTAATCACGAGACTCCACGACGCTGGCATCCACAACAAAGCCCTAGACTGGATCCACTCCTTGCTTACCAGCCGAACACAGCAAGTCAGACTACCTCCATTACACTCAGAACCTACAGAGATCAGCTGCGGAATGCACCGGGATGCTCCCTGAGCCTCACCCTCTTCAACATCTACATGGTCCCCCTTGCAGCCATCATCAGAAAACATAGACTCAACATCATCTCCTAAGCAGACGACACCCAGCTGATCCTCTCCCTCACCAACGAACCCATAGCCGCCAGAACCAACTTCCACAACAGATGAAGACCGTGGCCACCTGGATGAAAGATAGCTGCCTCAAGCTCAACTCGGACAAGACAGAAGTACTCATCCTGGGACCCACCCCCTCCGCCTGGGATGACTCTTGGTGGCCTGCCACTCTGGGAATCCCTCCTACCCCCAAGGACCACCCACGCAACCTCTGCATCATACTGGCTTCCTCGCTCACATTGAACCACGAGATCAACACCGTTTCCACACACTCCACCTGCTCCAAAAGACATTCAGATGGATCTCCAAAAAATCCAGGAAGATGGTCACACATGCACTCATCACCAGCAGACTCGACTACAGCAACACACTCTATGCCGGCATCACCCAGAAAAAGCTCGGGAAACCTTTGACATCCTACCGCAGCCACATCACTCAACACTTCCGACAGCTCCACTGTCTCCCAGTCAACAAGAGAATCATCCCCTTCAAGCTCCTCATACATGCCAACAAAGCTCTCCAAGACGCAGGACCAGCATATCTGAACCACCGCCTCTCATTCCCTGTACCCGTCAGACAACTTCGCTCCGCCCAACTTGCCCTGGCCACCATCCCATGGATTCACAAGACCAGAACCAGAGGAAGATACTTCTCCTAATTCACCACCAAGATCTGGAACACCCTGCCCCTCCACCTCAAGCAGTCCATGTCACTGACTCAATTCAGGAAGGATCTTAAGAACTGGCTCTTCGACTGAACCTCCACGCCCAGACGGATCAGCAGATCCCAGCGCCTTGAGACCTTCATGGGTGAGTAGCTGTGCTCTACAAACCCCTGATTAATTGATTGAATACTTGATAGACATCTTTTGCAGAGAGGTCTTGACACAAATGGCTAGCTTCTTGTACCAAAGAAGTAAAGTCAGGTTAGAATGCTACAGAGAAGCCCTTGTACCGGAGGTCAGGATTTGCCCGCCCTGTGCCTGTAATTGAGCAGGAATGAAAGTATTGATCTTGGGCTTTGACGTGGCCGAGGCTTGGGCACCAAGGACATGTGTGCCCTCTCCACAATAAACATTTGGGAAAAGGCCCCACATCTGAACAGGGACTCCAATATGTCCTTCACAAATTTCTCCACATTGATCACCGTTTCAGTTTCAACCACCCCTGTAATGCTAATATTATTTCAGCACAAGCACCCCTTTAAGTCACAATTATTCAGTGTCACCATTTTAATCTCCTTCATTAGTTTGGCTAGTATTTTTATTGACTCTCGGTGGACATTAGAGATTCTTGTTTCTGTTGCAGTCAGCTGCTTGTTGTTGACTTGTTCCTTAAACTGGTCCATTCATGTAGTGACGTTATCTATTTTCCCGTCAACAGACTGCAAACTTGCTTTAATTTCTTTAAGCAGCGTAGCCACTTCGCAATCATAGGGCTCAGTTTGTTTCTGCTGATGGTCTTCTGCCTACCCCTGCCTCTGCTCCGTTTTACCCATTGTTCAAGTATCAACCAGGCTCAATGTGAGGCAAGCAAGGCCTTTCTATTGAGAAATGTATTGAGCATGCCAACATAAGGTAGTGGAACTGATACGGATGGCCAGCTGAATTAGTCTGGTAGCTACATTGCAACTCCAATCAGGGCTCCTCAACACCCGACATTTGGAAATTGCCCACCAGAGCAACAATGCAGTTTGATAGGGGAGTAATGGTGGAAGCTCAAAGGGGAAAGTCTTGAGTGTTGCATGGGGTCTCAACACGGCAAGGGCGAGCCACCCTCACTCCAGATGAGTGTAGTGCAGACCCACCACCTCAGCCGAATACTCAGCAATAGCCACCCACCAAGTGGCAGCGTTAGGCCCTGTCGGCCCTCGGTTCATTACATACACCCAGGGCCGGTGCTAGACATGGACAGCATGGGCAACTGCCCAGGGTGCCAAACCCGGCCCATCAACATTGTGCCTTGCGCCAGAGTCACCTCCCCCTCCCCACCCCCCAGGTCTGGCACCTATGCTGCAGAACAGCGAGGCCCAGGGGAGGGTCGCCTCTCTCCTGGGCCTCCAGGCATGTTTAGTGCTGCCAGGAGTGGGGAAAGGGGCCTTTTCAAAGGACAAGGAACTCTCATTCTTTCAGCTCTTGAGCTGTGAAAGAGATGCTTGTCATTGTCTGGGAGGCGGCGTTGCAGCACAGGTGGAGACTTGCACAGTAGTCTCCCGAGGCTGGAGCCGGAAGGTAGTGTTCATGCTCATTTGTTCTTCTAAGCGCGTGCTACTCATTACACTGTGCTTTATTTTTAAATTGTTTTAATTTCGCTGCATTGCCACTTCGCCTTACCTTTGCTACTAATTTGGGCTGCTAAGGTGAGGGAAGGAACCCTCCCCGGTACTCCGGCTTTATTTGTGGAGTTCGGGGGGCCGCCACCTTGGGTGAAATTAGGCTAACGCACTAGCTTTCTTTTGTCTGCAGCTACAAATGCGGATGCAGCCGCGAGCGTAGCACAGTAGTCTCTTGAGGCTTGAGCGGGGAGGTAGTGTTCATGCTTATTTGTTCTTCTAAGCGCGAGCTACTCATTACACTGTGCTTTATTTTTAAATTGTTTTAATCTCGCCACATTGCCACTTCGTCTTACCTTTGCTACTAATTTGGGCTGCTAAGGTGAGGGAAGGAACCCTCCCCAGTACTCCAGCTTTATTTGTGGAGTTCGGGGGGCCGCCATCTTGGGTGAAATTAGGCTAACGCACTAGCTTTCTTTTGTCTGCAGCTACAAATGCGGATGCAGCCGCAAGCGCGCAGTGGACGCGCGCAGCAGGCGTGCAGCTGGCGCGCCAAAGGCGCGCCTAAGGCAAGCCCATCTGTACCCGTCCGCGCCTGGACGTCGCCAGACACCAGGCATGCTGCCGGTTCCAATCCAGAGGCACCTAGTTACACCAGGGAACTTTTGTTATCGATTGGTCAGCATATAAATCCCTGTGGTCTGCATCCAAGGACAGCGATGGAAAGACCTTTTTGCTGCTACAAGTGTGGTTATAATTCTTACCCATCATTGTCCATATCATCTCCAGCCTCTACTAAAATCCCTCTGAAAATTTTACATCTGAATGTGCGTTCTCTAGTTAAGCATTATAGGGAAATCCAGGACCTCATCGAGAATGAATCTCCCGATGTGTTTTTTGTTACCGAAACCTGGCTTAACGAGGACACTGTGGCCGAACCTGGCCGTGCAATTCCTATGGGTTTCAGTATCCGGACTCTTAATAGAGGGACCAGAGGTGGGGGACTGGCCGTTATTTTTAAATCTCACCTCCACTGCACTTTTATGAAGGAAGACGTCACAGGGTGCGAATGCGCTCGCTTTACCATCTCATTTAGTGCACACTTTTCCTTTTCTGGTCTTCTAGTCTATTGCCCCCTTGGTTCCACATCAGAATTTAAAACAACTATTATGGAGGCTGTTCACTCTCTAGCACTGAGAACTGCAAATTTTAGTCTCATTGGCGATCTAAATATCCATTTTGATCGCCTTTCGGATGCGGAAATCAGTACCCTGATTGCGGATTTTGCTGCCTGTCAACTAAGACAGCTGGTAGTGGGTCCTACCCACACAGCCAGACATTTACTTGACCCAGTTTTTTCCAATATCCCCTCTTTTTTGGTCAAGTCTCCCAGTCCCGTATGCTGGTCCGACCATCATCTTATAGCCATTACCCTCCCTCCTGTGGAGGGAATGACCAGAGCTGATTCTAGGGCTACCTTCAGACGCTGCTGGCACAAACTTAAGTTGGAAGATCTCCTTGCCTGTTTGGCTCCCTGCCCTCCTATTCTTGATACTAACCCGGAACAATCGTATGAAACAATCTGTGAGTGGATACTTCAGGCACCAGACACTCTCATTCCTGCCAAATGGTCCAAGGGCCGCAGCTCCGGCTCCAACCCTTGGTACACTGACTCTCCAGCTGTCATGCGTACTACATGTAAACAGCAAGAACGAGCCTGGAGGAAAGACTATGACCCCACAGATAAAAGGCGGTACCGGGACGCTATCAAATGTTACCATAAAGCCATACATTTGACCCGAGCTGCCTATCTCGCCAACGAGATAGCATTCAGTAAAAACCTCATGAATTGCATTTTTAAAATACTCAGCAATTTTAAAAGGAGGAAGGATCCGCCCACCTCAACTATTACATCTGAACAACAATGCGAGGACCTAGCCACCTATTTTGTTCAAAAGGTAGAAGCTATTTATAAATCCTTCCCTAATTTCTCCAAGAACCTGGTGATCCCTTCAATATCTAAGCCTAACACCATATTGGCAGTAATACCTTCCATCTCCCAGGACGAGTTTCTTGCCCTGAGCACTAAAGTCAAATCGGGCTCCCCTCATGACCCTATGAGGCCGGCCCAATTCAGAGACTGCCTACCCATACTTCTTACACCTTTATGGCAGACAATGAATTCCTCTTTCAGCATGGCAATGGTCCCTTCAGTTTGGAAGCAGGCCAAGGTGCTCCCCCTTTTAAAAAAACCTTCATTGGACCCCATCAAGCCGGAAAATTTTCGGCCTATTTCACTTCTGCCCTGGGTCGCCAAAATTATGGAGGCCCATGCCAATAAAGTCCTTTCGGACTTCTTGAATAATAACAAGATCTTAGATCATTCCCAGAATGGTTTTCGCCCCGGACATTGTACCGAAACAGCGCTCCTAGCAGTGAGTGAACATCTGTGGACCATCCTGGATGAAGGTCAAACGGCGGCGCTCATATTGCTTGACCTGAGCGACGCGTTTGACACGGTCTCCCACCAGATCCTACTGCGCCGTCTAGAAGAGGCAGGGGTAGACGACTCGGCACTGGAGTGGTTTCGGTCTTTTTTTCCCGATAGATCATTTCAGGTCTTTGCCCCCCCCCCCCTTTGCTTCTTCCGTTCATTACATCAAGCAGGAGGTCCCCCAGGGCTCGGCATTAAGCCCGGTTCTGTTCAACCTCTATGTCCAACCCCTGGCAGAAGTCGCTCGAGACCATGGTTTGACCATGGTCTCCTATGCTGATGATACCCAGATGGTGGTAGCCCTCTCTGATGATCACGCTCAAGATGCTACTCAGTTTTGGAATGGTCTAGAGGCGGTTGCATGCTGGATGACGAAGAACTGCCTCCAGCTTAACGCCAATAAATCTCTGGTGCTGCTGGTGGGGAAGGACAAGGGGCTTTGGAGCACACAGTGGTGGCCTTCATCTCTGGGCAATGCCCCAACCCCTAAGCTGGTGGTAAAGAATCTGGGGTTCTGGCTTGACTCCACTTTGGGATTTTAAGATCACACCAAAAAAATCGCTGGCACTTGCTTCGAACTCCTACGGGGTCTGAGGCCTATACTAGGGTTTTTTGATGCGGCCACACGTCAACTAATAGTACAGGTAACTATCTTATCAAGACTCAACTATGCCAATTCCCTTCTGTTAGGTGCCAATAAAGCGGAAGTGAACAGCCTTCAATGTGTTCAAAATACAGCTGCACGAGTCTTGCTTAGACTTCCGAGAACGTGTTCCGCGTTGGGCGCCTTAAGCCGCCTGCACTGGCTACCCATCTCTAAGAGGATAGAATTCAAGACTTTGTGTCTAGCTTTTAAAATTTTAAAACTTTCTACGCCCGAGATCTAATCTGTTGGTCCCCTATGTCCCTATCCGCCAGTTACGCTCGACCGAGCAGATCCTGGCTACTGTTCCCTGAGTGAAACGAACTAGGGCAGGGGGAAGATCTTTCCGTTTTCTGGCTGCTAAGTTGTGGTACTCCCTCCCTGTGAAAATCTGTTGTTTAGACTGTCTGCTATCCTTCCGAAAGGCCATTAAAACCCATCTATTTCCCACAGCCTAACCTGACTTTCCTTGGAAACTGCTGTTAGTGCCGGGACGCCCCTTTGCTGGGGCAGCTGCGCGCTCTACAAATGGCTATAACATAACATAACATGACACCATGCAGGTTCAGGATCACCTTCAACTATTGAGATGAACATAGGGCTGCCACCTTTCAAGATAAAAATAAAGACCAATTGTTGCTGTTTTAAGAGCCTGCAAAGGCTGAAATACAATACTAAATAACACTTTAAAGAAATTAGTCTGTTTCCAGTTGTAACACAATTTTCCTACCTTGGTATACTTTAATTATTAGACAGGAATTGGTAACGCAGCTCTAGAACACATTTAAACGTGTTATCTGTTTATATCTGCTATTTGAAGTATGTACAGGTATGGGCTCAAAATACCAGCTTTCGTGATTCTGCTCATTTTTGTACTGGCCAGACATTAAAATATTGGTGGTGCTAGTAGAAGACCAGCCAGGCAGCCACCCTACAAGCAAACAGCCTTGTATAAGTGAATGAAACCCAGTTTTTACAGTTTTATATAGCGCAAATTTGACTGGGTCCCAATTGACTTCTTTCAAACTAACCCCAACCTGTGGATCCCACTCTTAACCAATGCCCTAAATAGCATAGCCCAAACAGGCCCCCTCCCCTCGTGGTCTTCGGGGCTCATAGTGCCCATCTACAAAAAAGGGGATAGAGCTGCCCCAAAAAACTATAGACCAATATCCCAGCTGGACACAACATCAAAGCTTATGGGCCGTCTCCTCCTCTCTAGGTTAGAGAGCTGGGCTAGAGATAAGATCTTGAACCAGGCCCAGTATGGCTTTCAGCAGGGAAGGGGTACTGTAGACCAATGCCTGAATTTAGCATTGACAATTGAAAAATACACAAATATGAAAGAGGGCAAACTATATATGGCATTTATGGACCGCAGCGCGCCGTTCGACTGCATGGTCCATGATAAATTATGGGACATAATGAAGTTGAGGGGTGTTGACACAGTTATTTTAAATTTTATAAGGCAATCTTATGCTAATGCGACAGCGTCAGTGCGCTACACTAAAACTGGTGACTGTACACGGCATTTCAAAATTTCCAAAGAAGTGAGACAGGGCTGTGTACTGGCCCCTTTCGTTTTCTCCTTATACACAAATGGAGTTGAGAAGGCACTTACAGTAGCCACTAGGGACGTTCCCATCTTCAAAAATCAAATGTTACCAATACTGTCCTATGCAGACGACGCTGTTTTAATTGCAAGAACAGGGATTGGGCTACCAAAGCTTATAACAGCGTATGTCTCTTTTATGGATTCATTACACCTAAAAGTAAACCAAGCAAAGTCTGTTATAATCATAGCTGGTAGCACTAAAAGAGACAAAGCCCCATATTTTAGTGTGGATACAGGGAAAATCAAAGTCGTAGACTCTTTTACCTATCTGGGTATTCTCCTTGACAAAGACTTGTCGTGGGCAAAATCGATTGAAGGAAGGAGGCTGGTGATGGAGAGGGGTATCATGGCCATAAAAACCTTTGCAAAGAAATTGGGTGCCAAACCCTTACTGCCAATAAAAAACATATATCAGGCCAGAGTAAAAGCGGCAGTGATCTACGGTGCTGGGGTATGGGGTACGGTTACACCCACACCACTACAAATTATATCAAATAACATTTTCAAATCAGTAGTGGGTCTTCCCCCTTCCTTTGCAAATGGCATTTTACAAACTGAATTGACCCTCCCTTATATATCAGAATATATACAACTAGCTCCGCTCCTCCTATGGCACTCTATATGGAGGAGAGATACAGTACCGTTGACCCAAATGGTAATAAGGAACTGTATAACGATGGATAACTGGAAACGGTCAAAGTGGCTAAGTTACGTGGAGTCAGTCTTAAAAGAGATAGGGCTCCACTGACTTTTTAAAGATCCCTTGGTATGCAAGAAGGTGTCTAAGCAGAAAGTCATCGGTATGTTTATGTTAAAGGCTGAACACAAGCACAGGGAATATTATCAAGAGAAATCCACAGTACAGGTTTATCATTTTAACCCACCACCTATGGTGGGAGATTTTTCCTATTTAGCCAACATAAACAGCGCACGCCACAGATTCATACTGCTAAGATTCCGTACTAATTTAATCCCCTTAATGCTTGGTTATCCAGAAAAAACCTATAATCACTCCAATTTAATCATGTGCCCGTGTGATAATTTATCACCCTAAACCGAACTGCACATAGTGTTATTTTGTGAGCTCTATGAGAGCGAAAGGAAGGCCTACCTGAAGCCAATTCTAAAGAAAATGGGACACAAGCAGTGCCGGGAATCATTATTCTTTTTAAAAACACTACCCGACCCACTGGTCTGCTACTCTGTAGCAACATTCTTATGGGCCTGTATGAAAAAAAGGAAGGGGTTGATATTTAGCCCATTAAACTGATTGTAAATTTTAATAAACTAATATCTGAGAAATGAATTGCCTCCTTTATTATGTCTTTTTTAATGCGTTCTCATCTTATTCTAGAATCATGAAGAAAAATGTTGGAATTTTATTGATAATATTTTTGTAACAATATTTTTAGTGATGTATTTATTATGTGTGCTTTTATGGTCATTTCTATTATGATCGAATAAAGATGATGATGATGATGACTCCAAGGTATTGGAGCACTTTACATGAGCACAGGTTACATTACATAAGGACACATTCTTTTTTTAGGCACATGGAGATTAAGTGATTTGCCCAGAA
The DNA here is from genome assembly GCF_964204655.1 of Triturus cristatus. Lineage (NCBI taxonomy): Eukaryota > Metazoa > Chordata > Amphibia > Caudata > Salamandridae > Triturus > Triturus cristatus. Next base: position 829,329,103 of record NC_140586.1, on the reverse strand, counting down.
TCACAAGATGTTAAGCTGATGCCAAGATTGGAACCTGGTTCCCCAGTTCTAAAGTTGGCAGCTCTAGCAGTAATGACACATACTGTTTAGAGGGTGAGTGACAGGCAGAAGCCACATGAAAGCTCGGCTCGTTACGGACTCTAGCTTAGAACTAGACCTCGAGCTGAGCCAGAGCCAGGGAGCACATCTTCGGTGTCTATTTCTCACATTAAACCTGTTCCAAAGTGCTTCCACATTGTCTGATCAATGGACTGGGCACAGGTATTATTTGATCAAAATCAAGCAGTTTGTTAATTTGTAGACCCAAGACTGCAGTACACGGCTACTTGGATGCAAAGGCTATATATTTACCACTGTACAGCATTTAGGTAACTATACCATGTGACTGGGCACCTCCCACCTCTCAGGAAATATTCAGTCCAATTTTGAAATCACACCAACTAGAAGGTTTTACATTGAAACAAAATAAACCCAATCTTGCCAAAAAAGGGAGCAGCAAATAAATAAGCAGGGCCTCTGGAGTCAAATAGCAAGGAAGGGCCAAATTACGTGGCAGTGTTGAATAAATTATGCAGCAAGACAAATAATGCGGCACATTTTAAGACAGTATTATTGCAATATTTGTTTTAATTTTTATGCTTGTTAACTCTGCCTGGGAATTAGTTGCACCTCATTGGTACCAGTTTAACATCCAAATGTAGCAATAAGCAATAGAAAAGTGACCAGTCAGGCTTTGCAAAGGGGCTTCGACTTCAAAGCCATGTGTTTTTCCTTTTTTTTAGTAATTTTTTAACTGTTTGAGCTAGAATTCTTTTAAATTAGAATCTGCAGGTTATGCAGCAGTTAATGGATTGTGTGGCACGTGACGAATCTAGAATTATGTGAAAAATGCCACAGCAGCACATTTGCATAATTCCAGTGGCCCTGGCAATAAGTTCAGAAAAGTGAATACCCAAGAGCACACAATGTGGCCAAATGGTAGTGCAAGATTTAAAAAATGTGTCTTCTGGTACCATATTAACAACTAGACTGCAACTGGGGTGTCAGTGATTCTGATAGCAAGGCAAAAGGACTGCCCCTTTCAGGAAATTGAAAAAAAACCAGATGGTGGACGGAATGATGAAAAAATAAAACATTCACCTCCAGATCTGGGTTAAATCCATAGATTTTTTGCTCACCACGCTATTCCAGTTTAGACCCAGCCATATGCAAATCAGTCTAGAACTTGCTCCCCATGGAAACAGTCCAGCCCGAACTGCCAGGCCAAGTCCCCTCATGGACCAGAAACAAGCATCCAAGGGCTGGTTTTGGGGTATCAACCCTCATCAGCTAGGCTAGCTTGAATCCGGTGGCATAGCAAGCATGGGACCCACGTCTGGGCATACCCTTCCTACTGAGGGCAACAAATGTAAAAAGAACAGATGATGGACAGAATGCTGAACAAATCAAACATTCACCCCCAGTCACAGATCTGGGTTAAATCCATCGTTTTTTTGCTCACCATGACATTCCACTTTAGACCCAGCCATATGCAAATTAGTCTTGACCCTGCTCCCCATGGGAACAGTCCAGCCTGAACTGCCTGGCCAGGTACTCACTGGACCAGAAACAAGCATCCGGGGAATGTTTTCGGGGTATCGCCTCTCATCAGCCAGGCTAGCCTGAATCCGGTGGCATAGCGCGCACAGGTCCCACGTCTGGGCATACCCTTTCCACTTAGGGCGACAAATGCAAAAAGAACAGATGATGGACGGAATGCTGAACAAATCAAACATTAATGCCCAGTCATAGATCTGGGTTGAAGCCATAATTTGTTTGCTCACCAGGCCATTCCAGTGAATTGTCTCTCTGCTATGGGCCCTGCCCAGCTTTGGAACATGGTGTTTATTTCCAGCATAAAACAGAGATTAGATGAAATATATCATAGTTTCATGATTAAAACATACTAGTTGGACAAGGTCCTGTGACAAAGTTTAAGACTATTTCATTATATTTGGATACCAGAATTTATTTTTAAACTGTTGCTCAAAGTTTACAATAGCGAGCAGTCAAGGTTTACTCCAGGAAGTGGTAAAGGGATTAGAACTCGAATGTAGTATGAAGAATAATTACACTTGTAAACTCAATCTCCAGATCAGTTATCTTTTAATATGGCCTGCTTTAGCGGGAGGGCTTTAGAATAAAACCCAAAAACGTTTGCAGTGACTTAAAGTTCTCCTGCTCCCTAATAAACATCTTCTGATGTCTCTGCACACACAATGTGCCTCTATGCGTGCAGTGTTTCTCCACAGGCACAAAATGTCCTGTGAAATGGCGATGGAAAATTGGCCACCATACTTGGCCCTCGCAGTGATGACTGGGACAATGACTGTGAGGCCCAGGAAAGGGGAATCTGCGCCCCTGTCCCTTGCAGCATCAGACCATGGTTTTGAGGACCAGGGCAGTGGGGCCACATCGCATGAGCCTTGCAGTACTAAACATAGCTGTGAGGTGCAGGGGTTGGGACAATGCTCCCATGGGCCTCACAGCTATGGATCATGGTGGGGTGCTCCATGGGAGGAAACACCCTTCCCCTGGGCTTGCAGTGCTACACCATTGTTGTGAGGCTGATGGTAGAATGCCCCCCTGTTGTAGGGTCCTTTCCTGGGCCTTGCAGCACTAGACCATGGTTGTGAGGCCTAGCAGAGTGGAGGCTCTTATCCTATGTCTTGTAGCCATGGTGTGTTGTAAGAGACAGTGGTCCCTATCAAGTAAGTTTAGGAAATGTTATACAGAACAACATAATGATCTGCGAAGTTTTACAATCAAAATAGAGAAGTATTTATTTAACCGAACAATCAAACAAACAACATATTTAAGATGTGCAGTGAGTAAAAGCAGGGTTGGAAATCACCAGATTTCCAAGCTTCAGCCATGTGTGTATAAATATAGTGACTTAAACAATAATTTCCTTATTTACAGTAGTAACGATATAAAAACATCTTGTGCTCCACAGAGATCAAGAAAAGAGCAATGGGAGTCAAGACGTGGTGTGTCGACGGCATTTCGATCCCCACTAACATGGGGGGAACATCATCAGGACAAAGGAAGGAAGCTTGAGAGGAGGCCTGTGAAAGGTCAGGGAAGCAAGTGAAGGAAGAGAGAGAGGGTGGGGGGGACGGGGGGGATGGCAGGTGGTTAACCAAAGAGGAAATAGGTGGAAAAAAGGAAAGGATGGTATTAGAGGGAAGTACGGCAACCAATGAACAAAAGAAATAATTCACGGTGGGAAATTAGAAAGTGATAATTAATAATAAGGACGTGCAGGAGCATCTCCTATTATGCAGAGTGCTCAGTTGATACTCAATCCGGTCTGTACCCAGTGTGGATAGATGAACACAGTCGTGAAGTTAAGCAAAATGTCATGCAGAGAATGAGGTAAATGAGGGTAATCATACCTCGTGAGCCAACAACCTTACAATAAGACAAGGCGCATGCCCAGACAGTCGTGGCGCTAAGGCTATGGTAAAGTGAATGAGGGAATCCTGCGTAAGCCAATGGACTTATACTTAGCCTAGGAAATTGCACAATCTGCAAGGGCTAGTTGCGCCCGGAGCGGCGAGCAATCTACATTCAGCCAGGATAAGGCTAATTGAGTTGATATGCCTAGAAGAGCATATGAAGCTTAATTAAACTGATGCACAAACACGTTGTGATAACACTTGCAATATTGGGAATTACACTTACATCCGGTATTAGTTAACCTTGCGGCGAGGTGAAGGTAACGGGAGGGTGGACGAATTAAGCCAGGATGTCCAAAATGGGACGGAATGGTGCGGTCTACCAGAGGGATTCTATAGGGAAAAGCAAAACGGGCCTAATGAGAGGAGGGCAACGTTGGTGGCTGGTAGGGTAACGAACGGGGGGGTGGAATAAGTCCTTACCTTCAGGAATGCCTGGGCAGTGTGCCGAAGTTGGTGAGTCTGATGCCAACGTGTGAGCAGTGAACCATGCGTATAAGAACGCTATGGGAGTGATCTGTGCGCATGCGTGCGCATGGTTGCCTGGGAATTAGGTGGAATGGTCGCGCCATATTGGAGTGGAGAAGAAAGGTAGCGGTATAGGGAAGAGAGGAGGAGTCAGAGGTTGCCGTGTTGAGTCAATGCTTCAAATTACATGGATCGCAATGCTTGAGTATTCAGAGTGACAGAATCCAGCTTTTGGAAAATATCGTCATGGTACGTAGTAGCGAATAACGCAATGGATTACGTTGTTGGTTAAGAAACTGCAATCGGAAATGGTTTGCCAACAATCATGCAATAAGGGTACGTGGCAAAGGTACATAGAACATAATAAAGCTGGGAACGTGGGGAAGGACAGTAACTTCATCAAACCTTGGCACATTGGCCAGTATTAAAGTAGGAGGTAAAGCATTTAAAAATAGTAGTCAAGTAAGCCAGAACAAATAAGGTACAGAATATTGAAAAGGGAAGATAGTACGCAATAACCGTAATAAGAGTGCCTCATCATGCCTCAGAACAGTGTACAGAAAAAATGGAGAATGACCATGGAATAGGGAGAAAAGAACAGGCCATAAATGAGACACCCCTTTTTTAGGTCGAGCCAAGACATTGCATGCGCTGTCGCAAGACCTGTAGTAAACAGAATATAGAGGGTAATTTCTCCTGTCACTTGCCATTGGTTAACTCTGGCATTGCTCTTGTTAGCTGGCTTATTATTGGCTGTCGATCTGATACGTCATTTTATTTCGAAGGCACCACCGCCTAGTTACAGTTTTCGTCCGCTTTCGTGGTTCATGTGTCTTCAAGGGGAACTTTCTTTTAGGATTTTTGGAGCCCAGCATGCTGAGTTGCAGCATGACACACTCACTTCCATACATAATCAGCACGGAGCTCGCTATGAGCGCCGCCCTGTTAATCATACATAATCAGCATGGCACTCGTCATGAGCGCCGCGCTGTTAATGGTTTCATTGTTTTCTCCACCCCCCCGCTCTCCGCTCTCACTCCCCCTCCCTTCTTCCTCCGGTGACGTATTAGAGGATGCGGCGGCTCTCAGTTGTTTCCTCAGGATTATGGGGTCATGTACCTGGAGATTTAAGGCCTTGCTGCCTCGCTAATCTTTGTTTTGCTTCCACAAGCTAATAAAAAGCGCTGGCTCTTCTCTTTCTCCTTTTAACAGCTGATTACAAAATTGCTCTCCTCCGAAATATGATGGTATGTAGGAGAACTCCTTTCTTTTAACTTTTCCTTTCTGCCACCCCTGGTCACTGCTTTTATTTACTCTCCCGTGCCTTTGCCTAACGTTGGCCTCCTTTGGGATGACGTGTGCATGTTTGTGCTTCTTTACAAGGCTAATCATGCTTGCTTTGGTTGGATTCGATGGCTGGTGGTGCATTCTAGTCGGTAAACTTTTTATTTTTGCAGACATGTACATCATTATTATATGCTGCCAAGTACTTCCAGCCCAGCAAACCGTGCTTCAGAGGGTTCATATTGCCGCCCGCTTTCATATTTAAAAAGGGGGCGCACTCTTTATTTTTTATCACGGCACCCACGTTCCTGTTTTTTATGTTTAAATACCTGGCGGCCACCATGTGCATAACTTTTTTTATGCACGGGGTCTGTGCTTTGTTTGAGCACGGCGGCGCTTGAACATTTATAGAAGTGTGGTTTACACATTAAGCAATTGCTATTAGGTTCCGTTTTACTTGTCAGCAGGTTGGGAAATGACTAAGTAGCATGCAGGTAGAGGGTAAATGCTCGCAGCTATGGGTAGGTGGGGCTCTCAGCCCACCTTAATCTCACAGTTAAGTTTCTCCCATCACTGCGCAGCTCTGTTCACAGACACGACTCACAGGAGTGCAAGGTTTATAGCCGGAATTTCTTTCCCATAGATAACAATCGCACTAGCTGTGATTTATTGGGATTCTACAAATATATTTATTTTCGATGAAAATATATGAGTGATACAAAAAGACACTTCGATTCCCTAGCACACGTTCAAAGTGAATCGTACAGAAAAATTACAGCAGTAGCAGTAGTATGTCAATACAAATATAAATACAAGTCACAGTAGCATCTGGATTCTTTTCTTTACTTTTGTAGCCTCTTCAGATATATGAGCCAGATCGGAAGCCAACATGTGTTTCGTCGCCTCTGTTCTGTATATGCATGTGACTTTTTCAAGGCTTAACTGCCTTCAATTAAAATTTTTAACATGTGATAATTCCAACCCACACGTTCCTTCGGAGTGGGGAAAATGTAATTGGCAAGGTCCACAATCTTGACGCTCGCTCCCTCTTCAATGTAGTTCAAGTCACGGGTACGTGTCCCTCGCAGCGTCTGGAACCCTCACGCCGATCCCCCGAGTACGTACTCGGGGCTGTTTTTTTACTGTTGTCTGCCTCTGCCTTATTTTTACAATCAGAACAGATTGCTAAGCTGAAATCAAAAGACACTTAAACTAATGGGTGAAACGAATACTGACGTGTTGTCACAAAGTAACAAACATTTACAATGCAATAGGTCTCGCATTACTGGTAGTTTGAGATATTGGCGTTGAATTATTATTAGCAAAGCCAATAGCTCAAACATTCCATAATGCGAGACCTATTGCATTGCAAATTCTTGTTCTCGTGGTTAACCTCTACCCCTCTCTTCCATCCCTTGCTTCCCTGGCCTTTCACAGGCCTCCTCTCAGGCTTCATTCTTTCATCCTACTGATGATCCCCCACGTTAGTGGATATAGAAATGCCGTCGACACACCATGTCTTGACTCCCATTGCTCTTTCCTATATCTCTGAAGAGCACAAGATGTTTTTTATATTGTGACTACTGTAAATAAGGAAACTGTTGTTCAAGTCACTATATTTATACACACATGCCTGAAGCTTGGAAATCTGGTGATTTCCAACCCTGCTTTACCCACTGCACTTCTTAATATTTTGTTTGTTCGGTTAAATAAATACTTCTCTTTTGAATGTAAAACTTCACAGATCATTATGCTGTTCTGTATAACATTTCCTAAATTTACTTGATAAGGACCACTGTCTCTTACAACATATTGTACACCCTAGGTCCCTTCTGACTCACAGGGTTCCCTTGTTTCTTTAGAAACTGCTTGTAGCCAAACTTGCACTACTTGCCGTGAGGGGAACGGCTGCCTTGATTCCTCGCTCTCTTTGCCTCACCTGTCACGCTGGGCTGTTGTTTCACCTGCCACCATACAATCATTGCCGTGAGGGGAACGGCCTGCTGCTAGAACTATACCTCTCAGGGGGCCGTGCGCGCGGTGCGCCAGTCGTCATCAGAGGGCGCCAGGGCTCCTTATAAGGAACACATGCCTCCCGCAGCGCGGGACGCGCGCGGGCACGCCCAGGCGAAGCCTGGGCCAAGGGCGGGCCCGTCCGCGCCCGTCAGAGGCCGATTGAGGTTGGGTTGGGTCACCCCTCTAACGCTGTTAGGGGTCATTGGTGGTGTCCCCTTTAGCTGGACACTATTTTTTGGATTTGTCTCTTTATTTATTTTCCTCTGCCTGCCCTGCCATCCTTTTGTGTCTAGCTTACGTGAAGTTTGCCACAATAAATAGGAGGGTTACTAATAAGGCTGCCCTGCCTCCAGGGGGAGGGGTGGTGGGCACTCTTGATCAATTTATTCTTAGAGCAACCTCAGTATTGGAAAAAGAGATTGCCAACACGGAGCGAAGGCTGTCTTTAGAACTTATGTTGAACAAAAGATCTTCCCTTGGTGCTCTGGCCGCTTCTCGCTTCCCCGCTTATGCCCCGTTACCTGCTAAACAAACAGAGGTTAATGCCCCCCTAGGCACTCAATCCCAAAACTCAAGCATGTCAACAGAGAACACTTCTACTCCCTCTCTCCCTGTGCAGTCAGCGACCTGTAGCAAAAAGAAAAGAGTCCCAGCTAGAGCCGCTTCTGCTAGCAAGCCTAAGTCTCGCAATGTTCTCCCTGATCCCATTGTTAAAAGGAAGAGGGGTGCTGGTCCTCAGAGACCCTCTGCCGCCAAAGCTCCGAGGCTTAATTCCCAAGCCAAAGACGTGAGCTCCACTTTGGGCAATATACAGGACACTTCCACACTCTCTGATTCTAACTCCCTATCCATCAGAGATTTTAGCCCTTGAGGCAGCGAAGATCTGTGGCATAGACTCGAGAATCTTATGTCCACCTTATTATCCCCAATTATACATAGACTGAGCAAAATAGAGGAAAAGTTAACTCAGCTCTCTTTGATAGTCAACTCTGGGAATAAGGAGGTCTGCGACACAGATAGTAACCAGCTTATCTTAGGACTTCCAACCATCCCCTCCAATGTTAGGTATGACAGTAACTCTCCACCTCAGCCTACAACAGACACCCTAAGACCATCTATTAGGGATTCAGGCATCAGGGGGGAGGATACAATGAGACCTTCAATTCCTAACATCAGGCCCTCCTCGCCCCCTGGGAACTCAGTTGCCCTGACCGATACATCGGGTGAATTTGCACAAATTTCTTTGTGCCCCTGTAAGGAGCCCAATCCGACCGTAGCTAATACTAGCAACGGCCAATCTTACAACTGTAGAAGTGGCCCAAATAGACTTTCTCAAACAAGGGTTGGATCCCCCCCACAAGCCCTTATGGACGGCGATAGGAGATTGCAAGGATCACGGTTGAATAGTGGATCCCTTCATCTTCCACCGGCTGCAGCACCCTTGGTTGTTATTTCGAGCAATGTCCCTCAGAGTCAAAGTAGAAACCCTGAAACAACTGGGCAACTATTCAGCAAAACTAGACACTGGCTTAATTCCAAACTAAAAGGAGCAGGATTTTGGGATGAAAATATCCTCAACCATATGATTATGGTCAGACGCATCATGTGGGTGGGACCCCTCAAAAAGGAAATGAAGGGTGACTGTGTGATAGTCAATTTTGACAACACACAGTCTCCCAGAGTGATATTGGATGTTCTGGGTGGGTCCGTAAGGCCAAAGGATAATTCAATAGTGGTCTTGCCGCTTGGGTTTTTTTACAGGCAAGACCCTCAATTTCCCTACACTGAGAGAAAGTCTGAGATCTGCCCCCAGTTTATTTGAGGTCCCAGTACATAATATGTTCGCACCCCTTTCGGATTTAGAAGCCTGCGATTGACCATCACAACGCAATTTGGCTGTTCTGGATCTCAATGAGGAGTTCGACAAAGGCCATAGTCTACAGTCATCTCCCCAGAAGCTCCACCACTCGTTCAAGGCTCCTTATTACTAAGAGCTCAATTGCCTCCTTTTGTAGTGGTACCACAGGCTCACATCGAGAACTTCTTTAGTGGGAGCCTTTCTATGTTGTCTTGGAATGTCGCTGGCCTGTCCTCCAAACTTCCATCTAAAGAATGGTCGAAGTTGGTAGACAGCCATGACTTTATTGTGTTACAAGAGACCTGGTCATTATCCATCATTCATCGACCGGGCTACCTGGCTTATGGGAAAGCGGCCACTACTAAAGGGAAAGGACGACCTAGTGGGGGACTTTTAATCTTGGTTAGGCAGCATTCATCGTTTCACATTAAGGAAATACCCTCGGATAATGATGACATTCTGGCTCTAAAAGTTAAGAGGGACGGCGTGTTAGCATTTACCTTAATTAACATCTACTCGAGAGGACAACCGGGGGGTAGATCCTCACCAACCATCCAGTATCTGGACACTTTTATTGATGGGTTAGAAAGCCCCAAATCGCTGGTTATTATGGGTGACTTTAATTGCACCTTTGAGCCCTTGGGGATTGAAGATGGCTAACTTAGCACTGAGGAGGATAGTAATTGGGGTGTTCCATCATTGTCCTTAGCTCCTATTAAAAAGTGGACTGAGGCGGCCCTCCAATTAAAAAGTTTTTCTTTGGGGTGGGGCCTGAGAGCCATTAATGGGAGAACTCTATCAGACAGTAATGATAGTAATACCTTCTCCAATGGGAAGAGTGGCAGCAGGATTGATTATATCCTTGTTAGCCTGGATTTATGGTCTACTGTGCTGGATATGGCTGTGATCACTAGACCAGAAAGTGATCACGCACCTCTAAATATGAGGTTAGTAACTAAGCCACCAGCGAGTACTGGCCCTTCCCGGGAAATGCTGGCTGGAGACATTGAGCTATCAAATGACTGCCGTCGACTGAAGTGGGCTAAAGTAATTGATAATGTAAGTATTCAAAGACTGCTCCCAAAGTTTCTAGAGGACTCACTCTTGACTCTTTCAGCTTATAACTATTTAGAAGATCCTCCTCAATGTCTAAAGGGAGAGCATGAGGCTCTTTTTGACAAATTGAAATCATTGCTCACCTTCAAAGGGAAGGAAAATAGACCCACCCGATCCAAATCAGCTAAATGGTATGACAAAGATTGCTCCGCAGCTTTCAAATCGCTCTCTCTAGCAATTAAATCTAACAATATTCAGGCTATTAAAGCAGCTAGGGCATCATATAAAAGGGTGTTATCTAAGGCTAAAGAGAGTTTTGACAAGGAAAGATGGGAGGAATTAACTAAAGCTTCAGAAGAGAAGAACTGGCTGAGATTCTGCTATTTAATAAAATGGGGAAGTGGGGTGTCTGAGCCTACTCTCCACAACAATGTTCCTCCAGACAAATGGGTCTCTCACTACCAAGCCCAGTTCACTTGTCCCCTAACCTCTGTGTCTGATTCCATTGATTTTGCAACCACTGAGGTTTTAACCTTCGGCTTGGCGGAGATTGAGAAAGCCATTGAAGCCGCGCCGGCAGGCCGGGCGCCTGGTCCGGATTGTATTCCCACGGACCTTTTTAAATCTGATTAAAAACTGGGCCACTTATATTATCTTTTCGATAAATGCCCTGGCTCGGGGTGCTCCTTTGCCTGTCTCTTGGCTAGGCGCGGAAATTATACCTATTTTTAAAAAGGGAGACCGTTCCAGTCCATCAAACTATAGACCCATTAGCTTAATTGATTCACTCCAAAAAATTGTGGCTAGAATCTTATTATTCAGGGTCAATGAATGGATTGACGAGTCTCAGGTATTATCTACATACCAAGCTGGGTTTCGGTCCCACGTTAGTACAATTGACCAGGTTTTTAGATTCTCAATGATTTATTGGAAAACGGTCATTCTGACGGGGGGAACCTTGTTCGGTGCCTTTGTAGACTTAAAATCTGCTTTCGACCTAGTTCCCCGTAGCAACTTGTGGGATTCTCTCAAGGAGGCAGGAATGCCCCTAGCGCTTTTATCACTCATTGTCAAACTTCACACCTCCAACTATGCCCAAGTTAGCTGGGGACAACAGGGTGAGCTCACTGATAAATTTCCTGTTAACAGGGGCATAAGGCAGGGGTGTGTTTTAGCACCGACCCTGTTCTTTTTGTTCATCAATAGGGTTATTTCTTATTTTGCAAACTACCCAACCGATGCTCCCTCATTGGACGGCTCTAGGGTCCCACTCCTCATGTTTGCAGACGATACGCTCATATTGTCCAAAACACAATCTGGTCTGCAGCGGACCCTAGATAGATTTTTGGTCTTTTGCAATGACCATGACCTGGCCATTAACGTTGATAAGACCAAATACATGGTGATGCACAAAAGCAAAATAATTAAGAGTAAACTGTCAATGAATAACATCCCGCTGGAACAAACGGACACGTTTACCTACCTGGGGATTACCATGGGCCGTAGGCTGACCTGGAAGCCGCAAATAGATCTACTCGTCCTCAAACATAACCAATTAGCTGGCGCCTTACTGAAAGAACATAAAGCCTCACATACTAAACCGGTGGGGCCTGCCATCGCCCTGTATAAAGGGAAAATAAGAGCTTCAATCATCTATGGGGCTGAGATATGGGGCTATGACAATCTTTTGCACCTAGTAATAGCCCAAAACAAGTTTTTGCGCTCATTGACTGGCCTCCCCCAGTCCACACCTACTCAACCTCTACTGTTAGATCTGGGTTGTAGGGCGTTTGACGATGATGCTGGGTTTAGACCCCTCTCCTATTGGAGAAGACTGTGGGCAACTCCTGAGCTACTCCCTTATGCAAATGCAGTGTGGTATATTAAAGATCAAGATAAGCTTAGGAGCATAGACTGGCTCCAATATATCAAAGGTGGCTTGCATGACATGGGACTGGGCCACCTTTGGTCAGACCCTAGGGGTAACCAATTCCCCAATAAATTGGACTTTAAAGCCCTATATTGGGAATCTAGGTTTGGGATAATAAGGTCAGGGATAAACAGTAGCTCCTTATCTGGTCTCTTTATGGATCATAAGTACATAAGTAGCTTTAAACCATATTGGAATTTTATCTCTAGACCAGATGACCGCAAAGTATACCACCAATTCAGAGTGGGGTCTCTCCCACTTAACTCCTTCAGAAATAAATGGAAGGATGGCCATGATAGGTCTTGCCTTACATGCCCTACACAGGATGAGTCAATTACCCACGTTTTGTTTGTGTGCCCTGCCTTTGCTCGCCCCAGGTACACATGGCTCAAGCCGATCTGTTCAAATTTAGGAACCAGATCGCATAAGACAGCACTCCGTATTTTAAGAACAAATACGCGAGGACATAGTTATCGCAATGGCTACATTTTTTTTTTTTTAAAGAAACCTTTATTTGACTTCAAAGAGTTACAGACATGGGCCTACAACCACTTGGGCCGGCCGCTAATTAGTATGAGAAGAGTTTGTTCACCGTTATACAGACATGTCAATCAAAAGATCCCGTTAGTCCATCCGCACTCTGAGTGAAGGCAGCGGTTGTATTCGAATAACAGTATTAAGACGGTTTCATCTTTTAGATCCCGTTAGTCCATCCGCACTCTGAGTGAAGGCAGCGGTTGTATTCGAATAACAGTATTAAGACGGTTTCATCTTTTAATTTAAAACTTATAAACATTTCACACATACAAGGCAATAAGAATTAGAAGTATCAGTACGTGCTCCCCGGGGTAGGAAAGTCCACTCTATATAGTAATCATGAATGGTCTGTGACAGAGGAGGGGGGGGGGGGCCCGGGAGTAGAGAAAAAGTCAAACTGCAACATACTCATAACATAGCAAATTACGAATGTTCAGCTAGGGGGACAAAGGAACATCCAACACTATTGCCAGAGGAGGGGCGCAGATGTCTCCGCGATAAGAATTCCACGGACCCCACACCTTAGTCCATTTCCTAGGCTTGCCTCTCGCCACATACACCGTCTTTTCTCTAAACATGCACCAGTCCATATTCTCCTTCCATACCGAGACCGTGGGTGACCTCTGAGAACCCCATAACTGTGCGATGTCGCGTTTAGCCACCATATTCCCCAAAGTCGCCCACTGCGTCTGTGCCACATTATAATCATTTGGCTCCCACACGTTCAGCAGACACCTTCTAGCTTCTGGTAACAGAGCGACATGTGTGACCTCTTCCATTACCGCATGCATCCGATTACAAAAGCGAGCCACCTCAGGACATTCCCATATGACGTGAAGGAAAGTACCCAGCGAACCACAGCCACGCTTACACAGTCCATCCACGGAAAGACCCATGCGCATCAGGCGGGGTCCAGTGACATACACTCTATGGAGTATCTTCAATTGAACGAACCGAAGGCGGGCCGGAATTGCCACCTCCCTCGGGGAGGCCACCGCCGATACCCAGTCCTCATCGTCTAATTCCAAACCGTCAGCTACCCAGACCTCCCTCAGGTGGGCCAACAGGTCCGCCCGTTCGTTTATAAGCTTTTTATAAATCAAGGAGATTGTGCTATCAGGCACGTAACCATCCAGCACCCTGTCCTCCAATGGGGAATGTTCCGGGATAGCAGTACCATCAGGGAAAACCGAACATAATGCATGGCAGACCTGAGCATACCGGAAGTACTCCCTATCGTACAGCTTATATTCCACTTTCAGCATTTCAAACGTTTTAAACTTCCCTTTCACCCAAAAATCACTCACCTTACATATGCCAATCATATCCCATTTCTCAAATCCTTTTGTTTTCCACAAACAGCCCAGCCTTTCTGAAGCATACATCGGAGTCGCTCGAGTCAAGCGGTCCTTCCATCCCATCGCGGCATTCGCAGCATGCCACACACGTACTGCTATCTTTGTTGGGCCTGTCAACTGCACACTGGGAGACTTCGAATAAAGTGCCCTATTGTAATCCCCACCAGGCAATAACATTTTATCCATCTCAAACGCCGGGTTCAGGGCCGTACATCCCGTGATTCACCGCCGCCAATTGGGACGCCCAATAATAACGCTTGATATCGGGGAGTGCAATACCCCCATCATACCAAGGGAGTGTCAATTTTGTGAGAGCGATTCGCGATCGCCCGTCCCAGAACAATTGCCTCTGCAAACTCTCCACCTCACGGAAATAGCAGGCCGGTATAACGTCAAGCGTGTTTTGTAGTGCATACAGGAATCGTGGTAGCGACATCATTTTAAACAACGCCGCACGTCAGAGCGGCGAAAGCGGAAGCCGTCGCCAACCCGAAACGTCGGCCTTTAGTCGCTGAAGTGGGGGGAGCAAGTTCCGCTCATAACGGGCCACAGGGTCTAACGTTATGAAGACTCCAAAGTATTTAAACCCCGACTGCGAAATCTGGATAGGGCAGCCACGCGGGAGGAGAGGAGCATCACCTGAGAGAACGTAGACGCATGACTTAGTCCAGTTAATGACCAAGCCGGAGTTACGACCAAATGAGTTTAGAACATCAACTAATACAAGTAAAGACTGCCGGGGAGATGTGAGGTACAGGAGAATGTCATCCGCATAAAGAGAGATGCGGTCCTCAAATTCAGGCGTCCACCTAATGCCCCGCAATGAGGGCTCCCATCGTAGCCAGGCAGCCAGAGGTTCCAAGGCAAGTGCGAAGAGAAGAGGCGACAACGGACAACCCTGCCGCGTGCCTCTTCCCAACATAAAGGGTGTCGACACTCTGTCATTCACTACCACCGGAGCCAATGGTTCATCATACAACAACTTTACCCAACCGATAAACCCGGGACCAAAACCAAATTTCGCGAGCGCCGCCCAAAGATACGGCCATTCTAGAGTATCAAACGCCATTGTCGCATCCAGAGAGGCCAAAATGGCCGGCTCACGTATGTACGCCGCTCTGGCGAGCACTCCATGGAGACGCCTCAGGTTCAGAGCCGTGTTACGGTGAGGTATGAAACCAGACTGATCCGGATGGATCAAGTCGCCAACGACCCTAACCAGACGATTAGCTAAAACCTTAGCCAGAATTTTGGGCTCAGCGTTTAACAGTGAGATGGGTCTATAAGAGATACATCGATCCCACGACTTCCCCTCCTTGTAAATCACGACTATTGTAGCAAGACGCTGATCATAGGGGAGGGAGCCCACTTCTCGTGCTTCAAGAAACATTTCGCGTAGATGAGGCGCCATCTTGTCCGGGCGCAGTTTATACAATTCGATGGGAAGGCCATTAGGACCCATGGCCTTGCCGGAAGCGACCGAGCGAATTGCCAAAGCAATCTAATCAGGCGACAACGTCGCATCCATCAGTATCCTATCCTCCTCCGACAAAGACGGCAACGCAATATCTCTCAGCAGTAGATGAGAGTCATCTTCAGGGCGATCCGAGACTGGAGAATATACTTCGCGGAAATAATCCACGAAACATTCAACAATTTCCACAGGGTCATTCACACGCGTGCCATCCGCTCTCTCAATGACCAGTACCACTCGACTCGCTCTCTCTTTCTTGTCCAGCCATGCAATCAACTTTCCAGCCTTATCCCCCACATCGTATAAGCGCCCTTGTTGCTCTTTATTCATCACTTTGGCGGCGTCGGTGACCAACGCTTTATAGTCAAGCTGCTTGAGACTGAGAACGTGCAACTTATCATTCGTAACACCCAGCTCCAGGTCCCCTTCCAACTCGGCTATTTCATTTTCAAGGCGAACCACCTCCTCAATCTTGCTTTTCTTGGTGTGGGAAATTAGGGAAAGGGCTTGCCCACGGATCACTGTTTGAAGACCTCCCACAACGAGATAGCAGATGATACTGACCCCACATTTTCATTGAAATCGGCGCCACCCTCCCCTCAGCCCCGGGGGTGACCTCCATGTGCAACAGTAGTGGGGAGTGGTCGGAGATACCCCGGGCCAGATGACCTACTTCCCTAACCATCACAGCTTGGGCCGCCGGCATAAGGACATAATCAAGTCTCGATAGACTTCCATGAGCCCCTGAGTGGAAAGTGTATTGCGCCTGTCCCGGGTGCATTAATCTCCAGCAGTCTATCAGTCCGAGGACATCTATAAACCCACTCAGCCAGGTCTGTGCCCCAGGGAGATCCCTGGGAGGGTGACGATCCGCTCTACCGGATACGACAGAATTAAAATCGCCCCCATCACCAGAACCCCCCCCCGGGAGTCCCAGGACCATTCGCCCTAAATCAGCAAATGTTACAGTCTGCAATCCTGGTGGGACATACACAGAAACCAGCAAGACAGTTCTGCCATCCCAGCGTCCTACGAGTGCAGCATACCGCCCTCTGTCATCATGAATTATATCGTCCATGTCCAGCGGGAGAGAGGCTCTAACCAAGATGCCCACTTCCCTCGAGCCAGAAGTGAAACCGGAGTGAACAGCGAGACGATATCCCCGCCTATTCATAGCATGGCAAGAATTCCCAATTAGATGCGTTTCCTGCAGAAAGACAATGTCTGGCGAAAGTCGTTTCAAAAACTGTAGCACTACCCCACGTTTAATCCTGTCCCCCAATCCATTCAAATTCCATGAGAGTACTCTCAATCCCCTACCCCCCATCCCAACCTCGTGCACAACCCCCTCCCCCCAGAGAACACGACCCTGACCACCAGTCATATAGCGTTACGTTGCCTTGTAAAACAGTCAAACATTCCCCAACCCCCCCTCCCCACCAACATTCCCGTTACAACTCCCCCCTCCCTGCACCCCTGCGTGAGCCCATGTAGCCCCCCCAACTTGCAGTGTGCCTGTCGCCCTAGCATTAACTAATCTACAAAAAGAAACCCCAGAGGAGGAAAGAGCCACACTAAGCACCCCACAACCCCCGGGCATTTAAGAATAAGGCACTGAATAGAAACATCGAACCAAGGTATTGAAGTGTCATCGCAATGTTCAGTCACCAGGAACCAAGAGTCTACTCCTGCCCTGTCAAGCCCTCTCCGTTCTCCTCAGTCTGTCCCTCTCGACTATGTCGCTGGGGCAAAGTATCAAGCCAATCTACAACCACCTCCGGCCGATCGAAGAAATGTGACCGATCCTCAAACTCAACACGCAACCTGGCCGGAAAGAGCATCGCATATTTCAGCTCCATGTCCCTCAGTCGCCGTTTGACACCCATGAACCCCTGTCTCTGCTTTTGGACCGATTGTGTGAAGTCCGGGTAGAAGCTTATATTAGTGTTCTCAAACTTCGTCGGCCCACTCACCCGCGAGGCCTGCAGGATAGCGTCCCTGTCCCTAAAATTGAAAATTCTGGCAATAATAGGCCGTGGGGGAGCGCCCGTTTTCGGCTTACCACCTGGAACTCTATGGGCCCGCTCGACCGCAAAAAATTTACTCAGCCCTTTGGGTGAAAGATGGTTGATCACGAGGTCTTCCACGAAGAGGTCGGCCGCAGGATCCTCCGATTTCTCCGGCACCCCTATTATGCGCACATTATTCCGCCGAGCCCTACTTTCAAAGTCCTCCAGCCGACGGACAAATAAGTCATTGGATGTCCGCTGATTACGGACCTCGGTTTGCAGGTTGGACACGTCTGTTGTCAGGCTCGACGTTTTCAGATCCAAAAATTTGACCTTTTCATTCGTTTTTGAAAGGTCCGCTCTGACTAGATTAACGTCGATCAAAAACCGTGTCCAATTTATGGGCCAAGGTGTTGAATTGCTGACCAACCGCAGCTTTCATCTCGTCGATGGCACCCATGACATCCTGCAATGTTAATTCTGTGGACGATCCCGGGCCATCCTTGGATCTCTCCGGTGACTTATGCAGTCCACTAGGGGATCCTTTTGACTGAGCATAGCGGTCCATGTTATTAGCTTGGGTATAACCTCCCCGCCTAGTCGTCTTGGATTTTTGTTTATCTCCGTCCGATCTAGCCGCCATTGTCTGAGGGCCACCAAGGTTGTCGTCCACCAACACGATTAGTAATCCCCGGACAGCCGATCTAATGAGCCTCGGCGATCACGAAGTGTAGGCCAGACTAGTGTCCAAGATCCAGTCAGGATTCCCAATCTTCCCACAATCGACGTGTGGCTGACAAGCCAGGGTCCCTCAGCCAGTTTCAGCGAGGAGACCCGAAACCGAAAGTGAAAGTGCGGGGTACACACCAGCCCGGGTCCTGCCTGCCGTTGTTGTTCACTTTCTGCCTGGGCACCACGCCAATTCGAGTCCGGGGCAAGGCCAGGAGTAGGCCGCCAACTTGAAGCCAATGCTATCCCGGTGCCTGAAGTCCGATTTAAATTTGGACAACAGGTATCACCTCCGCTTATGTTCGCCTGTAGAAGCCCGTCGATAGAATCAGGATTTATTCAGGATAGACGTGAGAGGTTGCGGAGGCCCTCGGGAGCCCTGTGCCTACGGGGCCATCTTGGTTACGCGCTAGGCTCCTCCTCAATGGCTAAATGTTTGAGCTGGACATGGGCCATACGCAGATCAATTGTGAAGAAGGCTACTCCTCCAGAACCCTCTATTCCTGACATTTAATTGTATAATTGACCCAGCTGTTATCTATCAAGTTTTTCTTTTATTCTCCTTTCTTCACTTGTTTTTATGATGTAAGGAAAGATCGCTATGTTGATTTAATCACTTTTTAGCAGCGTCTTACTGGGCTGAACCCAGCTACGTAATGTTTCCTCAGGATTTTAGATCCCGTGCTCTTTGCTTTTATTCCCAAATCACCTGTATTCGTATTTGAATCTCTTTTATTGCTTCTTTTTAAACTTCGTTATAGTGTATCTTTCATGATGTAACAATCGAATAAAGAATTTTTTTTTGATGATGATGCTTGTAGCCATGGTGTAGCATTGCATGGCCTTGGGGAGGGTGCCTCTCCACTGGGCCTTGTACCCACGCTTATGTGCTGTGAGGCCCATAGGTTAGTAGGATCCCTCCACAAATCCTCTCAATGATACACTATGTCTGAGAGGCCCAGGAGGGTGTGCCACGTGTGGGCTGCTCCCCTGGGCACACTTTAAACTGTCTCAGAGCTCTGTATCATGGCTGTATGCATGGGTCCATGTCAGGGGCCAGGTCCTGTGATTTCATGCTCTATGCTAACTAGAACGACCCCACACGTTCCTTTTCTGCCCAGGCATAGCCATCAGTCAGGGGTATAGCCAACAGTAGGGCAGCAGGTGCAGCAGCACTGGGCCCAGGGGTATTAAGTGCCCAATGTTCACAAATGATGGCTTTATTTTACTGTTCAGCCAGTGGAAAAGAGTGAAGGGACACTTTTACTTTGCACCAATGCCCATGGCACCAATGATGTGCCACTTGCCTCTCTTCGATGGGCCTCACAGCAGGTTCCAGAGCTGTGAGGCCTGAGAGAGGCCCTTCCTCCTATGGTCCCCATAGCCGGCCATGGTCGGATACTCAGGGGAGGAGGCACCAGCGCACGAGCTTAGCAGCACAGGAGTATGACTGTGAGGTACATGGGTGCCTGTCTCAGGGGTGTACCCATCAGTAAAGTAGCAGGTGCAGTGGCACCAGAGTTCATGGATGTTAGGGATCCAATGCAACCAGATTATGGCAGCAGTGTACTGTCTGGTGTCATTTTCTTCCATCAGGGCTACATTACTATGCCATTTATCCCTTCTCACATGCACTGCACAGCAATGATCTCAAGCTGCAAAGCCCAGGAAAGAGCCATCCTCCCAATGACTACCAACTGTGGTCCAGTGCTGAAAGGCCCAAGGGAGGAAGCCTGCTGTCCTGAGCCTTGCACCACTGGTCAATGGCTCCAATGCCCAGGGCAAGTGGCCCCTTTGGAAGGCGTAGCTATCAATTGTGTAGCAAGTGCAGTGGGACAGTGGCCTTGTGGGGTTATGTGTCCAATGCACCCAAATTATGACTGTATTTCACTGTCCACAAAAAAGTATACAAATTGTGATAGATGGAATGCTTGAATTAATCTTAGCCCCTGGTAATTACTCGGGACCACATCCCAGTCCATTATTATTTTGCACACCATGCCACCTCAGTTTGGACCCAGCCATATGTATATCAGTTTTGGCCCTGCGCCAATGGAAATAGTCCAGATGGAATCGCCAGGCTAGCTCTTCCCTGAACCGTAACACAAGCAACCCAGGACCAGTTTCGCCCTGGTTAGGGCTCATCCGCCAGGTATAGCTTGGTTCCAGTGACAGTGTGCAAGAGACACACATCTGGGCATATCCGTCTCATTTAGGGCGACACACTAAAGTATACGAAAATGTGATGGATGGAATGCTTGAATTAATCTCAGCCACTGCTAAAGCTGATGCCCCCTTGAGATCAAATTAGGCCCACCATGGGGGGGGGCTCCCCCCAATTTGAAGACATCTGTTTACACCATTGTCTTTTATTTTTTGTGCACTTCTAATTTGAGAGAGTTGACTTATTTGATGAGGCAAGGATTTTTATTCTTTTATCCCAAGAAGTTCTATTGATATTGTGTGCTCTTTTGCTCTGGTTTAGACACAAAAGTATGGTATGTGATGGTAAAATGCTGACCAGATACAACCCTAGAGGCCTGGCGTTCCCTTCCCTGGGCCTTGCAGTCATGGCCCAGTACTGTGAGGACCAAAGAAACGGCCGGTTTGTGGGCCAGGCCTGCACCATTTTTTTTTTGCATTTGAATGTGTGCTTTCCAAGGGTTGTTCAAAATTGTGAGAAATCAAATAAAAGGAGATGTATCTCAAATCTGTTAATTGAATCTGCAGCATGCTAATTTAGAAAGGAAACGCATTCCGGGACCACATAAGTGTATACCAATTATTAGTATCAGAATCAGTGAAGTGTTGTATTCATGGCTCATGGCACATGACATTAAACCCTTTTAGCCTACATATGATTGTATTCTGGTAGTTTCTAGTATTTTACAGTGACTTGGATGATGCCAGTAATGGAAGTCAAGCTGTTTTCATCTGTTTTATTTGCTTTCATATCTTTCTTGCACATACTGTATCTTGCACTGAGTATCTGGGAAGACAACGTTGAATTTTAATCCAGACTGGTCCCCTTAAGGGCATTCTGCATGGGACAGGTTGTGGTCACACCATGAGGCCACAGCAGAAGTCCCTATCTCCCTCCTCAGTGCATTTCCTTCTCGTGGAGGAAGTCCAGGAAGGAAGCCATGAATACAGGCTGGCCTGTTAAGTGGCCTGAACAAAACAGCAGCCACAGCAACAGGATCACCTGACTCCAGCCTCCTGGGGTCCCAACAGGAGCTAGTGGCCACAATGGGCCAAGACCCTCAGATCACATTCCCGCACATGCAGAGTTTTGGGCGCTCCGCACTTAGCCACACCATGCCCCTGCACACAAGAAGCCTCAATTTGTTGAAGTATTTCACAGCCTTCTCAAAGCTTGTCATTTATCTGAGTCATCACTAGGAGTCCCAAAGCCAGGGCAAGCAGCACTGATCGGTAGATGAATGGGCAGAGGGGCCTATAGTCGCTGCTTTTTCTGGTGGACCAGTATAGCACACGGTTACGGCAGCCATATCAATGCGTGGCTCCTTCTTGAGCCCACATATGAAATTTCGGTTAACTTGACTTTATACAGGATGTGACTCACACCTGGAGTCCTGGGTAGTGTTTGTTAAGCATGTGTGCAGGTCTACACTTTGTCTTGCATTTTGCCTGTATAGCTGTGCTAGCGGGGCACTATTTTGTTCACATTAGTTCCTGTGCAATGTTTATGGGTGTGCGATGCTCAAGCATATTTTGTATGGACCTTGTTTGGATTTCAGCTTACCTGCTGCATGTCAACACTCTTAAAGCATGGTAGCAACATTGAATAGGTTTTTCCATTTCTACGCAGAGGTCAGTCACCAATGACCACAAGCTTCCCCTACTTCACCTGCCCAAGAGCCCTTCATATTCTCACTACTTCCTTGAAGATTCTGGTGGGATGTCAATTTGATAAACAGTTCACAAACTCTCCAAACCCAACCAGCGGGTGACCGAAACACCAGTAGACTTAAACACAAATCCACATTAACCATTTGTTTTCTTTAAGTACTAAACTCTTTCCTTGTAAGGATTGCGCAATGCACAAGGTCATTGATGACTCCGCATCTGATGGTCAGGGGCTGATCCTATGTGTATAATGCGGAGGCTGCTATCCACAAACACAAATTGTTTAGGCACTGAGGTGGACCATGTTGAATTGGTTCATGCATTTGAAACTATTTCCAGGGCACTTAATAGTTTATTGACACATCTCCCTAGATCAAAGTCCCCTCAGAGACACAGTTGGTTTGACCATTTATGTACACAGGCATCCAAGATGTCGATGATTGCTTTGCACAGTTCTACAAGGGACTATTCTGCTATTAAGCAATTAAGGAAAACGGTGTTAGGAAAAAGGAGCTTAGGGAAGAAGCCAGGTTGAATTTAGCTCAGGCAGCAGAGCCAATGATGTCACTTGGTTTTGGAGCACGGTCAATGCTCCTTTGCTCAAAAATGATTCTGCCTCTGAACATCGTTTGTCCCTCTCCAAACACGGGTTGACCTTTTTGTAAAGCTCTTTGATCCACCTATTAGGAATGTTCCAGAGTCCGGTCAACTGAAACCAGTGGACATACCCAGAGTACCAATCTCTCTAGTAGCAGGCCGCTTGCATTCACCACGGATGAGGTCCTCTTAGCTCTGGGAAGAAGTGCGAAGGGCATAGCTCCTGAGCCCGATGGGATGCTGATTGATGCTTATAGAGCTATGGGTGGGTTGTGGGGCCCCTTTTTGACTCGAGTGTTTAATGCGGCAGTCGAGGGCACAATACCTCCCCGCTGGGCTGATTCCATTATTATGCCAATTTTTAAAAAGGGGGATACATCTGACCTAAAGTGCATTCACCCCATCTCCCTTCTGGACTCATCTGTGAAATTGTCAGGGAGGGTTCTTTTTGCAGAGAATGGAGCAGTGGGCTACAGATTATTCTATTCTTTTGAAAGCCCAGTATGGGGTCAGGAGTCTACTGGGTACAGTGGAGCAGTGTGTAAATTTAGACTTGCTCATCTGGAAATATTCCAAGGCTAAGTCAGGTTATCTTCACTTGTGCTTTGCGGACCTCAGTAGCACCTTGGGTCTGGTGGACCCCTCGATTCTGTGGCATTCATTACTCTCACTTAGGGACCCTGCAAATATAGTTTTCTTCCTTTCCCGGTTGTACAAGAATCTATCTGCCAGGGTTTGATGTGGCCCCAACGGGGAGTGTTCCCCATCATTTTGAATTTAGAGGGGAGTCAGACAGGGCTGCGTTCTGGCCCCATTCTTATCTTCCCTCAATATAAACAGCATTGATGGGCACCCGGTCACCCTGCTTTTGTATGCGGACGACGCAGTCTTAATGTCTAGGACCGCTGTGAGTCTGCAGAGTCTTATGGACACCTTCGCTGAATTGATGTGTGCTAGGAAATTAATGATTAATGAAGCCAAAACATTCATAATGCCTTGAGGCAAAAACACTCAAAAGTGTAGGACTTTTTTTTATCAAGGGCATTCCTATTGTGAAGGTTAATTCATTCTGCTATCTAGGCATTCTTTTCTCTAATAATGGTTCATGATTCCAACATATACAAAACGCTCGATCTCAAATGAACAGCGTGAGGCTGTTTTCAGGTTTTCCCCCGTAAATGTCGTAGGTGCCCTATTAGAAAAATAATCAACAAATATATATAAGGCTAGAGCATGGTCAGCTGCTATGTATAGTGGGAGCCTGTGGGGTCATACATCCTGCTGTCCTCTTTAGGTTGAGAAGAAATCCTTTCTTAGGTGCCTCCTGTGTATCCCTGCCTCAACTCCATCCTCAATAGCCATTAAGGAACTGGGGCTAACGTACCTGTCCCTGGTGACAAACACCCAACACCACTTTGGTTTAACAAGGTTACTGCTGGGCATAGTACATCATCTAGTTGCCTTCCCCAGCATGAACCAGTGGTACAGGGACATGGTACCGTGCCCTTGTGACGCCATTTCGAAACAGCACTCAGCACTTTATGTTATTCTGCTACTTTTATGATTGTTTAAGGAAATATATTCTGAAATTGATCTTTATTGCCCATAGCATCAGGTATTACAATGCTGCCCTATGCTTTTTGTGTGCCCTGGAGGTCCCTACTCTATGTTTTAGTGTTACCGCTTACATTTGGGGAGCAATTCGCATCAGGAAAAGTATTTTTATCTAACTGTAGTATTTCTTTTATCTGTTTTAACACCGTATATGTGCTCAACTGTTTTTATCTGCAATTAATTCGACTGATGTACTGTTTTTTGTATGAACAGCTCTTTTATGTCTGAATTTGATTGTGCCGAACAAAGACTTTCGAACCAACGAGTCAAATGCAATCTAAACTCTCTTTTCGCTGGGACGGGGCAACATAAGTCTCTCAACAGTGCTAGTTTGCCAACTAACTGGCCCATGCATCAAGCAAAATTGTCCTCGCTAAATTAGCGAATCGGTAAAATAGGCCGTTAGCGAGTGCCAAACAACAGATTCCAATGCATCAACCCCAATAGCAAATAACCAAAAGAATCGCTGAAAAAAAAAAAAGGTAAATTACCGAATCGCAAAATAAATAATCGGAAATAGCAAAAACAACAATTGCGCTTGCCAATAGCGAATAGCAAACAAAGAATCGCAAATGAATGCATCAAGAATCGCTAATACCGAAAATCATCCAAATCGCGATTTAGCATGAGCTGAATAAGTGGAATCTCAACCGGAAGGTAAAGTTGCTGAAACACAAAAAAAAAAAAAATTAAAGTTCATCACAGGTGTAATGAATCAGAAACCCTTCAAAAATGGCACTGGAGACCCCGTATTCTTTTGCAAAATGGCAGCCCTCTACGTGCTTGCAAGGAGGATGAGAATAAATGCAGCAGCACAGCGCAGGAGGGGGATCCAGGAGAGGGTATTTAGGGTGCGCATTACATTGCTGGGCCAAAATGAGGATGAAATATATGACAAGTACCGTCTGAATCGTGCCATGATAATGCGCCTGATTGCTGACCTGGAACCACTACTGCAGCACCAGACCCGTAGGACCAATGCCATTCCTGCGCACGTCCAGGTCCTATGCAGCCTGTACCTACTGGCGTCTGGAAGTTTCCAAGGGGTCGTAGCGGTAGCGGGAGGCGTTTCACAAAGCGATCTTTCACGCTTCTTCCGTAAATGCATTGATGCCATGCTATCAATGATACATACCCACATCACCTTCCCCACAACCCCACAGCAGTTGAACCAGACCAAACAGGACTTCTACCAGGTGGCCCAATTCCCCCATGTCATAGGATGCATTGACTGCACGCATGTCCTCATCTGTCCCCCCTCAGCCAACGAGCACATCTTCCGTAACAGGAAGTCCTATCACTCAATCAACGTGCAGGTCGTGTGCAATGCCAAGCACATATTTACGGATATAGTGGCACAATTTCCAGGAAGCACACACGACTCATATATATTCAGACACAGTGGCATCCACAGGCGTGTGCTCAATGGTGAAGGGACACCTACTTGGTGCATACTCATACCTATTCATTACATCAGTATCACATATGTATTTGCATTACTGCCGCTAAGCCTTTGCTTCCCCCCTGTAGGTGACAACGCATACGCTTTGCGGGAAAAAATCCTCACCCCCTACCTCAACCCAGCAACACCACAGGAGCAACCAGAAATGTGGTTGAGAGAACATTTGGGATCCTGAAAAGTCACTTCAGGATCTTACATAAGACTGGCAATATAACCCCGAGACCTGCTGCAGGATTGTAGCAGTATGTGCCATGCCGCACAACATTGCACCCAGAAGGGGGATACCCATTGAGATGGATGAAAATGACAACGATCGTGATGACCAACCACCCGCACAACACCGACAGTCACACGTGCCAAACACAGCTGAAGGTCAAAGGAGGCAGACATACATCACACAGCATCACTTCAGAGCCAGGTAAGAATTAGCCATCACAATATATTGTGGAGTGCAAATGTTTAATTCACATGAGCACTTGTCAAAGTCTATATTCATATTTAGTAAACATGACGATGATTCAACACATTGTGAAAAGAAACATATCCGTTGACAACACGGGAGTGCAATCACAATATTTAAATGGCCCATGGTTACACCACCATGGACAAATGGGCGGAACTGCATGTCTAGCGCCTCTTTCCATGTACCCCCAGCCTCCTGTCGCATGGCTCCTCTACATCACCACAATGTGTGTCTGTGGCTGTAGAGCTGCGCGAACTGCGCCTTCTGCTTCTGGTCTCCGGCACGGACACGTTACTCACGCTCGATGCCGCCTCACTGCCCTCCTCCCCTCCCAAGTTGCTAGCACTAAATGTGCCAGACTGTAGATGTTCCACTGCAGTGGTCACCTGGCCTAAGGCCTTCGCTACATCCCCGCAGTAATGTCCCAGGTCTATCTGCAGTGACACGGAGCGGCGTGACAAGACAGCAGTGCTGTTGCAGAGCTTGGTGATGGCCTTAGTAGATGCAGAAGAATGAAGCAAGCTCTGCCGATGCCTCCTGCGCTCACTGTGTTGTCCTGCTAGGACGGCACGGGTGAGCTCCAGTAGGGTCTTGTGGAATTTATGATTCCCCTCTGCTACAACTGTGGTCAGGTGACGCACAGCGTCTGTCATCGTGCACATGTGTTTGGCCAGTTTTGAGATGTTGAGGTTCATTGTGCCCATATGTCTCCCCTGCAGGCGCTGAACACGCATCGTCTGGGACTCTACCCCACCATAGACATTTGGAGCCTGTTCGGATCCGGCAGCAATACTGCCCATAGACCTGTGCCGCTGTCTGACTCGGCCACGTGCTGGTGTTGGAGCTAGCGGAGTGACATGTGTCTGGCTGGGAACCCTTGTGGGTGCTGGCATCGGCTCTGTTTCCATTACCTGCAGGGCGGGGACATGTGCCCTGCGTCTTGGTGGTGTTGTCGGTGGTGGTGGTGTCGGTGGTGGTGGTGGTGGTGTGGATTGATGGTCCTGCGGAGTCTCTCCATCTGTCTCTGCCGGTGGCTCTGAAATGATGAGGCGCTTGCTGTCATCTGAGTCCACCGGAGATGCATCTGTGTGTGAAACAGTGCATTGTTACTTTATTTTGTTACTTTATCCGTTTATCATTTCGCCTACTTTTAACATAATAAATAACATTTTAAGTAACACTGTTGGACCTGTACTGCTGGTCTCATTTCTTGCACATTGGGGATCATGGATGCACACTTGGCTAACATGAATACAACTCCCATGATGCAATTCATATGTGAGGGTATATGTGTAATGCACTTCTTCCTGCACATTGTGATTAGCCTGGGGGGATGTGCATGGGTATACAATACGCAGCGTATCAGCGCAGGCATGCATCTTACCTTGTTCTGTGGTTGCTGCGCCGGAAGTGAACGTCTGGGTGACTTCCACGACTGCCTATGGCTCAATAATCCCCTCAACGAGGTCCTCCAGGGCTATGTTGGCAGGTACTCTGGATGGCCCCCCTCCTGTGCCAGCTGCTTCCTTCACCCTTTCTGCAATGCGCTCCTGCGCCCTTTTCCTGAGGTCATACCACCTCTTCTTCAGGTCATCAATGCTGCGGTGCGTGACTCCCACAGCATTTACCCCCTCCTTTATGCGCAGCCATATCTTGCGCTTCTCGGCTTCTGGCACCTTGAGGGACAACTTTCCAAAATGTTTGTCATGCTTGCTGCTCACCCCCTCTATCAAGTGTTCTAGTTCCCTATCAGAGAACGTTCTCTTCCTCTTCCTGGGCGTGGTAGATGAATTTGACGCATTGTTTTCCATCCTGGATGGCTGTAGTGTGGCTGGGTTGTGAGGGTGACGTCTCTCAGCTCAGCTTCTGTGCTCTGCCTCCTCCTCTGAGCTCCTCAGGGCATTGAATGAAGCATGGACTGGATGACTTCCTGGTTGTGATGTCATCAGCCAGCTACCAGAGCGACCCATTTTTTGCAAAATCGCTATTAGCGAGTTCGCTATTACCGAAATCGCTAATACCGATTTCGGTAATAGCTAATTTTTATTTTGAGGAATCGCTATCGTGTATTCGGTTTGTTGTTGCGATTTTTACCGAATCACTAAAATTTACCGAATATGTACATGCATCCCGAAAAACGAATCCTTATTTGCGATTCCTTATTTATCGCTAATAACGATTCGCTTTTCCGAATTTTGATGCATGTACACCCAAGTTAGCAGTCGCCCTTTATGATCCACAGACATTGGGTTTTTAAGCCATAAAATTCAGTTTCAGCAATGCGTGGTTAATTTGATTAAACATTATTGAACATTATTAGCATCTCTTTGAAAAGAGAAATGTTTATTTTCAGAAAATCCATTGGTAAACTACTGGCAACAGCTAACAGTGAACAGTAACTGATTCCAGCTTTCCATCAGAGCGCTATTTCTAGATAATACACATCCTCCATGGAGTAAACAAGATCAGAATAAAGCCACATGAGTAATAGTTTGCAGTATGTATGTAGTCTGAACATGCCACATGTTCTCACAAGCACATCAACCAACTTAAACATGATCTCTCTTTCTTCCACCTTCAGCTTACAGCCAGGCACCACAACAATTGTGTCTTACAGCCAGGCACCACAACCATTGTGTCTTACAGCCAGGCACCACAACAATTGTGTCTTACAGAAAGGCACCACAACCATTGTGTTTTACAGGCACCACAACCATTGTGTCTTACAGCCAGGCATCACAACCATTGTGTCTTACAGCCAGGCACCACGAACATTGTGTTAAAGCTCACTCACCTGCTCGTGGCCGATAGGAAGATTCCAATGGACTGGAGCAGCTCGTTCAGGCAGGTTCCAAACATGTAGCTGAGGTGGCACTTGTTAAAGGGCTTTGTAGGGACACTTGGAAGTGACAACAGTACAAAGAGATCAGCATTAACACAGCAGAACAATGGAGACGGGGGAAGCTATATGACAAACTCGCATCTTATACCCAGAGTGTTTAAGGATTCTGAAAGAAACATTAAGGCCCTAAGTATGAGCCCGAAGGAGCGGGATATCAGTATGGAATCTGCGCCACCTGATCACCGACTTTTCCTCTGGCAAAGTGGGAGGGGAGGGAGCATTCAATGCTCACTCGTGTCCGAACTATTCATTTCTTTCTCTGTCCCCCCACCACTATTGCTGCCCCAGACAGAAGCCTCCGCTCTTGTTTACAACCCGCTTGAAGCACGCTTAAAAGTAAATGTGTGGATATACCGATGGGAAACAGCATTTCCTGCCACCCTGAATCTCCACAAGTTTACTCCTAACTCGTAATTAGGGAGTAAGTCTCTTATTGCTCCTGGATGGTGGTTCGGGCATATAATACTGCACAATGTACACACTCCCAGAACATGAAAATGGCGGCATCAAAGCTGGATCTGTTTGCTGTCAACCAACTGATGCACAGTGCTCTAAACACTGGTATGACTTGTGACTGCCTATTTTTAAGGAGTGTCACCTGAAGACAATATATTTTGTGTTAATGTAAAGGGGTGTTGCTCTTCACTCCTGGATTGGACCTTATAGTTTGATTTTTTTCATGATCTCTCATTATGAAATGTTTGTAAATCCGACAGCTTTAACCGATGAACTTGCATAAAACCACTGTAAAATGTATTTACTTTTTTTTGTAATTTACTTATAAATGGCACTAACGGTCGTAAGCATCATGGCGCGGACACCTACAAGCAGATGGCGGAGAAGAGCAGATAGAGAGTAGAGAAGGCCAACAGCCAGAGTTAGGAAAGTAGGAGAGTTTGGAGGTCTTTCCAAAATGTAAGATGGTTGGACTGCTATCTCACTTCAGGGGGTAAATTGTTCCAAAGTTTCGGGCCCTGATAGCGAAGGCATAAATGTCGACATTTAAGAACATGAAAGTAGGAGAATTTGAAAAATAAATTGTCAGAATTTATTTTCCCCATTGATTTACATTGTAGCAAAGGCAATTTTCGGTGGGAGACAGAAAAAATAAATACATTTTTGCCTTCTAAAATAGGGAGTCTTCTGCTTGAATCGGGTCTGTTGACTTGTATGTGAAGGGAAACCCCCCTAAGGACCTCAAATGATTTTCCTTTGGGATCTGATGTCAGAAGGACCCTCGGAGAGGGAGCCCGGATGACTCTATGCCATCTATTGCCTGCGAGCAACAGCTGTTTTCATTAAAGTTGAGTTTAAAAATGATTCCACTCACCCAAAATGGAATGCCAGACAGATATTTTCTAAATTGAGGAACACGGACGGGAGAGCAGTGATGATGTTGGAGAGGCAGTGGTGTAACGAAACCTGAGGGGCCCCCTGCACGGTACATGGAGGGGCCCCCTCCAGACTCAATCAGGAGCTCTCTGTCTGGAGTACTGTGCTGAGGGGCCCTTTGGAGGTTGGGGCCCATCCGCACCACAGGGGCTGCAGGGGCCTGTGTTACATCACTGTGGATAGGTTGGTTGTTTCCATGATACATCAGCACACTACACCTATCATGTTTAATTACCGGAAGCAGAGATCTAACATGAACATTACACAGCAATGGTGAGAGAGAAGAGGCCCGGGATCTCCATAAGCTATGTCGGAATAAGCAGACCAGTGACAAATAATGGGAGTGATTGGTTAAAAAAGAGAGACACCATTTAGCAACCATGCCAGAGATGCCTACATTGCGTAGTCTGTAGAAGAATCAAGAGGTCCACCATATCAAGAGTGGTAGGCATCACCCCTGACCCCCTAATCGAACTAAGGAGAAAATGGGAGAATGACGGTCTGGAGATAGATGATGAGGAGTGGAGGGAGGCGCTTTCTTCCCCCAAGGAAGTGGCAAAATTGAGGCGGATTCAACTGAAAATACTACATCGAATTTACCTCCCTGGTAACCGGCTTGTATTGATGGGCAGGAGTGAGGAAGGGCTCTGTAGGAGACAATGTGGTCTGGCGGGGACGGTCATGCATATACTATGGGAGTGCCCCTTGATACAAACCTACTGTTATCAGGTACACGAATGTATGCGTACAGTTTGGGGGGTAGAAATGCGGCTTGAAGCCAAAAGGTGCCTCTTGAACATCTGGGAGCCCACAGATTTGACAGCAAAGGGCAAAATATGGGCGACGTTTGGTCAGACTATAGCAAAACGCAACAAGCACGCCTATGGTGGGCAGTAACGCCTCCAACACTTAGCGCATGGGAGAAGGACATGGACTGCTGCATGTTGCAAGAGAAGACAGTATATGTTGCCCGGGTTGCCCCCGGAAATGGATAGCTATCTGGTCGAAATGGAATGTGTACCGTGGCAACCTGTGTGAGCCTCCCCAGATCCTATCCCTTGACGAACCATTAACACCTTAATGTGATCTGTAATGTTAACACCTTGTATTATATACCATCGACAGCTGTGATATCTGTATGTGATTCTGACTATGTAACACCGTAAAAGTAATTTTTTCCTGCGTGTAATGACGATCATGTTGAACCGTGCCAATAAACAGAGTTATAAAAAAAAGAGTGGCAGGCACACCAAAGCAGGATCACCCTCACAGATAATCTCTCACCTCATCAAGGGCATACAATAGTGGGGTTTTGACCAGGCCAAACACCCAGTTACCATGACTCCAAGGTTCCCAATTCTCATATGACCTCATCCTTACTGAGAAAGGCCTGGAAAAGTTTTGGCTCGCTGACAAACCGTTAGACCGCTGACTTCAGCTGCTTACAACCCATTAAGTCAGTTAAAATGTATGCTATTAATGAAAACGTGTCATAGCCTGCATACAGGTATATATATATAAATCATCAGGAAGTTGTTCTACATTGTTTTGAGCAAGAAGTCGTTTTTTCATCTCACAAACCATACCTAAGATGCCAAAGCCGGACAGTAAACACATTGACACGTGTCTTGTGTCACCTATACTAGCAACATCGCTCTGCATAACTATGGACCAGATACAGCATACTCCTTTGTTTGTGTTGCTCCTCACATGCCTGTGGTCTGAGCACCATGCTAGCTCCCTGCAGCAGTGCATTCACAGCAAATTAGCCCTTTCAAGTTCACCCTAATACTGGGAAGGATAGGCTGAGGGATGAGGTATGTATATTTGCCCTCAATTTAAGAAACCTCAAGTGCAAGGACTAATGTATATTTCAATCCCACCTAGTCTTATGGCTTATTCGCATTCTGCACCAGTGAAGATCACAAAATACCTCATCAGAAATTACCTGTATTTAAGTAAATAAAAAACCCTGCATTTAAATACCTAGAAGGTTATTCTGGTCTCCCTCTCACTCTCATTTCATCTGAGTGAAACAAACCAAAGCGGATGTGAGCTTTCTCATATTTGAAGCAATGTATTCATTTGGTTAATTTGTCTTAGCAAATTTGCTAGTTTTCTAATAACTTTTTTCATGAATGGGGACCTGCACTAATATAAATATATGTGTAGTTGATTATTTCTTATTCGCCGACTAAGCTAATCATCTTATTTTAATTCTTTAGTCATTTATTTATTTTGAATATATCCTTGCTTACAGTTTAATAAAACAACACAAATAAGTTTATCAACACATTAGAAGTAGGATAGCATAACTGCCACCTCTCACAGCTTCTGTGAACTGCAGGTTACAGGTGTGAATCAGCCAAGGGGAATTCAACTTTCTATGCTTCTGAGATTGGACAAATTAAACCTATAAAATCTAGTAGTGAAAACATCTGTGACGTAATGCTTTCTTACTGCAATTTATAACCAAATTTAAACAACCAATGCAATTTCATATTCCAATTTTTAAAAAAAGGATACCACAAATCCATATTCTTATTTGTACTTTTATCACCTTTAGTATTTTTCCTATTTCTTTCCAAATATGTTAATCTTATGTATGATTCACTCTTTTACATTTTTCAAAAAATGTGTTTTTATTTATTTATATGAAACTATCAGTATGGCTGTTTTCATAGCAGGATCTGTCCTGACCACTTGTGATTTGTCCATTAAATAACGGATCAGTGAAGCCAGGTCCTTCAAGAATTTCTAATGGTTTAGAAGCAGTTTAAGTAAGTGTGGGAAATGTGCATGCCCATTCAGCCCATAAATACAGCTCACTTTTTCATATGTACACCTTCGTTTGACAATCGTTGCATTCTCAGACTAAGACACTGGGATCATGGCACTTAAAGAGTCACTATACCCATTTATGTAGCTTTTTCCAAACCACTCATTGGTTATTCTAGAACTACGTGTATAAGACAGCGGTGTGTCTTTTTGTAAACCAGGTTAATACTAGTCCATCATGTGCCAATGATACTATTCTGCAAAGCACAGTTTGCGCCTATGGTAACAATCGGTAATACTCCCACCACCTAGTCGAACATTTCAAAATGATGCTAGAAAACACTTTGCTTGCTGGACTCAAAATAGATAGCAACCTATGGATGGTGAGATCATTAGTCTCTTCATTTGAATGGATAGAAATAACCTATGGTGTTTATATTTAAATAAAACACTGGAAGGGGTAAAGTGAAGAAGACTAGCTGGGCAATGTACTACTATGATGGGAAATCACAAAACAGTAGCAGGTTCCACCTATGTTTACAATGTCTAATATAAAGTCTTGTAACAAGTGTGGAACCTCTTTCACTAATGTAAGCCGTAAAAAAGGATACGAGAGCCTCAGCCACGTTGTGAGGCGTGCGAGAAAGAGGCTTCCGCCTTGGGAGAACTCCTGCTCCAGCTCAGGGCCCGTCGTACCTCGGTTCATAGTGATGAAGTTATTCAAGATGCGGTGTCGGACCGCTGCGTTGCCATTGTCCCACTCCTGGAGGAAGCTCATGAGCCTGCCAATGGCTGCCTGCTCCTTTGGAGAAGTCATGGTCAGGAAAATGCAAATCTGACAATTGAAATACAAATAGATCAGGGATAAAAAGATCCTTCAGTTTATAAGGCATTGCAAGACTAAAGTGGTGCATCAGTGCAGGCTACTAAAGATGCATGTGTGCTATGATGCATGAAATGACACAAGTATAGATACCACATGCATTATTTCCT
This sequence comes from Triturus cristatus, assembly GCF_964204655.1. Lineage (NCBI taxonomy): Eukaryota > Metazoa > Chordata > Amphibia > Caudata > Salamandridae > Triturus > Triturus cristatus. Next base: position 829,294,813 of record NC_140586.1, on the reverse strand, counting down.
GATCTCCGCTTGCTTATTGTGGGACTCTGGTCAATTCGCAACAAGTCAAGAGCTTTCAACCCAATGTTAGGTTGGGGGTTGTGACGATTTTAACACTCTTCAACTTACCCATTAGACTGTTAACCTTTTGACTGCTGTCATGGCTTTCAGTGGTTTTGTTGACTACCTGTACTGCTAGACATAGTAATATCCTTTCTGGAAAATAAATGCATTTATTTATCTACCCAAGTGGTCTGCATTGGTTACAAGTGCCACAAATACGCATTTTTGACTTTTTAGCGGCTCACATTCAACCAGAAAACGTATATAGCAATGTGTATGTTCATGAGGTGTGACTCATCATAGTGTGGCTAAATATAGCTTGTAAGGTGTTACGACAAAAAATATGATTTTAATGCCAGATCGTGTTACAAGTTATGTTGTGCTTCATTTGCTTAGGCTTGATATACAATGCAATTTGTGAATGTAGGGTGGCTTCTTTGACAAAATGTAAACACTGTTTTCATTTTTTTTTAACAAATTGATCTTGTGTAGATATTTGGTTAAATAACATCATTGGACATCAACCTGAGGGCCATAGTGATAGTAAAAAAAACATGTATTTTACATACCGTAAATAAGTTATTGTGGAGAGGTACACCTCGTCAAGTCTGATTCCCTGGTTTGGAACCTTCCATAAAAATTAAGTTTGGATGGATTTTCCATAAAACAGATGTTTCTGTCAGGCTTCAATCATTCAGATATTTGTTTTCACGACTGATGGACTTCGGAGTTCACTCCTGTTGGCCTACTGACTGTGAAGATATTAAATGCATAGCTAGGCTTGGGCTCGGGTCAACACGTGATGGATATTGGCTATTCGAACCTTTATTTTAACATTGTGCTTTTAAAATTGTGTTGAATTACAGCTGATTTTAGTGTTGTACATTGGGGGGAACAGAGCTGTGTTCAATGCTCTGAAGCGCGCCTCTTTCCTCTACACTTCCACTTTGCTGAGTGCCAGGTCAGCATTCTAGTGGCTGTACCTGCGCGTCTCCTTCCCCCCCATTTTGCTTCAAAAGCGCGTGATGACGCGACCGCGCAGCATTGATTAAGATCGGAGGCGGACCACTTGCGTGAGTCTCCCGATATTCTACTTGTGAAAACGAACCTTTATTGTGAAAACGAACCTTTATTTTAAAATTGTGCTTTTAAAATTGTGTTGAATTACAGCTGATTTTAGTGTTGTACATTGGGGGAACAGAGCTGTGTTCAATGCTCTGAAGCGGACACTGTCCACATTGCCATCTCACTCTTACAACTGTCTGTTTTGAACCCCCTACTCGTTCTGACCACTTCAGAATTCTTTTATTACACTGTAGATCCCTCCCTAAACACTCTACAGAGATCTGGATGCTCCTGACAGACTTAGATCCAGACGTTCTATTCCTGACGGAAACTTGGCTGCACACCAGCTCAGAACCTGATATCATTCAATCCCTCCCCCAAGGATTTGCCATTCAAAGAGCAGACCGTTTAATAGGCAGGGGTGGAGGGATAGCAGTTATCCATAAAGAGAATTACACCTGCCGCCTGCTCGGTAATCCAGTCTCTGACTGCGAGAACGCCCATTTTATCATAGAATTTTCCCCCCTCATATCTTTTTCCGGTATCCTTGTCTATCGTCCCCCTGGCCCACTAGGTTCCTTTCACCAATCTATTTTGGAGGTTGCATCCAATCTAGCAAGCTCTGCACCCAACCTGACTGTACTCGGTGATTTCAACCTACACTTTGATGCGAATTCTACCGCTAACGCAACCAAGCTCACCAAGGACCTCACAATGCTCCAACTAATCCCCAGAACCACACTTACCACTCACGTGAAAGGCCACCTTCTAGACCAGGTGTTCTCTAGTTTAGAAAACCTTCAGGGGTCAGATCCCTCTCCACTTCCGTGGACAGACCACTCGCTGATTGACCTCTCCTGGTCCCCGTAAAATATTAAGCCCCCCATACTTTCTTCCTGGACACTCGGTCGCCGCTGGTCTAAGCTTCCCCTAGAGGAAAGGATCCAAGCGCTGGACCCAAACCCAATCCTTGCACTATTACAGCAAATGACGATATTCATAACTGGATAGACCAATCATTGGACTTAATCCTTCCCAAAACAAAACTCAAAAAGATAGAAGGACCTCACAACTCTCCCTGGTTCACCCCTAACCTTCGTGTCCTAAAATAACAATGTAAAATCAAGGAAAGACAATGGAGGAAAGATTTCCTCCCGTCAAACAAAACTGAATATAGATCAGCCATTCGCAAATATAAAGCTGAGATCAAAATAGCTCAATCATCTTATTACGAAGAAAGGATTCTAAAAGCTCAGAACTCGCCCAGGGAAACCTTCGTCATAATTAATAAACTTCCTGCTCCCTGTATAACACTAGACCCCACTGGGCAACGCTGCAATAAATTAGCGCAATTCTTCAATGATAAGGTCAAAGCAATCGTTGAATCCCTTCCTCAGAGGAACACTGTCCCAGAGCTTCCTATCAAGTCGGCCCTATCTAACAATATGCCCATTCTTGAATCCTCCCCCCCCCCGCTGTCCCTGGAAACTCTTATGGCCCTGTTGGTCTCCATAAAGAGCGGATCTCCCAGGGACTCAGCCCCCCCTGAATATTCTGAAACAGGCTATTACTACCCTAGCCCCCAACATGCTCCAACTGATCAATACGTCGCTCAGTTCCGGAATAGTCCCCCCGAATTGAAAAAAAGCTATGGTTAGGGCCCTTCTAAAAAAACCTAGCCTTGATCCTACCGACCTAGGCAACTACCAACCAATATCCCTCCTCCCTGGAATTAGCAAAGTGACAGAAAAATTTGTCAACCTTATTCTTTCTGATTTTCTCGAATCTCACAATCTCCTTCACCCATCGCGAACTGGATTTCGCCCCCATCAGAGCACAGAATCCGCTCTATTAGCAGTCACAGAGGAATGTAAAAAAATCCTTGACGTGGGAGGCTCCACAGCGATTATTCTCCTCGACCTAAGCGCGGCATTTGACACCATAAACCATTCAACTCTTATCCAGCGCCTAAGGAAAGTTGGTGTTACGGGCACCGCCCTACAATGGCTCCGCTCCTTCTTAGAAGGAAGAACTTTCCAGGTCTTTGAGGAAAATATTCTGTCCCATCCAGTTCTTCTACCTAGCGGGATCCCACAGGGCTCCTCGCTTAGCCCGACACTTTTCAATGTTTACATGTCCCCCCTGGCTGACATCGTAGCCCCCTCAGGAATCCGCATAGTGACCTATGCGGATGACACACAACTAGTGGTGGCCCTTAATCTCCTGGATCCCAACGCTAATAAACTCCATTCTTGCCTGGAAGAAATCTCCAAATGGATGGACTTATCCCAGCTCAAACTAAATGGGGGAAAAACTGAGATTATGGTATTAGGGAACCCACGCTGCTTCCAGTCCCACCTCATGTGGCCTTCCATCATGGGCCCCCCTCCCTCCCCTAAAACCGAGATCAAGAGTCTGGGTATTTGGTTAGACCAGGACCTGAGCTTTAGGACTCAGGCCAGGAAGACGGCAGCTACTTGCTTCAGGTTACTCAGAATGGCACGTAAAATTCCCCCAGCAAAAAAGGTCATGGTACAATCCCTCATTCTTTCAAGGCTGGACTATGGGAATGCTCTTTATCTTGGCTCCCCGGCATCTGTTATTTCCAAACTTCAACTAGTCCAGAATTGCGCAGCCAGATTACTTACAGGATCCTCGATTAGACAATCGGCCAAGCCCTCAATCCAATCTCTCCATTGGCTCCCCGTGTTGGAACGCATCAAGGTCAAATCTCTGTGTATTGCGCACAAAACACTGCTTGGGACTGGTCCTCCCATTAATTCATCCCTCATCAGCCTCTATAAATCCAATAGGGAACTTAGATCTGACAATTTACATCTCGCAAAAGTCCCAAGAATAAAAAGGTCCAGAAGCGGTGGGCGGCTCTTCTCCTATAATGCCTCCAAAGTCTGGAATTCCCTCCCACTCCAACTTTGCACAAATCCCAATCACATGGCCTTCCGCAAACAACTAAAGACTGCTATTTCCTTAGTCTGCATCTACTCTTGATCAAATCTATAGCGCTGGGACACTCCCGGGAAGTCATGCGCTCTACAAATGTCTTTTCATTCATTCATTCATTCTTCACTGCTTCAGCTAGAACCAGCAAGCCCCTCTGCAATCACAAAGGTTCACCTCCAGTTAGATAGCTGGTGCTGTGTACTAGACTATTTCTGTGTTAGGATTTGTACCATGCACAGCTACATACACATCTGTCCCAATAAAGACTATACATGTGATTTTGATAGAACAAGAGTCAAAACAGACCAATATCTAGTTTTATAACAAAACACTCCTTCCAGAAATTGTCTTCATAACTGTTTATATTTACATTCATCGTCATATATACCTCATAGCATAAAAATGACTTACGAAATGCATTTAGACAATGCAAATATCAAATGAAAATGTAGCAATATGTTGTTAATACAGTCCAAACTCTGCAAAGTGCTAAATTAGTCTCACCCTTTTTCTCGGCATAATGTTGTCCCTCTTTTAAATGAGATCTGCTCTTCTGGCTAGAGTACTTCTGTCCAGACTTTTCATCTGAAACGTTTTATAGCAGTTATGGCACATATTCTTATAACAGGGCATTATCTTTTCTTTGTTATGCTCACACTGTGTGCTGCACATCTCTGACCTCTGCATTCCTTTCTACATTCCTTCCATTGACACAAATCATGGGCGTTATATAAATGTTTACTAAAAATAGATTATTAACTAGGAAAAATATTCTTACAGAAGTGTAAGAACTCATGAGCTTTTGAATAAATAGTATTTGTTCACAAATAGCTAATTACAAAAAATCTGCTTTTATTTAGTAGCTTGAACCAATGAGTGTAATACACAGTCTCAATAACTAGAACGTTTCTTACAAAAGTTTCAATCAGTTTCTACCCATTTAAGTGATAAAATAGTCTTGCAAAAGTGAAAGATCCAATTAGAGTGTACTTTCATCTTCCAAAGAGGCATCACCCGCACTCAAACATATTCACTTATCTGGTAAGTTAAACCTTACCCACCTGCATTTTTCTGAAAGTTATTTAGTTTGGAATGCAATTATAAATATTAAACTGTGTTTTATAAATGTACTGCATACTGTATAAAATAATTCTTCAAATTAAGTACGTGGAAATACAGTCCTGCATTGTGCATGTATACTGAATCTGTTTTAACACCATATAAAAACAATGTATACCGTGCACTGGGGCATTATAACATATACAGCATTAATGGCCTGAGGTCAACGGTCAAAAAGGTCAACAGTCACCATAAGCGTCTCCCGAAATGCAAATGCTGAAACATAGTTCGAGAAGTGGATTAACATATCCTGTTGGTGAGAGGAGGACTCCATGGATCTAACAATGAGTCATTGATTTCAGATTGGGGGAGCCAGCAGGGGGTGGAGGAGTCCTAAAAAAGAGAGGGGGGAGGAGAATCTAAAACCATTGAATGACTAACAACTGAAGGGTTACTCAGATGCTTGGGTCCTGCAAGAAAAAAGAACATAACCTCCCGCCCACCCCCGAGAAACCAACATCACGAACCTCACCTATTTAGTTAGATTCAGAGATTTGTAATTATAAACCCTGCAGGTGTAAAATAAAATGTATTGGCATCCTGATTACTTCTTTGGCTCATTTTTCTATCAACAGCTCCTCTTCCAGAATGTGGTGTTAATTTAGGTGTGTGTGTGTAGAGTTCATATCTGTTTTTTGCGTGTGTGATGGCTCCTTTGTGTGGATGGTGACACTGCTAAAGAATGTGTGTTTGCGTAATCAAACTCTTTGGCTGTAGCATACATTTCTCTTACCATGAAAAAAATCTAGGAAATTCCAAGTAAACTGGAAAAATATAAACCATGCCACCCCCTACAAGCATTGCTCACGACCAGCACTCACAACGAGAAGCTCTCAATTGTAAGTCCTAGCATGAACAGTAATTCTGGCTGAAGTGGCTGAATGGCATAAGGATGCTCTTTATGACAATATCGACAGAATATGTCAGAAAACATGCATTCTAATTTGAGCAGGCATACCAGAGCACCCTCGATGTCCCTTTTCTATTTTGAGGCTGTATTTTGTGTTATTCAGTGACAGCGGCCCTTAGCATTTTTATATTATTTTCTTTGGTGTTGGAATAATTTGTTTTTGGCCCAATATGCAAAGTAGGTCAAGTATAGGTAGAATGTATGTGACTCTTGGCCCTACCAACAATGCCCATTGTCTAAAACATCTATAGCCCCAATTTTGTTGGGTATCTAGTAGAAGAGCAGAAACGATTTATGCGGTGTGTGCAATGTATATTAGCACTTTGTGAATATTTTGTAAGCTTCCTAGGTGTTTAAAAGCCCTTTCTAGATTTAAATCGGACTGGATGGCTCCTGCCCATTTTCTTTAATACCTTATGATACCATTAATGTTTTATAGAAGACCATGGTGTAGCAAACTACACAATTTTTCAACTCCTCCCAATACCTTTATCAATATCTGATAGGCTTTCACCTTTGTAGAGCGATGGGTCAGATTCATAGTTATATTGAATAACCATGATGGGGTTGAATGATGGTGGCTTTTCTGCACTGATCCATGTATCACCTGCTTCCAAGAAAGTTGATCACGTCGCTCTGCTGCACTGATTGTTGTACTAAATAAAGGCAGTCGCTTAATATGGTTTATTTGAAATCCTGCTAGTTGCTCTCATGTTGTGGCTGTTCTTCTAAGTTGTATAGCCAACCATACCCGGGATCTAATAAAACCATTTAAAATATATTCATAAACTCCCTAAAAAGTTTAAAAGTTTGGTACATACTATTTCATTTTTTAGACAAAGCAGAAATTCTCTAGCTGATGTAACATTTTTAATGCCATTCTGGATAAACTTTGGACGTAGCCACCTAAATCGAAATGTGATCAGAGCTGGACATACAAACAAGACATGATCGAGATTCTGAGTAGCCTGATTACAAAAGGTACAGTTTTTCCACCTTTCCTATTAGATGACCAATATCCGATTAAGTCATTTAGGGGTAAGAGGTTCATGCGGTAAAGAATAACCCATCTACAAATACCGTAGCTTAAGTTCCACGAGAGATATTTCTGAGAAACTCTCGGGGAAGCATTTTTAACTATTGTTTCTAGTCTGGCTCTCATTCTGCAAATATTAATATCTCTCTGATAGCTAATTAAGCCACTATAAATCTTTAAAAAGGATTTTAATTCTATAGGAGGTAGAGATAACACAAAATCGTCTTGCACATTAAAATGTTGCAGTGCCAAAAAGAAATTGTTACAAAAGGAGTATTTGTACATTTGTCCATCAAACATTTCCTGTTGGATAAAACTCCTCAATTGTTCACTATTCTTAGTTGATATCCCCAACGAATTACCCTAGCTAGACCTTGTGAAAAGGAGCGTACCATGCCAAATTCTAACCTGATAGCGGCTATTGGAACAAGTGTATTAAAATTACATAGTTTACGAAAAATTTGGCCTTCGATCTTGTCCAAAAAACTCCATTTACTTACTGGTTCACTGGTACTATTCAATTGCATATAACAGGGTAGGGGGAATTTTAGTTTTAAAAACTAAAAGCAAAGGTGAAAAATGTCTTCGACCCATCGTACTATAGAATAGGCGTAGGCCATTTGCATGCGACGTTTCTTTAGAAGAGCTATGATCAATATTGGAATTAATCCTCGTACTACTTGAAATAACTTTCCCCAGATAAAGGTAGGAATCTACAATCTCCAATTTTTCAGAACCAATTTTCCAAATAAAATTACAAAGTTTTCTGTTTTTTCCTTGTTTTAAAACCAAGACCTTACTTTTAGAAACATTTATTTTCAAAAATGATACAGATGTATAGTTCTGTTGTCGTGACAATTTTTTATTCAAACCTATAGGGGTCAGGTCCATAATTACAATATCATCTGCATACATGAGACAAGAAAAGGAGCGGCCACCTATCTTTGGTGCGTCTCCTTCAGTTAAGGAATAACAATCCGGTAGATCTCTTACATATAAAAAGAACAGTAGAGGTGCTAATAGGCAACCTTGCTTCAGTCCGTTTTCCGTATTACCAATTCAAAACTGCTCCCTGTGTGAAAATGGCTCTTAACTGTACCATGCAATGATAGATTATTAAATACAGTGGCAGAAAACATAGTGCTCAGCATTACTCTATCAAACCTGCTGAAAGCTCACGTTGTATAAATGTCTGAAGGCTCATTCTCTAACAGGGTTAGAAACAGCAGCTTGAGTGGCAAATCCAGCATCCTGCTTTCACTTCAAGCAGCTGTGGAACAAGGAAGATTTACTGAATAGGTTGGTTGAGCCATTTCACAATATTGTGGAAAATGAGAGATAATATGAGGAGAAAAATGTGTCCCTTCTAGAGATGTTTGTTAAAATGTTCAAGAGAGTTCATGAGGACATACTGGGCAAACCTTGACAAAATGTTGACTGGGAGGGAAATGTTGATGTCTGTTAACAGATAAGGAAGTTGGCAAGTGGGTAGAAAAGTGTGTTTCTATGTCAGGACTGGAGGCGAGGATTATGCCTTCTTTCTTCGCTTTATTAAACAACAGCAGCGTTAGAAGAAACTAACAAAAACTACTTTTCCCATGAACCATTGGGAAAAATGTAGTCACAACAACAGAGTAATAACAACCAATCAAGACAGAGACAGTGTCCAATCAGGGCTCCTCGGTAACTGTATAGTCCCTTGTTAGTGTCCTGTCCTCCTCTTTCTTCGCTGCTGCGCAGCCAGTTAAGTTCTCCTCAGTTCTCTTATGTGGGGGGACTTGATTTCAATGTAATTTGTGCTTGGTTTTGGTGCATATGTACGTTGTTAGCAGCGCGTTTGCTTTATGCGTAATGCGGCGCTCAGTAACGATTTACCTGTCACATTGATTTATGACGTGTTCTTGCTAGCGCTCGCTTCTTTTGTTGAGTATCGTGTTTCGCTTTGATGTTTCTTCACATTATCGCCGCGGGAATGATTTTTTTGTCACTCCTACGCGGCTGTTAATGCTGGTGTGTTGCTCTGCTCCTCCCGCCGCCTGAGGGCGCGGGAGGCTGAGGTGAGCGCGACGCGTCTCGACGGTTTCAACCGTCTGTCAGAGACGCGCGCGCGTTGAGGTGTAGCGGAGCTCCTGGGCAGAGATTAACGCCTGTGTGGTCTGTATTAGCGCGCGAGGGTTAACAAACTGCTCGCAGCTTTACTTTCTTAACGCTCGGTCCCCAAGAGAGGGGATAGAGTCAGGTAACGCTTCAATAGCGCTGACGCCTCCTGTCAGGGAGGTCTAGTATTGGCCTTTGAGCCTTTTTGTCTCTGCATAAAAAAGGGGATTGCCTGCCCAGGTTTTGATTTAGATTTGGTTCACCAGCCCCTCTCCCCTTTTGGGTCAGTCACCCTATTGCTTGGTGGTTCTACCACGAAAAAATTTTAGTAGCTGACACCCAGCTCTGTTTTAATTGCTGTTGTGGCCCTAAGACTTGCGTCCTCTGTTCCTCCCTTAAAATGGAATACTATGATGAATATCAGGAGGAAGAGGAAGACCCTTTGGCGGAGGTGCCATGGGGGGATGCCTTTTATGAGGCAGTGGATACCTCCATTTACAAGGCTGTGGATCAAGCTATATTGCCTTTGGAGGACAGACTTACACATAAGATCGAGCAGGCGTTTTCTCGCCTGGAGCGTAGATTTGGGTCTCAACCGGCCCCGGCATCTCAGGGTAGCCCTGGCTCGCCCCCTGCTAAACGTCCTTGTGCAAAAGGGGTAGATATAGACGCCTTTGAACGCCTCAAACAGGCTTTTATGGAAAGTCAACCTCTTCAGGGTTCAGGGGACTCCCTACCTCCAGCTCCGGCTCTTTCCCCTCAGCCAGGTCCTTCAACGGATCCTGATTCAAGCCCTTCCCGTCCCTGGCTTCCTTCACGGCCCTCCCAACCCCTGCAGGTTCCTTTGGTTCCCTCTGATTCGCAGCCCCCACCGCTGCTTTCGGACATGTTAGACCCTAACGACATAGTGCACCCACGGTCTTCGGACTGGACCCCTGCTGAAAAAGTCGCGACGTATGTCGCAGAACATATTCGAAGGCCACTCGAGAAAGAGGCCCGCAATTGTCTTAGGGCGGAATGCCCCCGACCTTCTCTAGAGGGTAAGGTGGCCCTCACCCCTGAAATCGACCCTAGAATGTCGACGTTTTTGCAAAAATTTATTAGAGATCCCAAGAAAGGAATTGATAGGTCTTGGAGGGCGTGTCAGGATAAACTCTTGGACGTCCTTGGGCCCGCCACAAAAATTTTGGACATGGCGGAGGAAGCCAAAGCTTCCGGCTCCATGATTTCACCTGAAACACTATCCGGCTGGGCGCAGCGGGTAGTAGTCTTTTTGGGCAATGCTAATTGCGCCTTGTCCACCGAGAGACGCAGGTCCCTTCTTATCAAGATCGATCCAAAGCTCGGAGACCTTGCTGATTCGGAGGCGGGGGCCATTGCCCAGGGTGGTCTGTTTGGTGAACCATTCATTAAGGAGCTAGGTAAATTTGTAAATACCTTCACCTCGTTAGACAGGGCTCAGTCCACAATCAAAAAAGTGTTTCACCGTGTTTTTCGAGGGGCCAGTCGAGGGAGGGGCCGCTCGACCGGTCGTCAGAATCACCAATCCAACCAGAGAGGCCCTGCCCAGTTTCAAGATCAGTCCAAGTTCGGAAACTTTTACCCCACAAGAGGTCGCCGAGGCAAAGGCAGAGGATACAGGGGAGGAGCATCTAACTCAAACTCTGGTGAGTGTTTCCCTTTCTTCCCCACAAAACATAGGAGGGAGGCTGGCAGGTTGTTACGAGGCTTGGCTGTCTATCACGCACGACGCCTGGGTGCTTCAGACGGTGAGAGGGTTCCACATAGAATTCATAGGGAATCCGGTACAGAAGGTCCCTCCACGTCCCATTCAGTTTTCACTCCCCGACACTCAGTTGGTGGACGAGGAAGTGTCCTCCCTTCTACTCAAAGGCGCCATTTCCCGGACGTCGCCCCATCCGAACGGTTTCCTCAGCAACATCTTTTTGGTCGACAAGACCGACGGGGGCAAGCGCCCGGTTATCAACCTAAGCGAGTTCAATGGGTGGTTGGTTTACCGCCATTTCAAAATGGAGGGCATTCATCTCCTTCGAGATATCCTTCGACCTCACGACTGGATGGTCCGCCTGGACTTGAAGGACGCCTATCTGGTGGTCCCAATTTTTCAACCACATCGCAGGTTTCTCCAGTTTGCCTGGCGGAGTCAAGTTTACGAATTCAACGTCCTGCCTTTCGGTCTCTCTTCGGCTCCCTGGTGCTTCACCAAGGTGCTCAAACCAGTGGTGGAATTCTTGAGAGCTCGAGGGATAAGACTGATCGTTTACCTAGACGATCTTCTCTTGATGGCGGCGTGTCCTCGTCTGTTGACAGAGCAGCTTCAGATGACAGTAACTCTGTTGCAGGATCTTGGGTTTGTGATCAATGGGAAGAAGTCTCTCCTTCATCCCGCCCGGACCGTCACCTTCTTGGGGTTCGTCATCGACTCCTCCTCCTCTACTCTAAGTCTGCCAAACAGAAAACTGGCGAAGATTCGTCACGAGTTGCGGCGGGTTTTGGCCAGCCGCCGCGTTTCCCTTCGTCAGTTGGCTCGGGTGGTAGGTCTCCTGTCAGCTTCAATTCAGGCTATCTTCCCGGGCCCTCTACACTACAGGGCCCTTCAGCGCCTCAAGGCTTTCTTCCTACGGAAGGGATTTCCATACTCCCACAAGGTCCTCTTGTCCAACGAGGCTCGGGAGGAGATCCAATGGTGGTTAACGCACATGGAGGCATGGAACGGGAGAGCAATCTTCGGCTCCGTTCCGGATCTGGTTATCGAGTCGGACGCAAGCAGACTCGGTTGGGGCGCGCGTTGCGGGGACCTTTCTACGGGGGGTTTGTGGTCTCCCGCAGAACAGAGATTACATATCAATTGTCTCGAACTACTGGCGGGCTCGTTTGCCGTCAGATGCTGGACGAGAGAGTCGGTGCGGTCATGCGTGCTCCTCAAAATGGACAACATTTCAGCAGTCCGTTATATCAACCACCTAGGTGGCACAAAATCGAAGGCACTGTCGGATCTGGCAGCAAGTTTCTGGCAATACTGCCTAGACAGTCACGTTTCTGTCACAGCGGAATACCTGCCGGGCCGCGACAACGTGGAGGCAGATTTCCACTCGCGCCACTTTCGGGATACCAGCCTGTGGAAGCTGGACGTCTCAGTCTTTGCGTCCCTCGACGACCTTTGGGGTCCGTTCACAGTAGATCTTTTCGCGTCCCGTCTGGACCATCAACTCCCGAAGTTTTTCAGTTGGAGACCCGATCCCCGGGCGGCAGCCACGGATGCATTTCTCCAAGATTGGAGCAAAGAGCGGGGCTATGCGTTCCCTCCGTTTGCGATGATCACCCGCTCAACTGCACAAGTCCGCCGGCAGCGAGCGGACTTAGTCCTAATCACCCCGCTTTGGAGGTCTCAAGTGTGGTTTCCAGTTCTTCTGGAACTTTCATGGGATTTTCCAATCCTACTCCCCCGGTTTCCTCATCTTCTCAAGGATCCGTTCGGCGCTCCTCATCCCCTAGCGTCCACCAATTCGCTGTGGCTCATGGCGTGGAGGATTTCAGGGGCAGATGGCAAACCCCAGGCCTTTCGCGAGCGGCTGAGGAGCTCATCTCCAAGGCATGGGCGGACAGTACGATTAAGAGATACAGGTCCGCGTGGGGCAGATGGTCCCGTTGGTGTTTGCGAAGGGGTCTCGATCCCCTGGTCGCGGACGTGGTCCACATCGTGAATTTTTTGGCAAGGCTTGCTTCAGACGGTATGGCCTACAGGTCTATAAACACTTTCAGATCGGCAATTTCCTCTGGCCATAGCCCGGTGGGGGGATCCTCGGTGGGGGAACACCCGTTGGTCTGCAGACTATTAAGAGGTATCCGTCTTTCTTTACCACCAGAGCCAAGATATTCGGCTTTATGGGATGTTAATCAGGTGTTGAATCTTTTCCTTTCATGGCAGCCTAACAGTTTTTTATCCCGTAAGGAGTTGTCAGCTAAGCTGGCAATGCTCCTTTGCCTGGTGTCTTGCCGGAGAGTCTCTGATGTACGAGCTCTTGATATCTCCGGTCGCATGTTCACTCCGGAGGGAGTGACGTTTACACTTTCACGACGAACAAAGTGCCACACAAGGGTCATTTCTTACCCGGAATTTTCGGATTCACCGAAGCTGTGCGTGGTTCGCTGTCTTAAAGCGTATGAGGAAATGACGAGTGAGTACCGTCCTCCGGGAGAACGTCAGCTTCTCATTGCGCTCCGGAAACCCTTTAAGGCGGTATCCTCACCCACCATAGCCAGATGGGTTCGTTGGGTGATGCAAGAAGCAGGCATCAGCCTCGGACTTTTTGGAGCCCACTCGGCAAGAGGGGCCATGGCATCCAAGGCGTTCGGTCTGGGCGCTCGCTTGGAGGACATCCTCAATGCTGCGGATTGGTCCTCAGATTCTACCTTCAAGCGGTTTTATTTCAAGCCAATTCTAAATATGGCGCATTTGGTTGTGGGCAAGCTTTAAACAAGCATAATCCTCGTCTTCAGTCCTGACATAGAATGAAAATTTTCCTAGCTATCGTAACGGAAAGTTTCATTTCTATTAAGGACTCGGAGGCGAGGATTATCCCGCCCTGTGCTCTTGGAAGAGATCCCTCCCCGTATGGAGGTAGGTATGTTGTTTTCCCCTTTGGCGGTCACTGTGTTGCTTTCTCATGCATGACTTAAGAATTGTTGATATTGTTTTCTTTCCTGAAACCTGATACCTAGGGTTGTTGTTTCCTCTGGTAATGCGCTCTTGTTTGTTTCAGGATCAGAGACCCACAAACAGGATTCCTGAACATGAGGATTGGGCTGTCTTCGCGCTCCGAAAGAGGAGGACAGGACACTAACAAGGGACTATACAGTTACCGAGGAGCCCTGATTGGACACTGTCTCTGTCTTGATTGGTTGTTATTACTCTGTTGTTGTGACTACATTTTTCCCAATGGTTCATGGGAAAAGTAGTTTTTGTTAGTTTCTTCTAACGCTGCTGTTGTTTAATAAAGCGAAGAAAGAAGGCATAATCCTCGCCTCCGAGTCCTTAATAGAAATGAAACTTTCAGTTACGATAGCTAGGAAAATTTCATTATTGCAAGCAGACTAATAAACATTTGCTTGTGAGAAAAGGAGAGGAAGAGAGACTGAAACGACTGTGCTGTGCTTGAAAGGAAACAGAGTTGGCTTCATTGGGCACGTGAAAATACCTTAGTGAGACGTTTTACATAGGGATAGTTGACTTACTAATGCATTTGTTAAAAAAATATGAATGTGAATTACTGTAGAGGATTCAACGTAGATTTGTAAAACAGAAGGGTTCCCAAAAAACATTGTTACGGACAGTAGTTTAAAGATGTCTTTGAGGAAGATGGATATTTTTATGAAAGAGAAACATAAGGTAAATGATAATATTTCTTTACAACCTATAAACTTAATACAGAAAGAATGGACAACATGGTAAAGAGGTACCATTTAGAGGGCAGGTGTGAGAGGAAGGAAGTTGAGAGTGGTGGTGTGGGAGTCAGTCTGGATATATCACAACATACAGGAGGTTGTTACTGGTTTCAATATACTTGGGGTGATGAGAGGAAAGTAAGCAGGTACTAAGCAAAACCCATTTTGGTTATGAGATTCGAGGAAGTGAAGGGTTCCAACAGACTCTGCAGTGAGATCATGAACAGAAAAAGCACAAGGAATGTAAAAATGAGGTCAGGTGATTTGGCAAAGGTGAAGTTCAGAAACTGTCAAGATGGTATTTCTATTTCACTCAGCCATACATGTTGAAAAGATTTTGGGAAGTTCTGTTGTACTTACAAATGATGCACAGTGGTCGAAGAGAGAACGTTGGTAGGGAGAATGCCAATCAACAGGACTGGGTGGTTGAGGGAGCTCTGATTGTGCAGATGGTGTGTGTTGGAAACCGGGCAACCGGGTTAGCAGTCACCAGGTTCCCAGCACAACGGTAGCTTGGCTCGAGCGGTTGGGGTACAGGCACCGTGTTAAGCGTACGTCACACCCTCACAATAACCATGCGTTCATCCGTTCCAAAAACGACACTACACCGTAAAAATTATGAAAGAAAGTAGTTTGTCTTTATCTTATTTTCTCTTAGTTGTAGGGTTCATAAAATAAATACAAGACAATAAGATTCTCCTTTAAAAGGGCAAGTCAAATAAATAATACCACAGTGGGGTTTCAATAAATAGGATCAGGTCATAAATAAGCAAGGAATAAATAGGGGTGCAATAAATACAAATGGCTAATAAATACTGTCAGACAATAAATACAATGCAGGAATAAATACAGTCAGACAATAAATACAGTCAATAAATAAAGCACCTTCAATAACTTAAATAACACAATTAATGACAATTACAGTTCACATCACTTTCCTGAGGTAGTTTGGTTTTACTATGCCCAAGTACAGCTGGTGGTCATTTGGATGACATGGGGGGTGTCCCACCTAGATTGGTCAAGGCTGGGCCTGAACTGAGGTAGAATAAGGGTAACCTAAGGATCTGGTTCTCCTAAAATACACAACCCCTCACAGAGGTCACTGCACCAGTCTCAGTTCACCCCTGGCACTCCCAGGCCGGTTCTAACACCCCTCTAGCCCCTTAGAATGGTCTTTTAGGGCTCCACAGGGCCTCAGATGCCCTCTCTACCACTTACTGCCCTTTTCACGATGATCGGCTCCGCTCGGCTCCGGGTCGACGCCGTGAGACGGTTCCGGTTCGATGTCGCGTCGATCTGTTCCACTTGACGCCGTGTCGATGCCGTCTGGCGGTTCCGGTTCGATGTCGCTGGGCGGCCTCGGTTCGATGTCGCGTCGATCTGCTTTACCTGACGCCGGGTAGGTGCCGTGAGGCGGCTCCGGATCGATGTCGCTGGGCGGCCTTGGCTCGATGTCGTGTTCCGGCGTCACAGGGTCACGGTCTCCCCGCTTCCTGGTGTCTCCGGAGTGCGACCTCCACTCCCGACCTCCGTCGGCTCCACCTCGGGTTCCGGCGACTCCGGAGTGCGATCTCCACTCCCGACCTCCTGCGTGCTTCACCTCGACCTCAGGCGACCCCGGAGTGCGACCTCCACTCCCGACCTCCTGCGCGCTTCACTTCGGTTTCCGGCGACTCCGGAGGGCGGACTTCACTCCCCCGTCGACGCCTCACCTCGACCTCAGGTGACTTCCTACTCGACCTCCGGTGCCTCTCCACGACCTCCGTCGGCGCCCTCTCTCGACCTCTGACGGCTCCGGGTACGACGTCTGCTTTCTGTCAGCGCCGCTTCTCCACCTCAAGCTTCAGGTCTCCAGGCTTCTCGACGTCAGGACTCTAGGAGGACACCGTTAAACAGGTCAGGAGCTTGCTGGTCTTCTTCTTTAAGGCCTCTTCACAATATTTAGGTCCTTAAGATGGTTTTTCTGGTTTTGGTCCCACACAGGGCTCTAGGCTGGGCTTGGTCAGTAGGGACTAGCATCAAGGGTGGGTTTCTGGACCCCACTCCAAGCACTGGTTTCCACCCCTGCTGCCTTACTCCGACCTCCTTCTGAACTGCTCCTCTCTCCTCTCTAGTCAGATGCCAACTGCCACTCTGAGATGGCCTCCCAACATTCTAAACTGCCTCTCCCTCTGTCACAAGGTTCTAGAATGTTGCAGAAGGTTCCAGAAATCTCCAGTGGGTTCTGATGATGTCACAGGTGACAATGAGTGGCCACTATTTTGTGTCCCAGGCCCTCAGACAGAAGTTCCAGGGGTAGGGAAAATGGCTCCCTGACCCTGCATCAACACTAAAAAGTCTGGTGGTTCCCAAAAAGGAAAAATTCTAACAGGGTTTGAGGCAAAAGTGGGACAAAATAAATAATGATGAGGAGGGACCACCCAAAGGGCTGACAGGTCTAACACGCGTCCCCCCCAGCTGAAAGTGGGGAGAGCTACCCAACCCCTTGGGAGTTCTCATCACTAAGGCGGAAATACCTTGAGAGACCGTCTGCATTGGCGTGGTCCACTCCAGGCCGATGTTCCACCTGAAAGTCCATTCCCTGTAGGGAGATAGACCACCTTAGCAACTTGGGATTCTCCCCCTTCATCTGCATCAGCCAACGAACGGGTCTGTGGTCGGTCTGAACTAGGAAGTGCGAGCCAAACAGGTATGGCCGCAACTTCTTCAGAGCCCATACCACTGCAAAGGCTTCACGCTCTATTGCACTCCACTTCTGTTCCCTGGGAAGTAGTCTCCAGGATAGGAAGACCACGGGTTGATCCAGACCCTCTTCATTGAGTTGCGATAACACTGCCCCAATGCCATGTTCCGATGCATCCGTCTGGACAATGAACTCCTTGGAAAAGTCTGGGGCCCTTAAGACCGGGGCCTCGCACATGGCTTGCTTCAGTTTCACAAAGGCCTGCTGGCAAGCCTCCGTCCAGACTACCCGTCGAGGTTGTTTCTTGGACGTAAGCTCCGTGAGGGGGGCCACAATGGTCCCATACCCCTTCACGAAGCGGCGGTAATATCCGGTGAGGCCCAGAAAAGCTCGGACCTCAGTCTGAGTCTTGGGGGGTTCCCAGGCCATGATGGCCTCGATCTTCGCCTGGAGGGGTTGCACCGCTCCCCTACCCACCAAGTGTCCAAGGTACACTACCGACCCCTGCCCGATCTGGCACTTGCTGGCCTTGATCATTAAACCAGCTTGTCTCAGGGCCTGGAGAACAGCTTGCAGGTGACGCAAGTGATCCTCCCAGCTGTTACTGAAGACGGCTATGTCATCCAGATAAGCAGCAGAGAAACTCTCCATTCCAGTGAGGATCTGGTTCACCAGACGCTGAAACGTGGCAGGTGCGTTCTTGAGCCCAAAAGGCATCACACAGAACTGGTAGTGGCCTTTGGGCGTGGAGAAGGCTGACCTTTCCCTAGCTCCGTCAGTCAGAGAGATCTGCCAGTACCCAGAAGTAAGGTCAAAGGTACTTAGATATTGGGCAGCTCCCAGCCGGTCAATCAATTCATCCGCCCTTGGGATCGGATGAGCATCTGTCTTGGTTACTGAGTTCAGTCCCCGGTAGTCCACACAGAACCTCAGTTCCGGTTGGGCACCCGGTGGTGCGGCTTTTGGTACTAGCACCACCGGACTGGACCAGGGGCTGCTGGAAGGTTCGATCACTCCTAGCTCCAGCATCTTAGTGACTTCACTGTGAATGCTGGCCTTCACCTTGTCTGACATCCGGTAGATCTTGGACTTCACAGGTGGGCTGTCTCCTGTGTCCACATCATGGACGCACAGGTGAGTCCTACCCGGAACAAGGGAGAACAACGAAGAGTACTGTCCCAGGACCTGGCGGCAGTCCTCCTGCTGTTCAGGAGTTAGAGATGGGGAGAGAATCACTCCCTCCACCGACCCATCCTTCTCTTGAGACGCAAACAAATCGGGGAGAGGCTCGCTTTCCACGTCCTCTGCTCCGTCAGTCACCATCATCAAAATGACTTCGGGCCTCTCGTGGTGGGGTTTGAGGCGGTTGGCATGCAGCACCCGTAGGGGCTGACGAGGGGTCTTAAGATCCACCAAGTAGGTAGCCTTACCCTTCTTCTCCAATACCTCAAAGGGTCCTGACCAGCGATCCTGGAGGGCGCTAAGCTCTCCTGGTTCGATCACCCACACCTTCTGGCCAGGCTCCAATTCCACTGGGTGAGCGTTGTGGTCATACCACGCCTTCATTACTGCTTGGCTGGCCTCCAAGTTGTCAGAAGCTTGCTTCCACAACTTAGCCATTTGGCTCCGGAAGGCCAGCATGTAGCTCACCACGTCCTGGGGAAGCTTTCTGGGAGTTCTTTCCCATCCGTCTCTCACCAGGCTGAGAGGTCCACGCACAGGGTGCCCATACAAAAGCTCGAAGGGGCTGAAGCCCACTCCCTTCTGTGGCACTTCCCTGTAGGAAAACAATAGACAGGGTAGGAGGACGTCCCATTTCCTCCGCAGGCTTTCAGGCAGACTTCTGATCATGCCTTTCAAGGTTTTGTTCAACCTCTCCACTAGACCATTGGTCTGGGGGTGGTAAGGAGTTGTGAACCGGTAGGTCACTCCACACTCCTTCCACATGGCCCGCATGTATGCTGACATGAAGTTGGTCCCCCTGTCGGACACAACTTCCTTGGGAAAACCCACTCGGGTAAAGATTCCCATCAGGGCCCTAGCCACAACAGGTGCTGTAATGGTCCTTAGAGGTATAGCCTCTGGGTACCGTGTGGCATGATCCACCAGAACCAGGATAAACCTGTGACCAGCTGTAGTAGGCGGATCTAATGGACCCACAATGTCGATGCCCACCCTTTCAAAGGGGGTGCTAACGACAGGAAGTGGTTCCAGGGGAGCTTTCAGCTTCACCCCTGTTTTCCCACTGGCTTGGCAAGACACACATGTCCGGCAGTAGGTGTCGGACGACACTTTCATTTGAGGCCAATAAAAGTGTGGGACAAGACGGGCGAAGGTCTTGCCCCAGGTGTCCTGCCAAGGGGATCTCGTGAGCCAATTCCAGTAGGAAGGCTCGGTAACGTTGAGGGACTACTAAGGCTCGTGGCGATCCATGTAGGGGTGCCTTGGGTTCACTGTAGAGGAGGCCATCCTCCCAGTAAAGGTTGTAGTTCCCCTCAACGTTCCCTGCTGCCTGGGCTTCGGCCTGTCGCCTCAGTCCCTCAAGGGTAGGGCACTCCCTCTGGCCCTTGCAGAATTCCTCCCTGGTCGGCCCTCCCTCCACGTGCCACTCGGCCGGGATGGGTAGGTCCTCTAGTTTGGTAACATCCCCCACCGCGGACTCCTGGTCCACCACCTCCGGTGGGCTATCCGTCACACGGGGCGCGGATGCCGAGGCAGGCTCCTCCTGTCCTCGGTTCTTCCCTTGGTCGGCAGCCGGCTGTGCCTTTGTTCCAGGCTCCAGTCGAAACAAACTCCCTCTCCGGGTAGTCGCGGACCCTGTGCTAACACAGGCCCAGTCAGGTGTACCCAGCATCTCAGCATGAGTCCGGTATTCCACCTCCTTCCAAGCATTGTGCTCCATGTCATTCCCCAGTAGACAATCAATCGGCACGGCAGGGCTTACGGCAACTCGAAGTGAACCTGCAACCCCCTCCCATTCAAAGGGAACCTCGGCCACCGGATAGTGGCCGGTTCTGCCGTCAGCCATCGCGGCTGGGTGGAGTACATCGGGAATTACCTGCTCTGGAGACACCAGTTGGCTACGTACCATAGTCATACTGGCTCCTGTGTCTCTCAGAGCCTCCCCTCTTTGGCCGTTGATGGTGACCTACTGCCCATACTTTATGGTATTTGCGGGCACCTGGATCTTAGAAACCATCTCCCGTTCTCCCAGGGACACTAAAGTGACACCCGCCCACTCCCTTCCCTTAGTTAAGGGCATCTCCTCCCCGAGCACTACACTAGCTACTCCGGGGGCCTTTCCTCCAATGGGAGGGGGTGGTCTTTTCGGGCACTTTGCATCTCCCTTATAGTGTCCGACGCCACCGCACTCGAAGCAATGGACAACCCTTGGCTGCTGACTCTGGCCAGGATTAGGGTTTCTGGGTGGGTTAGCCCTAGGGGTGAATCCTGTTCCCTTTCCTTGGAAGTTATTTTGGGGGCCTTTAGAGAACTCCTTTTTCTTTTCCCCTCCCTCTTTCTTCTGGGGGGTGCCCTGTCCGGCCTTTTGAGTATCCCCTCCAGTCCCCCTTGTGGACACCCGGGTACTAGCACAAATGTCCGCCTCCTCAGCAAGCTTCCGGGGATTGGTCAGCTTGCTATCCACCAGGTGTTGACGCAGTTCAGGGAAACATTTTTCGAGCAGGTGTTCCTTCAACATTAAATCAAACAACCCCTCGTAGTCCCTCACCTCACTGCCCTGAATCCAACCCTCTAATGCCTTCTTTGCATAGTCCAGGAAATCCACCCAATTCTGTGTGCCCAGTTTGTGGCTACCCCGGAACTTCTGTCTGTACTTCTCGGGTGTTATTCCAAACTTTCTTACGAGCGCCACTTTCATGGTGGGGTAGTGGGTCTGCTCATCCTGCTCTAGGGCCAATAATGCATCCCTACCAGCTGGAGGCATGTATTTGTACAATCCCCCTCCCCAGTACTTCTCTGGCACCCCATGGGCCCTTAAAGAGACCTCATAGGCCGCTAGCCACTTGGCAATATCATCCCCTGCACTATAGCTACCTACTATGTCTTTTGGCAGATAGGGTTTGGGTTCCCTGGTGATTTCTTTGGGCCCGATTCACAGAACTAACTTAAGACAAAATCCTAAACTTACTACCATTTTGGTATTCACAGAAGGCACTTACTCATTTTGGTATTCACAGAAGGCACTTACTCATTTCGGTATTCACAGAAGTTAGGAGTCCTAACTTTAGGACTCCTAAATGCCTTCTGTGAATACCGAAAGTCTTAAAATTAGGATTTTTCTCAGTTTAGTAGTAGTATAGTTAGGACTCCTAACTTTAGGACTCCGAAATGCCTTCTGTGAATACCGAAAGTCTTAAAATTAGGATTTTTCTCAATTTAGTAGTCCTAAGTCTAAATTTAGGACTACGAAATTGAGAAAAATCCAAATTTTAAGACTTTCGGTATTCACAGAAGGCATTTAGGAGTCCTAAAGTTAGGAGTCCTAACTATACTACTACTAAACTGAGAAAAATCCTAATTTTAAGACTTTCGGTATTCACAGAAGGCATTTAGGAGTCCTAAAGTTAGGAGTCCTAAATTTAGGACTACTAAATTGAGAAAAATCCTAATTTTAAGACTTTCGGTATTCACAGAAGGCATTTAGGAGTCCAAAAGTTAGGAGTCCTAACTATACTACTACTAAACTGAGAAAAATCCTAATTTTAAGGCTTTCGGTATTCACAGAAGGCATTTAGGAGTCCTAAAGTTAGGAGTCCTAACTTCTGTGAATACCGAAATGAGTAAGTGCCTTCTGTGAATACCAAAATGAGTAAGTGCCTTCTGTGAATACCAAAATGGTAGTAAGTTTAGGATTTTGTCTTAAGTTAGTTCTGTGAATCGGGCCCTTTGTCTTTGCTGCCACCATTAGGAACAGTGTGTGCCCCGACTTGTAGGATCTGGAGATCTATTTCCCTCAGCCTCAACTCGTGAGCCATCCTCTGTCCCTCCTTCTCTTTCTCCAGCTTTGCCAACTCCCATGTGAGCTGTCTTTTCTCCCTCCGGTCCGTTAACTCTGCTTCAGATAAGCCACCGCTAGAGACAGTGCTGCCCTTCCTGGAAAGTGTTCTGGGCCCCGCTAACAGGTTCCCCACCTTAGGTTGGTACAACCCAGCCCCCTCGCTAACAGGCTCTCCATCCCTGTCCTCCTGCTCAGTCTTACTTTCCCGTCGTGCCTTCCCCCAAGCCCTCAAGCTGGTCTGGAGTTCAGCCTTCTTGGCACCTGGGGGACAATACACCCCCTCTCGCTGACAAAACTCTCTGAGTTGGGCCACAGTGTAAGTTTCCACATCTTCCAACACAAACTCCATTTTGCCCACTCAGAATAGAAGACAGGTGTTTACAGAAGCTATGCAGGGGGGTACCTTTTGTAATACCTCCTCCCACCACCAGAGTAAATTTGAAAAAAACAAAACTCAGAATTAGGAAGTCCGCTTTGAGAAAACTCCCGGTGTAGGCCTATGGACTACCCACAGTTATTGTCGAGTGGACGCAAGCACAGCTCTATCCCACCGCTGCCACCAATTTTATGTTGGAAACCGGGCAACCGGGTTAGCAGTCACCAGGTTCCCAGCACAACGGTAGCTTGGCTCGAGCGGTTGGGGTACAGGCACCGTGTTAAGCGTACGTCACACCCTCACAATAACCATGCGTTCATCCATTCCAAAAACTACACTACACCGTAAAAATTATGAAAGAAAGTAGTTTGTCTTTATCTTATTTTCTCTTAGTTGTAGGGTTCATAAAATAAATACAAGACAATAAGATTCTCCTTTAAAAGGGCAAGTCAAATAAATAATACCACAGTGGGGTTTCAATAAATAGGATCAGGTCATAAATAAGCAAGGAATAAATAGGGGTGCAATAAATACAAATGGCTAATAAATACTGTCAGACAATAAATACAATGCAGGAATAAATACAGTCAGACAATAAATACAGTCAATAAATAAAGCACCTTCAATAACTTAAATAACACAATTAATGACAATTACAGTTCACATCACTTTCCTGAGGTAGTTTGGTTTTACTATGCCCAAGTACAGCTGGTGGTCATTTGGATGACATGGGGGGTGTCCCACCTAGATTGGTCAAGGCTGGGCCTGAACTGAGGTAGAATAAGGGTAACCTAAGGATCTGGTTCTCCTAAAATATACAACCCCTCACAGAGGTCACTGCACCAGTCTCAGTTCACCCCTGGCACTCCCAGGCCGGTTCTAACACCCTTCTAGCCCCTTAGAATGGTCTTTTAGGGCTCCACAGGGCCTCAGATGCCCTCTCTACCACTTACTGCCCTTTTCACGATGATCGGCTCCGCTCGGCTCCGGGTCGACGCCGTGAGACGGTTCCGGTTCGATGTCGCGTCGATCTGTTCCACTTTACCTGACGCCGGGTCGGTGCCGTGAGGCGGCTCCGGATCGATGTCGCTGGGCGGCCTTGGCTCGATGTCGTGTTCCGGCGTCACAGGGTCACGGTCTCCCCGCTTCCGGGTGTCTCCGGAGTGCGACCTCCACTCCCGACCTCCGTCGGCTCCACCTCGGGTTCCGGCGACTCCGGAGTGCGATCTCCACTCCCGACCTCCTGCGCGCTTCACCTCGACCTCAGGCGACCCCGGAGTGCGACCTCCACTCCCGACCTCCTGCGCGCTTCACTTCGGTTTCCGGCGACTCCGCAGGGCGGACTTCACTCCCCCGTCGACGCCTCACCTCGACCTCAGGTGACTTCCTACTCGACCTCCGGTGCCTCTCCACGACCTCCGTCGGCGCCCTCTCTCGACCTCTGACGGCTCCGGGTACGACGTCTGCTTTCTGTCAGCGCCGCTTCTCCACCTCAGGCCTCAGGTCTCCAGGCTTCTCGACGTCAGGACTCCAGGAGGACACCGCTAAACAGGTCAGGAGCTTGCTGGTCTTCTTCTTTAAGGCCTCTTCACAATATTTAGGTCCTTAAGATGGTTTTTCTGGTTTTGGTCCCACACAGGGCTCTAGGCTGGGCTTTGTCAGTAGGGACTAGCATCAAGGGTGGGTTTCTGGACACCACTCCAAGCACTGGTTTCCACCCCTGCTGCCTTACTCCGACCTCCTTCTGAACTGCTCCTCTCTCCTCTCTAGTCAGATGCCAACTGCCACTCTGAGATGGCCTCCCAACATTCTAAACTGCCTCTCCCTCTGTCACAAGGTTCTAGAATGTTGCAGAAGGTTCCAGAAATCTCCAGTGGGTTCTGATGATGTCACAGGTGACAATGAGTGGCCACCATTTTGTGTCCCAGGCCCTCAGACAGAAGTTCCAGATGTAGGGAAAATGGCTCCCTGACCCTGCATCAACACTAAAAAGTCTGGTGGTTCCCAAAAAGGAAAAATTCTAACAGGGTTTGAGGCAAAAGTGGGACAAAATAAATAATGATGAGGAGGGACCACCCAAAGGGCTGACAGGTCTAACAGTGTGCATATTCATAACTGCTCATTGGACTTCATGATTATTGTGTAATGCCGGTTTCCTTCTACTTTCCTGTCTCTCAAGTGGATGGCGGGTGTTGTGTGTTTGTATTTGTGGTCAGTCTAATGTTGTGTGTTAGAAATTAGTTGGGGGTTGTTTGGAGAACCTGGTTTTATTATTTCAAGAAAAGCAATGATATGCTATTTGAAGTAGGACGACGTCATGTTTTCCTAGTGTTATTTTTGTACCATGTCATATACATTAGTTTTCTTGTCATATAGAACATGGATAAAATTCGGCTTTCCTCAGTTGGTTAATGGTATCCATCAATAAATGGTGATTGTGCCTTTGAAGTGCCTACAAACTGATTTGTCTTTTCAAACAACAAGGGGACCCAAGTAAAGTCAGCCAGGGACCTCGGGAATCAATTATTTTGTGCTACAATTGTCCCTAGGGAGGTAGGGATAGGAAGTAACAAATGAATACCGAACCAATCAGTGCTGTATTGGTTAACTTATCCAGCCGGACAGAGGTACAATATTTAATTTATCAGCAAGTTTTTTGGATATAAACAAACACAAATACTGAAAAGTGGGACACAAGCCTGCATCCTACTACACAAACATACAAACATAAAATAGGGCGAACATTTAAGCGAGGATTAGGCAACGCTTACGGTTTGTTTTGACAAGTAGTATGAATTTTAAGAAACAAATCCCAAGTAACGTCTCTACACAGTTAATAATGACATCATATTTAGTGCATGAGGCGTTTTAAGGTGTCGACGAGTTCCACAGACTTGAACAAAAGAACAATCTTGAACAAAATAAAAAATCCAACAAAGTAAAGAAGGATATAAAATCGTCCTCTCAGGAACGAGCCTACCCTTACTTGAATAAAGACTTCTATACTAACAGGGCCTATAACAATCCCAAAAACTCCAGACCCTGGGGTCGTTTTAATAGAAGGAACAATTTGGTTGGTTTCTCGGACACCTCAGCAGAGTCCTCAGACAGCTCTGACGCAGGACATGGCACCAGTACCAACTTAAGAAACCCCAACACTCATTTTTTAGGGCGAGGCCAATCAGAACCACCAAAGCGAGGGCGTGTCAAACAACAACCGCGATGGCAGAACCCCCCAGGGGAACGCCAGACACGCCAGAAATTCTACCAGTGGTAACATCAATAATGGAAACCAACAACCCTAACAATAACCTTACCATTCCCATTTTCAATCTCTCCACACACCTACTATCCGAACATGTATTGTCAATATTGAGTGAAGGACTCTCTTTTGTCCCCACTTCCTACCCCAATTTTCTTTATTTACAAACGGAACTACTACGCTTCTTCCGCAAGATAAGATTACACAGTTATTTTTTACAGAACCCTTGCCCCGCTAATACCTCTAACACACCATTACGCCCACCATCCACCTTCTCACCTTCCTCTAATATGATCCCCAGTGAGATTATCACTTTTGAGAAACTTGTCCTTAAAGAGGTTAGGGAGCTCGAAAATACACACCAATACATTCCCTACAACATCACTAGAGCAGAAAAGACTGCCATCACTACCCTACGCCAGAATGAAAACCTTGTGATTAAACCGGCCGACAAGGGCAGAGGCATAGTACTCCAAGAGATTACCACATACAGGGATGAAATCAACCACCAATTGGCTATTACAGACCATTATTGCAAATTACCTACCAACCCCACTAAAGAACTCCAAACTTTGATTCTGCAGGTTACCAATGTTGGCCTAGAGCAGGGCCTCCTTAGCAAACACGAACATCGTTATCTCAATATCAAATCAGCACGGATGCCAGTGATTTACACCTTGCCCAAAGTGCACAAAAATCTGGATAGACCTCCTGGCCGCCCTATTGTCTCAGGTTGTGGGTCTATTTTAGAGCCTCTGGGCCAATATGTAGATTTTTTCATTAGAGACTTTGTACCACTCACTGACTGTTACATACGTGACAGCATGTCAATGATAAATATGGTTGAGAACCACCCATTTGACCCCACAATTGATACTCTGTGCACACTGGATGTCGAGTCCCTGTACACGAATATTCCTCAGATAGACTCTCTACTTGTGATGGAAACTGTCCTTAACAAACGCCCACGACCCCATCCAGTTCCCACTGACT
Organism: Triturus cristatus; assembly: GCF_964204655.1. Lineage (NCBI taxonomy): Eukaryota > Metazoa > Chordata > Amphibia > Caudata > Salamandridae > Triturus > Triturus cristatus. The sequence goes on along the minus strand of NC_140586.1, from coordinate 829,267,783 downwards.
TCATACTTCAACTCCTAGAGATTTGTCTAACCAGGATTTTTTTCATATTCGAGGACCAATTTTACCAACAGGTTAAAGGTACTTCAATGGGAGCAGTTTTTGCCCCAAATCTAGCTGTACTGTATATGGTGTCCTTGGAGGTGAACCACATTCTGTCCACCACCAACCCCTTCCATACTGGTATTAAACAGTGGAAGAGGTATATAGACGACATTTTGATGATTTGGCAGGACACTGAACAAACCCTAGAGCCTTTCCTACACTGGCTTAATACCAATTGCGGCTTAAAATTCACATTGACGCGGCTTTGGCGGGCGGGTCTTATTGCCTCCCCGGACTGCCTTAGGTGTGGGCGGGAGGTGGGGTCTTTGGTGCACACGGTCTGGCACTGCCCTGCAGTGTATAGGTTTTGGGAGAGAGTGTTGGGGTGCTTATCCGAAGTGTTGGGCTGGGATCTCCCTGTGGACCCCCGATTGGCGTTGCTCCATGTTATGGCTGATATTGGGGGCAATATCTATAAGCGCCACTTGCTGCTTCTGGGCCTTACGACAGCCAAGCGGGATCTAGCCCGTGCGTGGAAGGCCCCGGTGGCTCCCTCTCTCAATGTTTGGAAACGGGGTCTGGATTTCAATATGGGCCTGGAGCTACCGATCTTTAGGGCGCGTGGGTGCCCTCGGAAACACTTCAAGATTTGGAAGCGGTGGGCCGATTATAGGGGCATTTTCCTTGCACCTGTCCCTGAGGATGGAGATTTGGGGCCTCCTTGAATGCCATGCATGGTACGGCATACTAACTGTGTGGTGATGGTTCTGGTGGTGTCTGGCGGTGGTGCGGTCGGGGGGAGGGGGTTGGGCGTTGGGAAGGGAGGGGGGGGGTTTCTTGATCAATGCTGTGTGAATAGCTCTTCATTGTTCCTCTATACGACAAAATATCAAGTGTTGTTGCTATTTACTATGTGGCAGTTTCCCCTGGTTTGTCGGGGGCCTGCAGCCCTTGCCTACTTGATTAATAAAGAGTGTTGTTATAAAATTCACATTGACACGGGATAAATAATCGATCCCATTCCTTGACCTTAACATCACACATAGAGAGGGTGTACTCATCACCAGTCTATTCCGCAAACCCACAGAACGCAACACCCTATTACAGTATGACAGCCATCACCCCAGGGCGTTACGTGACTCACTACTGTATTCCCAGTTCCTACGCATTAGAAGGAATTGCTCCTTGAAGGAGGATTACTTCCACGAGGCAAAGCGACTACACAACAAACTTAGCAGTAGAGGTTATCCCCGGAGATTGGTCCAAAATGCCATGAAACGTGCTTGGTACTGCCCACGTGAGGTCCTGCTTGAAACCAAAACAAGACCATGCCAAAATCGTTTGGTCTGTGTCACTACCTTCTCCCCAGTCTCTAACCCTGTACGTAAATCCATTCTAAAACACTGGAATGTACTAAATGCGGGCACGCCCCATGTTTGCATTTAGAAAAAGCAAAAATATCAAAGATCACCTGGTCCGTGCAGCCTTACCCATCTAAAAACCTCCCAGTACCCTCAATGATCACTGGGGGCTCCAACCCCTCACAGGACACGCGAAATGTGGAAATTGTACTGCATGTGATTTTACAATTGAAGGCAAAGAGTTTTGTTTTGAGAATATCCGTTGTGAATTAAAAACATTTACCAACTGTAACACATGCAATGTTGTATATGCGAGCCTTTGTCCTTGCAACAGAATCTATATCGGACAGACTACCCAAAAAACACGCATTCGCATCTGCCAACACCGGAGCAGAATACGATGCAATACACCCATTGTACCTCTGGTGGAACATTACACTGAAAATGGCCATTCCGAGGATGATATTCGCTGGATTATTATATACTGTGGTCAAACTCCCGCCAAGGGGAGGTGACATTGGCAAACTTCTAAACAAAGAAGAATTCAAATGGATCTTGAAAACCAACAGTTTACATACAGGGTTGAATCGCCTTGAGGGCTGGACCAGTCTTATCTAAATTCAAGGACTGAACTTGGTCTACCCCCTCGCAGATTTTTTCATGTAATTCTGTTTCATAAGTTTTTTAGCCTACAATTTTGTTGAAAAGGTTTTTAGCCATTATTACTTTGTCACGTAATTATGTCACCCATTCTTCTTTTCTGTCCTCCCACCCGCCTTCACCCTTTCTTCATTGCACTCAATTCAAGTCTTCCTACACTCACTCTATGGAACTCACCCCACGCCAATATGGCCACCATTTCCATCTTCCAGGCCCTTCTTCTCTTTCTGATAAACTTCCATCACATGACTCTACCGACCTATCAGGGCACTTCTCTCACTACTTGAAGCAGAGCCTTAGTCACCTTTCCCTCCGCTATCCCAGATGCTGACCCCGTGAGCAGCACGGCGCATTCATCGACTATTGGTAAGCACGCCTCCACAGCGCTCTTTTAGCTCCTCAATTCCCAGTTGCTGTCAGCCGAATTGACCCCCTGTCAATTTCTTCCAGGTCATTACGCCGTCCGAGCACAAGCCTGTGGCTCCACTCCCGTGAATCCCTCCAATTTCTTTACTTGAGGTGAGTCCCTGTCCTGTGCATCTGCCACACTTCATGACCTCTCTCCGTTACAAACTAACACCCCCATTGCTTTCAGGCCATCGCGCTGCCATTGCGAAGTCGTATTACACGCAGCCCCTCCTGAAGTGTTCCCTGAAGTGCCCCTTGATCCTCAACCTGTCAGTACCGCATATCTGCGATGGCCTGTAAGCATCATCGTACACACTTTCTTTCTCGCACTCCCGCTTCCTCACTGCCGCTAATTCAGGGTACTCCCATAGGAGCCCCTACCGAGCCCGGACGTTCCCGCATCCGGTGTTGTCACACCCACAGTCTTGTGGCAGGCCCTTCGGACTTCCCCAAGTAAGGATCCTTCTGTGCCTATATTCTTTCATCCTCTACCACGGCAACCCTGTCCGCTGCGCACAGCAGTTATCTCTGAGCCCCTATCCTCTTGCTGCTACATTCCCTTGTCTGCCAAGCACGGCGGTCAACCTAGAGGTTCTACCTTTTTTCTACAGCATCCTCTTGTCCTTTTTAAATCACGCAGTCACTGCGCCGTGTTTTTATGTTTAAATATGGTCTAATACCCGCAACAGAACCTTTCTCCTCACTCACTGCGACGTTCTTGATCTATTTTTCTCTTTTTTCTCCTCCACGTATCCACTGCGCCACAATTTTCTTGTTTATTAAAATGATAGTTTACTACCATAAAAGCTCATACTGCTGAATGTATTGATACCTTATTGACATGACACGATTGTATTGACCAAGCGTTAAATGTATGTAGTCACGCTAACTCCAAGACTTATTATCTCACTCAGTCACTTACTCCTTCTCACTGCACCACGTGATTCATTATTACCACTGTTTTTTTACCAATGCATCTTGATAATTCTTTGAAGCTAAAAACGTTTTGTTCAGACTAGCTTGTGTTCTCTCGAGGCTGTATACCGATGATATACACCCCCCTAATTTTCTCCTTATGTCTTCTTCCTCCCTTCTCTTGACCTATGTCTAATTTACAGTTATCTTAGGCACTTATATACAGACATGCTTATATAATGTCCTGAAGATGATCCACGTATTGCTCACTTGGATCGAAACGCCGTCGACACCTTAAAACGCCTCATGCACTAAATGTGATGTCATTATTAACTGTGTAGAGACGTTACTTGTGATTTGTTTCTTAAAATTCATACTACTTGTCAAAACAAACCGTAAGCGTTGCCTGAGCCTCGCTTAAATGTTCTCCCTATTTTATGTTTGTATGTTTGTGTAGTAGGATGCAGGCTTGTGTCCCACTTTTCAGTATTTGTGTTTGTTTATATCCAAAAAACTTGCTGATAAATTAAATATTGAACCTCTGTCCGGCTGGATAAGTTAACCAATACAGCACTGATTGGGTCTGTATTCATTTGTTACTTCCTATCCCTACCTCCCTAGGGACCATTGTAGCACAAAATAATTACAAACTGGTTTGGACATCAGAGCTGTCTCTGTATATGTACATTAATATAGTGGTACTTGTATATTGCAAATCTAGATGGAAAGCAACAGAGCTCCTGTAACGGGGGCATGAGAGGTGTGACACTGTCTGCTGAGAGTGCTTGCTTTCTTGGCATGGTATGTAGGAGTGTAGATTCTGATGACCCAGTAGGTGACGAAGGTTGTCTTGAAGAATATGCAGCCCTGGAGATGGGGCACATGTAGGTCTTTCAGAGCTACAGTTATGTGGTTAAACTTCTTCAGGCCTTTGATGAGAAGTACCACAGCACCTGAGATTTTTCATAATTTTGGGAAGACCATTATGCAGAGCTTTGCCTGCATCCAAGTGGGAGAGAACCAGGGCAAGCACTATTGTTTGGAGGCCCACTTTTGAAAGAAAGGATTCACCTTTTTTCGGGAGGTATAGAAGGTATCATACTGTCTTGCTTTCTTTGGTGATGTGTAAATTGAAAGTGAGGTTTGAGTTCAGAGTGAAAGTAAGCAATTTTGCAATGGATGTCAGCTGAGGGGGTATAGCCATCTAGGTTAATGTCAGCTAGCCAGGCTTCTATCTGTATTTATTACTAGCTGCTGGTGAAAACGAAAATTCAGTTTTTGTGGGGTTGGCTCTAAGTAGATATTTGACATCCAATTCTGGATTAGTTAGATATAGATATTGAGTTGCTGCATGTTGTTGGTTAAAGAGTTCTTAAGTAGAGCTGAGTGTATTGACCAATTATGATATATCTGTGGGTGGGCATGGACCGAAGAAGTTCCACATAGAGGCTGACGGTGATGGCGAGAGAAATGAACCCTAAAGTATGTAACAGGAGTCTGTGTCTGTGTGTGGCCTGTGTCAGAGAAGCCCATGTGTGTTTGCGGGACTGCAGGGTCTGGAGTGGACAGATGCACTGCTTGCCCTTGAATCATGCTTAGCTTATATTAGTTACCAAATGGATGATTGTTGGTGGGAAGGAAAAGGTCCATGAAATGGCTCTAGAGAGTGCACCCTACCCTGCGTTTCCTATCACACGTCTCTTGTATTTTTTGATTTCTGTCCTCAGCACACATGACAATCATTGATGTGCACTGCATGTCCACTATGCCATGGAATGCGACCTAGAATGGAGAGCTCTGGTCTGGAGGGGCACATCAAGTGCATCCTCCTTTACTCTTCGGTACTACCACCAGCTCACTGGGCCATGTAAGACTGAGAGTGATGGCAGCAATGAATGGTAGAGGCAGTGCATGCCTTTTTACCTGTCACCTGCCAGGAAGAGTTGCCTATTGGCCTATTGCCTATTGGCCTCTCCTGTTTTAAAAATAGTCTGACACTCCCTTTTCAATTGGGTCCTTTACTTCAACCATGTTCGACATAACACCTATGCGTATGAATGATAGGATGTGAAAGGTGTTGTGTGTGTTACATATAGCTATGGCAACCCTAGAATCCATTTTGCTGCTTGCCTTGTAGTGATAATTAAGATGAAAGTTGGATAGAACCCACACAATGCTATGACTTGCAGGGCTTCTTCAAAGTATTCTGGGGGCCTCTGTAGTGGGCTAGACATTCGGCTGTGGAGGGTAGGCGACAGAGGGTCCCTTCGTAGTGTTGAGAAAACCTTTGCTATGTCTCTACTGCATTTCCCCATAGAAGTGCTATCCACAGCAAGCTGAGAGGTTGTTAAGTTCGAGGCCTCTCTCTCTTTTGTGGCTTTGTTTTGGTTCTGCCCTGCCAGGAAGTTCCCACCTTCCTACTGACACCCGAAAACAAAGACCATGGCTTGGCCAGTCTGGGGGGAATGCACACAGTTCTGAAACTGCTTGAAACGCATCCTGGAGTGGGACTTACACAATCGCTAGGCCCGATTAACAAAAGTAATCTGAGACAAAATCCTAACTTTACGACTTTCAGTATTCACAAAAGGCATTTAGGAGCAGTTAAGTTAGGATTTTGTCTCAGTTAAACTTAAGTTTTGGTCCTAAGTTAAACTTACGACCAAAACTTTGTCTCAGTTAAACCTAAGTTTTGGTCTTAAGTTAAACTTAAGTTCAAAACTGAAGTTTAACTGAGACAAAATCCTAACTTTACTACTCCTAAATCTGCTTTGTGAATACCGAAAGTCATAAAGTTAGGATGTTGTCGGAAAATTCAGTAGAAGTATGGGGCAGAAACCTCTAGTCATTTTACCAAGATTTCTCATCCGCGATGAACCAGGGTCCCACACCGAGTACCTCTTTTGTGATCTAAAGTTGGGGGTCATCGCCTGCCAATCCCCCTTTGGTCAGGTTCAGAAGCAGGAACCTGGAGAGTTCTGCAATCTGCCAGGAAGAGTTCACTTAAGCCCAACCTGAAGAAAAGAACTGACTGACAGCCGAAGAGGATGTGCTAATGGCACCCTTGTGCGATGAAGATTCATAGAAAACAATGAGGCAGAAAGAACTAAAGCCGCCGGTCGTAACCCAGAGAAGGATCCAAAATCTTCAGGGCGTGTGATGAGGTCTTGACACCTTGATGCCCATGTGGTGTGTTTGAAATGCAAATGCCTGTGACAGTTTGACGCTCAGGAGAATAGCAAAAAAGTTTGGAGGTTTTCTTCAGAAGAAGCGGAAACACCTGTGATCGCGAGACACACTGAGAAAGTGTGACTATTATTGTGGTGGCCTCATTTACAGAAGCATAGGTGCCCCTGAAGTTCGCGCTATACTTTGATTAAAATTGCCGCCAGTGTGGACCTCTGCTTGTGATCATTGCTGTGACCCAGCTTTTTGCTTTGTTTGGTTAGCTGGTGTTGTTTTGAGCCAGATGAAGAAATCTAAGAGAAGATCCATTGATTGCCCATTTGGAAACCTCAGAGCACGTCGTGCACACCACCCCACCTTCATCAGCAGCAGCGTTGGCCTGGCTGAGAAAGTGTCAGCACATTAGCATGGCCCCTTCTAATAGCCTGTGCAGGATTGTACACCACTGGGAGACATGCAGCTTCCGTCCCGTGCCATTTTAAGAGGGGTCCTGTCTGCCAAATTTTTAAAACGAAGTGTAACAGGGTTCAATTGCCTGGAGAACTGCCAGGAATTTAGGTATAATTAACTTCGGGAGTGGTAGGTAGAGAGGTAGAGACAGGTCAGGTGGTCAATGCCCACCATTTGTCCCCAGGATGGCAATGTGTCCTAACTTTTACTGGCTATATTTCTGTCCAACACCTTTTCATTGGGGAACAGCCAAAGCTAATACTGATTAACTCCCTCGAACATGGAATACTAGCTTGATAACTGTACACCTTATTTCTGCTCTTTTATGTTGTACGTACAGTGTTGTGTTATGTGTTGGAATTAAAATATTCATTTCTTCTTATGGAAAAACACTGTTTGGACATTGATTTTGTGATTGCCATTATCTGTCTCGTTGACTTCTGGTTTACTAACCACACACCACATCGAAGTAGTGCTCAACTACTTTACTCTGAAGGTCAAGTGCGAAAGTGGTGCATATGGTACTCAGTTTTGGGTTCAACAGTAAGGTATTACTCCAGGACGCCAGTGGAAAAAAGACAGCCCGATTGCCCGGGGGCTCCCGAGAAAGTTCCTGCAGATGTTTTGAAGAAAATGGCTTTAGCTGATGTGATAAAGCCCTGCTTATTTATCTCTGAGAGTGCTTGGGTGAACCATGGTGCTGAAGGTTTGGGTTTGGATCTGGAAAATCTTGCTTTCAGTTTTGTGTTGGGTGATAAATCTTTTTTCAAGGTTGTGATACATGCGTAGGGATGTGCATGGGGAGGTCTTTGAAGTTTCCTTGGTGCAAAGGTGTGGTGTGAAGGGTGGAAAGAGGATGCTAAAGTCATCTGTCCAGACTAGCAATATTGGGACTCACAGAGGGTTGAAGATAAGCCTGGGCGGAGTTTGCAGAGTTCCGCTAAGTGGAACTCCGTGAAGTGCAAAAAACCTCTGCCGCGCTACGCTGAGCTCCGCAAGCAGAGGAGTGCATTAGATAAATGCAGTTCATGGTGATTTTCAGTACCAGGTGCTTGTCTGCACTGTGTAATCATTGCGAACAGCACCTTGCACAGCGCAAGTGGGTGCTGCTTTCCTTCTGCCGCTCGAGTAGATTTTTACTCGAGCGACAGCTTCCTCAACGTGAACGGACAGTTTCTCAACGCGAGCGGTCAAGGGCATACATGGCTACGCGCAATGAGAAATCTGACCGCCCGCGTTAAAAGATCTCGCCGGGAGGTTGAATTTCCACACTAGCGCTCGCCAACTCGATGTTGAGGAACAAAACTCTGCTACGCAAAGCGGAGAGAAGTTTTTCGGAACTCCACAAGCTCTGCGTAACGCCGAGTGCGGAAAACTCTGCAAACTCCGCGAGCAGAGTGGAGTTCACCGCCCAGACTTAGTTGAAGGTGAGGCCAATAGGATGCAGTCAACGGTATTGCATTTGTATGGCTTACGTTGGTGAGGTGCTGCCTAATGTTCGGAATGTGTAGAGTGTTTCATTCATTGTCTTTGCTCTGGAGTCACTCAGGGCCAGATGTAGGTAAAGTCAGTTTTGCGAGTCCTTAATAGTGATTTTTACCGAATAGCTGTTGAGGACTCGCAAAATGGAATGTATGTAGAAATCAGCAAAATAATTGCGATTCCTTAATATTCCTTAATTACGAATCGCAAATTGAGATTTGCAATCAAGGAATACCTTCCCATTCATTCCTATGGGCCAGGAGGCCCATAGGAATGAATGTGATTTGCGCACGCAATTTGCGAGTAACCAACAGGTACTCGCAAATTGCGTGTGTAATTTCAAGGGTGCAAGGGTTCCAAAAGGACACCCTGTTGCACCCCTGAAATGTGCATGCCCTAAGGGCATGTATGTGTGCCGCATGGCACTTTGAAAAAAGCAAAAAAGTGCTTTTTTAAAGGAAATCGCAAAATACCACCAACTTGAAGTTAGTGGTAATTTGTGATTCCTTAATGCAAAATCGCAATTTGCGATGCCTACTAGCATAGCATTTAGGGAATCGCAAATTGCGAATCTCTAAATGCTTGCGGACGATAAGGAATCGCAATTTTTGCGATTCCTTATTTTGCGAGAGGGTATTTGCCTACCTACATTGCTCACAGCCACATTGCGATCGCAAACGCTGAAATTCTGCGAATTTCAGCGTTTGCGATCACAATTTGGCTTCCTACATCTGGCCCTCAGTAGGGTGAAGTCTCTGGAGAATGGAGGGTGGTGCTCTGGAGTCACTCAGTAGGGTGAAGTCTCTGGAGAATGGAGGGTGAGTGTGCTAAATGGATGTGGGGGATGAAGCCAGACATTTCTTCTATGAGGTTATTAAAGACCAGATTGAAGGGGTCTGGCTGAAATGCTATTAGAGGGAAGTGGACAGTGAGGATCTATGTGTTGGATTCTGTAGCCTCCAGTCATAAGGACATCAAGGATGTGCTGTAGATTGTGTTTTTGTGATAATGAGTTTATACAGGTTGTGGCATGATATCAGCTATGTCAGAATCATGGATATCTGCTGAGTGTGCGTAGATGAGCATGAGTTGGAGGGATTGTTATGTTGGTGGTGTGTGCGTGTGTCATGCGACTGATATGTGGATGAGGTTGTTGGTACGTGGTGTGCTGGACGTGTTTCTGTGAATTCGACCTCAATGTAGTTATGTTGAAAGCCACAATGATGTGAGGCTTACAGTGTAGATGGACTACTTCTGGGCAAGTGTTGTGGCAGCAGGCCATTCCTGACCTTATCAGGTCCAGGTCCATATATGTGATGCACTGTGCATGCTTTGTTGAGGATACCCGGGCGATGAGACACTGGGAGGACACATATATGAAGTAGGGAAAAAAAGTGAGGTGGGTGAATGGCAGGTACATTACATCAACTGTTGGTGCTGCATTAACTTCTGGAGCAAGATTTTAGCCTGTTGATTGTCGGTTGTCCATTCTGAAAGGGTTACTGGGCATTAAAATATCAGGGAATGTCCTTTAAGCATGGAGTGTTTGGTGATGTCAACCAATGGTGCTGCACTGATGTCTGGGGTTTGGCCTGGGGCTCATTTGTTGGTGATGCTGAGTGGGAAAACAGGAGGGTTTAGTCCAATTTTCAAGTAGTGTCAGTAGTGTGTCACTGTATTCCAACTCTCTTGTTTTGTTTTTGATTTTTTTATTGGAGTTTAAACTTCTTCATAAATTAATCTCATGACACATTACATGAGAATTACAAAAGTATAATAAAACACTTTATGAAATCGATTATAAACGGTACAGATTATTGTTAAAAAATGTAAACACCCCACATAAACTATAGACTGGAAAGACAAGTTTCAGCAAATGCCAAAGTAAACAACATTGGAAAGGCAATAGATCTCACACTTAATGAGTTAGAGCTATTGCGTTGTAAATGACAATGTATTTTATCCATGTTTTATGGAGTGTATGTATGTGATGTGTAGTGGAATTATGTGGGTTGGATTGGGATTGTTAGTTGGGGAATTGTATAGCGTGGAATGGTGTGGAGTGGATTTGTGTAGTGGAATTATGTGGCATGGGGTGCAGTGGAAATATTTGGATAGTATTTATGTGGTTTTGAATGTACTGGAATTATGTGAAGTGAGATTGTGTGTTATGGAGTGAAATTATGTGGAATGATATTTTGTTTTGTGGAGTTGTATGTAGTGGAGTTTAATTATGTGGTGTGCTGTTGAATTTTGTTACATGATGTGGAATTCTGTGGTGTGGATTGGATATATGTGGTGTGTTGTGTAATTGTGTTGTTGAATTGAATTATGTGGTTTTGTGTCGAATTATGTGGTGTGAAGTGGAACTGTGTGGATTTGAATTGTGTGGTGTGGAACTATGTGGATAGCTGTGCCTTTTTGGTGACGTTAAAAAAAAAATAGATAAAACCTAAGCTCCAAAATTGTGTCTTTGGGTGTGATGATGCTTAATCCAAATAAAGCTAAATGTTGTCACCTTTTGAAAGAAAACGACAAACGTGCAAAAATTATGCTCATTTACAATGAAGTGTTTTGAGATAAATTTATAAAGAAACTTAGTTACTGCATCTGAAAAGCATGCTGAAAAAAGAGTAGAGTGCACGTAAAATTGTTTGTTTGAATGCTATAGGTGTGTATTTACTAAGTTTCTATGGTATTCTTTTAACATGAAATAGATATGTGAAAATGATGACTCGTGTGAAATTATTACTAAATAGTTTTCTTTAGATAATGATATATGTGAAAAATGTATAGAGCTAAATGCAAATTAGATGACATTGTGAACAATATTACAAAAGTTGCTTATTACTATTTTTGCTTATGTTACACTGTCAACCGAGAGAAAGAAAATGGTGTTGCACGTAAATGCTAATCCTTATTTTACTGAAACTTTCACAGAATAATCTTTATATATGTACTAATGTAATGTTCCTAAAACTAATGTAATTTTTAAGATTTTGAGAGAAAGTTACAAGTTAGTACTTTCGAAATGCAGTAGTATGTTAAGTGCACTTCGCACTAAGCGAGCTACGCGTAGCACTACGCGAACTGCGTAGTAGCCTGTTCGGGGGTGATTGCACAGTGCCAGATGCTTGTCCACACTGTGCAATCATTGAAAACGGCATCTCGCACAGTGCGAGCTGTCGTTTTCTGCCTCTCGAGTAGATTTTTACTCGAGCTGCAGCTTTCTCAACGCAGACTGGTGGTTTCGTATCGCGAGCAGTCGCGAGCATAGGCAACCACTCGCAATGAGAAACCTGACCTCCCCGCGTTGATAATCTCGCCGGGAGGTTTATTTTCCACGCTCGCGATTGGCAACTTGATGTTGCTGATCGCGAACGAGATAAAAGTCTTGCGGGGATATCATTTTGCTTGCTCGCGGTCTCCAACTTGACGTTGAGGACCGTGAGTAAGCAGAAAATGACCGCTGCACTACGCTACGCGTGTTTGCACTGTGCTACGTGCAATTCGCATAGTGCGAAGTAGCGCAAACTTCGCAAACTACTCGGGCGTAGCGTAGTGCTTTGCCCAGGCTTAATTTACACTACAAATCATATCTAAATGACATAATTCATAATAAAAATGCATATCTGAATATTTGCAGTCTTGCTTATATTAGCCTAAATTCAAATAGGCCTGTTTGCTTGTTCATGCATATTTTTACTTTTCTCATGCTCGACTCTGCCTCCATGAGAGAATATCTCAATATGACAAATGTATTGCAACTGTATCCTGTTTCAGGAGTTCTCATAGCTTTACAAGGACTCTTGTACACAAATATTGTTACATCAGGAACATCTGCCTGGGAAACTGCCCTTTCTTACTTGTTCATGTGCCTTGTTAAAGGATCTTTGTTAAAAGGTCCACCTCTACTGGATGATCTGACCATTCACGTAACCTGAAATGCCTATATTCCCGAACAAAAGTGTCTTCTTTATGTCTCAAGACAAGCATTCTACTGACAAATGGACTGAGTGGTCTGATTTGATGAGGCAACCTAAAAGATGCCACCCCGGAACTGTGAACATAATAATATCAATTGGATTGATAATTGGAGCGTACATCTTTTTTGCCAACTTTGCTTCCTATCAGACCGAGAGACAATTACCAGACTGGCAGACTCTCCTGGATGGTGCAAACGCTGTGTGCATTATTACCGGACTTCTTTTCCCCATGGGAGAGAATCTTTGAGCTGACATGATCCATGTCCTTTCCTGAGACTTTCTTTCTAGATCTTTGGTAACTGATGGCCCAAAGAGATCGATTTGATAAATATGAATTCTTAACTTTTAATGCTTAAGATTGGTTTACTTACTTCCAGAAAATACTGATAAAATCTAACCATTTATAAATCCTGTTTCTGTCTCTCTGTGACTGGTCTCCAATAATTGGCTGTGCATTTCCATACATTAGATGAGGGCTGGAATTTCTAATAGCGAGGTCTCTAGTCAACAGGTCCTAATGTTACTGTTTGTATAGCTTTAACTGAATTACTTGTTTGTATGATCCTAGCTCGTTTAAATTTCTTTGGGGGATTGGGTTTAGCAGTAATAATTCTGTATCTGTATAGTATGGTATTGAGAGTCATATTCATGAGTCTAATTAGTACCTTATAGGTCAGTTATCCAATTCCTGGTCCCTATTGGATTACTGGATTGGATCCCCTATATCCGACCCCTCACAGCACGGTTCAAGATCCATCGGAGGACCAGGTTAGATGCCTCTGAGGTGTAGTGCCAGGTAAACTTAAGATCAAAAGCAAATTGGCCCAGTGGTGCTACAGAAGGTTTTTAGTTTTTTTTAAAGACAAGCTATTGGAGCTCGGGTCGCCTGTGTATAAGCAAAAAGAGGTGAAAAGTGAGTTGTTTTCTTTTCCTTTGTCCCCCTCTCTGTTGTGGCCTGCTGGGGATTATTTTCAGAGTGTGGCTCGATATTATGGGCAAAATGAAATAAAATGAATTACTCCATAATGGTATGTAATCCTCTACATGATCTGAACTCTCCTTGAACATGCACACGTATGGGTATCCTCCTGGGTAAAGTACCTATAAATGAGGTGAGGGTACCCCATGCACATAATGTGGAAGGTACTATGCCCCATCCTGTTTCTTCTATGGCGATGTGCGTTCTGACCCCACACAGCAGCATATTCAGAGAGTGTGGCTCCAAGGAAGCAAGATGCACAAGAAGAGGGTGGGCAAAGGCAAACACCTCAGGATCTAAATGTGCAACGACTCTTGAAGTGTGGGACTTAGCAAGGAGAGAATGGGAAAAGACCTACACCTGAAGATGTAAGTGTGCAACGACTTTTGGAGTGTGGGCCTCTTTGTATCAAATACTCTGTTACCCAGATTTCCATTGAAGTGCTCATCAGCATTGTTGAAGCAGTGGGAAGCAGATAAGTACAGGAACACCTAAAATATTCTCAAGTTTAGAATACGTGGGTAACCCTTCTCTTGTTTCTGTGGCCTATCTCCCGGTTCCTGAAAGCACCCTTGTCCTTACAGAGCACCCCCAGCAGTATGGGGGAATGTTGCTTTCCCTGGAGCACTAGTGATCTCTGGGCAGTATGGTAGTCTGAGAGTGTACAGCTTGTCGACTGACACCCCTCTTTGTTTTGTGTGTGGATCCCTTCAGGCAGCTGTGCGGGCAAAACACAGAGACACCCGCGGAATAAGAAGATGACAGCTCAGATCATGTGCTCTTCAGCCCCGAGAAAAATTATATCACAATTCATCTTGTTGTCTCTGCCTTTGAAAAGCTCTGCATCAAAGACCTTCAAATCTTTAGAATTTACACTTGAAAATAATTACAGGGAGCAAATTCAAGTGCAAGCCCAGTTATCATGCCTGAAGATTTTTTCCAGACACATCCCTTTATCGTACAGAGAGAGACGCTGCTGGGGCGGCAGATCTGCCCTGTGAGGAACAGTTGTAAGCAGTGCTTCCACATTTCTGCATTGTTGGCAGATATCCAACATACCCAGACAAAAACAACATTAGGTCAATATTCTGTACTGAAAGTTGTGTGCAGAAGATGCTGTCAGTAGTGACTTTCCTTAGAAAAAATCGTATATTCCAAGGTGTATGCAAGGATGCTCTGCAGGCAGAGTGGGCACAGTGCCCCCTGTCTGCTGTCCTACCTGTGCGAATATCTTTCCTTGGAGAAGCTGCGGCCAGCTATTTGTGACACAAACATGTGATTTAGTTTTAACATGTTTATATACATTATACACCTACACAATGCAGCACTGTCTGCAAGAGCCCAAGAGCACGCCTAAAAGTATAGTGCTTTAAATATGTTAAAGCAAACAAGAAGGCTGATCACTTCTTCAAAACAAGCAAGGACAAGGTAGGGGGTGAGCGAAGGGGGCAGCACACAGAAAAACATTGGGTTGGAAGGGAAAGCAGTAACAGAGGACAAATAAGCCTTTTAAACAAGCTTACAATTTAACAAAAAACACATGATATGAGCTGATCCTAATGTGCATCACAGTACATATGACCGATGCACGATGCAAATAAAATACAGCGTAATGAATAGTGAAAACCCGATAAAGTTACAAGTGGTCATAAAACATATATGCAGGTATTTTGAAAGTAACAAACAGTTTTGAAACATGGTGGGAAACACACACAAAAAAAACGAAAGCAGTGCTGTGCCTGACAAGCTTCTGCACACAGTCCCAGGGAAGCAGGCTCTGAAAACAGGTAACGTGGTGGGAAGGGTTTATGGCCACATCCTATTAGGCAGAATTCCGGTAGCTCGGAGTTCGAAGGAGGTCATCAAAACAAGCAAACATGTCTGTTTAATGTTTATTGCAAGAGGCTACACACTCCTGAATCCAGCTCTGAGGGCTTGCACCAAGCAAGTAACGTGGCAGGAAGTGTGAGGGACAGGACAGGAGCACCAGGCACAAGGGCTGGAGGGAGGGGCTTCAATGCCTTGTGGCTCCACGGAAACCAGGAGCAACACACTTATGGTGCGAAAAGCAGAACAATGTATAACTAAACTCCAGGAAAAAACGGGACGGTTAGAAACAGCAAGACACCTGTTAAACTAGCCTTGACTGCTGTGGGGATGAGGGAGCGTGGTAGTGGCTGGATGCCGAACTTGCACTTCATTTTGACGGGAGCGTCTCTGTCGTCATTCTGAACCTGAAAACGAGCCAAACCAAGCCAAAAAATAGTACGCCGACAAACACATACATTATGAACAGAGTAAGCATACATGTAACAGGTGCAGCCCCCATGGGAGAAAACCAAGCAACGAAAGGAGGGACAAATACAACTAAGCGACCAGTAAAAAACATGCATTTAAGAGAGGCACTACAAAGAACCAAGTAAGAGCAATGGGCGTGCACTTACCCCACAGAGTAGATAATTGCATGTCTCTAAGAGACGGCGCATGCGCTGCCTAGGCGGGACCTAAAAAAAAGGATATCTATTTTTGTCCCAAAGTGCCGGTCATACAGTGGAGCGAAAGGGGTAGGGTGTTTAAAAGTTTCAGAGCCTCACAAGAAAAAGCTTCAGGACAAGACCTAAGGCCTGATTTAGATTTTGACGGACGGGTTACTCCGTCACAACGGTAACGGATATCCCATCCGCCGAAATATAAATCCCATAATATTCTATGGGATTTATATTTCGGCAGATGGGGTATTCGCCATCAGTGTGATGGAATAACTCATCCACCAAAATCAAAATCAGGCACTGAGTTTTCAGTCATTTTTCAGTCATTTTACAACATCATGCCTCAACAACCCTTTACTTGTGTGGCTACTACCCAAGTGCTCTTTAATTTGGTAGCTGGATGGGATGACCACTTCAGGTATAGTACATTACAAGCAAGGCAGCCAATTTGACCTTAATGTGATAGTCAAATCTGAAGCACGGAAGAGATTTTAAGATGGAAGCTTAGTGGTCTTATTTTAGGCTCCAATAGTCTTTCAAACTCCAGAACGAAGCACTATGTTTTAGAGGCAAAGGGCATATTTAGTGACCGCAATCAAATATCTGAAACTTTTCTGTGGCTATGGATCCCTTTGTATCCGAGCCCTACAACCTTTAAAAATAATGGATTTGCCTAATTATCACTATTAGTATGATTATTGTTATTATGGATGATGATAATAATAATAATAATAACTGGTATTTTTAAGTACATCACTCACCCTAGAAAAGATCTGTTGGCACTATAAAGAATGCATTAGGTCACTGGCCAACCAGTATTAGACTTCAAGAGATGTCTCTTTTTGTGGTAAAAACAATGCTTTCCAAGCATCTCGAAACTTCACATGTCATGGCTCATTAAAATTGTTTGAGAAGGGAGGTCCAAGCAAGAACTTCCTGAACAATGATGGCTCTGTTCCCCCATTTCTTCAATTTCAATTATGGGATTTCCGACAGGACTTTATTCATACATCCCAGACTCTTTCAATGCCTCTTTCAAGGTTTAATATATTGATGTTTGGCAACAGTTAACATTAAACCTTGGAAATAAAGGTTCAAGTGTCATTATATCGATTTATGGTAATAAGATCTCAGCTTACCTTAAAAAACCCTAGTAATTCATTGAAAAAACGAAGGTTAAAGTGGTGCTTTAATTAGGTATTAAGATCTTTTTTCTATATACATCTATGGTCTCCGTGCTCAATTTTTAAATATTAGGAACGGTCACCCACACATTGCATCTTATGATTGACATATTTTAGTATATTCAGATGATGTGGTTTTATTCACTCTTATACCTTTTGGTTTATAACGTAATTTGAAAGCCTTGAATGAGTATGCAGGAAAAACTAAATAAAAATGAACATCTCTAAAACTAAAGTCATGGTTTTTAAATGAAGAAAACACTTCCACTCTTTTACTTGGTATATAGGTAGAACCCCACTAGACAAGGTAAAAATGTACAAATATTTAGGAAACATTTTTTCTCAAAAATAAATGTTACTTCAAGCAACTAGGAAACAAGGCTCTAGTGCATGTGGGGGTCCTAAATCAGGTTAATAAATCTTCCAGCAGGAGGCATTTCAAATATTTATTAGAAATATATAGAGTAAACATCCCTCCAACTCTCACATATTCCCTTGAGTACACCCAAATCAGGCAATGGTAATTTTTGAACCAATATGAAGGAAAGATCCTCCTTAAATTGGCTACAGTGCCTCAAGGAGTACCTGTGCAGGCACTACGATCAGAATCTGAATTTATAACTTCTTTTGCCAGCGCAATGACAAATATAGTGCACTGGGCCTATAGCTTTTTTCATGCAACAGAAGGTACTGTTACGGATATCATGAAGCAGGAGTCTCTTGTAATATTGAAAAAAGACTATACCTTTATTGAACATTTAAAATTGGTTTTCAACAAATTGGAATGCAAGATGGAATAGTTCTATTCTTGGACTTTTGCACAAATTAAACTTGATATAAAAAAGTATATTCCATGATTAAGTTCCTTATGTGACATTAATCATTGCATAAACGTAAAGCTATATAAATTATTGCCCGCTATTTTTTATGATGTTGATCCACAGAAGTACCTATCCTTTATTTTAGATAATGGTGTTGGGCAGACAATATTACTACTTAGGTTGGGCGTGTTAACCCTTAATTCCTTCGTAAGTCACTGATGTAATTCTACATGTTTGGGTGAATTGTGTCAGGGAGGGGCTCAAGATTTAAGACGTACTTTATATCTGCCCTGTAGTCTCAGTAGCAAGTCGTTGATAGCCAACTCCTTTATATTTTACATTTAACATAACAAGAATAGATGAACTGATTAACTTATTAATGTCTCCCCCCAATTAATATGTATGGTATAATCTGTACATTTTTAAAATCTTTTCTGAAACCGTTTTTAATATTATACGCATATGCAGTAATTCATTTATGAAATGATGGTGGCAATATTGTTTTACATTGTTGATCCCTGTTGGGGACCTAATCAAAAATACTTTCTTTTTACTTTTAGTTAGGTGTTGAGATGACAACTAATGTTTAAAAAAAAAAAAAACAATTTGCCAGGTACCGTTTAGTGAATTAACTACATTTGTGCCCCCACCCTGCACTGCTTATGACCTCAAATATTACATCACACATGATATCTCAAATTACATAATTGATTACATTACGCCAAACTGATTACCAAAACGAAAAATTTCTTTCATATGGAAGCTCTAACCTACCTATGAAACTATAACTATACAGCACCACTGTCTAATATATATACATATACGCACACAAATATGATAAATTAGAATTCTGAGCTTAAAATATATGATTCATGTGCATTACCATTACAGATGTTGCAATGTTATCCTTCATCATATAGTTTCTGCTAAAATTGAGCAACATTATTCGTACAAATCCTTCTCACTTAACGTAGCAAACATAAGATTACAGTAACAGTCACTTCCATGAACATTTGTCTCTCGGATACATTTTTATTACATGAACTAATCACATCAATCAGCGATGCTGCTACATGCATGCAAGGCAAATAATAGGCATTTAACTGTTTTAAGGCAAGACCCCTGACTCCTACGGTGTGAAAGTATATTGAAGCTTTTGGGCCCACTCTTGCTAGAGGTGATTACACACTTCAACAGTAGGGGGATAAGCCTCTTTTTAGGGTCTAGCAGCAAAGGGTATTCTATCATGATATGATGGATTGACTCCTCCCTTTTTATATGCAACTTACAGCCACATCTGTCCCTGTCAATACCAGCCATGGCACTGATAACATCCATAAATTACAACATTTCCATACAATATATCACATTTATGTACCTTGCTTCACAGGTTATCCTAACTTCAAATATGGGAGGATCTAAGATGTATCAAGGAAACAGGTGTACATGCTATAGTTGGTTCTATAATAAGGTTTAGGTCCAGATTACGATATTGGGGGACAGGGTTACACTGTCACAAACGTGACATATATCCTGTCCACCAAATTAAAATTCCATTATATCCTATGGAACTGGTAGAGAGCTTTCAGCACTCTATATTGTATGGGTGCACTATACTCATGGTTAAAAGGCACTCACTTGTATTCTTATCGTTTGCAGTGTTTTATGATCATTAACATGTATTCAGCAGAAGCATTTAAACATTCATTATAGTGAAATGTTATAGTATGATTATGTATGTATCGTAATTCCTGCATACATAAAGCGCAGGACAGTCTTACAGCCACATAATGTAACTGTGTTTGATTTAATTTGCCGGAATTCATAGGCCCAAGACTGTAGTTGTTTTTGCACCTCCTTGACTTCTCGAGAAATAAATAATTAAATGCATGTTGTTTTCGAGAAATAGCAGTGTTCTCATCCTACTGCAGGTGTCGGAATGCAAATTCATTTTTTTCAGATTGGAAAGATACAAGAGATGCTTTGAAGAGAGTTGGAAGAGAGAAGGGAGGACACCTTCGTGTCTGGCTGGCCTGGGAGCCAAGGTCGACTTGGTGAACAAAGAAAATTAATTTAGAGATCATGCATTCGCCACATAGAAAAAGTTGCAATGGAAAGTTTTACGAGGCTGACTTAGTAACAATTGAATTCTATATTGTATGATGCGCAGGGACAGAGACCCCAGACTTCTGCTAGCTTTCGGAGTGAAGGGAGCATGTTAGAACCAGCTCCTAGCCTTAAGCATTTTAACCCATTTCACGTGAGTACTTCTTAGGAAGTCAACACGTGCTGACACCTTTGGGAATTGATGGAAGGGTAAGAGATAGCATCTCCTTCTAGTACAGCGTAGGGAAAGATTTGTTTTAATGAAAAGAGATTTAGACTCTGCATCCATTTTGAGTTGTATTCTTATTTTAGAATTTACTATTATCTTCCTTTTATGCCGAATCACTTATATTCGTAGAATCAGCTCTGTATTGATGTTTCTATATCTATATATGTTAATTTTGAGATGTGTATACATCTTATTATTCTTGACTTTATAATAAATTGACAATCCCAAAGTCGGAGTCTGTGGTCCTTTCAGGTATGTTATATTGACGTATCGTTATGAAGTGTTTCTTCCCCTCCATCACTTTTAATAGGTAAATAAAAGACCATCGGCGCTAAATTCTAGGAAGAAGACAAGGGTGTAATTATGCGTAATCAAATGGTAGCAGAGGATGGTTACCCTCTAAAAGGTGAGGGGGAAAGAAAGATAAGGTGTAGAGTAGGAAGAATAGAGGTCCGGATGCAGCGGACGGAATATCAGTGAAGAGTGGCAGAAACTGGTGGACGTTGACGGTGTGGCGGAAATAAGGGCGGCGTGAGTATGAAATATTCTGTGTGGTGTGTTAGATTGTGGTGTGTTTTATTTGTGTGATGTTTTGCGGAGCTGGGACGCATGTTGAGTGATTGTGGTTATTAGTATTGGTCCAAACACGTGCGGATCAGGTAATTTGGTGAACGGGCTCAAGAGAAGTCCAAGATCCCGGGATAGTGTTGTATTGTAATTGTCTGAGTAAACTGTGGGAGTCGTGAAGCGCTATCGACTATTCACTTGTGTCAGGGAACTTTGGGTGAGTGCTGGAATGTATCGCTGTGAGAAACCCCAGGTATCGGGGGTAGATCGCAGTGATTGAGTGATCAACACTGGTCGAGGGTCACAGCAGATGTGTGTTTTTGTGTGAGTGTTCTATCGATCTTTTAGCAGACAATTATTTGTTTTTGTAACTGTAAGTTATTGTGACTGTGGTAGGACCAGTTACTTGGTTAATAACTTTGGGTTATACAGTTACTTGTAGTGCGAATGTGTGAGCGAGTGTACAAAGCGAAATTGTAAAGGCGGGTGAGCCGCTGCAAGGAGTGAGCAGTGACGTAAGTGCGCACCGTGCTGGGATTGGTTGCTCTGCGTCCGTAGTCGAATATTGGATTGTGGGATGCAAATCGATCGATTCGCATAATGCGTTGTTTTTGGGTGTTGAGAGATTTGTGCAGAGGTGATAGAGGGGTGGTGACTCGAGTCGGAGAGGAAGCTCCGCCGTAGGACACCCCGGCACATTATATGGCAACGAATGTGGGCTTGCATACGATCGTTTGGCTTCAGAATTGGCATAAAATCACAGAGAATGAAGGGGAATTGGCTTTCCCTCATTATGGGTCATTTCGTATGGAGCTCCTGTATCAGCTGAGGGGGGTGATGGCTTCTCTTAAACCTCCACCTCGACCCACACAATTTGAGGCATTAGGCGCTTGGATGAGCCGCATTAGCGAAGAGAAGAGAGGCTTCACAGGGACGAATGAGGAAAGCGATGAAGGCATATCAAGATGCCAGATGGGATGCACAGCTGAAACGATGGAGAGTAGACACCATAGAAGGAGAGCGATTGTACCCCTTTTGGTTGTTAGCAGACGGGGCAGAGGGAAAGAGTAAGACAGAGGATGACAGTTATACAGATGATAGTTTTCTTGACAGGCTTTTAGCAGTACGTCCTCCACCAGTCAGAGGCAGAGAGGTTGCACCCACCAGAGAAGACCGTAGGAGCAGGATAGCTGTTTCAGAGGAACAGCCAACAGGAGTTAGGGAAAAGATTGCAATGGTACGGATTCCAGGAGGGTTAGGGGGAATGAGATACCCAAATTATGAGCTAGCACAACCTACAGGGAATACGCAGTTACCAGATGCTCTGTCAGTGCCAGTCACAATTGGACCAGTGGTCCCCATATATACTCCTAGAGAGAGACAGAATGACAGTCAACAGTATACAGGTGAAAGGGAAGAGACAATATCTGGAGGGAGTCTTACAACTACGGGAACAGACCTAGGCCAGGTACCCGTGGCTTATAGTACTCCACTGCCTGCTACTACAGATCCATTGAGAATGGACAGTGGGCCAGAACGCAGACCAATAGGAGTCTAAGCGAATTCTAGGTCAGACCTCTGAATGTGGGTTCAACCAGTGAGAGAGACAATGCTGCCAAGAGAAGAAATGACGAGGACAGAACCACCTAGGGTACTGTTTGGGCCGCAGGTTGGCTGTGCAGGTAATCACTGGAGAAGAAGGAGCTGGGATAGAGAAGATCGTTCAGCCTTGAGGAGGGAAGAAGGGGCAATACCAAGGAGAACACAAAGTTGTGACAGAGAGGACTCATAAGGGAAAGAAATTAGAAAGTGTTACAAGGTGCAATAAAAGCACCAATGTTAGATGTGGTTAGATTAAAAGTGGAACTAGATGAAGTGGTTGAAGGGAATCTGCCTTTGGACAGAATTGAGACATATGACCCAAATGAACTGTTATTTGTAGCCAAAGACATTACAGGAAAGGCAAAGCGGGCTTATGATGCACTATGGCAATTAGCGCAAAGGTATGAGGTTGATTTGACAAAGACCAAGATGATGCAGGGTTCTCCTATTTGCATCTTGCTTCTTAGATCCTTTAAAATACCAATAATATTGTTCCTCTTACCCCTGTTACTCTTCTGGGATTAGTGTAATAACACTGCACATATTGACAGCACACAGACTCAGACAGCGCTGCCGTGCAGGGACGCCAGAGTTTGCTTTTATGTTTCATGTGTTTGTCTGAACTGCACGAAGAGTTCACCACTTGTGCACTGTTTATTTGAATGACTGAACCTCTTGGCACCGTCCATAGGGTTTTCTATTCCGTCTAGCTGCCCCTCCTGCCCATTTAGGGTACAACGGGATATTGCAAGGAGATGTAAACACTAATGTTTCTTCTAAATACTTTCTTGTCATCTTTTGTTCTGTCCATGCAGGGCCAGTAAAACGCTACAAAGCACCCAGGACAATTTCTCTTTCCTACTTATGAATGCTTTGGACAACTAGTACCGATTGCACTGTCTGTTTGCCTGCTGAATGGCTTCCTCTGCTATCACGAAAGCTGGAGCATGGCTGAAAAGCACATGATAACGTTCGTCCACCCATTGTGTTGTCTGTTTACAGTATAGTGTGACACCCCACCCTCCATCTGTCTGGTATATCTGAACTGTCGTCGCAAAGCAAAGAAGGTTAGTGCTTGCACTTCGCACACTTCCACACTCACATCTCTCACCATGGGAAACCCTCTAAATAAAAATAATTTAGACAACAGTCAGCCTTACGCCAAGGATTAAGTTCCACACTATTTATACATAAAAGGCATGACCTGACAGCTAGAAGACCGGACTTACACTTTCCGTGTCACAGGACATACGACATAGATAAGTTGTCATATTTGAGACAAATGCTGAAGTTAAAAGGAAAGAAGGTCAGGCCGGCTGAGTGGGAATCGTTTTTTCAGTGGGATTTGGACCTGCGCGACATGCGTGCAACTAATGACGTGAAATCGAAGGTCCACAAGGAAATGTTAGACGTTGAGAACAGAATGCTAAAAGAGATGGCAAACTCAAAGAGAAATGAGAATTGGAGAAAAGTGCAAATGGATGTGGTGGGGGGTATACCCAAGCATCCCTGTTACAAAAGATAAGCAAGGAAGTAAGGAGGAAGGGACAGAAGAGGAATTGCTATTTGAGGACCTTTTGCTGGGACAAATGAGAGGCGAAATCACAAAAAGGAGCTAGAGGGGCAGAGAACAGGTCATCCCCCACTCAGAAGTCTGTATACAATAAAGGACCTGTTCCCATAGTGAGCATTCGATTCATGTATCCATTGATGTTGTCATGTAATTTTAGACAAACTATAGAGCACGTGTTTCAATGTCATCAATGCTGCTTCAAGGTATGACTCACTTATTCAAAGAAAAGAAGGAGTATTCAAACGAGATAAGGAAAAGACTGTCTTTTTATCCAACAATAGTAATATCTAAAACCACCCCCATGTGGAAAAAAGTGTAGGAAAGGAGTGATGGCGCCTCACGGTAGCAACACCATAGAGGATAAAGCAGGAAGGTACTCGCCTGCTACCTCAAGATCTCATCATCAGCTGCCACCACTCCGTAGAAAGGGAATGTGTGTGGGAAGGTGTAGACAAGAGACTGGGTAGTGACCCAACACGTAAAGACTGCTAGGGTGTGTATAACAAAAGAAAGAAAAGTAGTGCAGAGAACCGTGCACCGTAATAAACCCCACAGTGTATGTACACAGATTTGAGTTGGTTCACACTGGCTTTCTACTTTTTATTCTGTGCTGTGTGACCCCTCATATTAAAATGCCGACATGTTTCATTGCCAATTGGAAAAACTCACGGCAACTTCTTCAGGGCGTGGGGTATAGTCATTTCACCCTTTAGCCTTGCTTGATCAGTTAAAAGCAGTTCGGGATGTCGCCCATCGTGGGCATACCTTTACCCTCGGGCTTGTGTGCGTATAACAGCGGTCGCTTGTTCAGGGCTCATCCCCTCGACTCCTATCATGAGTCGATATACTGTGCGTGTCTGGCGTTCACTCAGCACTGCAAGATTGTATACAGACAAATGAGAGGCGCACAACAAACTCCCTTTCCTAAAACAGATGATGACACTTCACCCTCCGCTCCCTCGCCACTACCCACTGAGCGAACTCACTAACAGCAGACAGCTGCTATAGCTTTAATAAACAGGCTTCTCAACGAAGAGGCTACCAAAATAGACTTGGACACCGTCCAAGACATTGCGGTCTTACGACTAATGAGGACAGAAGCTGTCCACGCTGCCAACAAATATTCTGATAAGAAAAGACAGCTGCTGACTCAATGCGCACACAGAGACATAATAACTCCAAAACTGATAGATCGCGCATGGCTACAACTGTTCAACGACAAGTCAACAGACAACCTTCTAACATTAAGCCAGTGGCAATACCTGGTATGGGACGCTTGTACATATACACTACAGACGGCCCATGACATTACAACAATAGAGCAGGCTTTAAAACGGGCTAATCAGCCTCCACCACCGGCCAGGTGAGACAGCATTAGTAAAACAATTTAGTGCGACTTCATCTACACACAGCTCACCAACAGTGCAAAGGAAATTGCTGAAATCAGACACCACTAAATGCCAGACTTTCTTACACCAGACGGTGGAAGGAACGCTGCAAGTAGAGGCCTTCACAGAACACCAGCAAAAGACACACAATTGATGGACGGAATGCAGAACAAATCAAAACATTCACCCCCAGTCCAGAGATCTGGGTTAAATCCCTCATTCTTTTGCTCACCATGCCACCCCAGTTTAGACCTGGCTATATGCAAATCAGTCTTGACCCTGTGCCTCATGGGAACAGTCCAGCTGAAACTGCCAAGCCAGGTTCTCCCTAGACTGGAAACAAGCATCTTAGGACCGGTTTCGGGGTTTCACCCCTCTTCAGCCAGGATAGCTTGATTCCAGTGGCACAGTGAGCCCAGGACTCACGTCTGATCATACCTGGTGCACTTAGGGCAGGAAAGCAAAAGACACACAATTGATGGACGGAATGCAGAACAAATCAAAACATTCACCCCCAGTCAAGAGATCTGGGTTAAATCCATCATTCTTTTGCTCACCATACCACCCCAGTTTAGACCTGGCTATATGCTATATGCTATGGGTTCAAACTGGAATGGCATGGAGAGCAAAAAAATGATCGATTTAGGCCCAGATCTATGTACTGGGGTGAATGTATGACATTGTTCTGCATTCTGTCCATCAACTGTTGTTTGTGCAATAGTCTCCCCAAGTGGGACGGGTATGCTCAGACGTGAGTCCCGTGCTCTCCATGCCACTGGAATCAAGCTATCCTGGCTGAAGAGGGGTGAAACCCCGAAACCGGTCCTAGGATGCTTGTTTCCAGTCCAGGGAGGATCTGGCTTGGCAGTTCGGGCTGGACTGTTCCCATGAGGCACAGGGTCAAGACTGATTTGCATATGGCTGGGTTCAAACTGGAATGGCATGGTGAGCAAAAAAACGATGGATTTAGTCCCAGATCTCTGTACTGGGGTGAATGTATGACATTGTTCTGCATTCTGTCCATCAACTGTTGTTTTTGCATTTGTCTCCCCAAGTGGGACGGGTATGCTCAGACGTGAATCCCGTGCTCTTCATGCCACTGGAATCAAGCTATCCTGGCTGAAGAGGGGTGAAACTCCGAAACCGGTCCTAGGATGCTTGTTTCCAGTCCAGGGAGGACCTGGCTTGGCAGTTCGAGCAGGACTGTTCCCATGAGGCACAGTGTCAAGACTGATTTGCATATGGCTGGGTTCAAACTGGAATGGCATGGTGAGCAAAAAAACTATGGATTTAGGCCCAGATCTCTGTACTGGGGTGAATGTATGACATTGTTCTGCATTCTGTCCATCAACTGTTGTTTTTGCATTCACAGGACACCAGAGCAGACAATACTTAGAAAAAGTACTGTCATTGGCACAAGCACAGTTAATGAAAAAGGTCCCCAAGCACACAACGCATATGTCCAACAAGCAAAGAACAAATGCCCAGATCCTACAGGTGTACCTCCACCACTACCTGCAGAGTATGACTGGGACATAGCAACGTTCAGCTTCACAGATTCGGAACTGCAAACATGTGATGAGAACAGAATAAAAGATACAATCAAATACGCAGTAGAAAAACTGCAACAGTGGAAGCAGCTGGTGCACACATTTGCAGTGTTAGAAGTAGTCCTGACGCTCACCCCTTACACTGGGACACCAGCCCCTGCAGCAGCACCACCAACACTCATTATGCCCCTACGAGAGGTACCCCCCAACCAGGTAGTAAGGACAACGAATTGGCATATGTCCATGTCCCCTGGTCCAGACAAGACATTATGTGCTTTACTAGAGACTTCCCAAAGCTCAGAGAGGAACCAAGGAAGTGGTACACAGAGTTAGACAGAAAGGCAGTGTTGGGAGGACTGTTATGGAGAGATTTTGACACCCTATTTAACATAATTGTGCCAAAGGATTTGTGGGAAGATTGTAAAAGGAAAGTGGAGTGACCAAAGGGGGAGTCACAGAGGGGAAAGGGAGGAGTACCAGGGGATGAGGTTGAACAGAAGTATGAAGAGGTAGTAAAATATCTAAAAGAGAAGATTCCGGAGGACAAGGTAGATTGGAATAAGATCACACATACATAACAAGAAAAATATGAGAGTGTTAACCCTTACTTTGACCTCCTTCTGCAAGTCTACCAGCAGAACAGCAGGCTAAAGAATTCAATGGGAGAGGCTATTTCCAAGCATTTGTCACCACTTTTGTCCAAGGTCTGAGACCACCCATTAAAGCACATCTACAAACATCATTTGTTTGCTGGCAACAAGAGCCCATAGAAAAGGTGCTGGCAGCAGCCAGATACTGCTCTGATTATCAGTCCAATGCACAGACAATGGAG
The DNA here is from genome assembly GCF_964204655.1 of Triturus cristatus. Taxonomy (NCBI): domain Eukaryota; kingdom Metazoa; phylum Chordata; class Amphibia; order Caudata; family Salamandridae; genus Triturus; species Triturus cristatus. The sequence continues at coordinate 829,239,973 of NC_140586.1, read as the reverse complement.
GCAGAAAAAATAAAGAAAGAAAAAGTAAGACTGATGGTAGCACAAGAAACATTTTACACAAATTAGCAAGGCAAAGGCAGGGGGAGAGGGAGGGGTACAGGAAGACCACAGAATGGCAGGTCAGCTTCCCTACCCCCACCAGGTACAGCTTGCTTCTACTGTAAGGACCCCAACCACTGGAAGGCAGACTGCCCAATATTAAAAAAGAGAAATGCGGAAAACAGGCCCACACAGAATAGGGGACAGGGCCAACAGCAATACCAGCATAACACTCAGCGTACAGGGTATACAGATAATAACCAGCAAGGATATATGTCAAATGACATACCTCCAGCACATCAGGACTGGACAGGGAGGGACGGGTGGGTGCAGCAGACAATGATTTCCCACCACCACCCCAAGATTTATGCCTGAAAGTGGAAGACTGCCTAATTGCTCCAGCAATAGCAGTGGATAAATCAGACCCATATGTAGAGGGAACAGTTTTGGGCAAAATAGTAGCATTCTTGATTGACACAGGAGCTCAAAGGTCGATGCTAAAGGCGTCTTTGATGCCTGAGGTGCCACTCTCGGGAATACAGGTCACGGCAGTCAGAATGACAGGACAACCAATAGATGAATATCTCACACAGCCACTGCAACTAGTCGTAGGCACCATAACTGTAAACCATCAGTTTATCCTTAGCAGATTCTGCCCTGTGAACTTACTAGGCAGAGACTTGCTCTGTAAATTACAATGCACCATACACTGCTCACCAACAGGGGTCTTTCTAGAAAGCAGGCCATATGGCCTGATGTTGCAGGCTTTCATGAACTGCCCTGACCCTGTCATACCCTCAGAGCTGAGCAGCTGTGTGCCACCACAAGTCTGGGCTACCAGTGCTAATGATGTAGGACAGGTGCTAAATTATCCAGCAGTACAGATCAAATTGAAGCCAGGAGCCCGCTTCCCAAGAGTACCACAGCACAAGATTTCCAAGGAAGGGGAGGAGGGCACAGCACCAGTAATACAAGACCTTCTGAAGCAGGGAATAATAAAAGAGATACGCTCTAGCCCATGCAACACACCAATACTCCCTGTAAAGAAAGCATCCAAGGGCCCGGATGGGGCCCCTGTATATCGTTTCAACCCAGACCTGAGAGAATTGAACAAAATAGTGGTACCATCCTGCCCAGTGCTTCCAAACCCAGCAACAAAATTGTCCACTATCCCAGTAACAGCCACACACTTCATGGTGCTGGATCTGAGCTACGCCTTCTTTACCATCCCCGTGCATCCAGACAGCCAGTCCTTTTTCAGTTTCTGTTTCTGGTCTAGAAGATTCACCTGGTGTTGTCTCCCAGAAGGCTATACAGAGTCCCCATCCATCTTCACAAATGCCTTAAAGAAAGATTTAAACTCCCTGGTACTAAAGGAAGGCTCCACGCTTATCCAGTACATAGACGATGTACTACTGGCCTCACCTTCAAGGGATGATTGTGCAAAGGACACAGTTTCCATTCTGCGCCATCTGGCACTGAAAGGTTACAAGGTTTCCCCAAAGAAGTTACAGTTCTGCCTTACTGCGGTAAAATATTATGGCCACGAACTGTCCGAAGGGACCAGGAAATTACTGCCTGACAGAATATCCATCATCACCCACTTTACCAGACCAGGCACACAAAAAGAGGTCCTAGTGTTGTCTGGGGGTGGCGGGATACTGTCGGCACTGGATCCCAAACTTCTCCCTGATTGTCAAGCCATTACAAGCACTAACACACAAAGAGGTCCCAGGCAGGGTACCTTGGTCACAGGACTGTGACTAGGCGTTCCACAAACTCAAAAGCGAACTCAGCGGAGCACCAGAGCTAGGCCTCCCAGATTACAGCAAAGACTTCCACCTGTTCTGCCATGAGAAGGGAGGGTGCTCATTGGGGGTATTAAGTCAAAAGCACGGATCATTCTACCGCCCAGTGGCATACTATTCCGCCACACTAGACCCAGTGGCCTCTGCGCTTCCGCCTTGCCTCCGAGCAGTGGCGGCAGCAGCACTGGCAGTAGAACAGTCTGAAAATATAGCGCTGGCACACACTATGGTTTTGCACGTTCCCCATGCAGTGGACACACTACTCACCTTCACTAAGTCCTAGCACCTAACAAACGCACGCCTCACCAGGTATGAGCTGGTGTTATTAGCACCACACATTGCCATCAAGAGATGCACCACTCTGAACCCAGCATGCCTTTTACCAACAGAGCATGATCTGGATGATTTTGACTCAGATGATGCCTGTCACGATTGCACCCTAGCTATAGACAGGAACACAAAGGTGCGCCCAGACCTAAAAGACACAACACTGCCAGATGGCCAAGGGGATTTGTTTGTAGATGGGTCATGTCTGAGGGACGCTGCAGGCCTCCTATGCATTGGGCACTGCTAACAAACTACTGGAAGGGGGAAAGCTGATGGCTGCCAAAAGCCTCATGCGGCCAAACTCGTGGCAGTGACGAGGGCATGCACATTGGCTATAGGAAAAAGAGCAAACATATACACAGACAGCCAGTATGCCTTCGAGGTGGTCCATGACTTTGGCCAGCTGTGGTCAATGAGGGGATTTCTCACATCATCAGGCCAACAAATACAACAAGCACAATTGATCAGTGACCTTCTCCAAGCATTGCTACTGCCATCAAAAGTAGCCATCATAAAATGTGCAGCACACACTTCATTAAAAGGCTACGTATCAAAAGGCAACGCATTCATTGATGGGGAAGCAAAGAGAATAGCGCTAACAGGCTTCCAGCTAGCAATGGTACAGCTCATTAGCCACGACAAAGACACAGATACTAGCACCTACAACATCCCCCTTTTTTCGTTTTTAACCATACATGGAGTGCCTATCAATAAAGAGATATCTAACAGGTGTACCCAAATGTATTTTTAGATCTCGATCCCCATTCTAACAAACAAATATAGTTTATCAAGCACTCCCTCACATGGTGAGGGTGAGTCTGCCCTGGTAGTGCCATTTTACCAGGGTATGGTGAGGAAGTCCATGATGAAGCATGCCACATTAAGTGGGCGAGGCTTCCTCATCCAAAAATTCTGGCTCTAGGATTCAAGCCTATAGTTATAAAATACAGACTGTACCTTTCTCCTGTATCATTTTTTGCCTCATACACTTTGGGTTCAGATGTGTCATCTGGAGGATGTACAGTGCGCATTTTTACTCTCCATAGCCCGTTTTGCTTGTATATGTCCTGATAAGATATGACAGAGTGATGTGGCCTAAAACCTTATGAAGTAAAATGATTTGTCAGTGGCATCAGTATACCGAGACGTTGTTAAAATGTAGTGTAAACTGGTAGCCATTTGTAGATGTTGACATTGAGAGAGCTGTAAGGGATTGTGGTAGTTGTGCTAGGTCAGATAAATCGTTTAAGACATTAATCCTCCTGTAGTGTCCTAGCAAGCCATGGGAAAATATTGGCATTGACACCGTGGGAACAGTTGGGGAGTCTCACAAGTACATCAATATATTGATGAATGTGTTTCTAGATGGCCTGGGTGAAGGTAGTTGACAAAGCTGATACATAAAATAATCTTATGTTTCTGATGAGGTATTTTAGGGAGAAGGGATACCGTACTTCCTATTGAGTGACAATGGGTTGCAATGTATTTCTGATAAAGCAAAACAGTACATGAAAGATATTGATATCACGTACAGAACGACCTCTCCATACCATCCCTGGGGCAATGGTGTGGTGGAGCACTTTAAAAAGGTCTTGAAATGTGTTTTGAAACTGTCCTCAAGAAAAAACTACAATTGTGATTAACATGGTTTAAGGTCGATGTGGTCTTGCAAAACCACTGTTGTAGGGCCACAAAGTCCAGTCCTTTTGAGATAATGACAAGTGGGATACCCATGTCTATATGCAACCCGGAGTAACTATTGGGGTCTAGAGTTGTCAAGTGGTCCACTGATATTGTGAAGGTGAAAATACATAAAACCCATGAGGGAAACGAGAAATATTATGACCAGAAATATGGTGCTCACACTCAGGAAGGAAGATTAAGGTTGAACGGTAGGTCTGTGTGAAAAAGCCTGGTAAAGTGTCCAAAGATGCCAGTGTTTTTTGAGCCACGTAGGATGGTGCAAGTTATGAAGAATTCACAGCAGTGGAAAATGTTGCCACCGAGGCAGAGTATCCTTGTGTGATCAGTCCAAGCCTGATGTTGCACGGCCGTTGTTCATGCATGATGTTTTGCGTGAGGATAACAACATTGTGGATGGTAAAAGAGAATACGTAAAAGGGGTGTTGGCCACACACATGGGAGAAGTCGACGTACCCCCAGTGCTCGTGGAGACAAAGCTGAGATATCGGTGATGACTGAACATTCACCTCAATGTCTCCAGAATATGCTTCTGGTGACAAAGTTCATGGATCCAGGCTTCACAACATATTTGCCCCAGAGTCGGTCTGTTCTCAAGCTGCACTGGCTTCTGGCGATAATTTGCTTTCCTGTGAAGATGTCGAAAATCAGGGTGGTGAGTGTGTAAGCGTCAGTGCTAAATCCATTGCAGTCAGGCTGCTAGGAGAGAATGCTGTTAGTGAGTGGTCACCACCTTCAATATTTGACGAGTACATTTGTGAATAATGTTGTGTACGTCTAGCCCTTGTTGGCACTCTTGTCATTTTGTCTATTGCTACATATTCTTTTGTTTTCTCTTATATTTCTACTCAGTTTCACATAAGTTATCTTTTTGTAAGCATTGTTTGCGTTAGAATTGTACACTCTCTTTTGGTTGTTAAAAGGTATGTGTTGTTTTTCTGCTTTAACTGTGCACCTTCTTAGCTGTATATTCCACAGTCCAGAACGTGTGGATGTCAGATAGGAATGTCAACTTAGTTGGAAAAGAGGCTGTTTTGCAATCCAGTCGCAAATAGACCTTCTCTTCACTTCTTATGGTGTGAGGCTATTGCCACCGTTATTTTCGTGGAATCTGGAATCTAAAAACAAGAATTCATCTTATACCTCAACAAGCTTGCATTGCTTTCCCATGTCTGCCCTCGGCCAGTGCTTGGATCAGTGGAAAAGGTAAGCTGTTTGAATGCCCTCCATCAACCACATCACACAAACTATGGGCAAGAAGTAATGGAAATGGCATCGGACATCAAGCATAAATAATCGGAACTCGTGGTTTTATCGTGCACGCGGCTACTCTAAAGCTTCAGCTTTTTTCACTGTGTGGATACTTTGAATTAAGGTTTAGCCTTATGGTCATTTACGTACTGTTTGGCCTACACATATCATCAGCTATTGGAGCTTTTTTCGTTTACCTTTCCTTTGCTGTTCTTGTCTCTTTTTAGGCTGCAGGTGCTTTATATGGCTTATTGGCCATTCCTCAATTTCCTAATCATCACAACTCCTCTTGAGGTATTATTATTGCAGTGGACGACCATGGTTGAATAGCTTTTGGTAGGTATATGTAACTCTGTCACTTGTTTCTTGCCCACTGGTCACTATCTCTGTTATTACTAATTAGCTGTTATGATTGTTTTGCACAGTGACTGATATCCTGAATACTGATGATATACATGACTGCTGGGGTTCTATTTGAAATCATATCGGGATGTCCCTACTCCTGGTACGTATCAGCATGTCAAACAAAGCGTTGGTGTCCGGGTATGACATGTATGAGTTCTGACTCTGTATCACAGCTACTTGAGCGGCCCTTCTTTCATTTCTTTTGGCTTGAGATATGTGTGTGTCAACTCAGGCCCTTATTTGTGCCTATTGTCTTTCTTCTCTTTTATATTCCCCTTCTTGTCACTTTCAATTGACCACTGCATACCCTTGGCTTGCCATCACATATTCTTTACTCCTATTCTATTTTGACTATCTCTACTCATTTCCTTCCTCTTTTGATAAATTTGCTTTGCAAATTCATTACACAGTATGGGCAACAAATCAATCAGCAAGATATGCAGTTATGATCACCTACTGTGTACCATTTGGGATAATCTTCATGACATCGATTTGATACTCGTATGTATTACCTTTCTAAGTTTCGCATGTCCTCTCAGACCATGCATGTTTACATACTAGTTTTGTTCATAGCTTATGTTGTTCTCCCCTTTACCTCCTTTCTAGTCCCAGTTAGCTGTGGACAAGATCAAATACAGTTTGTCTTTTTAAATGTAGAAGTGAAAGAATCGGTTATCTCTTATTCTCAGTGGGTATTGTTTTGTAAATCTTCATCTGATATATTATGTATTTTAATGTTTCATATATGTCCTATGTGATCCACCTTGAGCATTGTGTTATGCGTCATGTTTAGTTGTACTTGTTTCTTTTCGTTCGCTCACAAAGTTTTGTGTTTTACGTGTGGTGCAAATCTATTTTATTGCAGCCCTGAAGAAGTTCATTTCATGGACGAAACGCGTTGTCTGTCTTCACTGCATATATGTGAAAAATTGAAAAAACGAAAGAGAAAAGAAAATAAAGACATCATTCACAACCTTGTTTTTTGGTTATTGCTGTGGTGCATCTCTATGCTTCACATTGTCATTTGTAACCATTCCTTGGTTTATACACCTTGGCAACAGGTGCTTGTAGTGTATGAACACATTTTTGTATATACTTATGCTTATCAATACCATTTGGAACAGTGGATCAAGTGCAGTCTCTATGGCCCGCTGCCTTTGCTTCATTGGTATGGCACTAAAAACCACACCATGATATTGCCAGTAAAGTTCAGGGCATGACTAGATGGTGTGATATGGGGCCATTTCAATCTCTGTTTTAATTACTACTGGGTTTGAGACCACCAAAGCCCTGATCTTACCATGACTCAGCCCCTCTGACTCCACTCCCTTATTGTTCTATCCTATATCTTAACTCCCAATTTATGGGCTCCCGGAGTACAGTTTTTCAAGTTCCAGCACTGATGCCTATAATTCAGTGTCAGAATTGGAGGCTCAGGTTATGACTTTCTTTACTGACATCTCAATAGAATTTAAAACTCGACGTGAATGCCATAAAATATTGTATCCTTAATCTCTATTACTGTGTATATTACCTCTTGTGCTGTCTCGCCTTCTAGCCCTCCAGTCAGCCGTCCTACCAGTCAGGGTGAGGGTAGGTTTCTGTCGATGCTGCTGGCCACACCTCACTCCCGAAAGCAGACCCCGGTGATTATGTACTTCAGTACTTGACAACTCCAGGAGTCAAACATTGGACCCCTGCGGTCGCTGATCTCCCTCGATGTTCTCCACAGCCACCAGTCCGTCACCGCTGTAACAGGCACATCCTTGAGCCAATAACTGAAAGTCTTGCTTTACTTTTCAGGCAATGGGAGGCAGCTAAGGAAGGCAAGGGCGTGTCCGACTCTCCTCCACTTCTGCGTCTGGGATGTCAGCGTGCATGGTAGCTACGCGACGGTTGCTGCCAAACTCCAACGGTTGCTATGTTGCCGACTTCAGAGATCACGTGCAGCAGCACCGCGCTCTGTGATTGGTCGACAAGAGAGAGGGTAGACCCCCCTGAGCGGAAGCAGGAAAGACGGAGGAGGAGGGAGTCCCAGTGGAGTGGTAGTGCTGGGTGGAGAAGGCGCTGTGATGGGGGACTCGGACCTGGACTACACCATCGTCTTCCCGGAGCCGTCCGCACATGCAGGTACCTCTATTATTGACTCCTTCTGCAAGGAGTGATGACCTTTGACCCCTCCCCCAGGCGTGACCTCACTGGCTACCTCAGCCAGAGCCCACCTCTTAGCTAGGACGTCAGCCTCAGTCTGCTCTGTCACCCACGACTGCAGCCAACTCTTTTCTGCGTCCCCACCCCTAAGGCCCTGTCACACTACAGCCACTGCAACCCTCGGCCCGCTGTCACCCCTTGATTTCAGCTCCTCTCTGCCACGCCACGCAGAGTTGCTAAGTTTTCAGTCTGCGTGTTTGATATTTTGCATTTTGGTTGACGTTTTACTTGACTTATTATGACACTTTATTTAGTGTGTTCCAATGAAAGCAATTATATATATTGGGGAGAGAATGTGATCTGACGGCTAGACTGCCGACTTTGGAGCTGGGAAACCAAGGTTCGAGCCGGGGGTCGACTCCACATCCTGTGATTCTGGGCAAATCACTTAATCTCTCAGTGCCTACCAACAAATGAATGTGCCCTTGTGTAACGCAACCGGTGCTCATGTAAACACCTTCGGGTCGAGTTCGCGCTATATAAACCTGCAAAAAAATATATATATTTACTTCTGAAACGTACACCCTCTTGTGCAGCGCCTCCGCTCGTGGCGGAGACGGCATGTTTCTTAGGATATGTGTAGTGAAGGACCCATGCATGTCACCCCTTGTGGGTTGTAGCAAGTATGTAGAGTCTGACACATTTCTCCTAAGTGTTTATTAAAGGCTGCACTAACTAAGATACGTCTATATGCTGTTGATTTGTAGAACAAGAACTCTACTGCGAGATCGTTACTAGATTTCCCAGAGAAAATTACAATATTAGGAAGCAGCAGGAATGGACGAGCTATTAGCAACCCGTACGAGTATCTATCAACCAATAAGGTTGTCGCAAAGTGTGCCCATCTATTTCTTTCTTTCTTCCTATTCTGAGAGAAAGTTTCACCTGAAAATCCTCCCGCCCTCAGCCCTACAAAAGCCTAATTTGTGCTTTGGCCTATTGATAGACGCTCACGGTTGCCAGAGGCTCTACCGGGCCCCGTGATTACTTTTAGAGGCCACAAAGCTATTTTAAAAACCGGAACTGTATATTTTATATTGCACTCGCACTTTGCTAACCCCCTTTTAATTGTGCATGTTGATCGCATTTGCTTACTTGGGCTTCATTTGTGCATTTGCCCCTGATTTGTCTTCTGGCAGGCGATCGAAGCGCTGCCCGGGACCCGACTTTGGCCGCCATCTTGGGTGAGGAGCCTGGAGTGGAGCTGAGGCGAGCGGACTAGCGCTCGGCCCCTCCCGCCCTCAGCCCTACGAAATGGCCTCCCCCCCCCGGAGGCGCAGCGGACGAGCGCAGCGGGCGCGACGGAGTTGCGCCTGAGTTAAGCCCGTCTGCGCCCGTCCGCGGCCTGACGGGCCCAGGGCCTTGGGATGCTGCTCCTTTTATCACTCATTCAGCTGCCACACTTAGAGCATTACAGCACCCTCCCTGTGCTCTCTCGTCTACAATTTGGGATCGCCTAGTGTCTCTTGGCATCTCGGCTGATACACCCTTACCCCGACTCACACATCAGTCTTTGTCTGCCCCGACCCAGCCTGAGTCCTGTATCCGCATACTTTACCTTAACACACGCTCCCTCCCTCAACATCACTCTGATATATTCCTTCTTCTGACAGCCGAGAACCCCGATGTCTTGCTGCTCACCGAGACCTGGCTGTCTGACCTCTCCCTTCCTGATATCCTGGCAGCTTTGCCACCCAACTACTATATGCTGAATGCCAACCGGCCTACAGCCCGTCGTGGTGGAGGCGTAGCAGCAATCATACGCAAAGATCTCAAATTCATTGCGTTTTCTTCGCTTTGTCTTCCTGAGGTTGAGAACCTTGTCATCAGCCTAGCTTCCGAAGCTGGAGCCCTGACTCTCATTGTCCTGTACCGTCCTCCCACTCCTATGCCTCTGTTCCCCGCTGCTCTCAGCGAACAGCTTGCCGCCCTGATGACTGCCTCTGCTCGTATCGCCATGTTTGGCGACTTTAATTACTGGTACAATCAGGCTGATGCCGGCCCCCATGCTACTGAATTGTTCGAGGCACTTCTCAGCTTAAATTTGACTCAGCACGTCACCACCCCCACTCACACCGGGGGCCACATCCTGGATCACATCTGGACGCAGGGGGTATCGCTCTCCTGTCCGATCATTTCCCCATGCGTCTGGTCAGATCACTCGTTGATCGAGTCCTCCATCTCCGTGAAGGGACTGGTTAGACTCCCGCCTTTGGAGGGCGGGGCCGCTAGGAAATGGAATGCTCTTGATCTCCCTGCCTTCCTCTCTTTTCTTACAGAGACCCAACCCCCACCTAGTAACAGCCCAGGCGTCAATGCTTTGGATGCAAATATCACCCACTGGCTCACGACGGCTAGCGACCAATTTGCCCCCCTATCCCGGTTCCCTCGCTCCCGACACAGTAAATCTCATAAATGGTTTAACTCAGCTTTGAAATCTCAACATCTTGAGCTACGCCAAGTGGAGCGCAGGTGGAGGCGTAATTACCTTAGCACCGACAGGGAGGCGTACGTGCTTGCACGTAAAGAATACAAAAAAGCCATTACCACCACTAAGGCCGCCTTTGTCTCCAAGAGAATACTAACTGCTCCTAATAAATCCAAAGAGATATTTAAGGTTCTTGCTGAATTAACATCAGACGCCAGGACACTCCCCAACCAGGCCCCCTCCGCCGAGTCATGCAATGCCTTGAACTCTTTCTTCATCGATAAGATTTCGGTAATTAAAAATTCCATTCCTCATTCTCCCCCTCTGGCCACTGCTGCAGTCCCTTCTATTAACACCTCTACCTTGACTTGCCTCCCGACCCTCGACTCCGACTCCCTAGCCGAATTGGCTACGCGAGTGAAATCTGGCTCCCCCAAAGATTGTTGCCCTCCTTCAGTGTTTCGTGAGATCTGCCATACTTTCCCGCACAGTGTTTTACCCCTACTTAACGCCTCTCTCAGCTCTGGAACAGTCCCCAGGTCGTTCAAGGAGGCCATCCTGGTGCCTTTGCTGAAAAAGCCTGGCGCGGACCCTGCGGTCCTCGCCAATTATCGCCCATCTCTCTCCTACCCTACCTGTCTAAAATCTTAGAGGCACATGTCACTGCTTGCCTCTCGCAATTCATTGAGGAATCCAACTTCTTAGAACTAAATCAAGCCGGCTTTAGACCAGCCCATTCCACCGAGGCTGTTATCCTCGCCGTGCTGGACAACCTCAGAAGCAATGCTGACAGAGGACTCTCCCAGGCACTGGTCCTACTGGATTTGTCGGCAGCATTCGACACGGTGGATCATGCCATCTTACTCCACCGTGTCGAGTCAGCTGGAATCCGTGGGCTCGCTCTGACCTGGGTTAGGTCTTTTCTCGAGGGAAGATCCCAAGCTGTCAGCCTGGGCCCTTTCAGAGCTCCCAGCGCCCCGTCGCTCTGTGGCGTCCCCCAAGGATCATCTTTGTCCCCCCTTCTTTTTAATTTGTATCTCCAACCCCTTATTCACTCCTTGGGTAGGTGGGACGTCACCGTGTTCAACTACGCGGACGACCTACAAATTATTTTTCCCCTCACTTCCCCTGACGCCATCACCAACTTCCAGGCGGTCATGATACACATCCAGCACTGGATGAATCAAAACCAACTGAAGCTCAACCCTGGGAAAACTGAGCTCCTTCTTCCCGGGAGCAGCGCTTCCCACTGGGGCCCCCAGTATTGGCCCTCTGAGCTCGGCCCTCCGCCTCTCCCAGCTGGTTGTGTAAAGAGTCTCGGGGTCATCATTGACTCTGAGCTCAATCTCAAGGCCCAGGTGAGCGCTGTAACATCCGCCTGTATGTTCCAGCTTTACAGGATACGGAAAGTCGCCCACCTTCTGACCCCGGAAGCCTTGCTACAGGTCATAATAGCATTGGTGATGTCCCGTTTGGACTTCTCCAATTCCCTGTACCATGGCCTCCCAAAATCCCTGCTATCCAGGCTACAGATTATTCAAAACCAGGCCGCAAGACTTGCCTTTAAAATTCCAAGATGGCAGTCGGCCAGACCCCTACTCCAACAATTACACTGGCTGCCCATCAGTGAAAGAATAGCCTTCAAGGTCTGCTGCCTGGTCTTTAAAGCCCGGACTGGCCCCTCCCCGGCTTTTGTGAAGTCCCTGGTCACCCCCTACTGTCCCTCCCGTACTTTGAGGTCCACTAACCTCCTGCTTCTGGTCATCCCTCGTTTCAAACTCTCCAGACTAGGCGGCCGCAGCTTCATCCACCTGGCTCCCAAGCTGTGGAATTCTCTCCCACTCTCCCTCAAGACTGAGCCCTCTCTTCTGTCCTTTAGGAAATCCTTGAAAACTCTGCTCTTTTCACCCCCCCGCTAAGTCCCTCTTGCACAATCTCGGTGGTCTATCAGCGCCAGGAAACTTATGGTGACAGTGCGCTTAACAAATCTCCCTTAACATTAACATTAACATTAACATTGATGGAGCCCTGCATTGAAGCAAGATAAACTTATCGCACGAGTAGAGGCATTTCTGATGATCAATACAAACAAAAGACACATATAATTAAAACACAGCAATGTTCGCTGTTGTAAACGATAACAACAAATATTAAAAACTAAATAAACAGACACTCTGATTTCAACTGGGTTTCAATTTGAAGTGATTTTTGTGTAATTTGGACGGGAATTAGTAGCCCATTGACTATGTGCACCCATTTCTTAGGCAATACAGTACTAATTATTTATAAGTTACAGTTCGAGAAACTTATATAGCACCCACTGCAGAGGCCAATGTGCAATCTACTGGCATGGCTAATTGTGCCCCTCATAGCTCAGTACCTTAAGCATCACAGCGCCGGGTAACAATAACATTTCTTAATACAGCGCCAGGAAGCAGAAAGAATTCGACATGAAACTTTTTAGGGGAAAATTCTGCTGCTATTACTCTCCAAAATGAAATTCGTTTATTTCTTTTTTCGGCTCGGCCCTTTGCCATTTCTTTCCATTGATTGTTTAACGGGACTACACAGAGTTGGAGTATGCATGCTGAATGGTTGTTCCATACAGTAATGCAACCTTTAACTTGTCAGTGTGTGTACCAAACAAGGTGAAAATACTTTCAGTGGGTTCACCCACCCACTTCTTTCGTTAGTGATTTTAATTTTTAGTGCCATTACGAAGGAATGCTGACTTTCTGATACACGTTATTTCCAGTATCACAATTGTCAGTTTCATCACATTATGGTTTCCAGTACAGGAAATCACACTTTTAAAATAGTGTGCCAAAACACCCACGTGCCTCACAATTATTTGTTTGATTTTCTGTCTTTTGCCCTCTTTCTCAGTAGATATCTGCCTATCTCTTTATCAGTCTGTCTCTTGCACCTGATTCTGCTGTTTGTCATTTAACCACCCACGTGAGAATACATGGAGGGCACAAATCAAGCCGTGGCCTATTTGTAGCTGCGCCGCGGAGGACGAATACTTATTTCCCATTTCTTGTGTAAGGCCTTCTTCAAAAGAAATCAGTGTTTTACTGGTTTGCCTCAATATTAGCCTGAACTACGTTCCAATGTCTTATTCACATCCAGATGTGAAACGCGCTCCATGCAGGATTTGCAAGAACGGCCTCCCCGTCGGCATCTGGCCTTGTGTTGTTCAGCTGTTAAAGTGTATAATGAAGGGCGGTCTCCGGGGCTGAGGGTACAAAAGGGGCAGGTGCTTTCTGCTGGGTCATGCTCGGCCTGCTTCTAAAAGCACGGTCACAAACGGGGTCCAAACTTATGGACCTAAACAGCTGTTAAAACAACTTGTGACTGGCCGGTGACTAGGCTGTGATGTGGGCTTATTCTCATGTATAGTGTGACGGCTTTTCAGGTCGCCCCGTTCATCCGCCCCTATGTCCCCACTCAGCTTAATTTCCCGGCAGACTTGCGCACTCCCGCTTACCTAAACTCACTCACCTTTGACCACGACTCACTCACCCAATACAAACTGATGCTCTTTGAGCAACTCACAAGGCCTCAGCCCAATCCTTGACCCGAGCCCACCTCCTGACCTCAGCCCACCCCCTGACCTCAGCCCACCCCCTGACCTCATCCCACCCTCTCATTTATTTCGTGCCCTTCGCCTTTGTCTCACTGACCTCTGGCCGCCCCCTCACCTCACTCCATTCCCTCCTGATCTGGGCTCACCCGACCTCCGCCTGTGCCCTGACCGCAGCCATATTTTTTTCTGTATAGTCATTGTCTTCTCAAATGTAGGGGCTTAGTTACAAAGGCATTTCGGATCACGTAACCTGGTACTCATGTAGTACTCTTACATACTCGTAATGCCGTTGTGAACTGCCCCCAAAACATCTGTAGTAGAAATAAATGGGGGTATTCTGAAATATTGTTGTGCAAGCAGTCCAACTAGAGAGCACTGTGATCTTTGCAGTTTGCCTGCTAGACTGGGACGTTTCAGGGGGAGTTTACAAAGGCATTCAAGAGTACTCAAAGGAGTACTCCAGTTGTACTACCCGTCGTTATAAACGCATCTCAAACAGAGCCAGGGATTGCATTACTCAGACGAAACTGCACTCAAACATTATACATTTAAACCACAACCAATTTCTCTATTAACATTGGCAACAAACTATGAAACAAAGGACTGTATGAGAAGGGAGTGGGTGTGTAATGTCACTGAGTTATATGTTGTTCTGCGTGTCTTTCCTCTTGCTAATGTGCCATACTGCTCCTTTGGAGTGGCATTAAAGGAGACAATAAACAGACAATAAACTTGTTATGTATAAAGTATATTGAGAACCTTCGGTCGTGACATGACATCACTTACACTGCGCATGCGCTAGACAAGGCTGTTTTAAGTATGACAGTGCAGTTCCTAATGAAGAGATATGTACCGAAGTTGCTGGACTAAATGCAACAGCATGGTGTTTGTGAGTGCTGTCTGGCTATCCAGGACTTTATAGGTCTCAACCTATGGTCTGCCAGCACGGACTTTTAAGGGAGGATGGGTTTCGTCAGTTTCACGCAGCAGGCCCTTCAGCCAATAGGGTTAGGTGGTTGTCTCTGCAGAGAGGCCTCTAAATGCTGCACCAGTTGTAGTCAGCAGCAAGGGATGAGAGTTCATCTGCCTTCTTAGGGAACCTTAGTAACTCGCACATTAAATTATGTAAGCAATGACTTAATAGTGCGGGTCGAGCACACATCTGCCTGCCCGCCATAACTGTTTGCAAAATACTGCAGAATTCATTGAAGAGCCAGTAAAGCCTTACAAAGGGGTTGTTTTACTGCTGGAAAGAGACTTTGTGATTAATGTCCCAAATTGACTGACGGGCTGTGTACCAAATTAAGAACTACTTGGAAAAGAATTCCCGAAAAATAATGCTTTAAATGGCATGGAGTAAACAGCCCATACTTACAGTCTAGAGTTCCAGCAGGAAAATAAGCCAAGAAACATTTCGAAAACGAAAAGGCAGCCCGCATGAGGTATTGACTTTAGCCAGAAATTACGATTTCCTTTCTAGAATGACTGATTTGTATTTTTGTTACATGCCTGGGTATGCAAGAAAAGGTGCCAGATGCACATAAACACTGCTTGAAATAAACATATTCGAACAAATATTTAAAACTTAACATAGCAGAGCGGCCCCTGTGCTATGTATGGAAGGGTGGTACTGCAAGTGACAACGAGCAGAGAGGAGAGTGGTTAAGGGGTGCAGAGCCCTTAGAACTGCCCTAACATCTCGAAGATGCCAGGTTTAGCTTGAAGCCTCTTAACCTCCAATCTCTGGTTCTCTTTAGATTGGACTATTGCAATTCTCGTCTTGCTAGCCTCCCCAAATCCCACCTTTCCCCTCTTAAGTCCGTTCTCCATTCAGCGGCTCGTTTTGTCTTTGGGGCCAAAAGAAGTGACCACATCACACCCATTTTGTCTTCGCTTCGATGGCTTCCCATAGTGGCAAGATCAATCTACAAGACTGCCTGTATCTCCCACAAAGCCTTGCACACTTCCTCCCCTCGATAACTGGCGAATAAACTTAAAATCTCTGGAGGCTCTAGACTTTTTCGTAATGCAGAAAATTTACTGCTTGAGCCCCCCCACCTTCAAAAGGGAAAGATCGATGGCTCAATCCTTCTCAGGCAATGCGGTTAGAATCTGGAACTCGCTTCCTCCACTACTCCGTACCACCACCTCTACCCGGACCTTCAAAACTGACCTCAAATCTCTTCTCTTCCAAAGACACTTCCATAACTAATACATCCCTTTTCATGTCCCTCAAGGAAGTTCTTTCAATATTGTAAACTTGTAATATATGCCTGTACGATCCTAATGTGTTTTTTGTGTGACTGCCATCTGTTGTTTTATTTTACTTTCTTCTTTCTCGTTTGTATCTGTAACATGTAAATATGTAAAATTATCCTCGTGTAACGTACTTGGTTCTATTGTGAAGGGCTCTGACACCTTTGGGTAAAGTCCTCGCTATATAAAAATGCATTAAATAATAACCTCCAGCAGTCCTTGCTACCGAGTGCTGGGTAGAATATACCAGTTCTCCAGGTGCCTGTTGCTATGACCTTTATCACTTCCATGAATATACACCATGGTTGTGTGCTTTGACTTTTACCTTATTTATGGACATGTCCTCGAGAACATACATAGTGGTTGTGTTAAGACCTCAGCTACCCATTAAGAGGCCTTTTGTCCAGGTTTAGGAGCAGGGGCCATGGTTTGTTCGTCCATTTAGTACACGTGTTCTATAGCCTGAGATACTGCTGTACTACGATTTGCTAACTAAGTGAGATCTCCAAGGGTAGCAAACATGAGCCAGTCTCCAAGAGTAGTAAAGGTGAGCTGATCTATGATCTAAAAGTGAGCCGATCTCTGAGGCTAGTGAAAGTGATCTGATCTCTGAGGCTAGTGAAAGTGATCTGATCTCTAAGGACAGTAAACGTGATCTGATCTCTAAGGACAGTAAATGTGATCTGATCGCTAAGGACAGTAAAAGTGAGCTGATCGCTAAGGACCGTAAAAGTGAGCTGATCGCTAAGGACAGTAAAAGTGAGCTGATCTCAAGCACAGTAAAAGTGAGCTGATCTCAAGCACAGTAAAAGTGAGCTGATCTTCAAGGACAGTCAAAGTGAGCTGATCTCAAGCACAGTAAAAGTGAGCTGATCTCAAGCACAGTAAAAGTGAGCTGATCTCTAAGCGTAGTAAAAGTGAGCTGATCTCTAAGGACTGTAAAAGTGAGCTGACCTCTAAGCACAATACCTCTAAAAAACTAATCTCTTTTATTTAGACTTATGAAAGTAGGGCAGCTGAACTAAGTCGCTCCACAGAAATCCAGAATGTGCTTTCACTTTCTGGGTTTGAGTTATGCTCCTCAATAGGCGACACCGCCTAGCATGTTCAGCAAATTATTCATTCATTACTTTATAATGGATGTCTGTGGGTATGACTCTTTTTTTTTTAATTCTCAGGCCTATGGAGCATAACCAAGCTTGAAGTATTTATCGTAGACTGTTCACCAACTTCTACTGCTGATCAATGTGGCAAAGGTGTATGCTAGAATGCCATTTTTTCTATGATACATATGCCCCAGGCATTTTTCAGCGGCTCTTGGTGTAAGGAGATAAAACTGAGCAGGATTGACTCAAAAGGAATGGAAAGCTGAAAAAAGTCTAAAATTTCTAGTCGCCCAAAAACCCACCTGCGTCTGGCCTTAGAATAGCACCAGGGCTTTAAGTGGGATGAAAGTGGGTTGGTGTGGACTCTAAAAGGGTTGTGATCCATGTAATTAAGGGCATGACTTAAACATGTCGACTACATTTCCGTGATGCCCATAGTGTGCCACCGACAGGTACTTTGGGCCCTTTTAGGTCTCGCCTGACCCAGCGCATGCGCTGGTCTGGCGAGACTTATTGAGAGGGCTCCAAAAAGTGCTACCAGGCCAGCCTGGAGCTACAGTGCATGTGCGCGGGCGCGCGCGCCAAGCTTGACCACGATTGCTTTTACTTTGATATTTACCGCGATTACTTTCGATGTTTGATCGCGATCACTTTTGCGGCCGCTTGTTTTTAATATGATTCGTCATTCGGATTATATTTACTGAGGCCCGTATTGTGCCTCTTTAAAACTGTTTCTTTTTTTATGCATCTCAATTATAATAAATTTGTAAAAAATAAATAAAAACAAGACTTGTTTTATTTGTGGCCGGCGGGGGGTGGGGGTTGTTGGAGGGTCAGCTGCGGTTAATCTGTGGATACTATCTATTTACGGCGGAATATTTTTCTCTAGAATATTTTCTTAAGAGTACTTGGAAAGCTAGTGAAAACGTTTTTCTTAATTTGACAGCTCGTGCCTCTTGAGCGCCTGCCTGTATTTCCATCAAGTCAAGTGAGTCATGGCGACAACCGTTCTTAAGCTATTATTTACCTGCGCGTTGTAAGCATACCTTAGATAGCAGCCGGTTGAACAGAAAAGGCGATGTCAGCATTTCCTCTGTCGGAATGCACACCGACTCTACGGTGGCAGTCAACTGGCTTTTCTGTAGGTAAAAACCGTGCTATCCCCTAAATCACTTCCTACAAACGCTCATGGAGTACCACTTTTTGCCATATTCAAAATATCAAACTGATGCTGTGTAAGTCTTTTTTCCCCCGTGTTTCATATAGCGCAAACTAGACCCGAGACAGTATCAGAGTGCTTTACATGAGCACCAGTTTTGTTACAAATAGACACTTTTTTGTGAGGCACGGGGAGATTAGGTGGTCTGACTAAAATCACAAGATGTTGAGCATCGTTGCAGAGACTCGAACCCGGTTCCCCAGCTTCGAGGTCGTCCACTCTAGCCGTAATGCTACATCCTCTCCCTGTTATCTCCAGTAACTCAAGGCCGTTCAAATGCCCCGAGATTCCAGGCCTTTTCCTTTATATTGTACAGTTCTTTGGATAATACTGGTAATTACAGTTCGAGTGGGGGAGCCACCACATTAACAGGGAGAGCAGAGCCAAGCCAAGGGACTAGCTTGGTTTACAGACCGTGGAAGAGCTGAACAGTGCAAATATTTGGTATGTAAATCGTGGAAACAAGCATGTACAAATAAGATTGTCTCCTCAATTATTTTTTAAAACATTTTTATTCAATTAATTTATACTCTAGGCATTCTATACACAAGCATTGGCATAGCCAATAATTCTCACAGTTGGGGCCTTATAAGTGTTTAACCATGCAACAGTTAATTTTGTTGCACCAAGGATATTGTGCTGCATAACTAAATACTTATAAGGTCCCAAAAGCGAGACCTATTGGCTATGCCAATGCTTGTTTCAGCTTTCTGTTATTGCATCTAAATATATAACACAACTGACACACCTAAAACCAGTCAGAAATATTGGTTTAGTCAATGGTTGTTAGCGTTTAAGATAAATGAGTAATAACTAATTGAATGTAAATAATATAAAAAATGTTTCGGTTCTGAAATGGTGAGACTGTGAATCAAACATTAGTGATGCCCGTGGAAAGGTTAGTGGTCTTCAGAGTGTCTCAGTCACTCTATTTTAGACATCCGCACCCTGTTTCTCTCCACTTCTCGCCCATCTGAATATTTTACACCTCCCCTCTTTCCATGTTAGCACCTTCTTTTCACTCTCTCCTGAATGCACTTCCTTGCACCTTCTTCATTTAACCTCTCCCAATCATACAAAAGCATCCGGTCATCTGTAAGCAGTGCATTTTTCTTTTATTTTCATCTTGATAATATTCAATAACTCTCTACCTCTGTCACACACGTTTGCACAGAATTATACTTGCAACTGGAGTACGTGACCATTTCTCAGTGCGCTCTGCAGAGAACCGAAGGATTGGATGAACATGTAGCCTGAACACCTTTGACCCACAAACAGCACTGTGAGAAACTCGCACTTCTTTCAGCTTCAACTCCAGAGCTCTCAATCATGGCTCATTATAAACACCTTAAGCTGACTCAGATTAGGGTATGCCTTATGCCAGAGTAATAAGCTACATAAAAAAAAACAGAAACACAGAATCCTCTCAATAGCTAACACTACTAGGGAATGCAAGATTAAGTAAATCATGAATAATAAACAGATACTAAGGGGCTGATTATGATGGCGGAAGCAGGACCACCGGACTAGAAGTCGGCAGATCCACTGTCTGCATTACAATGCGACCGCCTTCACGGCGGTCGCAATTTGTATATTTTGCATTGCGGCGTGTGCTGGGGGCTGCAGCACACGCCGCAGTACAACATATACACATTTGAAACATCCCTGCACTATGTGGCAGGCACCTTGAGGTGCCTGCCACATGGTACAGGGATGTTTAGGGGGCACCATAGGTGCACCCAGGCCCCATAGCAGGGGGGAAGGGTGCCCTGGTAGGGGCCCCCAAAGTCACTTTCTGCCTGTCTTTTCATGGCGGGTTAACCACCATGAAATGGAAGGTGGAAAGTGACATCCTAATCCCTACGGCGGTGCCTGAGCAGACACCGCCCCATTATAGGTAATAAGTGTCCGACCGCCGCACTGACAGAATCCTTGATCCTGTCGGACGCAGCTGTCTTTCTCCTGCCAGCCAAGATCTGACCACCTGCATCCTAATGCGGCAGTCGGATCCAATGGGCTGGATGGCGGTGGGACCGCCACCAACGGCCTGAGGGTGGCGGTCCCACCGCCATCGTAATCAGGCCCAAAATCACTGACATAGATTACCTTAATGCTTTTTACATTAATTATTCAGAAATCAATTAGTGTTTTTGCCAATAATGTGAAGGATATGAATACAGTGCCCAATAGGGAACTGTTTCTATGTCTGTTTTAATAACTACCAAATCTGAGACCTGGAGAGTCTCGGTCAACTTAAAGCCCTGGCTAGCACTCAACGGTATGTCCTTTTGGATACTAAACTTCACAGGTCATATCACAAAGTGGACCAGTCATGGTCAGGATTTTGGTTGACACTGGCGGGTTTGTGACCTTGGGCATCCTCCTTCCTCACAAGCATACAAGCTGGAACTGGAGAATTCAAATTTAGCATTAAGGTACAGCTTTGAGTTCAAACCATATTATTTCTGGAACCTTAAGAGCCAGAGATGTGGTTCAGATGGTTAAGGAATCAGTCACCAGTTAAAACCATTGGAACATGGCCCATAAATCTTGTGTGAAGAGTAAAATCCCTCTTTGCCCTTGCAAGGACACCTACAGTATCAGGGATGCTATGGGATGTGTGGCAGTATCACAGATATGTTACAGTTGCTGTGCAGGAATGTTTCCTCCAAGTTTTCAACCCACATGCAACACAGAGGTCTTCAGTCAGTTGTGGCTAGCCGAGTTGCCAAGCCCTCGTGAATATTGAGTGGCTTATTTCTTCTAAGAAACCTCCACTCAGGCTTCAGTCCGATGGGGTTTGTTCTTTGTTCTCGTTTCAGTATTTGTTCCTGGCAAAGATCCCACTGTGGTAGTCTAACATAGCTTCTTATTGAAGTCCAGAAGAAATACAAGTTACTTGTTCCGGGGGCGGGGAAGTGAAGATGAGAGTTGTATATATCCTAAGTTGGGGCACTGGTGTGCAGTTAGGGCCAACCAAAGTCCTAGCTTTATTAAATTACGAAATGCCAGCCAACTCCTAGCAAACACATCTTCACACACTTTCTTACCAGTCTTTTGTACTTCCAGCGAAGGACCTATCACCAAATGGCCCATTTGTCTGTTTCTGAGAGAGTTGCTCGCTGGATCTAAAGATTGTTGTGGCCACCAAAAGAAATCGTATTCTGTGCCATACTAGAACTCTCATCTCTACATGCAGAAGCAGCAAGAGGACTTATGTAGCCTTTTTGGTGGCATACCACCATGGTGTTTGCTCTGGGGTCTCCTTGCCTTTCTGGATAACCAAAGGAGAATGGACTAAACCGCCTTCCCTTTCTCTAGTGAAAGGGACATCCAGAACAAAAGCATAACCTGGTTATGCGAATGGGTGTGTCCAAGAATTGCAGTATCATTAAAAGATTGAATTCAAATAGATTGTAGAAAAACAATTTATGAGGTAATTTGTGACTTTGTATTGGCAATAACCTCATTGGCAAACCAACTAATTAGGCTAATCCTGTATGTAACCATGAGCAAGGCCAACAATGCTTCCTGTAGGACTAGGCAAACATAGAGGCCTGTCAAAACATGCCTCTGAGAACTGAAATATGAAGTGGAGCAGAACAATGTTCATGCAACACAACTTTCGAAAATCAGGATTAGATGCGAAAAATCGGACTCTTCGGACACAGGGAACTATGGGGCTGATTATGTTGGCGGGCGGATCGCCACCGCCCGCATGGCGGTGGCGATCCGCCCGCCAAAATTCACCGCCCGCCTACCTTTTCCCCCTGCCACATTACGATGGCGGGGGGGGGAGGGGACCCCGGCGGACGGGAAGACCGTCCGCTGGTTTTCTGCCGGTCGACAAGTCGACCGGGCGGAAAAGGGGCTTAACATGGTGGCGGTGTCTGCAAGACACCGCCATCCATACTAGATGCAGGTGGTCACTCGTCTTTCCATGGCGGTATTGCCGCCATGGAAAGGCTCACGGACTTTGCTGTTGGGGGTTCGTAGCGGGCCCCCAGGGTGTTGGAGGGGTGGGGGGTGCACATGGGGGTACCTATGGTACCCCCCTGCATTTGCATGCACAAGGTGGCAGGCACTGCGCGGTGCCTGCCATGTTGTACATGCAAATGCACAACATGTCTTTTTTACATTGCGGTGGGTGCTGCTGAAAGCACCGCCTGCCGCAGTGTAAAAAATGCAGGATGCGCCCGCCAGTGTGGCGGGCGCATCCTAATTTCAATCATGGGACTGCCGCACATATGGCGGGCGGTCCCTTCTGCCGTTACGGTGGCAGACGGACATCGTAATGGACCCCTTAGTTTCTACCCTTCCCCCAGTGGAGTGTACCAACCTCGAATACTTTAGATTAGGTGTCTCCAACCAGTCGATTGTGAGCTACCAGAAGCTCACAGACCCCTTCAGAGTAGCTTACAACGTCGAGTTCATTTTTCAATGTGCACAGGGTCACATTTTCCTTTTAAAGTTCAGGGAAGTCTGTGTTTATTTTACATTATTATCTTCA
The DNA here is from genome assembly GCF_964204655.1 of Triturus cristatus. NCBI lineage: Eukaryota > Metazoa > Chordata > Amphibia > Caudata > Salamandridae > Triturus > Triturus cristatus. The sequence goes on along the minus strand of NC_140586.1, from coordinate 829,217,123 downwards.
GGTTGTAGATAGCAGTGACTGATAATGAGCAACGCTGGAGTCAGATTTATGACTTAGGGCACAGAAGTGAAGAAATGAATCACTAAGGGATTTAAATCCAAAATAAAAGTCCTTATTAACTCAATATTGGAATATGAGAACAAAGTGTTTCTTAATGCTTTTAATTAAAATAAAGAGGTAAATCAATGATTAAGTCAACTTTTTATTTACATTTTTATACAATTTCAGAGTTTTAAGTGTACAACAGCAGGCCTGTTGCTCCAGTGGCCAGTAGACACTGGGCCATATTTATAACTGAAAAATACTGTAATTTGTTTTCAAATGAGAGAAATTTAAAGTGGTTAAAATATTTCTATGAAACATTGCTTTAATGTTTATCTTCACTTTCATTTAAGCTGATTACATCTTAATATTTTATAAAACATGTTTCTTCATTTAAAATTCCTCCTATTAAACAAAGGGTTGTATTTTTCTGCTGTAAATATGGCACCATGTCTTCTGGGCATTTACAATCAGCGGGCGTCTTGCTCCCAGGTGCCTATAGAAACTGTGGGCCTGATTACAATGTTGGTCGGAAAGCCTCCGACCGCTGGCCGGAGGCTTTCTGATGGACATTGTAGGTTTATACTCGGACCGCCATATTACAATGACGGTGGACGGAATCTAAACCGGCCAGGAATCCCACACTAGGAATGGCCTCATAATCCCTAATGGACGGCGTTTCTGCCATTGGGATTATGATTGCACTTTCCGACAGCAATTCATGTGCCATAATGGCGGCAACCCTGCCTTCGGGATTATGATGTCATTTTCCGACAGCCTTTCCATGCCGGCCTTTCTGACATCGTTATTGTGAGGTTGGAACTGCAGACCTGTGGTCTGGTGGTTCCAGACCGATCCAACATTGTAATCAGGGCCAACAATTTTAAAAGGCCAACTACTTTAATTAAAATGAAAAAGTAAACAACATATTTTTTTGTACAATTTAATAAAAATATTTTACAAATATAAAACATAATATAATTAATATTATTTTAAATAAACAAAAACATATTGATCTAAATTAAAACAATAGAAAATAAATGATTAAATATTAAAATTAATACATATAAAATTCCCACTACAATCTATACAAAAATAGACAAGTTCTTATACTAATAATGTATAAATGTACTACTCCCACCTCGCACAACACAACAGTAATAAAATTGTTACATAACACAAAGGTAAAATATACTACTCTCACTATAATAAATGCAAAATTAGATAAAATACTGTATTGAGGAGTACTAAAATTGACTTGTCCCACTACAAATAATACAACACTAGGAATTTTAGATTACAGAAAGAGAAAATGTACTTTTGCCACTGCAGTAAGTGCAACAGTAGAGAAATTGTTGGATTGTGAAGGGGTAGAGTTTACTATTCCCACTCCACTGAGTGTAACCGTAGGGAAAGTGTTGGATTACGGAGTGATAAAATGTACTATTCCCACTCCAATAAGTGCAAAAGTAGGGAAAGTGTTGGATTGCCGAGGGGCAAAATTTACTATTCCCACTCCTGTTATTGCTACAGTAGGGAAAGTGTTTGATTGCAGAAAGAAAAAATGTAAAATTCCCAGTCAGTACTACAGCAGAAACAAATTCTCTGGAAAACAATAAAAAAAATCAAAAACAAAATGAAAAAGTACATGCAGCACGAATTAGAATGCAACCGCCACCACGGCGTACGCAATGCCTATATTTTGCATTGCGGCGGGTGCTGCTGGTTGCAGTACCCACCGCAATGCAAAAAAGGACATATCCCTGCACTATGTGGCAGGCACCATGCGGTGCCTGCCAAATGGTGCAGGGATCTATAGGGGTGCACCATAGGTGGCTCCCAGTGCCATTGTTTAGAGCCAGGGTGGAAGGGGGGCCCGCTATGAGCCCCCAAAGTCACTTTCCTCCTGCCTGTTCAAGGCGGGTTGACTGCTATGAACAGGAGAGTGGAAAGGGACATTGTAATCCCTACGGTGGTGCATGGTAGGCACCACCAACATTGTAGGGAATGCGAGGCACTCCACCGCTCCGGCGGGCTCGAGGAGCCCGTTGGATGCATCCATCCTTCCGCCCGCCATTATAATATGGTGGGCGGAAAACATGCAAACGATGGCTGTGAGACTGACACTGACAGCATGCTGGTGGCGTTCTTACCGTCATCGGTAATAATTAAAAATGAATCATTAATTTATTATAATTAAATGACTTCCCACCCTGTGCCCGTAAATACCCACAACCCGCTATGGTACTAAAAATAACAAAAATTACTTTAATGAAATTTAATAACTACAAATACATTAAAAACATAAACACTAATTATACAAAAAAATTACATCATATACATTTAAAATATATGCCAACACACGTAACAATAATCAAACGATATTATAAACAACTATATTTTTGTAATCAATATTAATGACTTTGATATTTTAAAAATCAATATTACTTACCTTAAAATCGATATTCTTGACAACGATATACTTGCTGATGATATTTCTATACACCATTCTGGGGACTCTTCTGAGTTACAGTTCTGTTCTAAGTCTGCAGTTTAGATTTGAGACAGCGAGCCATGAGTAGAGGAGATGGTATATATTCATTAATTTCAATGCATGGTATCGGCCATTGTACTCCTGAACTTCAAGAATAACTGCCTCTAAGTTGTCATACCCGACCCCACCAAGCGGGTACCACTGGGACATGTCCTAAACAGTTTCCAGCTGCAGCCCGCACTGATGCCCAATTATTACTAGCACTTGGATTCCCACTGTGCCTCTGTACCCCCACTTGGCTAAGATATCATGTACCCGAAAGCCTCACCCAACCACTTTGCCTTCGGAGCCCAAGTACCTTGCTAGTTCGAGTGACCACAAGCAGATCTCTCTCTCCCAATATTTTTGCCCCCCTCTACCCCCCCCCAACTATTGTTTCGTAATCTCCTGGTTACTAAATGCTCCTTTCTTAATAGATATGGCTATGACTGTTCGTTTCAGGCTGGCTTTGTTAGTGGCTTCAGCAGGGTAGCAAATCTCCCTCAGAATAGAATACCCTTTACTCACACACAGCCTTAGTGGGACACTCAGGTTCAGTATATTGCCATTACATGGACAATGGGGGGGGGGGGGGTGGACTCATATGTTGGTGCTCAATGTCTATGCCCCTCTCCCTTTATCTCCCTCTCTGCTTGAATGTCTCACCTGAATCATTCCCAGCTCTAGAAGGGTAGCCATGTGGTTCGTAGAGACTTTAATGGGGTCGCAGATTTGACACTGAATAGATCCCGCCTGTGTGGGGAGACCCTGTAGGCCTCCACTCCTCTGCCGTGCGTTATGGGGCAGTGTAGCTGTGTGACACTTGGTGTAGATTCCAGCCCCAGGAAGGAGATTACACCTTTTACTCTGGCCCACATGGCTTGTACTCTTGACTGTATCACCTTAAGGTGCCTGAGGTGATACAAAACATATCCTGGCATTTGCAGGTCTTGGCCCGCAGCCTTTGGGATCATGCACCAGTCAAACTCACACTGAGGGGGTGGCGAGAATCTGGAGGGGTGGGGGGTGATGAGCTCTGTGGTAGCTAACTGACGCCGAGTGTCAGGAATATATATTGGTGAGACATGTGGATTTTTTCACAACATGCTGGCTTTGTAGTGTCCAGGGTCTGTAGTGTCTATGGCCTTCATATCACATGCACGTGGTAGATGTGTTAGTTACCTGGTAGGGCACAACGTGCAGTGTACACTAGAGATAACTGACTCCGAGTTCACGCTTTTGACAATGGAGTCCCAGAGCCGACATAGACCGGATCTGACCATTCAACGCAACATTTATCACTGTGAAATTAGAATATGGCATTTACTGATGGGAAAAGCGTGATCTGCTTTATTATCTTCCCAAATCCAATTTTATCAGCGGGGCAACCATGTTTCTAAATTGCTCCATTGGCTATGCTGAGATGGAGAATCCCTAGACATATAGGGCATCATTACGATGGCGGGCGGACACCGCACCGGCAAACCGGACCGCCCGCCATAGGTGCGGCGGTCCCCCCCATGCCAATCAGGATCCTTCCGCCACCATGGCAGTCGCATCCCGCATTTTTTACATTGCGGCGGGCGGTGCTGTAAGCAGCACCCGCCGCAATGTAAAAAATGCATGTTGTGCATTGGCATGCACAACGTGACAGGCACCGCGTGGTGCCTGCCACCTTGTGCATGCCAATGTAGGGGGTACCATAGTTACCCCCCAAGTGCACCCCCCACACCCCTGGGGTCCGCAACGGGCCCCCATTACCAAAGACCGCATGCCTTACCATGGCGGCATCGCCGCTATGGAAAGGCACAAATCCGCACATATCATAATATGGTGGGCGGTGCCTACTCGGCACCGCCACCATATTATGGGCCAGGACCGCACAGGAGGCAATCGGAACGATTGCCTGCCTGCGGTAAAGCGGCGGACGGTCTTTCCTTCCGCCGCTGTGCCCCCGCCATTGTAATTGGGCGGGGGTAAATTGCTGGCGGGCAGGGACAGATGTCGAGCAGATCGCCACCGCCGGTCGGGCGGTGGCGATCCGCCTGACATCATAATGGCCCCCATAGTTATGGTCGATGATGCTGGGTGCAGAGTAGTGTGCAGAGTAGTGGAGGGTCCAAGGGTGTTGGCTGAGTTTGCAATGAATTACTCTACTCTTTATGAGAAGCGTGTTCACCCGGACCTGGCAGTTTTTACCAATTTTGTCCAGGCTCTGTCTCTCCTCCCTCTTTCCAATGCATTACGGGCGCAGTTGGAGGGTCTCATTACAAAGATGGAACTAGCAGAGACTCGCTCACTCTATTCAAGGTGATGAAAACGCAAGATCCTAATGTTGAGCCAGCGGGTTTTTTTAGACTCGGTGGGGGGTCCCTGATTCATTCCTGTGATCAGAGCAATGATTGACAAGGCGCTGGTGGCTGAAACTCTTCTATGTGACCTTCGGCTTGCTGACATAGTCATGGTTGCCAAACTTGTGGCCCCTCCAGACCTATGTGGGTCATACCTCTCCATTTCGCTCATCAGTTTTCATGCGAAGCTGCGTGCTAAGGTGTTGGTGACCCGAATTTTGGCTGTGATTGGCGGTAAAATCCATTAGACACAACAACCACAGACTCCATAGTGCTCTGGCCATGGTCAACAAATTGCAAGGCTCCTTGGTGCTCCTCATGGTTGATTTTGAGAATTCCTTCAATTTGTGACCTGAGACTATTTGTTTGAGATCCTCATTGAGGCCCACTTCAGTGATGCCTTCATTTGGTATACTCAACTCCTCTAAACCGACCTCTGGGCAAGAGTGTGAATTGGAGCAGAGCTCTTGGCAGAGTTCCCTGTTGAGAGAGGGATGGGCTAGGATTGCCCCGTTTCACCTCTTCTCTTTGCATTGGTCATTCAGCCTCTAGCAGCTTGGCTTTACAGTGATTCACTGGTAAGAGGGTTTGATCTCGGATAGTGTCACTTTACGCAGATGACCTATTGCTAGTGCGATGAAAGGGCCCTTCAGATATTGCATGTTTGGTAGGTTTATGAGCCTGTTTGTCAACACAGCCAAGTCTGTAGTGTTCCCAATAAAAGCAAGTCCTGAGGACTTAGATTGGGCATTGTCCCTGATGCTGGTGATCAATCGGTTTAAATACCTTGGAGTCTATATCTCACACAATGTTCCGATAGTCTGAGATCACAGCATATCGGTGCAGGTCGCCAAGCTGCAGGCTGATGTTACATTCTGGTCCCCTCTTTTCCTCTTGCTTACATTCAGGGCTGCCATCTTTAAGATTGTATCATTCCTGCGACTCTTTTACCAACTACAAAATCTTCTGTACGTAATTCTCAGTTTTTTTCAAACGCATAACGTCAATCTTCTGAAGCTTTTTATGGACTGGAGGGGTGCACATGATTTCTATGAGTAACTGCTACAAATTGCCGTTCGATGGCAATCTCGGAGACGTTGATGTCCTCCTATGATAGAGTGGCACACCTCTCAGTGATTAACTAGTGGCTACATGTTCATCAGTCAGACCCACTGAGAGATGGGTGATGGGGGACATCCACTTCTTTCATTAACTATATAGGATGATATCTCCCATCAGCCATCCCTCTGGCTACAAGGAGAGTTCTGGAGATGTGGAGAGAAAAAATCAGGGACCTGGTATGGCACAAGTAACTTACCAGGCAGACCCCATTGTGAGTGGGTGTCTCCCTCCAAGAGGTTGTGACACTTTCAGGCTTTAAAGGTTGGGACTTGATTGGCATATCCACAATGGGGAATGTAACAGAGGGCACACATGGTCTCCTTTGAGCAATTGAAGTCCTTCTTTAATTTGCACAAACAACAATTTTCCCATTCTCTCCAACTCCAAATATGCTTTACTTCTGCATGTCTCGGGCTTGACTGAGCTCCCTGAGTTTAACCCTTTTGAAACAAGACTAGTATTGAGTGAGATTGGTAACAAGCATATATCTCTGATCTATGGCACCATAGTGTACACCTCACCCGGTACCTTTGACTTACTCAGGATAGCATGTGAAGGAAATCTAGGACCCCCTATTGGATGAGGATATGAGAGACACTAGGATGGCCACTAGGTCAACTGATATAGACTTGTAATTTCGGATGATCCATGTATGTTTACTATATATGGTTTATATCACTTGGGCGAAGTAGTGGAAATTTGGCCATACCCCTCTTCCATTTCTCTTCATTGCAGGAAGAGTGAGTGTAATTTCTTACAACCTATGTGGTCCTGTCTGGGATCCATTCCCACTCTCTGGTTCTTGCCAGTTATACATGTGGCATCTCCAGGCACCCACTTCAGAACACTCCTGAACCTGTGGAAGATCTGTTGTCTGAGAACTGAGAAGAACCTAGAACACTGGATGCACTCTCTCTTGTACCCACAACAGAGAAGTAAAATCTAAGGGTTATAAAACTCTCCTCCTGTTAAAGTTACAGGGGGGCAACAGACTCCAAGAGGCTTTTTCTGCAACTGACCAGCTGACCAGTCACTGAAGGTGGACTGGACCCTCCCGTTGGCCTCTGCCTGAAGTTCTGGGGGGCTTTAGAAGTGCACTCCTGTGGTGGATTAGGACTTAAAGAGCTAAAGACCGAAGGTAAAATCTCTGACCAGGACAAACCCTTTTAGACTATCCGATCCGCGCTTTATTGCGGTCAGTGTCAAGTTAAACCTAGGTCCTGTTCTGACAGTGACCATTGACTACAAGACTATCATTGGCACTTTGAGATCCTTAGCGCTATTTCTACTGAAAAATATAAAAAAATCATATCTCTAGTTCCCCTTATTGGATTTTTGTCATTTCGGTGTCATCTTGTTAACTTTAATCTATTTTTAAGTCTCGCCTAGGCAGTGCTTGCGCTGTCTCTTCGAGACAAGCTGTATTCAGGATATGTGGATAAAGCTCCACTTTCTTCCCACCCATCTTTTTAAATGGCTCCTATCCCTGTCCTTTGTAAATGGTGGCTTTTCATTGGTCATTAGGCTTTGTAGTCCCTCCTTGTCTCTTCTTGTAACCTCCCATGAGGACACCCCCTGTTACATGTGTTGTTACGCCCTAGGTTTTAATTACAGGCTCAAGGCACTACTTTCTTAAAGGCCTTCAGAAAAGGGCACTCACTTAGTCCTAAACTAGATTGGCAGTGATTACTTTACTCGCTAGCATATCTCACATTTATATTAGACCTTCTAAAAATTTCCCTTCATCGGCTCCACATCGAGTACAACCTAATCTGGAATTAATATAATAATTATTTTGTCACATTTCAAAGCTACTAGTTGTATACATGGACACATAGCTATTTGAATGTACTCGTGGTACTGTCTTGCATGCAATGCATTATGGATAGAGTAGATTTAACATATCTTCAAAGTTTATGATGCTGACTAGGTACTTCTAGGCACAGCTTGTGCTACTGCACCTAGACCAGCAGTGCTGTAGCCTTGCTTACTAGTGACATCTAGGCGCAGCTTGATGTACTGCACCTACCTCATCTCATTTATATTAGACCTTCTATAAATTTCCCTTCAGCAGCTCCACATAGAGTACAACGTATTCTGGAATTAATATAATAATTATTTTGTCTCATTTTGAAGCGACTAACTGTATATGTACTTGATACTTCTAGTCGTTGCTTATGAGAAGCAGGGCTGGCAGTAATTGCACATCTTTTACTGCCAGCCTTGCTGTTCATAAGCAAGGACTATAAGCACAAAGTGCGTGTTTAGGCACCGCTTGCAGATTTTTAAAACACATAAATAAAGGACATTGTCATTTACTATGGCAATAGCTAAAATTCTCGAAATGTGAGACCTATTGCATTGCAAATGCTTGTTCTAATTAGTTTTCGGATAATCATTATTTTGCATTTCGACTTTAGTACTGTTTTGATACTGCATAAATACATTAAACCGTGCCCTAATGTAAACCGGGCTGTTCTGTGCCATATCTACTGTGGGGTGAGCTTAGGTTAATTTTGTGTCTTTGATGGTTCACCCTGACTGGGTTGTGATTATTATTTCAGGTGGGTACTTACCACTTCCAATTTCTTACACCTGCGAAGTCCAATTATATTTTGCATACCTATCTCTCACTCCTCCTTCATTCTACTAAAAAGGGCTGCCCCTCAAGTCCGGATAAGAGCACGTTTGTGGTTCCCATGCACAACACCAAAACTCATAACACATAGGATCACAACATCCACACTCTTCCCCCATAGTGTAGTGTGCTACCTGTCCAAAATTGCATTTTGTTGTCCCACAACATGGTATGAGGCACTATAAAAGTAATACAATACAGTTAAATAATATAATGGGCTTTTAAAAAGAAAGCATTAACGTTGCCTTAGCATTAGTTGCTCATGGACTCTTAGCTACTACAGGGTCACTCGGAGCCACCTGACTACTCATACCCCCAAAGGTAAGGTCCCTGGTCTCATTTGCAGGTAGAGATGTTTCCTTCTTGGAGTTTATTTTCAGGGACTAATTTTCCTCTCTTAATTTACACAATTAAGTTAATTTTAGTCTAAACAATGTAGAAGCCATTGTTTTGTTTTCAGTTATCTTTGGTACATGTACTCTAACGTGGTGCTGATACTGAGTTTTAGCTATACCCAGCACATATTTGGTTGTGTGTTCTGTGGCCTGACTTAATTCGTTCGTAGACATTTCAGAACATAGGTGTAAATAAAAGTATTAACCTCGTCTTTGGTATTCAAAAAAGTGTGTATTATTTGTTTCTACAGCATTTGTCTCATAATCCACATACATCCAAAACATGAGAGGTTCAAGTTGCCAATATTTCAATGGAATACCAGACCAAGTCCATCTTTAATGATTTGAGAATTGCCTACGTGGTGCCTGGGGAATAGATATTCTGGATTACTCAATCCTGTGCACGCAACCCCCAGATTTCTGTCCCATGTGCAGAAGCAAAATGGGCTTTTGCTTTAAGGAATACAGAACTTAAATTTTGCTGAGGATGTTTAAATTTTTATCAAATAACATTTAGTGATCTGAAGCCAGCCAGCCTCATTTTTCAGTTTAGCTGAGGCAAGGCTAATATAAGCAATTTTCCTTCTGCATTTCTTTACTTTGTACTTTAAAGCTGTGTCTTCATATGATGCTCACCAAATATCCCCAACCGTATTTTGCTGAGATTCACAGTTTAATCTTTAGATCTTGCAATACTTTACAAATCGATCCATTAATTCAAATGAGGTTTTCTGTCTCGGAGACAAGATTGCATCATCAGCAAATGTCTGAGTTTTACCCTATATAAATCCCTACTAGTTGTCAAAATAAAGTTATTGTGGTAGTTAATAACATATACTTAAGAACATATTGAACAGGGTTAGGCCAAAGTCCCTGTTCTATCTCACCCCATTCTTCGACAGCAACACTTTGTTGTACGTCACCCATAGTTCAAAACCATTGCCAGTTTTGGCAACTTCATTTAATTAATTTATGATTTCAAACATTGCATAGTTATAACTTTCATTCTTTGGTCCAGAACAGAGTGACTTCCTATGCTTGGAGTCAAATGGCAGTTTTAGACCTTACAGTTTCCTAGACTGGGAACTCTTTTTTTAAGTTCAAAAGATTTTTATTGGATAAGTAAAGGTGTCAGTACATACAGAGAAAATAAAAGCATAACTTCAGTATGAGAGAAAAAGTAAAACATGGCGATGAAAATATACAATAAATCAGAGGATAACAAATATTTGAGGCTATATAACAAAAAACAGCACTGGAAATAATGAGCAATAAAATAGATTATATATAAAAAAGAAAATTGCAAAGGAACAACAAGGTCAATCAAGGAGGCTTAGAGACCTCTTGCTGAATGGGAGACAAATTAGAAGAGTGCTTAGCACAAATATCTAGGTGCAAGGTTACAGGAAGCCATAGATCATGACGTTTAGTAGCTAAACTAAGGGGGTACACGGAAACAGTGTCTAGCCTGTGATTATGACATACATTGTACCACCATGCTCTGAAAGAAATGTTAGTGAAATTTTTCCAGTTAACAGTGATTTGCTGGAATGCAACAGCTAACAACAAGTCAACAATCTGCGTATTAAGATCAGTGTCATCCCAGCAAGGAGAAAGACTCCCTAAAAAAATATTGACATAGGAGAAAGGGGATGCAGTGTGAAATATGGCATTAATTTGGGCCCAAACTTGTTTCCAAAAGTTGTGCGTAAGAGTGCAAGAAAAAAGCATGTGAAAAAGAGTAGCCTTAGGTGTCGAACAAGACCAACAGAGATCAGGGATGGAGGAAAACCTCTTGTTCAACATCTGAGGGGAGAAGAGAAGTCTGTTATAGATAAAAAAAAAAAGGGTTTGTGTGAGAGAAGCAGCCCTAGACGTCTTGCGAAGTTTGGTCCATAATTTATCCCAAAGAAAGGTGGACCAAGAGATGGCAAAATCAGATTCCCATTGTTCCTCTACCTTGGATTTTGACCTAGGAGTGAGAGTCGTGTGGAAGCAGTGGTAAATTGAGGAGGCTGAGGGATGGGTGCGCAGCAAGGAATGAAGCTGCAAGATAGAATTGGGAGGATCAGGATGGATGGGGGAATTAAAAAGAAGGGTATAAGTGGACATAACATCATTCTTAAGCGTGAGGTATTTACGGGCAAAAGAATGAGGGAGATTGAAGCTTTGGCTAAGAACAGAGAAGGACAAGAAATCGGATTTAGAAAAGAGTTGAGAAACCCAGATCAAACCCCTTTGTCTCCAAGTTTTCCAATAAAAGGGCTTGCGGTTGATGGAGATACTGTTATTATACCAAATAGTGGAATTGAGAAATTCAGCTACAGAGGAAGGGGGATCTGGGGAAGTGGAAAGAAGCAATTTGGTAGTAAACTTATGAATGGGAATAGAGGTAAACTGGGGCTTACGCGAAAATGAGAGGTACTCAGCGGAAGTAAAAGGGGATAGAGAGAGACGTTAAATGACAACCCATAAGGGGGAAGGCTCATCAGGGACTTGCAACCAAAGGGAGGTTTGCCGCAAAAGGAATGCCTTATGGTAAGTAGGAAAATCCGGAAAATTAACCCCACCCTCTGACTTGGGGAGTTGTAATCTGAGCAAGGACATACGTGCTTTTTTGCCAGACCAAAGGAATAAGGAAAGAATAGTATTGATTTTCCTAAAAATCTTGGCAGGGATAGGAACTGGGATATTGGAGATGATGTAGAGGATTATTGGGGAGAGCATAATTTTAATCGTGTCAAGACGACCCCACCAGGAAAGGTACAACGGGTGCCATCTGGAAGTGAGGTCGGATAATTTCTGGATACATTTATTAAGACACAACGATACAGTGTCGGGAAGGGAGGGGGTAATATGCAAGCCAAGGTATTTGATGTGTGAAGGGCTCCAAGTAAAATTGGACGCCTCAAAATCCGGTTTAAATGTGAATTTAGTAAGGGGTAAAATTTCACATTTGTCATTGTTCAATTTATAACCAGATATCTGGGAATAATCATGGACTTCAGCCAGGAATGCAGGAATAGAAGTGACGGGATTGGATACAAAGAGTAGAATATCATCTGCATAAGCAGCAAGTTTAATGTTTGTTTGGGAAATTTGGAAGCCATGCAAGTTAGGGTTCTGACGGAGTTTTGAGAGAAAGGGTTCCAAGGCTAGATTAAAAAGGAATGGGGAGAGAGGGCAGCCCTGGCGAACACCTCTACCCAAATTGAAGAAAGAGGAGACTAGACCGTTGGCGCAAACCGCCGCTCTGGGACTGGAGTAGAGGAAGGAGATAAAGGAGATGAAGTTAGGACCGAACCCAAACCATTTGAGGGCGGAAAAAAGGAAAGTCCATTCTACTCTGTCAAACGCTTTTTCCGCGTTTAGGGCAATTGCTGCTAGTGAATCCTGGAATTGTGGGGACTTGGAGAGGACATTAAACAAAAGTCTGGTGTTATCTGTAATGAAGCGGCCTTTAACTAAACCAGATTGTTCAGGGCCTAACAGTTCAGGAAGAAAGGGGTCCAATCTTATGGCGAGAGATTTGGCATATAATTTGTAATCAATGTTAACCAGAGAGATTGGTCTGTAATTCTTACAATACTGGGTATCTTTCCCTTCTTTGGGTATAACACAGATGTGAGCGTCTGAGAATGTACCAGAAGAAGAGCCACAGGGGTGTGGAATTTAGTAAAATATCTACTTGTCCATAGGACAGGTAGCTTCATAAATCTACATGTCCTGTACAAAATCCACTTGTCCCTTTGGTGCATTGATGTGCACCGTCAAATAATGGCAGCACTCGTTATAGAAGAGCTCGGATAATAGCCTCTCTGGTTATGTTAGGCTCATAGTATAGAAGGATTTGAAAACTAGTGATTTCCGTATTTTGCCTCTTTTCTGCAGACCTACACATTTATCCTTTCATTCACCCACTGATATCTAACATTTCACCTTTACATTAGCTTCCATTCATTCTTTAATCAGCCTTTCAACATTCTGCTTGTCAATCCATCCATCCACCCATCCATATCCAAATCTACCCATACATCCCCAAACATAGCCATCCATCCGTCCATCTTTTGGCTCACCCATTCTTCCTCTCATCCATCAATTTACCCTTTCACTCATCCATCCTTCCACTCATCCATCAATTTATCCTTTCACTCATCCATCTTTTTGCTTACTGATCCATCCACCCTGCAACCATCTATCTTTTCACCCTTTCCTTCATCAACACATCCATCGTCCATCCAACATCCCTGTTACTAATCCACCCTTTCACTCACATCCATCCTTTCACTCACTCATCCTAACACGTTAATTATGGGCTTTTGTCTGCCGAGCTGCAGACAGAAGAGGCTCATCAAGAGCTCCACCCCGCTGTAGCTGCTAAAGCAAGTGGTTCACAACACCCCTGGCCAAACCTTTCCTTCCAGCTCCAAATCTATCATTCAAACTCATCCTTCCACTCATCCATCCATCCACTCATCCATTCATCCACTTTTACCCCCTCCATCCACCTTTTCACTCATATCCATCCACTCTTTCACTCATCCCTCCATCCAGCCATCCTTGTGCTCTTCCATCTTTCACTCCTCCATCCCACTCAAATCCATCCACCCTTTCACTCACCCACCATTCATCCTTTTGCTCTTCCGTCTTTCACCCCATCACCCTCCTTTTCACTCAAATCCATCCACCCTTTTACTCATCCCTCCATTCATCCATCCTTTTGCTCTTCCATCTTTCACTCAAATCCATCCACCCTTTCACTCAAATCCATCCATCCACCCTTTCACTCATCCTTCCACCCACCCATCAATCTTCACATCCTTCCTTCCACCCACCCATCTTCACATCCTTCCACCCACCCATCAATCTTCACATCCACCCAGCCATCCATCCATCCTTCCATCCATCCATCCACTTTCACCCCATCCATTCACCCTTTCACTCACTCTCTCATCCATTAATCCACCCGTTCATTCAACCATCCATCCTTTCACTCACTCTCTCTCTCTCTCTCTCAACCATTAATCCACCCTTTCATTCAACCATTCATCCTTTCACTCACTCTCTCATCCATTAATCCATCCTTTCATTCAACCATCCATCCTTTCACTCATCCATCCACTTTCACCCCATCCATTCACCCTTTCACTCACTCTCTCATCCATTAATCCACCCTTTCATTCAACCATCCATCCTTTCACTCACTCTCTCTCTCTCTCTCAACCATTAATCCACCCTTTCATTCAACCATTCATCCTTTCACTCACTCTCTCTCTCTCTCTCCCCCATTAATCCACCCTTTCATTCAACCATTCATCCTTTCACTCACTCTCTCATCCATTAATCCATCCTTTCATTCAACCATCCATCCTTTCACTCATCCATCCACTTTCAACCCATCCATTCACCCTTTCACTCATCCATCCACACACATATATCCACTTTCAACACATCCATCCATTCACCCTTGCACTCATCCATCCTTTCACTCACCCATCCATCCTTTCACTCATCCATCCATCCGCTCATCCATCCTTTCACTCACATCCATCCTTTCACTCACTCATCCATCCATCCTTTCACTCATCCATCCATCCTTTCACTCATCCATGTATATATCCATCAACCCTTTCAAGTAAATTATGAACCTTTGTCTGGAACTGCAGAAAGAAGAGGCCCATCAAGAACTCCACAGCTGCTGTTAGCTATAGTGGCGTGTTCAGATGCCCCTGGTGCAAGCACAAAGTGAGAGGAGAGGCCCAGTGCAAGGAGAGAAATTAGGGTGCGCCCGAGGATTGCATGAATTCCCCATGGGTAAACTAATGAGCTTTAATGTAAGCCCTGGATGAGGTAAGATATGAGAGGCCATTGGGAGCGGGGTTAGCAAGTACAGGCACTGGGTGAAACATAAGGTGCACAGGAAAGGCAAAGTGCAAAGGAGGGTTGTGCAGGGGCTGCAAGAGGAGAGAAAGCATGGGCTTTACTGTAGCCTCCCCCCCCCCTCATCCCCGAGGCGATGGCAGGAGGGATCTTGGGGCTGATTTGAGGCCAAAGGGTGAAGCACAGAATAAAAGGCAGGGGGTCACAAGGTTAAAGTCAGAGCATGAGCCAGCCTCTTACATTCCAGTGATGTGAGTGTTCTGGAGCTGCATCTTATGCTCGAAGAAAAGGAAAGGCCCAGAGGAGGGCCTGGAAGCCTCGGGGAGAAAGCAAAATGACTCTTGCCTGGCAGTGCTGTCGAGGTTTTAAATGGAGCTGCAACTTTGAGCTCAGCTCAATCATGTTGTTGTTCTGCTCTGGTGAAATTAAAGTGCAGGCCCCAGCTTTTGAATTGACCCTTTTACTGCCAATGAATTGCTCAGAGCTCCTTATTAACTGGCTGTGACAAAAAGGGTTAAACTGCTGTGTATCAGATTACCGTAAGCCTGTCTACTTGTCCTTTGGACAAGTTAGAAATTAAAACCTCTTGCCCTTGTAAGAAATCTAGATGTCTCGGGCGTCGGGAGATAGGAATTCCCCACCCCTGAGCCACTAATTATGAAAGAGTCAATAAGGGAATGCAACCTAGGTAGTAACAATTTAGAAAAGTGCAAATAAAATTCAGCTGTGAACCCGTCTGGGCCAGGAGCTTTGTCCTTCTTGAGTGATTGAAGTGCAGTAAGCAATTCACAACTAGAAATGAGTAATTCAAGAGCAGATAGATCAACAGGAAAATTGGAAGGAGCCTGAATGCTGGAGAAAAAAGCATCAAGAGAATGAGCAGTAGGGTGTGTTTCAGAAGAGTAGAGTGTGGAATAGAAATACGAAAATTGCTCTAAAATGTCAACATCCGTATGCCTTAAAACAGAGTTACTATCGTAAACAGACTCAATATTCAATTTATTTTGCTTGACTTTTAAGTAATTAGCTAAAACCTTCCCCGCTTTATTCTTACCCCCATAAAATTTTGAACTGGATTTCAACAAATATAATGAAGCATCATCGGTGGATTGTTTGTTGAATTGCATCTTGGCTTCAATGAGAGCAGTCAAACTTTCCTGCGAATGGGAAGTATAGAAAGAATGCTCTAATTTTTTAATCTTAAAAAGAAGATCGCTGGTGCGTTTACGAGCATTCTTACGTTTACTAGCTACGTAACCAATGATGAAACCCCTGGCTGCCGCCTTGTAACGTCCCAAATAACGTGCTTGGGCAAGGTGGGTGAGTCATTAATGGCAAAAAATTCTGTGGTGAATTCAACAAAGGAGGTGGTGAATTTGGGATCCAGAAGTAAAGCATTATTGAAGCGCCATCTTTTTGGCCCAGTGGATTTGGGTAGGATGTCAACGTTAATCAAAACGGGGGCATGATCAGAAAATAAGATGGGGCCAATGTCAGCATGAGTGAGGGATTGGGACATATGATGAGAAAGAAAAATGTAATCGATGCGTGATTGCGAGTGATGAGTCGGGGAATAAAAGGTAAACTCTTTAGAAGTAGGGTTACAGAGACGCCAAGCATCAATGAGTTTGTGTTGGGATATCGCTTGAGCAAAGAGCTTCTGAGACTTATTAGGAACAAAAGATGCTTTGGAGTGTCTGTCTAAAAATGGATCAAGGGGTAAATTGCAATCTCCTGCTAAGATAAAAAATTATCATCGATGTATTCAGTAATGCGGGAGGCCATTGTGCGCCAAAAGACAGGATCACCACCGGTAGGGGTGTAAATATTAAGGAGGGAGATGGGGACGCCCCTCGAGGAAAGTTTGACATACAACCATCTACCCTCAGGATCTGATTCAGAGACCAAGAGCGAATGAGCGAGAGACTTGCGGACTAATACAACCACACCATTCCTCTTACCATCACCAGGAGATGAAAACACAGCGCCTACCCAACCTCTTTTGAGCTTAGCAGCTTCAATATCAGACAAATGGGTTTCTTGCAGGAAGGCAATGTCTACATTTAATTTGGCTAGGTGGGAGATAATTTTTTGTCTCTTGATAGGAGAATGAAGACCTTTAATGTTCCAAGAAACAATTCGGACTGACATTAAGGGTTTATAAAAGAGTGATACAAACAAGGAATAGGACAGCAAGAAATAGGACAGGAAGAATGAGCCTCACACCAAGTAAAGACATAGGAAAAAGAAAAAATTAAGTAAGAATAAAAATGATGTAGCACGAACAAAAGAAGAAGAAGTAAAAGAAGAACCAGAGATGCCATGCTAGTAGAAAGAAGCCAAGAGAATATTGGGAATGTTAAGAAAATACGGTGGGGCTCGAAGAGACTGGTAAGTAAGGGCCAAGGGGGAATAAAATGTGTAAGGTGAAAGAAGCACGACCAGGGGAGCCAATATACAATGAAGAGAAGAGAGAAGAAAGAAAAAGAAGAAGAAAAGAGCAGTGAAGAAGGTAATGACACCAATAAACCTGAACGCATTGAGGGATGAGGTAAAATAAGGAAATATAGAACAAAGAAAAACACGATAAATAGGGGATGAAGGGTACTTACGAGGAGTAGCATGGGAAAATACGATCAGGAACTAGGACAAGCAAAAACGTACGTGGAGACGGGGGGAGGGAGGTAGGGCCAACTGGAAAAGGCAGGGCACTTGGGGTGAGTGAGACGTCCAACCAGAGAAACAGGACAGAACGCAAAACAATGATCTGTGGAGGGAGAAAAATATCAAAGTTAGGCAGCCACAAACAACAGGGGCACAAAACAGGCAAAGAATAGGACCAACTGAGGAACCAAAACTGCAATATCGGAGGCGAAAGTAGAAAGCATAAACTCGGCAAGAGAACATGCAAACTGAAGAACCTGTGAATATGAAAAGCAGCAAACATAACAAGCTGGAGTATCAAAATACATTCACAGAAAAAGTCATGGCGGGAGAGAAGAGGAAGGACCAGACAACTCCATATCAGCGTGGCCACAGGAGTCCAGGAAGCTCCGAAGACGCGTAGGATCCTCAAATGTTGTAGTCTTGTTATTGTGGGTGACTTTAAACAGACAGGGATGAAAAAGTCCATATCTGGCACCAATGGAGCGAAGATCAGGTCTCATGTCCAAGAAGGCCTTGCGACGAATTGCAGTGGTTTTAGCATAATCCTGTAAAAAACAAGGTGGCAGTACTCCTTCCTCTTGATAGCTATTTGAAGGTCTGAAGTAGAGTCCCCCGGATGTAGCCTGACCCACATTTTTTGCCCTTACGCCTCGCCTTTTGTTTTTATTCGTTATTTATGTTAAACCTATGTATCCTGCTTCCCTAGGACTATCCGGAGCCATGTACGGGGCTGGGCCCCGGGAGTCGACTACTGCCTTAACATCTGTATGATCCTTTCTGAATCTAGCGGCCGGCCCTGGTGGTTGTAGGCCCATGCTTGTAATTGATTTATTGTTCAATAAAATTTTCAAAAAAAAAAAAAAAAAACAAGGTGGACCCCGACCATGTAAGACGAGGAGAGGCTCTGGCTGCTGAGAGAACTTTCAACAAGTCTGTGTATTCTAGGAAATACATTATTACACCTCTAGGCTTCGTTGGCCCGGAAGGAGAGGAGGACGCTCGACCAAGCCTGTGAGCACGCTGGATATTAAGTGAGATGCCATCAGGCAGGTGCCGAAGCTTAGGAAGAAAGGACTTGAAGAAGTTGATGGGATCACTTCCCTCACAACCTTCCACCAGGCCGTAAAGACGAAGATTATTGCGTCGGTTACGATTTTCAAGGTCCTCCACCTGCTTCTGGAGAGAAGAAATCTGCACCTGCATATGAGAGACATTGGTTGCAGAGTCTTGAAGAGAGGAGACATCTCTCTCCACCGACGACACTCTTTCATCCATCAGAGCCCAATTGTCAGTGAGGATCTGCAACATAGCATTAGTCTCTTCCATGTAAGGGCGTAAGGCCCGTATCTCTTCAAGGAGTAACTCCATAGAAATGACCGAAGAAGACTTAGGAGGCGAAGGTGGGTCTTTTTTTAACCTCTTAGAATTCGCTTTTGCCGAAGATTGTGAGGAGGGTTCCATGGTCAACGTCGTCTCAATTGAAGGGAGAGACTGAGAAGTTTCCAGATGTGCCAATGCCGTAAACAATTTGGAATTTTTAATGTAATTACGTTTTTGAACTTTACTGGAGCAATCCGCCATCTACACACCTGTGGAGCGTAAGATCACTAATATCACATTGCCCGACTAATAAATGAAAATGAGCGTTGTATAAGATCCAGAAAGGAAATTAACATAGAAGTATGCCAGGCCAGAAACTAGATTCCTAGATATCAGAGACTGGAGTCATAAAATGGCCGCCAAAGATGAGGAGAGCTGAAAGTTCCAGTCAGATCCATGATAAAAAAAAAACTAATTTAAGAGAGAAAAAAAAAAAAAAAGAGTCATCTTAGAGTGCTGGACTGCAATATCTGTGCCTCAGGGATTGGTGGGGTCATTTCAGAACATGCGAGGTATCCAGGGATCCATGCCCGATAAGACACGCTGTGGAGGCATTCGCGGGCAAAGACAAACAAAATGGCGGCCGCGGCCGATAGCGAGCCGCGACCGGAGATAAAGAGGGCTGTAAAACCCAGAATAACTGTGCCTCAGCGCCAGAAAAGGGTTGTAATTGAGCCTGGCATATTCCGACGTGAAGGACTTCCCTCCGTTGCTGGAAGCAGAATCACGAACCGCCGGTAGACTCTGGCGAGGACGGAGCTCCTACCCGGACGCCGCCATCTTCCACGGGCGCCTAGCCACGCCCCCGACTGGGAACTCTTTAAATTCACATGCATTTACTACAGTTTCATTTGAGACAAACATTTGTTTTACAGTGCAGCTTTGTCTTCCAAATGCTGAAAAGATTATTATTTCTGTTGAATTAACCTTGACTGAACTGAAATGTCTGGCCTTTGGCTTCTCTTTGTTATCTTTAATGGACTGAGTGCAACATTAAAAGAAGCATTCATTATATAGATGAGTGCAATTCTGTGTTTCACAGAAACTTTTGTATCTCATGTTCTTATACCTCTTAAACCAATCCTCATCCTCTACCTTGCTTGCTGAAGTAGTCACATTCTAAGAGGGACAGTTATTTTACACAAAGTATATTGATTTTGTATACATGTCAGTCTGCTTTGAAGCTAACGAGGTAAACAGTGGTTCAGGATTCGGAAATATGCCATTTTTTTACCTAGAGAAAGGAAAGTATGTTTCCCTATTATTCCTGGACCTCTCAGCAAACTATGCTACTGGGAAGAGCGATAGCCAAAGGCTGAATGAGTGAGTGCTGGTGTTCTGCATGGCTCTAGAGTGAATCTAACCCTTCTTCCAACAATCGAGGGCAGTCAGTCTACATAAGATCACAGCATCATTGCCATAAAATGAGGCATGGAGTGCTGCAAGGCCCTCCATGTTACTTCTACTGTTGCTCATTTACTCTTCTGTGCTGGCATATGTTGGAGAGCTTTATGTGCATTTTAAAATGTAGTCAATAACACCCAAACTCCTTTCTGACCAGGCATTGAATCACAGAAGTAGATGAGCATTTCTGAATGCCTCAACCACGCATACTGAAGGATGAAAAACCATTTCGTATACCTAAAAAGGAGTGAAAGATACCCTTGTCAAGGAGGGACTAATCAAGACAAGCTTTCTTTTGTCTGGGCCAAAGTCCCAGCATCCTCCACTGGTGCTTCTAGGTAGCGAGAAATCTGTGGCTTATTCTTGACATAGGTCTTCTATGACACACTCCACATTTTAGCTGGAGTCAATGCTTTCAATTTTCACCAGTGCTCAGGAAACTCCTTATGCTCCTTCAAACTATCAGGTGAAGCTCAAGAGGGCATTTGCGATGGAGTTTTTCCACATATTTAACTATTGTAACATAATCCGCACCGGGCTACCAAAAGTGATCATTGGTAAATTGCAAAAGCTGCAAAATTTGATCACGATATATTTCTTAAACTTGCGGCAATGCTACCATTTGAGACACAAGCCATTAAAACGCCCTATTGGTGGAGTCAAGGATCACATTGATAATTATTTGTATCATCCACAAGGCCATTTGTAAGAAATGATCACATAGATGTGATTGTTCAACATGCATCTAATTCATCAAAGGGCAGGTGACAGAAACATGGAGACAAATTATTGGCCATCAGAGGTCCCAGGCTCGAACTCCTTGAACCTTGGACCGAGAGCAGAACTAAGCTGCCTCCACTTCAGAAAACTGGCGACTGAACTCTACACCTGCTATTTTGACTAATTTCCAAATAAAATTCACTGTAACCACACAGGACAGCTCTGAATTCCATAAAAGGGAAACCAGATTTGAGATCAAGGAAAAAAACAATGCCCCCAGGATATATCTCAAGTCACCAATTAGGTCTAATTGACCAGATTTGTGAAAATCTTCAAAATAATAGGGCCCAATAAACAGGGACCCTAACCAGCATACAAATGTCAGAAAAATGGTGACATAACATAAACTAATACAAACAGTGAAAAAGTAAAGCTGGTTAACCCCTTGTGTGCCACGCCCTTTCCCCGCCCTGTGCCGGCCGTTGCATTAGCGGGCGGGGTTTATGACGAGCTGGACTCGTCATGGGCACAGCGCAACCGCGGCCCATGACGAGTCCAGCTCGTCATGGGCACAGAAGGGGTTAAGCAGATTCCTGGCTGATCAGATCCACTCCCCTCTCCCCAGGGCAACAGAGCATTCACAGGGATCATCCACCCAAAAACTTTCTGGATGTCTCCTCTGCCCTACCGTGCTCCAAACATGTTACTGCATAACAGTACACAGATGCTTTGCAGACCATGACCCACAGCTTTATAAATAAGCTCGCTATGAATCTCCACACAGGAATTAATCACCTCCACTTCATAAACAAAATTCAAAACTCACCTCCCCTCATATCTCGACTCATCTGGTCTCCAATCCAGAGGCCAGATGAGCCTTTGCATGGGTTAGTTTAGAGCTGCACAATACAGGTATAGACCTCCTGTATAAGAAAACAGATTGAATTGGTTGAATTATGTGAGTTACACCTCATGTTAAAAAAAAAAAAGCTTGTGATGGTTAAGTTCTGGCTGCTAAGATTTTTTTATCTAAGCTTGTGTTTGTAAAAACAGTGCAAAAGGTGGAATTCTTGGAATATCCCAATTTAAAATGACTTGCCTCACTCCTGCTGTTTGCATGATGCAAGCACCTACCCGCTTTCATTGGCCTCTGTGATCAGAGCATGCACACAGATGAAATGGCTTTCGCTATGCCAAGACATTTTAGATCATAGGATTGTGTGTCTGTCAGTCGTTGGTAGTAGTAAATGTCTGTTTACAATTTTATTTAATCTTCATAACTAGATATGTCAAAAGAGTGTGATTTAGTATGCAGTACGGTGTGTGCCTGGCAGAACGTGCTATAATAAGCGCTCTCCCTATTTGCATCATGCCTACTTTAAGAAGCTTACATTGTTGCTCTGTTTTTTTTGGCTGTGAAACAAAACTGCCCCCTTATGGAAATTGAGCACCAGACCTATGGCATTCTCTCTGTTCCATGTTATTTAGTAGACCCATGCATGCCAAATATGTTTTTGTACTGGGAAGGTGTGGAAATGGCGCTTGGCATAAAATTAATTGTTAATAATGAATGGCAGTGGTTCTCCTGTTGTTACTCTTTGGGACCAGTATGTTATGCACAATGTCTCATTTCCGCAAGCTTCATAGATTGAAAACAAGTGACCCCTCCTTGGAGTCTTGGCCTTGCAAAACCCTCACTATAGAAGAAGCTGTAGACGTTGCTGTGGAATTTGAATAATCCATGTGCCATTTAACATGTTTGCCATGACTGCACTTCCTTTATTCCATGAGAACTAAATACACACGATGTGTATTTAAAGATGAGTGTGTTCAATTACTGTGGACGTCACTGCCAGCTGTTGATTTCTGTAGGTGTAAGTTAAAATGGGAATATGACAAGTTCCTACTGTTTGGATCCCATTTGTTGCTCCATTTCCTCCTTACATGAGAGCAGATATGGACTTCTACTTTACCCTCCGCGAGCGTGAACATATATGTTTTTTTATTTCTGTATTTGTTCTCCTACCAATAAATAAAATTATAATGTACAGACGTTGGAAATCTGTTCTGCTAGGAGAACATCTTCCAGAAGTCACAGTGATTTACAGGTTCTGAATCGTTCATTCTCTCTTAGGTTAGTACTATCCAAGTATGACTGGTCCCAATTCTTTTAGGTTTCTCAAATTGTACTTGACTAATTCACCATGAGGAGCAGAGCAAGAACCCATTGGTAAAGGTTTCCAACCTAGAAAGCCCGGTGAGAACATGCATACTTTTATAGGTGCCTTGGTAATTTGTTGATGTAAACAAATGTTTTTCTTGCATAGTCTGCAAAATCTTAGTGTTGGAATGTGTCATGACTTTCGCTTCAGAACTGGCTGAAAAATCTCTGTTTTATCCAGTGTATTTGGGAAACATTTCTCTAAAACATTTCCCTAAAATTGACTTTTCTGCCCTGTTAGCCTTCTGATTACAATTTCGGGCTGTTATAAAAATATTTCCATGGGTCGTTTCAGCTCCCAGTTCATCTCTGCTACATTTTAGGTAGCCTATCTCAGGCCCTGAACTGTAATTTTTTGTACCCGTCTCCCTATTCTGTGTATAGTTTTGTCTATTCACCGTCATTTATCATTCATTCATTCATTAATTATTAGCTTTATTCGGATATGAATTATCCATAAAAGTACAAACATTAATCATAATCACTTACTTAGTCCTAAAAACTCATCATTAAAACTAATCAGTTAAAATATTACTAAATTATCCATAACTTGATATCATCGGCGATGTTAAAGTGACAGTGTGCAAAGTGCAAATATTTCACGAAAGAGCAGCTAAAGGCGGGCAAATCCTTAAATCTCAAAAAGGTTACAGTTAGCAGCATTAAGTGTAAGTGCAGATGTGCGTAGTACAAAATGTAAATACTAGTAATATAAAATCCAAAAATACATATAGTACAGCCTAAACCAGCAATCATTGATTCATAGAAAGACGTGAGCGGATGGCCATTTTCAGAAAAGTGCACACTCGATATGTTATATCATCGTCTTTAAGCTGGAGAATAATTTTATGTGCAACCTTAAGATCCGTTGTGCCCTTTGCCCTGAAAAACGGTATCAATAACTGCATACTATATTTTTGATAAAAAGAGCAAAAGAACAAAAAATGTAACATGGACTGTTTCCATAAGTTACCACATGGGCAAACCAAATTCTCAATGTTAGGTTGAAAACCCATAGGGAAGCACAACAGATACTTTATTGAGCCCGATCTAAGACGAAAAAGAAGGCTTCGCTCTCAGCGAGTAATATCTCTTAAGAGATAACTAATGGGAGAGCATAAAGGAGATCCGCCCTCGCCTGTCATTAAAATATATTGTTTCACAGATACTTTGGCGGATTCCTGGGCGTATCTCGTATCCCCGTAATATTGATATAAAACTTTGCGGATAGTCTTTCCATCAATTCCATCTAATTGCTCAGGATTATTAAAAATATGCTCTATATTGACTGCAGTCAAATTTGCCCGTACTTGGGCCAGCCAAGGAATATCACCACCCTTATCACATTTTAGGCAATCTGCCAGGATCTCCCTTGTTAGTAAGGCTGCTGGGTTTTTCCAAACCTTTAGCCAAAATAAAACAGGGCGGGACCTAATGTAATCTTCCAGGTATGGCATTCTTAACTCGTTATGGCATACAAAAGTGGACGATGAAATTGGTATGCCCAGAAGTCTCCTGCAGAATCTGTTTTCTTCTGCCTGGACACTTTTCAAATTTATATGGCCCCATATTTCAGCCCCATAGGTCATGATTGGTACACATTGTGTCCTATAGATTTTAAGTAGGGACAGTACCACCTCAGTTCTTTTCGGTTGGGGGAGATTTATTACTGAGTTTATGGCTCTTGAAAATTTAGTCCGTCCATAAGCCAAATGTGGTGTCCAGGACCCATTATCAGAAAATTGTAAGCCCAAATAAGGGAAAGTGCGAGTGCATATCAAAGAATCCGGGCCCAAGGTAATAGTATTAATAGAACGTTTCTTAGGGCCACAACACATTAAATAAGATTTTTTTTTAATTTGTGCAAAGATCCAGATTATTCATAAAAACTGCAAATCCCCTAACTAAAATTCTCAAGGCATTAGGTGTTCAGCCCATTAAAACAGCATCATCTGCATATAGTAAGATGGGCAGTTTGTTACCATTAATTATAGGGACATCGGTGGTTTGGTTAGACAGGACATTATGAAGTTCATTAATATATAAAATAAATAAAAATGGGGCAAGAACACATCCTTGTCTAACGCCTCTCCCAACCACTAAGTCTCCTGACCCTGCCCCATCCATACTTATCCTTACCCGGGCCCTTAAGTCCTTATGCAGATATGCTAAAAAACACACCAAATCTTTATCTAACCCATTGCCAAAGCCTGGATCTGTTAACAAAATCAAAAGCGGACGAAAGGTCCATAAATGCCAGATAAAGAGGACTGTGTCGGGCGATAGTATATTTCCCTATGATTAAATTAAGATTCAAGCACTGTTCCACAGTACCAAGATGACTACGAAAACCCAGCTGACATTTATTTATTATGTTTTCATCCTCTGCCCAAATTCTGATCTTGTTAAATAGAACTCTCCCCAATATTTTAAGGGTGTTATCAATTAGGGAAATGGGGCTGTAACAGCTTGGGTTCGATCTATCTCTTTTTTTTTAAAATGGGGATAATTACAGATGTGGACCATGTATTTGGGATTTTTGTTGTGGTTAAATTGTTAAAAACGTTAAGTAGCAGAGGAGCCCAGAACTCTGGCCTTGATTTTATAAGATCAATAGGCAGCTCATCCGGGCCTGGGGCTTTATTTCCCGCACTCTGGAATATTGCCTCCTCAACCTCAATCAAAGAAATTTTCCAGGGTGTCTTCGCATTGGGGCGGGGAGGCATATATTTTCGAGAAATGAGCAACCCACACTTCACTAGTTATATTGCAGTTTAAGGGGGTAGATGTATTCCCAAAAGCTCTCAGGGACTTGGTGGCATACCAAAAATTGTTTGTAGTATTAAGTTTGGCAGCACAAGCCAGGTTATTCCAATACTCTTTTAAGACCACGTATCGCCTTGTTTTTATTAAACTTTTGTAATTGTGCCTTAGGGTTCTAATAAGAGTGGGATCTCTAGGGGAAACTGATAAAGCTGCTCTAAGATCCCTATTTGCCCTAGAGCAGGTGTTGTCATACCACCTAGGGCCAAATTTGTGTGGGGTTGCAGGTCTGGAGATCAGTTCCTTGATGCCTACACATAATAGAGTAAAAACAGAAACTGCCTCTGAGTTAGGGTCAGCCAAAGTAAGACAAGTCTCACAGAGAGATGGATAAGTTTTTACCATCTTCTGGAAGACCTCCCTACAATCCATACCCTTCCATTTAACTCTTAACCTATCAGTTGAGAGTTCTAAGTTTCCCACTCCCAGTTCTCTTCTAATATTTGGTCGCGGGGCTACCCTTAACGAGACCATAATAGGATTATGATCTCGATAAGTGGATGCCCTGACCTCTGCCTCAGCTAAGTAGTCTTCTAAAGATGGAGATATGAAGACATAATCTATAGTTGAGGCTCGTCCTAGGCCTCTGTAAGTGGGTAATGGGTTATCATTAGTATTTGCAGCTGCAATATCCATCACGTTTAAAAGACTGCTACTTGATAGGTGATCTAATAGCTCGTATCCTCTCTTGCATAGGTTGGGTGGAATAAATTGGGAAGAACGCCCAGTAGTTCCTTCTCCTATCTTTGCATTAAAATCACCCCCCCCCCCCCCAAGCATATCCCTGCCAGTTTGTACTTTCCCAATAAATTATCCAGATCCTGAATAAAGTTAAAAAGATGAACAAATTTAACATTTGGTGTACTTAAGAAATCATTATTATAAAAATTAATAAAACAAATGGAGACCCCCCGAGTGTAGATCAGTACTTGGAAATTAACATTCCCGGTGGGAATTAGTTTCACTCTACCACCTGAAGCAATGCTGACCCATATTGATAAATCCCCTGAAGGTCTGCCATGTTTAGGATTAGGGGAAATAATGTTAAAACATTCATACCCTTCGAGATATAGTTCTTTAGTTCTGTGTATAGTTTTGTCTATTCACCGTCATTTATCTTTGTTCCACCAGGATCTAAAAAGAATAACCAAGATTAGGCCGTGAAAAGCTTATCAGAAGCTTCCACACAAGACCTATAAATTAAATTTTAGTGCATTCTATGTGACTTGTTAATTTGTAAAAAAATTAAATATATATATATATATATATATACACATACATACATACATACATACATACATACATACCCAGATTCCGTAGAACTGCCTCGAAGCATACACGGACCAGGTAATTCGTGCAAAGATTTATTTGGTGCGGTATGTCGCCATAACGTTTCGGCTCGTCCGAGCCTTGTTCACATGACAATGTGAATGAGTTAGACCACATTATTTAAAGTGACAGTGCTAATTGATCAGAGTTCAAAGTTCAAGCATGTGATAGGTTTTTGGGAATAGAGGTAGAAAAAACACAACCGTGTGGTAGAATGTAAACAGTGCAATTTCAAATGTTTCACAAAATATCGTACATATTAAAATGACTTACATATGTTAGTTATTATACAATTGTTTTAAATTTAAAATTTTAAAATTAAAAAGCAATTGTGCAAATCAGCAAATAGTGCAAATTTGAATAACAGTTAGATAAAACACAGCATTAATTTTGAAAAGTGGTCCAATGCCACTTATCTTAATATTGACTGCTCTAGTATGTATTCATTGGTTAAATCCAATTACATATCGTGTTTATTCTAATATATGTACAATCATGGGTTAAATCCCAAGTCAATGATTTGTCTCAATGCACCCTGTTCACATACTTATTACCCATATACGTGCAGATAGACTGTTAAATGGATGATACAACTATGTGCATTTGTTGGTAAATGGCATATCTACCCCCTGTGACTATTTATTAAATATTTTATCTCTATGATATAAATATTGTTTCTCTTATATTTATTGTTTGCTTGTAAATACATAGAACCCTTATGTTGCGTGAAAAAATTAAAGTTTCGTGATATCTTATTCTCTTTAGTGGATAGGGGGACTGACTATCCCAGCAATACTGAGATAGTACTACATCAACAATGGCCTGTGCTAATAAATACTTAAAATAGTTGTAAAAGTATTATTGAAAATGTGTTCGTAAATATTTACAGACCTAATATAATCACTGTCAGAATAGGGAGATGATTGTCTTGAGGGATGCTCTAACAGAAGTATTGCATACATGTTAAAAAATGGATATATGATCCAATCCTGGAATCTATATAAATACTGTAATAGGTGGTAAAAAACGCGTATGTCGATGTGATTGACAAACGCAAATGTGTACAGCTAGTAAAAACACATAAAAGATACGCATAGATATACTTTATCAAATTTACTGAATATAAATAAAACAATAAATATTTAAGAAAGTTAAAAGATCCCCAAAGGGATCTACTATCAAAATTGAATGGCCACCACTTAGTTAAAATAAACATGTATGTAAATCTTCTGTGATATTAAGGCCTCCTTGGTGCTTCGAGTCCAGTTGTAGTATGTATCTGGTTTCTAATTTACGTAACTTGGACTCGCGGTCACCCCCTCTTCTGCTTGCATTTACCGCATCTATAACATAAAACTTGAGGCCCTGATTGTCACTGTTATGATATTCTTTAAAATGCCTAGCGACGGGGTATGTTTTATCTTGATTTGCTATTGCCCGGAGATGTTGCAATATGCGTTTGTGCACTGCGTGTTTCGTGCTTCCCACATATTGTAGCCCACAAGGACATTGTAAAACGTATATCGCAAACTCAGTCTTGCAAGTAAGAACCTTACTGATTTGATGCTTTTTGTCACTGAAAGCAGCCCTATATTCCTTCATGTTAATACCATGTGTGCAAGATTTGCACGTTTTACATTTGAAAAAACCCCATTTAGTTTGTAGCCATGAGGTCTTTTCAATGATCTCCGGGTTAGTATCAACTAGTCTATATATACATACATACATACATACATATATATATTACCTACTGGCGGTCGCCAGTAGGTAGTTATAGTTAGGACCACGTTTCCATAGGAAATCCGCAACATTCTATTTTGAATAACTTTGGCGCCGGTTGACGAATCCTCGCGAATTTTTCAAAATAGGTGGGGCGCTACGCTCCGCTCCTACCCTGAAAGTCTCGGGGGGATTCGTCAAGCGGGGGCTGAGATAAAAGGGGGGTCCCAAAACGCGTTTTTCCCATGCATTTTTCCATAGGACCTTTAGACACAGCTACAGCCCGAACGGCTGAACAGAATTAATTGAAATTTGGCAGAGAGGTAGTCCTCAGGTCAAGGAAGTGCCTTTTGTAGGTTTGGTGTAAATCTGTTCAGTAGATCCTGAGAAAATAGCATTTAAAAGCATATA
Source organism: Triturus cristatus (assembly GCF_964204655.1). Taxonomy (NCBI): domain Eukaryota; kingdom Metazoa; phylum Chordata; class Amphibia; order Caudata; family Salamandridae; genus Triturus; species Triturus cristatus. Next base: position 829,187,488 of record NC_140586.1, on the reverse strand, counting down.
TATATGTGGGCGGAGCCTAACCACACATCTCATCCTGAGATCTGATTGGCTGTCAGCACTTCATCCAAGAAGTGTTGGCAGCCATCTTGGGACCAATATACATGATAGCACCTCATTAAAAAGCATTGCAGTTAATAGAAGGTTTTAAGACTTTAGTTACATTATAAATCATTTGTTGATGGTACCATACTCATTTTAGGAATTGTGGTATGTTCTAAGGTGATTTCACCATGTGAAAAAGCCTTCTGCTGGGATATCATGATTGAGAGAAAAATATTTTCTCATGCTTTTACCACAGAGGTTTGGAAGGTGATCTATAGGCTAAACTGAGAGCTTATTTTCTGTAAATTCACATTATCTTTCTCAGTCATGTGAGAATGAAGTCTGACATTCTCAGTAAAACATGTACATCCAACAAGGGCAGAGACTGTCAGTTGATTCCTTTGTGTTCTACTGCAGCTTCCCAGAGTGTTCCAAAGAACTACTAGAGCGCTAACAGTCCTACTTATGATAAACGTATGGCACACCTGAAGCCATCTTGCTTGGATTAAAGTGGTAACTCTTAAAACATTTAATTTAAAAAGGAACAAAATGAGGGGGTTCATTTTTCAATAAAAAGTATGATTAGTGCTGCAGAAAGAAAAATTAGGGCACATTTTGAGTGACTTCTCAAATCCTCTTCTATTTCATTAAAAAATTCTGACATGCAGACTGAAACATGCACTTTCAATACCAGCAGCAGTTTTCCCTGGTGAGCAGTAGCTTTACTACAGTGATCTAATGAGCAAAAAGAGTGCTAACATTCTGAATTTATGGCAAATGTGTGACACATCTGAATGCCTTCTTGATGGAATCAAAGTAAAAAACTGAAAGTATTTCCTACTGAGGAGACTGCAGTAAATGAGGAAATTAGGAAACTTCATAACAAATAAGTCTCCCAAGATGGCCACCAGAGACAAAAGAGCCCAAATGTAGCCCAAATATCACCCAGATGTAGCCCAAGTATAGCCCAATGACAGAATGTCCCAGAATGTTCTTAAAAACAACTAGAGCGCTTACTGTCTTCATTATGACAAAAGTATGGCACACCTGAAGCCATCTTGATTGGAATAAACTGGTAACACTTAAAACATTTAATTTAAAAAGGAACACAATGAGGAGGTTCATTTTGCCATAGAAATTATGATTAATGCTGAAGAAAGAAAATGAGGGCACATTTTGAGTGACTTCTCAAATCCTCTTCTATTTCATTAAAAAATTCTGACATGCAGACTGAAACATGCACTTTTAATACCAGGAGCAGACTTCCATGGTGCAGTAGTTTTACTACAGTGATCTAATGAGCAACTAGAGTGCTAACATTCAGAATTCATGGCAAATGTGTGACATATCTGAATACCTTCATGATGGAATCAAAGTAAAAAACTGAAAGCATTTCCTACTGAGGAGACTGCAGTACATGAGGAAATTGGGAAACTTCATAACAAATAAATCTCCCAAGATGGCCACCGGAGACAAAAGAGCCCAAATGTAGCCCAAAATCACCCAGATGTAGCCCAAATATAGCCCAATGACAGAAGTGTGCAAAACACTTATTATTTTGTGTTTTTGCAGTGTTATATAGTGCAGACTTGTCAGGTATTGGAGTGCTTTACATGAGCATTGGTTACATCACACAAGAACACATTCATTTTGGTTGTAGACATGGGGAGACTAAGTGATTTGACCAGAATCACAGAATGTCGAGCTGAAGCAGAAACTTCAACCTGGTTCCCCAGTTGCAAAGTCTGCAGTTCTGGAAGTAACACCACATCATCTCCCCTAAGTGCAACATTTAATCAAGTGGTCAACTGGATAAAAAAACATAAAGATAACAAATAATTTAAAAGTGCTTTGTCGCTATTTGAAAACTCAGAAAATATGTCCTTATTTTAGCCTTTTAGAGCACTAACCATAATTTTGATGCCAATAAGACCCTCTCATATATGTAATTTCTAAAGGAAATGCTCTAGGTATTACAGTTTTGATTACATCAAGATGATGTCAGGCGTTCCACACTTTTGTAATAAATATAGAATGTTAGCAATCTAGTTGTTCATTAGGATACTGTTGAGAGGCAGAGGCCAGGGGCACGGACTCTGAAAATTGAAGGCAGGTAGGAGGGTGCAAAGGCAACAATTTAACCACACTGAGCAGGCAGGAAGGGCCGTGGAAGCACAACAGACTATGGAGGGCAGTGGAAAGGGGGGCAGGGGCAACAAACCAACAATACAGGACTTGCAAGAGAGGCTGTTGGAGGCAAGATCTATTACGGGTCAAGGAAGCTAGGGGCGGTCCCCAGATCCCCGGGAGCCACCACAGAACTGAGCAGGAGAGTGAGTCAGGGACAAAAGGGGCACCTTAATTTGAGCCGGGGTGCCTAGGAACGCTTGCTCCAAAAATGAAGAAAACAGACATATGAGACATGGAATTGGAGGCAGAATACAATGGCAGTTTAACGAGAAGATGCAACTTCAAAGAAACCGCAGAATAGAGACATAAAGTACAAAATACAGAATCCAGATAATCATACAGCTGTCATGATATTCTCTGTATCTCAATTAATGTACTGACAGAGAGAGAGAGAAAACACATCTATAAATGCATCATGAGAAACAAGTTACACCAAGGAAAATGTTACCTAGGAACACTCACGTTTACTCTTAGAGCAAGCATTCCTGCAATTACAATACAAAATCTTTTAAATGCAAAAGTAAAGAGAACAATGGTTAAACATAACATGACATTTCATATAGGTAAAATAGAATAAGATACTTCAAGCAAAGCAGAGCAAGACATTTTAAGCACAGGAAGACAAGAGCTCCCAGCTCTTGGGGAAAACCTGCACTGCCTGTTAACCTACATACAGACGGCGAGGTAGTCCGTCGATATCTATGGGTGCTCCCTTTTTATATCATTTTGTGGGCTCCTTTGCACGCTACATCTACCTACGTATGCTACCCAAAAGCTTCGTCTGCAGATTTTACCAGACATTTCGTCATTTACCCACTTAATGCTGACAATGGACTGGGTGAAAAGGTCAGTCTCTCAGGCCAATCGCTTATCGTAAGTTCCATAGAGCAAGCAGAAAATAATGGGTATTGTACGGGAATTCAATATATTCATGTATAAAATCTCCTCAGTTCTCCTAACTTGACGCTCTGCGGTTGCCACTTCCTTAAAAGCGGGAAACCTGCCCAGGAAGCAAGTACCAGTCCAGGATGCAGCCTACTGTATGTCGACAGCTTCAGGGGGATGTTGAACTTTGATACCGAGCACGGAGCACTCGGGTAGGGTGGGGGCTACTGGTTTGGAGCAGAAGGCCTCGCAGACCTGCCTTCAGACTGCTATACACTAAAATTGCAGAGCTATGGTCAATTTAACAAAGAGGCCTACATATTGGACAGAAGGGCCTACACAGGGGTTTTATACTGGCTGAGTGGTAAGGATGTCTCAGGATAATTATATAGCAACACAGGACCCGCTGGTCAATTTAATACGGCCTACAAATGCAGCTGGCAGGGCAAGGACAAGGGTCTCATACTTCAGGTGTGGACAGAACGGGCCAGGGGCCCCCTGTGATACAAAATCTACCCTCCTTCAAGCCTGTGGCAATGTAATAGACCATTGTGGGCAGAAGGAAGAGGCAATGGTAGTACAACCATACATGCCAACAGACCCGATTCAGCCAGGAAACGTCCAATGTTTTTAAGCTCAAATGGGCTTTATTTGATCTGTCTCCTGTCTACAATATCCTCTTTTTCAATGTAACTCAAAGGGGAAAATCAATACCCCAGTTTTTTTTCAAAATCTCCCTCTTACCAAGTTCAAAATGTTCGCAAGTATGGTACATTGGATCATGGAAGGAAATGGGATAGGGACATGGACTTGGATAACAGAGGACAGGAGGGACATGGAGAGGTGCACCAAACTGACCCTGCAGGGCAGGCATCAGGGTTTGCAGCAGCACAATACACCACACAGGGCATGCAGGACGGGAGTGCAGCACAACAATCCATAGAAAGCAAGAGGGAGGGGACAGGACCATGCACATGGACAACAGAGAACAGAGGGGCAAGAGGCAATGGTAGCTAGCTGACCATAATGGACAGACAGGAGAGAAAGCTGCAGCATTACAGACCATAAAGGGCAGGAGGGACGGATCAGGGGCATTACAATGGAACAGACAAGCCAGGAGGGAGGGAGTAGGGCTGGGGGCAAGGGGGCAGGGCAGGAGCAGCAAGATAGCCATGGAGGTCAGGCAGGATGGGCACTAGAAGCAAGACACACCATGAAGAGCAACAGTGAGACTGTGATGGCATACACACAGACCATGGAGGGAAGGTGGGAGGGGGTCAGGGGCAGCTAACTGACCACACAGGGAAGGTGGGAGGGGCCATGGCAGCACAGAAGACCATGCATGGCAAGTGGGAGGGTTAGTGGCAGCACAATGGCTATGATGGGCAAGAAGGAGGGTGGAGGGGCATGCACAAAGGACGATGGAGGATAGAAGGGAGGGTCAGGACCTGTGCACAGACAAGAAAGTTCAGGGGAAGGGACCTCACAACAGACCACACGGGGCAGGCAGGAGGAGCAGCTGCAGCACAACAGACCAGGGAGGGCAGAAGGGTGTGGCAGTACAATGGACCATGTAGGACAGGAGGAAGAGGATAGGGGCATGGCATGTGGACAGGCAGGGTGGAGGTGGCAGCGACAGGTTACAGTCATCTGACAATGCTAGGCAGGTGGGAGGGGAGTGGCAGCTCAACAGAACACTCAGAGTAGATAGGAGTGGCAGGTCCATGGGACATGGTGGGCAAAAAGGATGGAGCAGGGGCATGCACAAAGACATCGGAGGGCAGGGGGAAGGAGAATAGGGGCAGCAAGCTAAGCACAGAGTTTAAGCAGGAGGTCAATGATGGGGCATAGAATTGGGCAATGGAGGGCAGGAGGAGTGGACTGGTACATCATACTGAGGGCAGTGGCAGCACATCAGACCATGGCATGGCAGGAGGGAGGAGGCTAGTCCATGGATTCACACAACAGAGGATAGGGAGGAAGGGGATGGGGCAGCAAGCTAACTGTTCAGAGAAGGCGGGTATTAGGAACTTTATTGTTTTTAAAACATTGTGTCTGTGCGAACTACTTAAAATATGAACAAGTATGCAGCATAATCTCACTTTTATTCAGGAAGAAGAGGACGTTTGTGACTGTGACTCCGGGCTCACTTGGCAGAAACCCCCCCTGATCCTCCACCCCCTATCGCAAAATGTAATGCCCGTGAAAAGGGTAGGTGAACACAGTGTTATATAGAACATAGTCCTGAGAGCACGATTGAAAATGAAAACTAGATATAGTGTATGGTATAAACTATGCACCAAAAAGTGTGATATAAGATGAACCGGGCGTGAAATATAATATGCAATACATTGTGCGCAATGACAGATTTATTGGAGAGCGCGAGATAGCACAGGCACTAGCGCGTGCTATGCGATATGCGCCTTGGAGTGTAATATGCACAGGGCAGTGTTGTGTAACCTAACTAGTCTCTAAAGTTGTAATATAAAATATGTGCTGGGGAGTGTAAGGTTGCATATGCACTGTGACAAAGATATGGATCCCAGATTGTAATATGTATGGCATAGCACTGTGCGTTATAACATAGGCATCGAGAAAGGCATGTTAGATGGGGCAATATAACCCGTGCGAAGACAAGTGTGGCATGACATATTCACGGGGTGGTGTTACAGTGCACATGGGCTAGAGAGTGTCATAGCATATGCACTAGCTAGTGGAATACAACACAGAGGTGTGTGGCACACGGCAGGCAATGGTGGGTGTAACACAGCATTGGGCTCTGTCAGGAGCGCGCTGTGACTCTCAAGTGATGTTCGTCCCCTTTCCAGAGAGTAAAATAAAAAGTATTACACATCCGGCAGTGGATGTGTGTTTTATTAACCGTGAGGGGGGTTTCTTGCATAGTTTTGGTCGAATTTTTGTCGAATCCCCTTTGAATGGCTTGGTGTGCATGTGTATTAAATGTGCCCGTCAATAGCTACCCATGTTTGTATAAATAAACGACAAGGGTGTCTACCGGGATTAGGCACGGTAGGGCATCAGACATGTCAGAGCTTCACTAGTGGTGTAAATACATTCCACGTGGATTCATTGCATGCATAGTCGCCTTTTAATGAATATCACGCAAATCGTCATGGTGATAGGTACGTACGGTTTGTCCAGCATGTCCTAGGTGTGTCTATAAATATATATTTTTTAAAAATAATAAAAAACAGTGGCCGGCCCTGGGGATTGGGGTCAAAAAAATATAATTAGGAGACTGGCCCTGGGGGATGGGGTCATCAGGGCCAATAAATTAGAATAAGAAGGGGAACCAAACAGCCCCCCTTCTTAAAAAACTAAAATAAATAAAAGACTGGCATCGTGCCGGAGGCCATGCCCCCTCCGTGCAGCACTCTGCAAACGCGCCCCCAACAGGTATCTCCAGTATGCGCCAGGGAGCTGCGCTGCAGCCAGGTGTTCTGAGGCCAAGCCCCTTTTTACACCTCTCTGCAACGCAGCTCTGTGGCGCTTACTGGAGGTACCTAGTGGTCTAGTTTGACCCTAGGGACCCTTAGGATTCAAGGGGACTTAATCTCTCAACTTAGAACAGCCACAGGGCGCGTTTACACAGTGGTGAAGGGAGGGGACGGGGCCTGAGGTGACGTGTGCAAACACGCACTATGGCACGTTTTAAATTGGGGATATAATTTCCCTTCAATACTGAGGGCCCCTGGGGGCTAACTAGCCCACCAAGTGCTTCCAGTAAGCGCCACTGAGCTGCATTGCAGAGAGGTGGTCCAGGCCGTGCCACTTTTTACACCTCTCTGCAACGCAGCTCTGTGGCACTTACTGGAGGTACCTAGTGGGCTAGTTGGACCCCAGGGACCCTCAGGATTCAAATGAACTTAATCTCCCAACTAAAAATGGACACAGGGCGTGTTTACACAGTGGTGAAGGGAGGGGACGGGGCCTGAGTTAACGTGTGCAAAAACGCCCTGTGGCCTGTTTTAAGAGGTAGTTTTAATCCCCATGCCCTCTTATATACTAGGGGCTTACAGAGGAGGTCATGCTAATCACAGGGGGACCCCAACGCATAATGTTCCCTAGTGTATGTAGGCGTTTTCACTGTATTCTAAGTGTCTTTTAACATAGCACTGGCTCTAGGACTGGTTAGTCAGGCTCAGTTACCACCAGTATCCGTCTGAAAAAGTTGAGGGTACAGGATGATTTTGCAACAAGGCTTCTTTCTGCTCTTCTTTTTGTTCTTTCTGCACGTTATCCTTCTTCCTGCACTTATCTTCGTATTTGAGGACTTCTGTTGCTTCTTTCTGCACTTCTTTTGTTTCTTTCTGTGCATTTTTTCTTCTTTCTTCACATGTCCTATCTCTGTAGGCATAGTTAGAAATTAGCATTTCAAAAACCTTTGAAATTCACAGAAAAAACCATAGGTTTCAGGCACGTTATAGTTAGGAATTAGCATTTAAAAAACCTCAGAAATTCACTGAAAAAACCATAGGTTTCAGGGGTGTTATAGTTAGCTGGACTTTTCACTTGTACAAAACCATTGAAATTCCCCCGTTATAGTTAGTTCAGCTAACTATAACTCGGGCGCCCGCAATGCACTGCTGATGACGTCACATATTACATCACTCATGACATGGTCAGTGACATCACTCATGACATCACTGATGACATCTCAAATTACATCACTGATGACATCACTGATGACATCATCCTTGTGATAGAGTGGCAGACCTCCTCTCACCCTAATATAACCTTTGATACACACATTCAAAATTAGAGACTAAAATTTTCAAAACAATGGACATACCAATACCAGTTACAACAACCTCTTCAGTAATTCTAAGATCCACATACACATCCACTCATTCACCAACAGTCCTATACAGTCACTCATACATGTACTCACTCATCATATGTACTGATACACCTATACATCCTGTTACACAATGCCACTCATCCATAGAGTTACTCACACACATAGTCACTCATGCTAATAAAGAATCAAACATACATTTACTTGCATATACAGTTATACACACACCACCATACTTACTTCTACGGAAACTTACACATACTTAGTCTTTTAAACAATCACTTATAGAAACACATACTTATTCATACAGGAACTCTTTCAATCTCTCACTCTCACATATACTCACATATATACACCAATAGTCACATATACTAGTTTAAAACATATGTAGTTACTCATAAAGACACTATTGAGACAGTCATTCACTCACTAACACACCCATACACACACTCATCCACCCATACAGTCCTGCACACATGCTGTGTTCAACACATACAAACAGTGAGTCACTCATTCATGCACCTATGCACTACGTAATACCCCCCACCGAACCATGCAGACACTCAGACTGATACTCAAAAAACCAACTAATAACCTATATAGACACCCATGTAGCTACTCACCAACCCATGCAGCCACTTATACACAAAGTGAGAGACTGATACAGATATTTACATATTTAAACATTACTCACTAAGCCATGTATTCACTATGATACACTTAATCAGTCAGTTACACAATCAATTTTTCAAAAACAAATCATCCATTTAGACACTTATATACCCATTTATTCTTCCATCGACCTTGAGATATACATATATAAAACATATTTAATTTTCAGAAAAACACACATTCACTGGATGATGTCATCAGTGATGTCATCAGTGATGTCATTTGAGATGTCATCAGTGATGTCATGAGTGATGTCACTGACCATGTCATGAGTGATGTAATATGTGACGTCATCAGCAGTGCATTGCGGGCGCCCGAGTTATAGTTAGCTGAACTAACTATAACGGGGGAATTTCAATGGTTTTGTACAAGTGAAAAGTCCAGCTAACTATAACACCCCTGAAACCTATGGTTTTTTCAGTGAATATATATATATATATATATATATATATATATATATATATATATATATATATATATATACATATACATACATACATACCAAGAGAAATACGGGTCCTTCCGGGATCAGTCCCTTCGCCAGGTGATGCGTCGACCGGCAGAAACCCAAGCCGGGAAATAAGTACAAAAAAGTTTCTTCAAATGACGATGCACACTCAGGAGTCCATTGCATCCACAGGTGTTTATTTCAAACAATCGCTACGGGTTTCGACACACAGAGTGTCTTGATCACACGATCTCATAAGAAGTTCATGACGTGTATATATTAACAAGCAACATAGAAAAGGCACTTCCTGTAAGGTATACTCTCTCGCCACATTAATTGGCATCCATCTTGCACTAGTTTACATATAACAAAATACATCCCTGTTTTTTAGGTTTGCAAGTCTATAGAACGACAGAAGATTGGTTCCGGCATTAATATATCATGTATTTCGTAATCATACATAATGTAGTCGTTTGAAAATGGTAATGTTAAACATTGCAATGTAACAAAATAATCATAAATCAGTGCTATAAAGTTGGTTCGATTGCACAGTAAGCAAATATGTGTGTTGTGCTCGCGAACTGCAAGTGCAGAAAATTGCAAAGTAACACTTCAGCCAGAAGCGTCTAAAATCAATACTGACAGCTGTGTGAACTTGTGTCGTCATTGCCAATTGTCAATAAAGTTTTCAACCAAAAATAATGCGACAAGTGTCCAAAATAATGCAAAACTCAGTTTGTTACTTGGTAAGTTATTAGCAGTGTTGTGCCTACAGGCTATTGTAGCAGAACAGATGCAAAGCATCTCATGATTAAAGAGCTTATTTGGCCATACTGAAAGCTGTGCGATCTAGTGTCCAAATTACTTAACGTTGGTGAAGTATAAGCGCGGCTTGAAAAGGCAAGTGCCCTACAAAAACTGACTTGTTGTTAGGGAAAGGAAAGTGAGATGGACCGTATAAAAATTAAACGCCAGAGTGGCTATGATCCAGGCCTTTAGACGTGGTTCAAGTTAATAAATTCCAGGTAAGTACATATAATCATACACAATAGCATCAGAAAAGTGCTGTACATAATCTAATGTGTTTTTACTTCTCTTGATGGTGAGTGCCCAGATGATTCTGACGAAGAAAAGGGTAGGGTGCCCGTGAAGTTGTGCCAGTGAAGGGTCCCTTCCTTTCCTCCTAAAATTCAACAAGAAAAAAACTCAGTTAAAAACACATTATTTACAATATAACTATGAAGTAATCAATAAAATTATCACAAAATTTTTGTACATACAATTTCACATTAAACACAGTTTATAGCCAAGAGAGGGGGTATTCAATCTTCACGTAGATGACTTGCTAGTTCTTCATCGAGATTATGCCCCCCCGGGAATCTGGTTTCTAATTCTATAATCCATCTGGATTCCTTCTTTCTAAGGGCTGCCTCTCTGTTTCCGCCCCTCTTACTTGTGTTGACCTGTTCAATGGCAAAAAATCTCAGAAGGGAGTTGTTCGATTGATGTTTAGCTTCGAAATGACGAGCTACGGGGTAATGCTGATCTTTATTAGTAATAGCCTGTAGATGTTCTTGCACTCGTTTTTTAACCATGCAGGTTGTGCTCCCCACATATCTTAATTTGCAAGGGCATTCCAGAACATATATTATGAAGTTAGTGCTGCATGTTAGGAATTGCTCTATCTTTCTGTTGTGTTTTGTCCCTGGGACCTCAAATTCCTTCACCATGTGGCTAGATTTACACGCCCTACAGTGCCCGCATGGGTAGAAGCCTTTGAGGTTATGGTTCTTTTTAGGAATTTCAGTAATGTCTCCTTTAATTAAAATATCCTTTAGGCTTCTGCCTCTCCGATACGTGATCAGGGGTCTGTCTCCTATATTGGGGCCTATCACGCTGTCAGTTTTTAAGATTTTCCAGTTGTCAACTAATATTTTCTTAATCTTTTCAGAATCATGATTGAATGTAGTGATTACTCTGGTTTCAACTTCTTCACTCACTATTGGTTGTTTGGTTTCCAGGGTACTTGATCTCGTGGTGTCCTTGATTTTATTGATTGCTCTGTTAAGAGCCCATTCTGGGTAGCCACGTTCCCTGAACCTAGCAAGCATTTTCTCCTGTTCATGTAAATACAAGTCTTCAGTACTACAGTTCCTCCTTGCCCTCAGTAATTCCCCAAAAGGGATGCTCCATTTGAGAGCTTCTGGGTGAGCACTGAGGGCATGAAGGAGACTGTTCCCAGCTGTTTCTTTTCTGTGGGGACTGCTGACCAACTTGCCTTCTTTCACTAAAATAAGAGTGTCAAGGAAATCCAACTTTTCTTTGCTAATGTTGGAAGTCAGTGAAATGTTGTATGGGTTAGAATTAAGTTTCTCAATGAAGATGTGTGCTTCTAATTCCGTACCCTTCCAGATGACAAACAGGTCATCAATGTACCTGATCCACATCACCACTAAGTTAAATTCAGATTTGAGATTATCGTCCTTGCGGATTTCTTCCTCCCATTTGCCTAAAGATAAATTTGCAAAACTCTGTGAAAAACATGAACCCATAGTGGTACCGCGCACTTGTTTGTAGAGGTCACCATCAAACATAAAAATATTGTTAGTAAGGCACATTCTCAACATTTCAATAATCATGTTTGTATGTTCCAGATAGCATATATCCCGTTGTTGTAAGAAATGAAAACAAGCCTCTATACCTTGGTCATGGTTTATAATTGTATAGAGTGAACTTACATCCATTGTGATCAAAAGATACTCCTTGGCCCATTTAACATTTTCGATTTTGTTAAGAAAATCTTTCGTGTCTTTAGTGTAGGAAGGGAGAAGTGTGACATATTCTCTCAGAAAAAAATCAATATACTTGGATATATTTTCATTCACACTTCCTATCGAAGAAACAATGGGTCTGCCTGGTGGTTTGTTTGCATCTTTATGGACTTTGGGTAGCAGGTATATTATGGGTAGTTTAGGATAGTCCTTTTTGAGAAAACAGTACTCTGGCCAGGTCAGTAGACCAGTTTCTTGCCATAGAGCCAGTTTTTCCCATGTGTCAGTAATAGTTTGGTTGTATTCCGTAGTGTTGCTGACAACATAAAAGTTGCTATCATTGAGTTGTTTGCAAGCCTCTTCAATGTACATCTGCCTACCCCAAAGCACGATGTTGCCACCTTTATCTGATGGTCTAATGATCACATTAGTGTCTTTGGCCAATGTGGTAATGAAATCTCTTTGTTGTCTAGTTAAGTTAAACTTAACGTTCTTATATTTAACTGTTCTGTATTTCTGTTTGTTCAGTTCTCTGTTTACAACTTCATGAAAAGTATCTAATGAGTCATGGGGTAGAACCGGGCAAAATACAGATTTGGGTTTGAAAGGGGTACATGCTGCTCTATTTGTGTTGGTATATTGTGAATATACCCCATCTTCATTGTTCGTTTCTATGTCACCCAAATTGTACACAATTTGTAACATATTTGCATCACCTACAGTCAACATGGGAAGATTACTAGCTTCATCACATATGTCCGTCATGGTTGTAGTTCGCTCGTTGTTAAATATAGAGTGCCATTTTTTTAATTTTAATTTACGAATAAATTTAAAAATGTCTACTCTAGGGTTAGTGTAATTGAACAGTTCAGTGGGACAGAACGACAGTCCTAAGCATAGTGTGGTTTTCTCGCTTTGAGTCAGTGTTCTCGATGATAAATTATATATATATATATATATAAAACCAAGCATTGGCATAGCCAATAGGTCTCGCTTTTGGGACCTTATAAGTATTTAGTTATGCAGCACAATATCCATGGTGCAATAACATCAACTGTAGCATGGCTAAAAACGTATAAGGTCCCAAAAGTGAGACCTATTGGCTATCCCAATGCTTGTTTCCAAGAAGGGGCGGGTTCTAGCTGAGCAGCGCTGGAGAAGCTCAGGAGAGAAGGCAGACAGACAGGCAGCGTGTCAGAGGCCACCAAGAGACAATTCAAGCTTGCCGAGCGAGATTCGTAAAGGGCCAATATTCGACCAAAAATGCTAATGTCACGACCCCTAGACTAAGAGTACCCCGGAAAGCAAACACACTTGTACTGCTCGAACAAAGCGCGCTACAAGTAGCCTTAAGTGGCACACAAACAATCCCTTTAAAATGCAAATTATATAACTAACCTGCTCTATCTACACACTGCATTTTTGAGATCAGTGACCTTGCTTAAAAAGCGCTTGACCGTCTTACATCCTTACTGCAGGTGCATTAACCAGCTAAGTTAGCCATCACCTCCTCTGTCCAGCAGGATAACAAACAGAGCAGTTGGTACTAAGCAACACTAGTGTGCAGTTCCTTCCACAACGAATCTAAGAACTGCATACTTATGGCTAGTCTTGACCAAAGGGTATAATAGAGCAACTGTTTTTGAGTGGGGTTGAGAAATTGCCAGGACTCAGATAGGCATGCATTAGTCACATCGTAGAAATGGAAGATCCCAGGAGCAAGGGTCACCAGAAAACAAAAGCTTAACACAGGCACTTCAGTTCCTTTAGATGTTGGCTTGCCATCCCAATTCAGATCAAGCTTCCAATGATGCCAGGAGTAAATAATGGTCCATGGTGTGGATATATTTCCTTAGAGACAGACCTATGGGAAGGAAGCCTAGTGGAACATTTCCTAGTATAAAAAAAGTTGACTGACTCCATAACAGGACCCTTGCCTACAAATAAGGGGCCTCAAATGAAGCAGTGTGTCTTATTTTAAATCTTAGCTCCGTCCTGGGTAGGTGTGGCACAGAGCAGGCAGGTTTAAATCCAGGGAGGCACTTCTGTACCAATGTCGAAAACACAATCAAAATGACAATTGAACACCAAAAAAGAAACAATTATTGAGGGATACCAAGAATGATTTTTTGATAAGACTAGTGGGGAAAAAAAAGAGAAGCACCAACCACTGGTATCTGGTCGAGCTAGACCAAGCTGAAAAGTTAAGGCTGACTGGGAGGTGAAGTGGGGGGGGGGGGGGGGGGGGGGGATTCAGTCCTTGGGGTTTCACGCCCCATGTAAAACAGCAGTGTATTAAATATCACGCACCTAAAGCACACTGTACAGGTCTACGATAGCATGCGATATCCAAGCACCACCCTCTTAGAACTGCCCAGTAACCGGATTGACTGATTCAGCAGAGTTTATCTGCAAAGTGCAGCACATCTGAGCAGATTGATAGATATCTAATCAATAAATGTCTGAACGTAGGGTGTACACGCTCATGATTCCAACCCCCCAATGCAAAAATGTTGCTATTCTAAAGGCAAGTGTAAGTAAGGCCCGTGGAATTTGGTTTCAACATAGCAGCTGCACAGTTATTTATCTGATACGCGTTTAAAAGTTTAGTTAACTAGCACTAGCAAACCGGGGGCGCTCTTTAGTAAGTATGTGCCATTATATTTCCTGAACCACGCGGCATCCGCTAAATTTATTTTACTTGTGCAAAACCATACCATGACACGCGGAGCTGTCAAGCTAATCTGACATAAGGATTAGGGCGTGTGAGTGGACATGGATGAGTAGGCAAAACAACAGACCTGCTGGTGGATTCGGGTCAAGGAGAGCACATGCACGTTTGGAGGGGGCGGCAATATGGAAAAAGCTGTGCAAAAGTGAAAACAGATGCAGTGTCGCGCGCGCGGTGCCAAAAGTGAAAGCAGATGCAGCGTCGCGCGCGCGCGCTCTTTAGTAAGTATGTTCCATTATATTTCCTAAACCACGCGGCATCTAAACAACTAAATAAATAACATGTCTACGTGCCTGGGAACAAAGTCAACAGAAACTAAAACATTGCCTTGCGCAAAACTAAAACGCGCTTGCCTCGAAGTAAAAACCAGATGGCGCCTCGGACGGTGAGAGGCAGCAGCAGCGCTCCGAGCGCATGAAGCTGACGAGGAGGGAGTGGGAGAAGGGAGAGGAGAGGGGAGGGGATTCACGTGAGTAAGCCAGACGTGTGCTGCAGCCCGCAGCACACACTGCAATAGAAAATATACTCATTGCAACCGCTGTGAAGGTGGTTGCATTTTAATCAGGACAGCGGGACCGCCGACTTCCAGTCAGGCGGTACTGCTTCCGCTACGGTGCTAGTTGGATGAGAGTTTGACCTGCATCGTAATGATGCCCATAGACTGACCGCTACAATCCCTAGAACGTGCACTAATTAGGATTGCCATTAAAGATATCCAACACACTTGAAGGTTAAAAATGAGTTGACACTCTAGGCCTAGTTAGCATTGTAATTTGTGCATGTCCATATGTGTCAATAATAAACTTTACATTTAGCTGGTGGGGTCTTTTTGAAAGGCTTGCAGAATCAAGAAACCTGGTTGGTGACTGACAAACCGCTCCATTGTGGAGGGAAAACTATTCCATGGGAGAGGTCCAAAATATTGATTTGTTGTTTTTATACTCCAGGGCAGAAAATGTGTGCAGTCACTGAGAGAGCCACATCATCTTTCATCAGTTGAATGTAGAGAGAGAAGTCACATTGGGTACAGTTTGGGAGGAAGGAAAGGCAGTAGGGAAAAGCTTTGAATGCATAGGCATTGCATAGCACTCTGCACCAAGTTATAACAAGCATTTGCAATGCAATAAGTCTCGCATTTCCGAGAGTTTGAGCTATTGGCATTGTAAATCACACAGCTTTTTATTTATGTGTTTTGAAAACCTGCAAGCGGTGCGCAAACACGCAATTGTACTGCCAGCCTTGCTTCTCGGAAGCAAGGACTATAACTACTAAGAGGCGCAGTTACTTCCAGCTTTGCTTCTCGTAAGCAAAGCCTATAAGTACAAAGTGTGTGTTTACACACTGCTTGCATGATTTTAAAACGCATAAGCCAAAACAGGGGCCTAATATGGTTCCTTTGCATTAATAAATACATGCGTATCACGTAAGCATGTGTCTGACATACACGGGTGCAATGTTTACTTATTGCTGTTCCAAAACATTAGTGAGATGGCCAAGAAATCATAATTCACGGCGACGAGGCGGTGCCCTTTCATACATCTCAGTTCGTCACCGAAACTGCATCATTGACGTTTCCAACCAATAGGAAGACGGGCATTGCATTTTTTGTTTCATATAAAAGTGCAAAACTATTGGCCTCTATTTTATAGTCCAAATTGCAATCTTTGTGTTCTGTTGACGTCTTCTTTTGATTTTACTTTGTGCCACAGGAACCCCTCTTTTACATTAATGGACCAGAAAAAAGAACAGTCACATGTCTGTCTCAGAGTCTTATATCTGGACATTTCATTTGCGTGCTCGTTATTGGTTCTGCTAAATATTTGCAATGAGTATGTTGTGCTGCGCTGCACGTTGCATACTTTGCTGTGCATTTCTTAATCTTTGAAGTGCGGAGATATCAGCACATGTAAAACGTGTTCGGACAGAACGAGGGCACAGCACGTACACTGCGTTGGGCACACTACGTTTCCTCACTCCTTCTTTTTGCCGAAGAATAAAAGCTCATAATATTGGTGTTCTGTCCTGGTCTATTTTCCCTGTCTGGGCTGTGAGCATCTGCGTTTTATTTGCACTGATGGTCCACAAAACACAGAGAGTTTCGCCCCTCCACCCGTGGGGTCTCTTCAGCGCCCCGTCCGCCCACACCTGCGCAGGGAGGCGCCTGCGACCCTCAGTCAGCGGCTCCGGGGGAAAGGCTTGCGGCTCCCTGACGAGTGAGGGCAACGTGAATCCAAGTGGAAACCCTGATACTCACCGAATTAACGCAGGATAATATGAGGAGATTGTGTTTGTGTGTGCGGGGGGGAGGCATATCCCGCAAAACAACACAATCAAACATTTTCCCATGCCTGCCCTTAGTGCAGCCGTCAGGTCTGGAGTATTAATGCCCAGCGAGATGTGCTCTATTTTCAACTCCTCGGCGCAGCTGGGACCCCGAATCTCACTCATGTGTTGACCTGGGTTGGGGGTAGTAATGGCCACCGCCCCACGTCCCATGCTTCTCAAACAATATGTCTTACTCCTCTCTTCGCGTTTACTGAATATGTATTCTTATGCAACATCAAGTTACTCAGCATGGTTGTGGCCTCGATAATAATGTGATTTTTTTGGTAGCGCTTGCCACTGCAGTGTCGTTTTGAGCGCTCTAAATAAGGGGTGCTAGTATCACAAATTTAAAGCGTCAGCATCGAAAACATCTGCACGAAACGGAGTAATAGTCAAATACTCTGTTACAAGAGGCTCTATTTTAAAAAAAGAAATTAAAGGGATTACTCCGTGTGTGTGTGTGCTTGTGTTCAATAGCTAGAGTCTCAGAACCAGTAAACATCACACTAGTGCGGCACAATTGTATCAAAAAAATCAGTTGAAATAAATGTCACCAGTACTCCACATTTCTGGACAGTGTGACATTAGCACGCAGTGCACCAGCAGGTGATGGATTTTCACGCTTCACTTCTCGCAGAGTTTTAAGTACCGCTCCAGAAGCGCTTTTAAGAAATTGCACACTGAGCAATCAACATATTAAAAAATAAATTTAGTCATTGCAGACACTGGCGGAAAGGTGTCTGCACACACTGAAGTGAAAGCCGGGGTAGCAAGTGAAATAACCTGTGTCAGCAGACACTGAAATAACGAGCGATCTGTTTTCAATTATCGCGCCCGTGTCTGGGCACGATAATTGAAAACCGATGTCGGCGTTCGGGTAACAGACACCAATAGGCCATGGGCGGAGCAACGTAACCGACTTTGGCCTATTGCGTGCTGTCTTTCTAAAAAAGACGACCACAAACGCCAATACCGTTGCCCAAAAGGAATTGCACACGCACGAGCGTGTGCGATTGCAGGGTCCGTTTTGGAACCCTCTACAAAAGGGCTCTCGCCTGCACGAGCAGTGCTGCGCACTGCATCGCTGCGAGGCGCGAGCCCTAAAGAACAGAGAAGAAAATGGGCTACAGGACGTTGGGCAGTGCGTCAATGGGAGCAGCTCATAGCGATTCTGGTGGCTAAATAATTGACTGCACCAATAAGACAGCTTCAAAAAGAAAGCTGCCTCACGACTAGCTGAACAATTCAGCGTCTTTACTTTTGAAAAAGTCTTATACATTCAGGAGGGACCCGTGCCTTCTGTTTTCAACTGATCATCTGTTATGTACTTTACACACAGTTAGCCTTATTTGCACCACAACATCTGGAAAATATTTGTAACACTTAGAAAACAATGAATATGTTGCAGTGAGTAAATATTGTGAGCACCTTTTTAACAAGCAATTTTAAACATATCCAATGTACATTTTTTATGAATCATATATGTACAAAATACATAATGTTTTTAATATCAACCATTTCTCTTCACGTGCCATTAATTATCCAGAAGAAGAAATGCATTCAAGTGACTCTAATCTGAGAATAGTTCTATCACAACATACCATCTGAGGAGCATTGCCATGTAATAGTGAAAAATATATTTTTGTCGAGGACACAAATAAAATGTAAAGTGTAATGAAATATTTTCGTGACTTTTTCATTCGTGTAAGGAAAAAAGCCTTTGAGAGATGAAAGGTACACATTAACATTAAATATACACTTCTCAGTCCATTTAATTCCTTAGAATGACATTCTTTCAAGCCACAGAGCAACACTAAAATAAAATTAAGGAATTCAGATTAATCATTTACCAGAAAAGTTTGTTCCACCCGAAAGGTGCAGGCCCTGCGGTACGGTTGATTTAACATTTATTAACCATTTGCTTCCTATTTTTTTTAAGTTGAAAGTGCTGGGGCCGTTTCTCAAAAGCTGCCCTGCTCGTCCAAGCCTGATTTTATTCACTTGCACTGTCTAAAGTCCGTTCGTTATCGAAGCATTACTTTAGCTGCCACCTACAGCCACCGGCCGGTGGGTAACATTCATATGGATTAAAAATAAAGGTAGAAAAAAGAAAAGAGTAGGAAAGCAAAGAGAGGGAAAGGAGGTCAATCCCCTATATGTGTGTGAGAAGCAACAGGCAGGGGGTCACCCAGATGTTGTGGGCTGGGCGGCCATCTGCTATCCTTAATCCTTTGGGGGGAGCATTAGTGAGGCGGAGTAATCTAAGATACTTCAGGCAAGTAAGCTCAGTAAACTGTTGGACAAGAATTCTATAGTGGTACCCCATGTTTTATCTAATTTAGGCAGGGAACGTGTAAGGCCCGCTGTAATCTTTTCCATCCCCACTGTTTCCCATATCTTATATAGCCAATCCAGACGGGTAGGAATTTCGGCCGTGCCCCATCTAACCAGAAGTGCCTGTTTGGCTGCCCCCAACGCCAATGTAGTTGCTCTACCCTGGCTAGATCTGAGAGGGTACATCAGGGCATTCGGGAATCCCAAAAGTAGCACCGTGGGCGTCTGAGTGCATTGGGTCTTATCCAGCAAGTGGCACATTTGACAGTTTCCGTCACTACAATTGCTTTCCGGGATGGATCCCGACTGGTCGGGGTCAATCAACCCCTGCATATGAGGCGCTAAATGGGCAGCCAGGATGCTTGTGAAAATCTTGAGGTCCACATTCAAAAATGAAAAGGGACGATAGGAGGCACACTCCCTTGGATCCTTACCGGGCTTAGGGATCACTACTACTTCAGCATGGTCATTGTTGGGGTCACTCTTCCGGAGTCGCTAAAGGAGTTAAATAAACGAACCGGGACTGGGACCAGGTCTTAAGCAAAGGATTTGTAAAAATCGGTCGAGAAACCATCCTCCCCCGGAGCCTTCCCTTTGGTGAGTCCCGCTATGACTTTAAGAACCTCCTCTGTCCGAATATCTGCATCTAGATTTGTTGGCTCCAGTTGAGGAAGGGGCGTCACCGGGACGTCTTTCGCGTATTGTTTGGCCGCTTCCAAATCTAGATTGTCTGCCCTGTATAATTCTGTATAAAAGGATTCAAACCTGCCTGCTGTGTCCCGGTCTGAACATAAGGTCTCGCCCTGAGTACTTCTAATCTCCTTGATGTGCCTAGCATTTCTCTGATCTCTGAGAAGAGATGCCAGGATTTTCCCTGCCTTGTTGCCGCCAGCGTAATGACGCTGCTTGGTTCGCAGCAGTGAGTATTCCGCACGGTCATAGTCAAGGGCCTTCAGCTGCTGTCTAGCCGCATAAAATTGCAGCTGAATCTGAACGGAAGCCGTCCTCTGACGAATCCCCTCCAATTCCTTTACTTGCGATTTGAGGGGCTCCCTCTTTTCTTTCCTATCCCTATTGACTCCTGCTGCCATCGCTATGCACCGCCCTCGGATGACGTCCTTTAGGGCGTCCCATTGAGTGGCAAGTGAGGTCCCTCCAACATCGTTAATTTCAAGATACGTCTTAATGGTGTCCCGTATTTCTTTAAGGTTGGCGTCATATTCCTGAACCACGTAAATATATGCCCATGTTATTGCCTATCTCTTTTTTGAAAGTGGACATTACATATGTGACGTCCAGGACAGCAGGGTGGAGGTAGCCATTAATACCTATATTCACAGGGATCGAGTAGGTCTTATTGGAATTAGGTGATTGGCTCTCCGTATAGGACAGCCAATGCATGTGGTGGTAATGTGTAAGGAAATAGGTTTCCTCAACAGAAATGGAAAAGGTATAAAAAAGAATGACATAGTCCTTGTTACCTATGCATAGTCCATATGGGATGTCAGAGGTCCTCGTGAAGTGGAAAAGCACCTTGTGTACCTCCCACAAACATTGGATTCATATATGATCAGTGCAGCCTAGGAAGAGGTCAAACATTTTTTTCTTTTTTCACCACTATTATTAACACTATCCTCGAAACCCCTGGCAATCTGAATTAAAGCAGAGTAGGAAATTGGGGGAATAACTTTTGAGAATTGTCCGACCAAATTTCTGTTGCACACAAGCACTGAGGCATCCAAACGGAGCCATCCCCAAAACTATAGGAAAAGCAGAGGCATGTTTAAAATCTTTGTGGTATAAGATGAACTGGAGCAAATCGGAAGTGCTCCCATTGAATACATTGATTACAAAACAATGGATAACACTAAAACTGCCCCTTTAGTACCAAATTTATTCCACTAATGTTGAATCAGCAGTGTAAGACAAACCTTGTGGTTTAAATGCAAACCAGGATGCTTGTTTAGGATCCAGGGAAGACATGGCTTGGCAGTTAAGGTAATGCTGGTTAGGAGGATGGATTAGTCACTTGGAAAATGCCCGGCCTTGACAGCACTGTTGAAATCCTGGTAGTTAGGATGGTTTCTGAATCTTTCTTAGAAAGAGTTTATGACTTAGCTATCAGTATCGCACAGGTGATCCGATGAATATAGGACAATATGATCACACGGATGACCAGGGTGGGGCCATTCTTGATCTTGAGGTCCTCCTTGGGTGATAAGTGTGGAGTTTGTACTGAAGGTAGATTGTTCTAGCACTGTGCGCTGTATGCAATGCAGAGTGCCTTGATGGAGATGCCTTGTGCCTGAGACTCATTGAATTGCTTGAAAGGTGGGGGTAAAGTAGTCACAGCCATGGAGGTATAATAGCTGTCTGCCGAACACGTTTGAATAATCTGGAGCCTGCTGAAAACAAACACAGGTTTACCCAACTATAATCCTGAGGTGTCCAGCGTATACTCAGAAGGGCAGGATCCATGCAAAACTTTCAGGAGGACCACTAACTATGTTAATGAGCATCCTTTAGCGTCACTGTGTGCAACTTCATTTTATGTGGGCATCCTGAACCTACGTTAGTTACCACTGACATCATCTATTAGGGATGGAATCCTGTTTGGTAGTCGTGGAGAATGCCATTTTTTTTGACAAAGGGAGATAGCTATGACAAGGCTGTTCTTTGATTAGTTTTCCTACTCACGTAGTTAAATCTGGAGTGAGGCGTTATGGTGAGAAGAGGAAATGGTGATTCTTCACGGGTCTTAGTTGAGCTGTAGCTGTCCTGGGCTTCAGCTTTGGACTTAAAGTGAGATGGCAGTGAATCTCAACAGCCGTGCAACTGGATGATACAAGAAAAATGCATTCTAGTTTCTGGAATTTGCCAATGATTTTATAGGGCTCTGCAGATGAGCAGGCTGCTTCCGTGATGCACGTTGTATAGTTGTGCTACTTAGCTCTCTTGATAGGCCTTCGTGTAGTCTGCTGTTGAATTGGAAGCGGAGACTGTTATTCTTGCTGTGTTGGCTATAGAACAGAATGGACTTGAAGGAAACCGGGGGAAGGGTGAGCATCTGACCAATATATATATATATATTTTTTAATCTTTTTATTAAACAGACCGGTTCAAATAAACAATACAGAGGAATCAGACAGTGTATATACAGCAATGATGCGCAGGAGGAGAAGGATTATACCATTACGTAGGAGGGGGAATGCTACGGGGTAAGAGGGACATCCTGTTCAATACAATGAGGCCGCGTACAGATCTCTCCACGGTAGCTATTCCTAGGGCTCCAGATTCTGGACCACCTTTTGGGGCATCCCCTGGCTGTATATACAGTCTTCTCCATAAACATGCACCGATCAAGGTCCCTTTCCCAAGTCTCTAATGTGGGTGGTTTAGCAGCGCCCCATAATTGTGAAATATTTCTTTTAGCAAGCATGAACCCAAGTGTGGCCCATTGTGTCTGGTGAGTGTTCACGTCCGTGGGTTCCCATATGTTTAGGAGTCACCGTCTCGCCTCTGGGTGGAGACGGACACGTAGCACTGCATTTATTGTCTCGTGTACCTCGTGCCAGAAGGAACTTTACACTCCCATATGATGTGAAGAAACGTTCCCATATGGCCACATCTCCTTTTGCACTCCCCACTATCGGCCCTCCCCATGTGTATCAGACGGGGCCAGGTGATATACACTCTATGGAGGATTTTGAGCTGTACCAGTCTTGGGCGCGCTGGAATAGCGACCACTCCTGGGGAGGACACTGCCTCCCGCCAGTCCTAATCATCTATCTCAATCCCATCACCCATCTATTTATCCTGTAATGTTTGGAGGGGATCCAGCATATTATATATTAGTTTCTTGTATATTAAGGAACTCGTTTTGTCTGGTAAATGGCTGTCCAAAATCCTGTCCTCCAAAGGCGAGGCTTTGGGAGGAGCTGTCCCCTTAGATAGAAGTGATTGAAGTGAGTGCAGGACCTGTGCATAGCGGAAATATTCAGTGTCCGCCAGCTCATATTCTGTTTGTAGCGTGGTGAAGGACTTGACCCCTTCCCAAATGTCTTTAACATGTGAAATTGCAATAAGGTCCCACCTGTCGAACCCTTTTGACCTCCGTAGGTTGCCCAGTTTTTCAGAATCCCAAATTGGGGTTGCTAATGTCAACCTATGTCCCCATCCAAGAATATAATGCCCTTTTGTAGTTGCCTCTGGGACGAAGCCATCTATCCATGGCATAACCAGGATCGTCACCTCGACCGTATGTGCCATGATTGACGGCCGAAAGATGCACTGCCCAGTAGTATTTTTTAATGTCTGGGAGGGTGATGCCTCCGTCGTACCAGTTCAAGGTCAACTTGTTCAGGGCGATGCAAGGTCTTCCGTCCCATAGCAGGTCTCTCTGGAGGCCCTCCACCTCCTTGAAATAATGCGTTGGTACAGGGTCCAGGGTGTTCTGCAGGGCGTAGAGGAATCTGGGCAAGGACATCATTTTAAACAGGGCCGCTCTGCCCAGGAGGGAGAGGGGAAGCGATTTCCAGCTGGCAATGTTTTTTTTGAGTTTATGCAGGGGCGGAAGGAGGTTTTGGCGTAACGGATTGAGGGATCAAGAGAGATAAATATCCCTAAATACTTAAAACCAACAGTGTTAATCTGAATTGGGCAGTCTCTCTGGGGGATGGGTGGATTCCCCCTGAGGACGAATAATAGGGACTTACCCCAATTGACAGTGAATCCAGAAAATCTGCAGAATACTGCCAAAATGTCTAGTACCACTATTGGGGATTTCGTAGGGGAGGCCAAGTAGAGCAAGATGTCGTCGGCGTAGAGTGAGATGCGATCTTCCCAGTCAGTGGACCACCTCAGGCCTCGTATCATGGGATCTTGTCGGATCCAAGCTGCTAGTGGTTCTAGGGCTAGGGCAAAAAGAAGAGGTGAGAGTGGGCATCCCTGACGGGTTCCACGACTGAGTAGGAATGTGGCTGACAGTTTATTATTGACCAACACCTAAGCCAGCGGTTCATTGTACAAGAGATGCACCCATTGGATGTACTTCGGGCCAAACCCCATCTTTGCCAAAACTGCCCAGGGGTAGGGCCACTCAACGGTGTCGAATGCCATGGTAGTGTCCAGGGACACGATAACAGCTGCCTCTTGAATGGTAGATGCCCTGCCCAACACTCCATGGATCCTACGCAAGTTCAAGGCCGTATTTCTATGGGGCATAAAGCCGGATTGATCTGGGTGCACTGAGCTACTTGTTATTTTAATCAGGCGATTGGCCAAGAGCTTGGCCAGGATTTTGGGTTCAGCGTTTAGGAGGGAAATTGGCTTGTAAGAGGCACAGTCAGTCTTGGGTTTTCCTTCTTTATTTATGATGTCTATGGTGACTATTCTCTGTTCCCTGGGCAATGTCCCACGCTCCCTGGATTCCTCAAACATAGATTTTAGGTAAGGTGCAAGTTTATCGGGTAGTAGTTTGTATAGCTCGATGGGGATGCCATTTGGACAAAGAGCCTTGCCCGGTTTCAACGCGCGAATTGCTTGTGCTATCTCATCCGCAGTCAAGTCCCTGTCCATGAAGTCGCGGTCCTCTGTAGAGAGACAAGGGAGCCTAATGTCTCGAAGTAGGTCTTGAGAGTCCTCTTTGGTGTATGAGGTTACTGTTGTGTATACATTCTGGAAATGGCTGGCAAACCTATCTACTATTTCTTGAGGCGCATTGAGAGAGGCGTCCTCATCAACTTTAAGTTCCGGGACTGGTCTGCTCGCCCAGTCTTTTTTGTCCAACCATGCTATGAGTTTCCCTGCTTTGTCACCCAGGTTGTAAATTCTACCCTGGTGCTCCCTGCCCAGAATTTTGGCCTTATCTGTGACTAGGGCCTTATAATCTTGTTGTTTCAGGCTCAGTAAATGTAGCTTTTCCGGTGTCACTCCAGATTCCAGGTCTCCCTGTAACCTATAGATTTTGGCCTCTATGTCTAGGACTTCTTTTTGTTTATCTTTCTTCGTCCAAGCGATCAATGACAGGGCCTGACCCCAAATTACGGCCTTGAATGCCTCCCACAAGGACTGGGATGAGGACATGGACCCCACATTTTCAGAGAAGTAATCATCCATGGCCCTAAGGAGGTTTTTACGGAGTTTCGGATCACGGAGGTACCAGGGATTGACCCACCGTAACTTGGTTAAGAACTATGTGTATCAAGATTGGTGAGTGGTCGGAGATGCCCCTGGCTAAGTGCCTGATTTTGTATATGTATGTGACCTGTGCTGCAGGGACCAAACCATAATCTAGACGGGAAAGGCTGTGATGCGCTCCGGAGTGGAAAGTGTGTTGTATCTGGTCCGGGTAGTATGTTTTCCACCCATCTACCAGTCTCATAGAGTCAAGAAAATCAGGCAGCCAGCGGGAAGAGGGTCCCACCTCCCGTGGGGGATATTGGTCCAGCGTGCCCAAGACCACGGCATTAAAGTCACTCCCAAGGACCAGGAGACCATCCAGAATGGTGAGTAGGACCGAGGGCTGCAAAGGTGGAGCCCTGCAAGCCTGGAGGTACATATATGGACATGAATGTGATAGGGCGGCCCTCCCATGTGCCCAAAACCCCAACATATCTGCCCCTCTCATCTGTCCAAACTGAGCTCACGGCCAGGGGGAGTGTGTTCTTAACCATGATACCCACACCCCGAGAGCCGGAGGTGAATCCTGCGTGAGCAACCATTTTGTCCCCCCTCTGTGCATCGCTTTACAAAGATTGCCGACCAGGTGCATCTCTTGAAGAATGACAATATCCAGGGCTTGCCGTTTAATATATTGGAGAACTACACTACGTTTGATCTTGTCCCCGAGCCTGTTTACATTCCATATTTTAACATTTTTGTCCCCCAGTGCACTCACTGTTTAATCTGCAAGTGGCAGTATCCTCTGTAATAATGACAAAATAAAATACCAATGCAAAAACCATCATGACAAATGAACACAAACCCCCAACCCAACAACCCCCCACCCTGCTGCCCTGCACTCTGGGCATGGAACTGCCCATGTAAACCTTGCAGAGTGCCTGTCGCCCCATATAGTAAAACTAAAAGCAGAACATGTAAGGACGTGGCATCCCGTTGTTCTGTTCCCTCCCCCGAAAATAATAACCATAAAGTTCCCCAGGTGAGTCACGCACCGCAGTGCTGGGGGTCGGCCGTCAGAGGTGGAGGTCCCCCCTAGGCCCGGACGTTACATGGCCCGTTACCTGTCTCGGCCTGTCCATGAATCGTTCTGTGCTGGGAAGTCATTGTGTCCATTTCAGCCCCGTCAGCCATGGGTCTGAGAGGCAGCTTTGCTCTCTGCAGTACGATCTCGTGGGGCGCGTTCCGTGCGGCTTTCGAGCCAGTCAGCCGCTTCCCTCGGTTGTTCGAAGAACCAGGTTTTTCCTTCCGCCTCCACTCGAAGGCGCACCGGGAATAGCATGGAGTACTTCAGTCCCTTCTCTCTGAGTTTCTGTTTTACCATGGTGAATGACCTTCTCTGTCTCTGCACCCGTTGTGTGAAGTCTGAGAAGAAGGAGATGTCTGCATTCTCATAGCAGAGGGCAGTTCCCATTCTAGCATTTTGGAGGATTACGTCTCTGTCCCGGAAATTTAGTACTCTCGCCAGTATTGGGCGTGGGGGGGGGGCTCCCGGCTTGGGACGGAGTACGGGGACCCTGTGCGCCCTTTCAGTGACAAATAACTTACTAAGGCCTTTGGGCTGTAGATGTTGCAGGATAAGATCTTCCACAAAGAGGTCCGGAGCCTGTCCCTCGACCTTTTCCGGTACTCCTAGGATGCACAGGTTATTTCGACGCAGGCGCCCTTCATAGTCCTCCAGTTTGAGCTCGGTAGTTTTGCGGAATGATTGCAGGTCACGGATTTTCCCTTGAAGCTGGCCAACGTCTCCCACCAGACTAGACGTGGTAAGTTCCACCTGTTTGACCTTCTCATTGAGTTTGGTGATGTTGGCTCGGATCAGGTTGACCTCAATAGCAATGGTATCCATCTTATGTTCCAATGAAGTTTTAACACTAGTTATTGCATTAACAATAAACAAGAGGTGCACCACATAAAAGATTTGAGAACGGAGGAATCCTTTGTGATTATCGAATTTCTTCAAAAATCATTCCATATATTCATTTTATTTTCATTTATATAATAATTCCAAAAGACATAAAAAATCAGTTTGTGTGACTCTACAAACAGACCAGCCGACGCGTTTCGTCCTGAAACAGGACTTCTTCAGGGCACTAAATCGTAGCGTAGATCATAGACGAATATGTCCTCGAAAATTTTTTCCATCCTTAAGTTGGTCATATTAAAAGGCAAAGTACCATTCAGTCAGCTGTGTAACTCACAAGTGAACGCCAAATCAAAGTGATCAATATCACAGCCGAGATCCAGTGGCTGCCTGGATATCGGACCTTGAATCTGTCCGTTGGAGACTCTTCCGTGCTTTGCTCATCTGCAACAAACACATTGCGAATTTTGGGACGATGTTAAATATAAACATCTCCTTCATCTGAGGGTGTCTGGTTCCTGTGACTGTGGAACTCATGGGACGATAAGCCACTGGATCTCGGCTGTGATATTGATCACTTTGATTTGGCGTTCACTTGTGAGTTACACAGCTGACTGAATGGTACTTTGCCTTTTAATATGACCAACTTAAGGATGGGATAAAATTTTCGAGGACATATTCGTCTATGATCTACGCTACGATTTAGTGCCCTGAAGAAGTCCTGTTTCAGGACGAAACGCGTCGGCTGGTCTGTTTGTAGAGTCACACAAACTGATTTTTTATGTCTTTTGGAATTATTATATAAATGAAAATAAAATGAATATATGGAATGATTTTTGAAGAAATTCGATAATCACAAAGGATTCCTCCGTTCTCAAATCTTTTATGTGGTGCACCTCTTGTTTATTGTTATATATTCTGATTCCCAAGGGAATAGGCATTGTAATAGTGGGTGCCACTGAGTGTGCACACGATATTCCCTCATATATAGTGTTATTACAGGGAGAGTTACAGAAGGTTAGGTGCTGTTCAAGTGAAGGTTCCACTGTTAGTGTTTTGTCCTTCAAACTAGTTATTGCATTCTTAACGTCTCTCAATGATAACTCTTGGTCTTCCCCGCCTTGCTTATTGGTGGTACTGCCCCCAGATTGTCGGCCTTGGAGCACGTCTTTTGGGAGGGTGTATCGATCTAATCTCTTGGACTGCACCGTTTTTGGCCCCCTCGCACCTGCGGATTTGCCTTTCTCCATTGTTGTCTGGAGGCCTCGTGAGGGGCTTACATTTTCGTAAGTTGCTGTCCCCAGTGCCTGTCGTAAGCCTACATGGCGCAGTAGCAAGAGCTGGTCTCCTTATATCTGTGACCAGTTAGACCTCAGGCAAGGCAGCACAGAAGAGCTACAATACCCCCACACGTCCCCGGAGTGGCTAGTCTTCTGTGGCGGCAGACAGTTATGTTGGTTGAAGCTGGTCGCACCCGCTGCAGTGTGTGGATGACCCACCACCACACGGAGTGCCAGAGTGGCGTACAGATGCGGTAGAGGCGAAGTACTGCTGCCCGAGGGCCCCCAAGTCCCACCTGAAGGGATCATAGTTGCCCAGCACTTTTCGCAGCTCCCTCCGTCTACTGCCTCGCCACTGGCCCCAGGAAATATGGGGGGGAGGAGCCTGTCCCTCGCCCCCGGCCAAGCGCCCGTGGAGTCTGTGGGCCCTTTATGTATATTGAGGGTAGAGGAGGGGGCAGGGGGAGCCCCGCTACTCCGGTCACCACTTTGGGAGCCCTCCTCCACCCCACCTCACCTCCGATAGACGTAGCCGATTGAAACTGGGCCGCCGCCGTCTTGCCTTCCGCGCACCAACACTTGTTCCTGCTGCTATGCACTATTACCCCCAGGCCCCGGGCGTTGTCTACAGTGTCTGGGTTGGGCCGGCGTCACTTCGGGGACCCTGCTGGTGTCTGCGTCGTGCCCTATATGCCGCGAATGCACGCAGAGTTTAGAGTGCGCGGGGGACACAGGCTGAACTTGCCGGTCTCCCCAGCGGCCGCAATCAAAATCGAGCCCCCAGCTTCAACGTTCGAACAGGCCCGTCACCTTTGAGGTATGGAACTTCGGGCACAGACAGTCTTTGGCTTCGGGAGTCGGTGGAGGACGTCCCGCTTGCTTTCCGGTGCGTTCCCCTACTGTAGGGAACCAGATTTGGTTGCCGGATTGACGTGGAGAGGACAGGTTTCATGGAGCTAGAGGATTAGGCGGCCATTTTGCTCCGGGTCATGGCCATGCCCCCCATCTGACCAATATTTATTCACACTACAGCAGAGGCGTCTGGGAATCTAGTGATGAGCGAGAAAGTCTGAAGATGACTGCTTCTTCTCTGCCAGTAAATTTGGAGGTTTGGTATCTGGTGAGGTTTTTCAATCCTGGACATGTCCTAGTGGAGTGTTAGGCAGTGTAGTTTCCTAGCCATGTCCAGATTGGACTCAATGGTCAGTTGGTTCTTGTTTCTGGATTTTGCATTGATGAAGATGCAGGAAAAGCCGTAATTTGAAGATGAGAAAGGGGGAAGTTATTAGCAGGGAAGTAAAGAGCAATGGAAAAGACATTGAGTGGTCCGTTAGTAGATAGGTTAAGTATGGATTAGAAAGGTACTTCTTAAAACCAGTCCTAGATGGTGAGTGGGAAAGAAAGAAGTACTGACGAGGCCAGTCGGTGGAGTGGAATCAAGTGTCTCATGAGCTAAGGACACGGTTCAACTGTTCTCTGGAGTTGTGACTATGTGAGATGGGTAGCAAGAGAATAAACCAAGACTCAAGATAAAACATATAAAGAGGAATCCGATCAGCCCTGACATAGGTGGTTCTGCATTCAGATATTCACCAATTGTCTGATGATGCAGCTGCACTAAGAGGGCGGCACACATATGATCTGAAAGCAGTCAAGTCAAAAAACACCAAAACTAAATTAAACAATAAAGTAAGCAGAGATGGAAACCGGCATGCAGTGATCATGCAGGGCTGCTGCAATTAATATTTGGCACATACGGGGGGAGTTGCAGCGCAGTCACAGGTTCTGCAGTGCAGACCGTAGGAAAGAGTGCAATCTAGGGGAGCATTTCTCGTGTGCATTAAGGTTCGGTTCAGGAATGTCCTTCTCCTAGCCAGCCTGGTGCTGTAGCTCCTACTTGACCTGCATTTCTGTGCCTAAAATGGCACCATCCTGGCATGCTTCCATCTTAATAGGATCGATAGTATTCAGGTGGTTGGTTCATATTGTCCTTATAGTTAATCGGCCATTGCAGGAATTAGAATTACTAATGACGGAGTGCTCGTGCGCACCATTGTTGGTCTAACCACCTTCATTTTCACATTGTGTATCTTTCAGATTGTAGATGGGAAGCGGATCGAGAACCTGTTGTGATTCTGCTTGGATGGGGAGGCTGCAAGGACCACTACCTGGCAAAATACAGCAACATCTATCATAATCAAGTTAGTACGCATGATATGTATATCGGAGTGAATGAAGACATTTCTATATTGTGTCGTTTTTTAACCATTAAATATAAAATGCAGCAACATCATACACATAAAGGGAATTGCAACAAGCTATAAATTGTATGGGAAAACAAATGAAGAGCCTTCTTAGCATATTCAGGAGTTACTTGCTTAGAAGGACTGGGATTGTGGGCTGTAGAGACACTGGGAGGGGAGGGTGTTTTGCATGGAGGACAGGAGTCAATCCATTCTTTTCAATCGTGAATGGTCACGGCTGGTCCATCTCTGCTGTTGGGGCCTGCTCCAACAAGCACACCCCACAAGTTAGCCTCCTGCCTTAGTCTTTCTGAGAGGTTTTTCCAACATTGTAAGTGCATAAAACTCGGGGATTTGCATCCATATCCAACTTGCCTGCCACTTCAGATCCTGAAGGATCAGGTTCTTGTATTGAACTCTGTGCCCCTTTCGTTGGCTCCTAGCTTCTTTGTCTCAGATCATACTGGTGGTTTATTTTTGTCACATAAGTATTACCTCTGGGGCACGACAGACTCCATAGCAGACAATTTAGGCAAGTTTGATCAATAAGACCAGTTGCATTTAAGTTGCCTTTCCATTCTTCTCTTGGACCCAGGCTCAAGATTTACCTTAATTTTCGTATCCATCTTTAGCTCACATTCCTTCCCAGATGCTCTCATTACCAAGCTGGTGGCTTGGGGGAGTTGTAGGAAGGCTGCTTCTGTCTATTCCCCCACAGCTTCTAGCACCTCTTCTGGTGTTACTACCCTGGTACCCAATGCCCAAATCCAGACACCACTCCACGCCCTGTAGCACTGACACCGCCATATGTGTCCTTCATGGATCTTCTTCAGTACGCTCCAACTGCATCCTTGGGTGCTGCAAAGGCTTCTGTGGTTTCCGTGAAACTACACCAAGGTCTCCTCTGCAGCAGTGCCAGGCAGTGTGTTTCCTGCTCCTTTTGTGATTGCTCCTTGTTGATTTGTTGGGCTGACGAGCTCTGGGATGCACCTGCGCTCTGGTAGTGGTAGAGAATCCTGAGAAGACTGTGAGCAGCATTGCCAACACCCTCAAATTTCACTTGTTACTCTTTACTGAAGAAAGACAACACTCTCGAAACATTCCTGTAGATACATAACACTGGCTTCACCAGCAATGGTGAATACTAAAGACTTCCAGCTAAAGTGAGTGCTATCTTGCACTTCATTTACCACAATGCATCTGGGCTAATTATGTGCTGGTTTGCAAAGCAGTGTGCTCCCTACTCCTTTTTTATTAAGTGCAGTCCTGTTCTTTAAACCCAATCATGATCTTGCCCCACTCCACGCCCTATAGCACTGACACCGCCATATATGTTCTTCATGGATCTTCTTCAGTACACTCCAGCTGCATCCTTGGGTGCTGCAAAGGCTTCTGTGGTTTCCGTGAAACTACACCAAGGTCTCCTCTGCAGCAGTGCCAGACAGTGTGCTTCCTGCTCCTTTTGTGATTGGCTCCTTGTTGATTTGTTGGGCTGACGAGCTCTGGGATGCACCTGCGCTCTGGGAGTGGTAGAGAATCCTGAGAAGACTGTGAGCAGCATTGCCAGAACCCCCAAATTTCACTTGTTACTCTTTACTGAAGAAAGACAACACTCTTGAAACATGTCTAGAGATATATAACACTGGCTTCACCAGCAATGGTGAATACTAAAGACTTCCAGCTATCTTGCACTTCATTTACCACAATTCATCTGGGCTAATTATGTGCTGGTATGCCAAGCAGTTTGCTCCCTCCTCCTTTTGTATTAAGTGCAGTCCTGTCGTACAAACCCAAACATGATCTTGCACTGCACCCTAACTCATTCACGACTCCTCCGCTAATGCAGAGGAGCATCGCCCCACTGACTTCAATAGGAAAAATAAAATTAAAATAATAATAATGACGTATCGTTATTGTTATTTTATTTTTCCTATTGAAATTTGCGGATTTCGGGGTGGGGCTGGACTGAGCAGGGAGTGGTTTACACTCCTTAAGTGTGCTTGACTAGTCCTACGTACTTTGCATCTTCCCCACAAGGCTTGCTTTACACAGCCTTGTAAGGAACATGCAAAGCTTCCCAGTTCCCGTCGGAGCACCATGGTTCGGAGCTCAGACCAATCACGCAGTGTTGTGATTGGCTATGGGGAGCCTGGTTGCTTCCTGCTCCTTCCTGCAGCCAGCGGATTCTGTAACGGAGAGGAGGCAGCGGGTCGCCCAGGTAAGTGTTTTCTTTTTCATTCCATCCTGCGCACCCGCCCTACCACTCCCAATCGGTAGCAGCCGCTACTGCCCAAACAGGCAAGTGAATCCCGGAGGGAGAGTGCAGCTGAATTGTGTATCCACAGTTAAAGAGAAAAGTCTGTCGAGCTTGAAACTGCGAATATTGACAGCAACACGACCCCCAGCCCTCGCCGCTCCATAAATCACATTTTAGTCCCCTTGTCTGAAGGTATTGAATGTTTTTTAGGAAATATATTTTGGCCCGAAGACAAAGGAAATTCAGTGGTTCACAGTACAATAAACAAAACCGGCTTGGTTCATCATGAATGGGTTATAAAACTGGGGAAAAAATGGACACTCCAACGTTTTAAACATGAAATTCTAGAACTTGAGAACCTTCTGGAGATTCATATTAGTTCCTCAGCAGGCATCTGTACAAGGCCAAAATGGAAGAAACTACCATAGGGAGAAGCTGTTCAGTGCCGATCAACAGAGTTTATTAAGCCTCTGTATGAAATTAAACTGCTTTCAATATTCAGCAAGCAAAGCCCTGTGAACATTCGGCTCAAGCCACTACCTGCTGTATGGCAACTGCAGCTTCAATGCACTGCCAAACGCCGTTTTAAAATTCAGCTTCGCCGAACTGCCAAATGCCATTTTAAAATGCAGCTTCGCCGCACTTCCAAACGCCATTATAAAATGCAGCTTCGCCGTACTGCCAAATGTCACTTTAAAATGCAGCTTCGCCGCACTGCCAAACGCCATTTTAAAATGCAGCTTGTCTGCACCACCAAACGTCACTTTAAAATGCAGCTTCGCCGAACCACCAAACGCCATTTTAAAGTCAGGCATTGCTTATACTCCTTCAGAATGGGCATCAGCAGGTGGATTATAAATGCAGTCCTTTAGTTTGTGAAGTTGAATGTTAAACTAGCTTTGCTCACAGCTTAAATGAGGTGAGTGTAATATGCTTTCACGTTATGATTCCCCAACCTCTAAGCAACCTATAGTTAGAAGTCCTGTAGAACGTCCAATTCTGGAAAACATTCATTTACATACAAACATCTATCTGATTCATCAGAATGTGCTTGATTAGCGAGGGTTGAATCCAGTAACATGTCTGAAGCTCCTCCAAACTTTTGAACTTTTGATTTGTCTAATTTTTGCATATTCTGGTTTTTTGATCTCTTTAAGAAGTACCTTGGTTGCATCTTTTTCTCAAAGTATATGCACTCTTTCCTTATTAACTACAGTTAGTCTGTTTTAAAAAAAAAATACGCTGAAGCCCCTCTCTGTCTAAGCTGAATATCTCAAAATCTGTTCTCTTACCCTGGAATTTCTCAGCTAACAACTTTTGAACCCTTTTCTGATTGCTTCACCTCACTTCCCATGCACCCTGATAGGCACTGAAATGTACATATGAGGGGGCACAGTGTAACAGAAGATGTGTACGAGAGGACTGTGCTCTGGTTGCCTGAGTTGTACCAATCTGGAGCACACCTCGAAGTGGTGGAGACTCTGCTGCGTATCAAGAGGTCGCGAGAGATGCTCTAGTGGTGGCCCTGGCGCTGAGGCATGGACTGTGGAGTGAGCGAGGGCCTGGTTAGGGGCTTCGAAAGTGCCCATGAAAGATGATGGGGCCGCAATGATTGAGACAGGCTGGGATGCTGCAGTAGTGGCAGTTGGCATCTTGACGATGGGCTTTTTGCTGCTCTGTGGTACTAGAACGGGGTGAAGCACAGGGTCTGACCTCTGGAGGCCATACAGAGTGGACCAAGGGTCCATATAGCAAGGACGGGAAGGAGAACGATAAGCTAAAATGGCATCCAGGCCTGATGAAGACCGAGAGCATGAGTCAGTGGGCAATGTAGGTGTTTTAGGCATCAGCAAAGATTTTAGTACTAATGCAAAGAATGTGGTACTTTCAGCTCTGAATAACGAAACTGCAATTCATTGGGGATTGTACTCTTTTTATATAGCATTTCCAGCCTGGCACAAAAGAAGGGTTGGACGATCCACCGGTACAGTGCACCTCAGTTGAGAAAGATGAGACTGCCATTGAACAACCAACGCAATAAACAACAAAGCTGAGAACATGCAAACACAGCCATAAATGGGGCATGTGCTGAGCATGTGCCGAGCCATGTGAGAGACACTGGCTGTGGCGGGTTCATAACCAGTAGTAAGAATAATAAGGGACAACCTATTCAGAAATGGGGCCTCCTCCATCACTGTATGACTCGGGCGCTTCTTGACCAGAAAATGAGGTTAATATGGGAATATACCAATAGTCGAATAGGACAGATCTGCAAAAAGGGCCCAGGAGGGGGGTGGCAGGTATAGTTTCTACATCAAGTTGTTGGGGGTAAGAGAACCAAGAAGACAAGATAAAGACTTAGACATTAGATCCTAACTTGAGGGTGATGTGGGCTGTGCTCACCAATCTGACACTGGTACGAGTGCTAGGAAGACACGGTCATTCATATCAAACTACATCCCAGATTGCACACTCAATATGGCATCAAGCAGAATAG
Organism: Triturus cristatus; assembly: GCF_964204655.1. NCBI lineage: Eukaryota > Metazoa > Chordata > Amphibia > Caudata > Salamandridae > Triturus > Triturus cristatus. The sequence continues at coordinate 829,151,950 of NC_140586.1, read as the reverse complement.
GAAACAAAGATTTAAATCTTGGAGGATCACAACAAACGTAGGTAATCGCATTAAAGGGATACAAATGATCAATCAACTAGCCCTGGGAATGTGAAAGAGCAGATAAATCTGTTCTGGCTATAAAATATTACAGGTCCCACATCAAAAGAAGAGCAAAATATCATGTGCCAGGAAAAACAAGAAGACCTGGCGAATCACTCCATCAGAGAACCCCGATTAGGGTAATCCTAAGAGGGAAAGAAGAGCAGAGCGTCAGGCTATACATGTACAACCTCACTGCAGCACTCCTAGAACAACCATATTATACCCACTATATACTGGACAGAGTGCATAGGTTGGCTACCAGTAACAAGCTCTTCCCGCTGATATTGTAGCACGATTTCATTATTATGAGGGCAAAGAGTATCTGATGGGTTAAGTTCAGAGAAATGATAATACCTTCTGCAATGCTGTGCCTATCTGAGTCTGTTGTGGACAGTCAGTCAATCAAAAGTCCTTCATATCAGGGACTGACTTCAGGAACCATGATGTTCAGTGTTGGTGCGGGCGCCCATTCAAAACAGTTTTCACCTGGAAAGAATCATAATATGCAGCCAAGTCGGTGGAGGAAGCCAACTGCGGGTTGAACGTTCCTGATCAGGAGAAGCTGGTGAAGGAAGCCAAGTACAGTGGCATCCAGACTGGTAAGGCTGCAAGCACGACACAGGAGAGGAGGCCTCTCAAAGAAAGAGCAATGTGATGAAATGAAGACGGCCCAGAGACTGACCAGATCTATAAGTAGAGAACAAGCGAAGAAGGGGCCACAGACGCTGAGATGTAACAGAGTACCACTTGCTGACCCCGCAATGCCTGAATAATGCAGATATCATGGATACAATGAACAATATATCTTCAGTGTGACTGCTTGAATGTGGGATGGGGTGGCCATGGTGGAATGCTCGGACATAGGGATAGAACAGTCATTGAAGAACTGGATGCTCCCTCTATAAAAATGTTTACAATTCTTGACTAATAAAGGAAACATAATATTTGGACAATAACTTTGGGAAGGGAGGGAAGTTGAAGGAAGGAACCACTCGGACCCGGTTTGCTTTAGTTCCCATTTTGAGGGGTTATATGGAAAGAAGGGAGGATGTGGGAAGTTTCAGTTAGTTGAGAGGGAGGGTTTGCGGTGTGAGACAGGCTACCCTCAGCGGGGGGGGCAGACTGGAGAGCAGATCAATCAGCAGACTGAATTACTCTAGTCCATCACATGACTACGCCAATCTAAAGGCTACGTCATGAACAACACGCTATGATTCTGAGATTTCTTGGGCAATTGGGAGGAGTGAATGTCACGTTGTGCGCGTACTATGACAGGCGCCCCCGCGCTAGGGAGGGGGAGGGGCGCTCTTAGTAGCGCCACTGGACTGGGTCGCCTCCGGGCCGAAAAGGGGGCTGGATGAGGTGATGTCATTGGGATTCGCTGGAAGGATATTTAAGTCCGCGCCCCGGGATCTTCAGCCTCTTTGTCCCCTTGATCCTCCGGCAAGCTGCAGGGGCGCATCGTCGACCACCCACCCACCCGGCAAGAGAGCGAGGGCAGAGCACTGACAGTTAACAACAAAAGGGCATGCACAACAATGGCGGTTCAGCGACTGGATGGCCCCAGGAGGGGGTAGGATCCACGTGTGCAGAGGGTAGGCGGAAGGGGGGACCGACCTGCTGGTGGTCCTGGACTCTTCTGCCCTAACCCACAACGTATGGACTCAGTTGAACCTTCGAGAGGCTGCCTGAGTGCAGGTACCCCGGTGGGCATACCAGTGTGCCATGCGGGGCCCTGGTTTTCAAGTAGTGCAACTGTTCGCTATAGCGCGATGGGGCCTGCTGGCACAATGTGCGCAGCAGAGTGGGGGCTTGGTGGGCCCAGACGGCCAAGTTCAAGTGTATGGCCAAGTTCAAGAGTTCAAAAGTAATGTGGTGCATATCTTCTTTACTGCCTTTGACAGGTCAAGGCCACTAAAGTGTGATGCTGTAATAACTTTATATTAAAAAAGGATACTGTTACTCTCGTGTTGGTCGCTGGTGAATTACCTGTTTTGTGAATAAAAAGGCTATGCCATGAGCTATACCCCCGCACCATCCTCCTGTGAATACCTTTGCTTGAACATCTCTAGTAACAACAAACAAATATGTTCACTACACACATTCTACCACCCGCCAGGCGATAACATCACATTCATAGAACAACTCATGGACATTTTAGCTACCAATGACGGACAACAAAATATGCAAATATTTCTGGGTGACTTCAACCTACATTGGGACGACCAGAACGACTCTGATGTCAACAGCCTCAAAGACTTCCTCTCAGACCTTAATCTTAACCAAATCTGTAACAGTCCCACCCACGACAAAGGCGCAACCCTCGACTTAGTAATCTCCAAGGCTGACGCCATTCAGCTCGACTCGATCCTCCCCTGTGATTGGTCTGACCATCACATCATTACATTCCAAGTCTTGGTATCAATTAAAAGACTTTCGACACAACCTTTGAGAACAAAGATCTGTAAGAGAAATCTGAAAAATGTCGGCGCCAACCTTCTAGCATCCTTTAATCCAAACATCCTAAGTCCCCTGGAAGACCTAGTCGATGTTCAAGGTCTGACCAACCACTACTTCCACTCCATGAACAGCCTACTAGACAAAATAGCCGCTCTACAATGGAAAAGAACCACCTTAAAAGTCACAAAACCCTGATATGATGGTAGTTTAAATGAAGACAGACGCTCACTTAGAGTAATTGAACGACGTTGGAGATCTGCACCCTCAGTTGACCACCTCAAGCTATTAAGAACTACCAGAAACTCTTACTTCAGAAAGATCAAAAGATCCAAAACAGACTTCTTCAGGAATCAACTAGACCAAGCCAAAAACCGTCGCAAGAAACTGTTCGATCTAATCAAAGCCCAAACCAAGAGTGCACCCAACCACTCCATGACTATACCTGACAATCTACCCAATTGTTAGGAATGTGCCTCCTTTTTCACGACAAAATCGGAATCCATAAAGACGAACTTGCACAATGACCTTTTGTCCCTTACGGACATGCAAAAAAATGCCACACTGCCCTTGACAGGTGTCCCAGGTAAATGCTCCACAAAACTCAACCTTAAAAAAAAGGCAACCTGGTCATACTTCAACATTTACAGTGAAGACACTATACTAAAAACGCTAACCGCCCTGAACCCCTCCAACCACTTCACAGACCCGTTCCCCGCTAATTACTTAAAAGACTTCATTCCATTGATACTACCTCTCTGGACCAAGATTATAAATAGCTCCCTCCTTCAAGGAACCATCCCAGAAAGCTTGAAAACAGGGCAGGTATCCCCTAGCCTAGAGAAACCTACGGCTGACCCAGCAGACTTAAACAACTATCGCCCGATATCCAACATCCCCACTCTAGCCAAGCTCTTAGAAAAATGTATTCACAGCCAGCTTAGCAACCACATAGATCGATTCAACCTGCTTAACCAATACCAATCAGGCTTCCGTGCTGGTCACAGTACTGATTCAGCCATGACACATATAATTGACGATGCTCTAAAAATCCTGGACCAAAACGAAGCCTGTTTATTAATCTTGCTTGATCTGTCATCAGCATTTGACACCATTAAACACGACAACTTGCTAGATCTACTGAAACACAGAATGGGAATATCTGGATCAGTGCTTACCTGGTTTACCTCTTTCCTCCAAAATAGATCTCAAAGATTCAAGGTCAATCAATCCCTGTCCAACCCTGTACCAGTCACATTAGGAGTACCGCAAGGCTCTTCCCTTTCGCCCACACTTTTCAACCTTTTCATGGAACCACTCACCGAAGTTCTCAGTCTCTCCGGGATACATTTCCATATGTACGCAGACGACACTCAACTCTACATCAAGATCCATTCACTTGAAGATATCAAGTCTCTCAACACAACGCTACAAAAAACTCAAACATGGCTGGCTGAAAACCATTTGAAACTAAATTTCCTCAAAACGGAGTTCCTCCTAATCGCCCCCCCCGCCCCCAACAAATCATCCACCATCTTTGAATGGATGAAGCACCTAACTGCACTCAAAGGGCAACCTCTCATTGTGGAATCAGCTAAATCATTAGGTGTGACACTGGGCAGAAACCTAAACATGCAGAAGCATATCAGCTCCTCTACAAAAGGAGCAAATTTCCACATGAACACCCTGTTAAAACTGAAACCCTTCCTACCAGCTAATGACTTCCAACAAGCAGTTCAAGCCCTAGTAATTCCAAGAGTGGAATATGGGGTGGTAGCCCTAGTCGGCTTCCCTAGGGCAACGACGGCTCCACTAAAAGCAGCGATCAACTCTGCTGCGAGACTCATCACAGGTTCAAAAAGAACATCGCACATTTCTCCTGACCTTAGAGCACTCAACTGGCTACCGCTTGAAGCTAGAATACAGCTGAAGATTGCTTGTATGACGCACAAGGCACTACACCACAATTCCCCGAGCTATCTAGCTCAGAAATTGGTACTCTCGGCTGGGAATAGAGCCTCCAGAAGTTCCAAGAATCTTCTGCTGAAACCACAACGTTTTGCCAAGAAAAAAACATACAACCGGGCCTTCTCTGGAAAGGCTCCCAGGATCTGGAATGCTTTGCCTACAGAAACAAGACTGAACCCTTCCACTGTTTCCTTAAAAAAAGAAGGGAAAGCGATTCTCATGGCGAAATTCACATGTATTATTTACCTACGACTGGACGTTAATCACTAGTAGATATTAGTAATTACTAGCTTGTATTATGGAGCACCCTATGTTTGAATTACCTACAATTGTACTTCTTTTTATGCTTATACTTGTAGTCCAACATATGACATGTAAAGTGCTCTGATACTCGTAAGAGTCTTGTTCGCGCTATATAAAACATTCAAATAAATAAATAAAGACACAATGGCCATCTTTAGTATTGGCTAAACAAAGGGCAAGCCTGCTAGAACTTAAACCGGGAGAAACTGATGTGGGTTTCTTCCAAGAGACTCACTTTGTGACAGCTGGCCAGAAACAACTCATAACAGAACACATCCCAAACACAATATTTGGCCTCCTAAGAGAATATGGCAGGGGGAATAGGCACCCTTGTATTGAAGCCTTCTTAATACCAGATACTGCACTCCCATAGAGATCCTGTTGTTAAACAGGATCCTGAAGGAATCTCGGCTATCACTTGATGCACTATATGGGCCCAAAGTAGGAAAGGAGGAGTTCCTCACTGCAACCCAGCAGAGAATAACAGAGCAACTTGGTGCCTTTTAGTAGGACGGGAATTAACATGCTTTGGAATGTTGACATTGACATAGTTAATCAGAGATATGGAGGGACATCTGTAATCAAAAAAAGAGACCGGCAACTGTTGGAAGACTTAAGTCTTGTAGATGGCTGGAGGCGCAGACACCCATTGGTAAAACACTATTCACACTACTCCAATGTGCACAAAATACAGGTGTATATTCTTACAAACACTTGCTAGGCACTGTAGCAAGAGCTGAACAAGACCCAATAACACTACCAGACCACGGCTCTGTCTGTGTGTTGCTATGGGCACTGCCAGACGAAGGGAGGGGTAAGACCATGAGATGGAACCGGTCTGAACTGATGGGGATGCAAGGCAGATATGTCCCTTTTTCTCTCTATTGCTAGAGTCAATGGCACAAAAAATCCGGGATAGTGAATGTTTAATGGTGATATCTTTGGGGTTAGACAGCTTAAAAACAAACCTGTTTGCGGATAATATCCTTGTACAATCCATCAACCTCAAGTGAACCTCTTCAAAGGGAAGTGATGAACTGTGGAGGTGCGTCGCGTTTTAAAATAAATATGGCAAAATCTGAAGGTGTAGTGAAATCAATAGACCGGGACACTTCTGAAGAGATAAGACATGCAAGCCCTTTGAATGGTCCACCACACATATATGCTTCTTGAGAATTGATCTTATATACAGGTGACCTCACATAGCGTAACTATGATGCGTTATCCAGGTCGATTAAGCTGCAGAGTTGGTGGGATCGCACCATTTCTTGAGTGCTGGCTATAGGAGAATTAAAATGATGGTACTCCGCAAGATATTATACATCTTTTGAACGCTGTCATTGTGGATGGCGAGAGCAGACCTTTTTCGGCTTCAGAAGTGCATTGAGGAATACACATCAATGGGAGAGAGGCACAAGACTAAGAAGGGCACAAACCACAAGACTAAGAAGTGCACCAACACAAAGCGTCTGGGGCGGATGGGACCTGGGAATACCAAATATCACCGCAAAGGAACAGGTGTCAAACCTGAGGTATCGAGTGGAGCAGGGAGGGACGGCGAAGGTGCGGTGCATGTTGATCTACACTCCGGTGAAGAGGCCATTATGGGAAGTGCCATGTATACCAAAGCACAACCTTTCAGTAGGTACACTCCAAAAATATGAAAGAACCTCCTATTTGGTCAGTATTTTTGCATTCAATGAACCTGTATCTGTAAAGAAAAGTATTTTGACAGTGCTGCAATACTTCCGAGCAACCTAATTGACAGAGGGTTTCCAAAAACGTTAGTTGGAAATTCTTTGAAAAGAGCGTGGCGCACACCCCACAAATCACTTCTGGAACGAAAAACAAAAGAGAATATTGTACCGTAGACATGTTAAAGTATCTACAATAGGTTTCCACAAGCCTTGGCGGCCCCAAATGTAATGTTAATGAGTAAACAGAGCACAAAGTTGAAGCTGCTACAAAAGGCCCGGAAAACATTTCAACTATCACTACAATTTCAAGCCTAAGCAAAGCACATTCTAATAAAGAACAATGAGGAGCATTATTAGATTAAAACATATAGAACACCTCAGAAACCAATAGGAATACCAAATATCTCCCCCACACACAATACAACGTAACAAGACTTTTCCCCACTCATGAAATGTGCAGGACAAGACAAACAACAACGCACCAAACAAATATTAAACAAGATAATCAATAACAATTAACGCTACAAGACAATACCCCAACATGGAATGTACAACACAAGACAAAGAACAACACACCAAACAAAGCAATTCTAAACAAATATGAAACAAGAGGATCAATAACAGCTGACACTGCGAAAATATGCAAGAAAGAATTACTCCTAAAAGTCTGCGAGACACTTTTTTAACACAATTACTTCTGCATATTTGTATATCTTCACTGTGCTGTGCTCACCTTCTACGTATCTGTACATCTTGACTTGAATATGCCCAATTTTCTTCTATCGCCAGAACAGAAAGAGAAGACTTTGCCACCGAGACACATTCCACCATTGACCATTCGAAGTACGTACAACATTGTCGTGCACTTTCATAACTAGAATGCGATATTGAACTTAGAACTCCATTTCCTTAGCCATAAAGGATCCTTGATGCAAACCCAGTCCCCACCACACACTCTGCTTGGCTTCTTATCCTACCCCATTCTTTTCTTAGTCACACCTTCTGAGTCAACACATGAATTTCTTACTGGCTTTCTCGCTGGCACACTTAGCATCACGACTAGAAGCCTGCACATCAACCTTTGGCCCCTGACATCCCCTATCCAAAATGAAGAAAGACTAGGCCCAACCTGTCTACCCCTCATCGATTCAAATGATGTTTGACCAGTCACTGAATATGGTGTTGTGCTGTATGCCTATAACAAATCCCACATTGCTTGTACACAATGAACGTGGGATTTGATGGCACTTTGAACACATTCCACCAACACCTTGTTGAATCTCTCCACCTTTCCATTAAATTGAGGGTAATACAATAGTGAGACGTAAATGTTTAATACAATACTTGGAGATGAACTCTTGCATGACGAAAGAAGTAAATGGGACACAATTTTCAGTCAACACCTCAGAATGTACACCCTTTCTAGCCAAAAACCTATTTAAAAACTTTGTTGGTTGTGAGCTCAGTCACATCTTTGACCTCCACCCAATGGGAAAGATGATCAATCACTACAACAAAATACCAGTCTAAATAACTGATTAAGTAGCACAGTAAATGGACCTTAAAAAATCAACCGCAACCTTCTGCCATTGAATTATTCAATTGGTGGCACTTATGCCAAGATGACCAGCAGTCTCCAAAAAGTCTTTTGCCTGATCACAGCAGAGGAAATAAACTTGTATAAACTTGTCAGCTCTTAACAATACCCCATCTTCCAGAGATAATTCCTTAGCAATTTGGCAAAACAGTTGCAAATCAACACTTACCGACCTCTCATGAGGCCAACCTTCAATGACAAATTTATTGATTTCCTGTAACGTTACATCTTGCTCTAACTTCTTCCGCCATTATTCCATACTTTCACACACCACAAGATCTACAACTTTGGCTATAATACATTCTTCAATGTCTTCCTCATCAGAATCTTGTCTCTCTATTGGCAATCTTGATAAGCAATCAGCCTTGGCAATTCTTCCTTCTGCAATGTGTGTCACTTGAATATTGAACTTCAGCAATTTATATGGTTTAAATCTGTTTATTGAATCTTAAATAGAGAATATAACCATTCCCACCTATAACCACTGGCTGGTGGTGATATTAATGAATGAGAACATATAAAACAATCAAAGGAAAGTCAAGGAGGAAAGGGTCTGAAAAAAGTGCAGGGCAGAGTCCATACAGGCCACATAAAGGAAGGACATCCGTCAGATAACGTTGGACATTCAAATCAGAGGAAGAGGTGGGGAGGAGAGGGCAACAGGAAGTCAGGCACGCTGTGTCTCAACTCTGGGCATGCTCAAGGTGTGTCAGTCTGAGGACACACGGATATACTGGACAGGTCAATTTCCTGAATTTGTCTGCTAGATTTCATATGCATGGCCCCCACGCCTTATCAAATTAAGGCCGCCTATTAGTCACGGCCGCTGTCAGTTTCTCCATGCCCCTTGACTCCCACAATTTATGCAGACAGTCCAGCTCGTTAGGATTCTGTCCGAGCCCTACTGAGCGAGCAGGAGTTTTTGGTGGGCCCGATCATCAATGTAATAGTTCACCCCTTTGTGGATTTTAGGGGTTTGGTAGGCTTCGTTGGACATAATCCGGAAACCGAGGGATATCAGTTTCATAGATCTCATCCACCGCCATCAGGACCTCCGTCCAAAAATGCTGTATTTTGGGGCAATGTCAAAGAAGGTGGGTAAGAGTACCAAGGTGACCACAGCACTGCCAGAAAGTACTTTCACTTCCACTGATCAACCGTGGCTCGTGTACAGTACCAGTAATGTGTCATCTTTAAAAATATTTATTTGCTGGAGGTACTGCAGACAGAGGCATGGGCACAGTGGTGGATTTCGCTCCATTCTTTAGTGGTAAATGTGCATTCGCATTCCTTTTCCCATCGTTTCTGTGCAGGAAATTTGGCGGGAGTTGGGGAAAAATTAAGACGAACAGATGTCAAACAGAAGGCATTTTTCAAAAGAAGTAAGGATTCTACCATCATGGGGGCTAATCTGAATTTGAGAAACCCAGTATTGAATCACAGTGTATTGCCAGGGAGCCGCGGGTGGCAGACCATATGCAGTTTGGATTTATGAAAGGTCCATGAGGCTTCTTCATCAAAAAAATCACCGACACTCTTGCAGTTGGCTTCCTGTCAGCATGTGAATGCAGATCCGCGCAACACAGGAGAAAATCTGGGTTCCTCATAATAGGTGTATGGGGGTTGACAGTTTCTTTAGGACTTGCACCTTGTCCCAAACTCCCATTGTGGCCTGAAGTACCGATGACCCACAGACCCCGGCCAGCCGGTGGTGTTTCCAAAGCCAGGGCACCTTCCAAATATGGATACCGGCCACCGCCTGGTCTATGAAACACCAATGCTTTTCGGTGCTAGGTCTAGACCGTTCCACCATGTAGTGCAATTGCGCTGCCTGGTACTAGCTCGATAAGAATGGTATTCTAAGCCCACCCACTGACTGACGAAGTAGGCCTGCTTCTTTACCATACGTGCCCTCTTTCCCTCCCAAATGAAGTCTTCAAGGAGGCATTGTATCTTATCAAGTACATGTGGTGGGGGTTGCAGCGGCAACGTCTGCATAACGTATAGGATTTTTTGGTAAGAGTGTCATCTTAACTGGGGCTAGGCACCCCAACCAGGAGAGACCATGTCCCTTCCACCTAGAAAGGTCTGAAAGTGCAGTAGCTAACATTGTAGCGTAGTTGCGGTTAGCAGTACACCCAGGAGTGAGATAAAGATGTAACCCCAGATACCCTATCCCATGTGTAGCCCAGGTAAATTGGAAGCGTCTTTCCAGTAGGACTTGTTCGGTCCTCTGGATGGTAAGGCTGAGTGCTGCAGTCTTTTGGGTTTTTTTAAAAACCAGAGGCCAACTCAAAAGCGGCACATTCTTGCATTACCGCATGAAGTTGGATGTGCAGGTTCGATAATATCAGCAAGACATCATCGGCGTATAACGCTGCTTTGTGTTCCCTCCCGCCCATAGAAATGCCCGTGATGTCCTGGAACCCTTGGGTCAGCAAAGGGTTTCAGCAAAGGGTTCCATATATAGGGCAAAGAGCAATGGAGACAAGGGTAACCCTGGCGGGTGCTTCTTGAGATGCTAAAGGGCTGAGACCGGATCCCGTTGACTCTCACCATCGCTCTGGGTGATATATAACCACATTGGATCCACTGCTGGACCCAATGGCCAAGGCCAAACCTCTCCAACACCAAGCGTATTGTATTGTAATTGTATTTATATAGCGCCTACTACCCCTGACGAGGTGTAGAAGCGCCTTTTCGGCAAGTAGCACGCTACTCTGGAACCCATGAAGGATTATTGTTGAATTAGTATAGTGAAATATGAAAGTAATTTGAGTTTTGGATGTTAATCAGTTATTTGGATTGCGAAGGATAGTGGAGGGATAGAAGAGGAAAAACGGTTTGCATTTATATAGCGCTTGTTACCCTTAATGGGGTGTTGAAGCGCTTTTTTCGGCGAGAAGTACGCTACTCCGGAACCCATCAGGATTAGTGGTGAATTAGTATATTGAAATATGAAAGTATTTTGAGTGGTGGATATGTTATTCAGTTATTTGGATAGAGAAAGGTAGCGGAGGGATAGAAGAAGGGAAAAAAGGATTGCTTTTATATAGTGCTTGCTTTCCCTGATGAGGTGTCGAAGCGCTTTTTTGAGTGAGTGGCACGCTACTCTGGAACCCATAAAGGATTAGTGGTGAATTAGTATAGCGAAATATGAAATTTGAGAAGTGGACATGTTAGTCTGTTATTATGATTGAAAACGATAGTGGAGGGATATAAGAGTGAAGGATTTAGAATTTCCTCATAGCAGTAGGAGGAGACTTGGGATGAGTAAAAAGGGATGTGGTGGGAACCAGACGCAAAAATTCCAAACTGGGGTTGCCCGCTGTCAACAAATCGAGCAGGAAGATTATCCCAGAGCTTATGCGTCCCCCATCTACACCTACAGCGGTCTAACCTGCAGTTACAATGAAGTTGACAGTCTTTTGGCTTCTTTCAAAGACTTTGAAAGGGAGATTATTTCAGCCCTAAATGTGTTTGACACTTGGATCTCTGCACTTGAGCAAACTGTTGGTTCTTTGAAAGGATCAGTGGATACCCTATCTTCAAGTATAAGTAACCGGTGCTCCGATCCCCAGCATACGTTTCCAAACGCAGGTCCGAGTACTCTCTCTCGCACCGTCATTGCCAGCAAAAGGGGGGAGCAACATCTCAGGCTTAAGCACAGGCCCAGGTCTTATCACCAGCTTTATCACAACCACCTTTGGGATCCTCCACTCCCAACCTACCCTATGTTCCGATGGTCACGGAGGCTAACTCTGGGTGGCAAGCACTTGGCACGGTTACCCAGCAGGGAAGCCTGAGCAGCTCAGATTTGTCAGTTGCTGCCACATCTCAACACTCACAGCCGACATACTGCCCCTCCAATACCACCACCCAGCTGCCCTCGGCAGCAACTCCCTATGTTATTGTACTGGGGGAAGTGCTCACTTTGTGGATGGCGGCAGAGGAAAACTTCAATCAACTTAAAAATAAGACTGTTCACTGGCTGGCAACTAGGACTAGTGCTTCATATCCCCCCACGTAGATGTTGGCAGAGAAAATTATAATGGTCCATAGGGTGGGTTGGATAGGCCAAACCCGAAAAACGGTGAAGGGAGATTGCGTCATGGAGAATTTTAATAACCCCCTGGAGGCTGGTTTAATTGTTCGCGCCTTAGATTTGATGGCCCCACCTTCAGACTGTATTACAGATCTCCCACTGGGCTTTTTTTACCCCTCCAACAACCCCAACGTTGGGGGCATGAGACATTTGACATTACAACCGCAAAAGCTACGGGAATCGTACGGCCAATGCACAGGCCTCATTTAACACCACTCCCCTGTTACTGAGCAATCGTTTCCTCCCATTGAGCGAATTAGATTACCCCGATTGACTGGACTCTTCTCCCAACATAGACCTTCAGACGCATGCCACGCTAACCAAGGATCCTGTGATTGCGACCCAAGACTTTATTAAGGTCATATGTTGGAATATAGCCAGGGTCCAGAGCAAACTGTTTGATCGTGAGTGACTGGGCATGCTGAAGAACTTTGGTCTGATATGTCTACAGGAAACATGGGACACAAAGGGTTGCGTGTATCTTGATGGTTATTCCTCCCACTCAGTTTTAGCTACCCGCTCTTCTAGTTGGCGTGCTAGTGGTGGCCTTACGACTCTAATTAAATTAGAATATAACTGTAAAGTCCAGGTGATAAATTCTAAATGTAAATCTATCTTGGGTACCCTTTAATATTTCCTAACAAACGTAGACTGCTCCTTATCAATTTCTATAATGCAGTTTCCCCGAAAGATGGAACGGAAGCTATGGCTAGTCTTAAATGTTTTATGGGTGACTTTTTTTCTGTCTGAGCCCCCCTTTACTCTAATTATGGTGGTGGGAGATTTTAACCTGCATCCGTGCCACTCCTGTGTTAATAATAAGGAATCTGATTTTGAAGGGCCTTTTGTAACCCAGGCACATTATTAAACACACATGCCAAGGAGGAAGAGGCAAACGGTCTCGTTTCGGAGTTTAATCTGGTGAACTTGTTGGTGACCAAAGATGACCCTGCAGACGCTTTCACGTCCAACTTTAAGGGGGAGGGCACTGTGTTGTAACTGACTATATCTTTGTCTCTGGTTGTCTGCTCCCCACACTTTTAGATTTTGAGTTTTTGCAACATCATCTGAGCGATCATAACCTGTTAACCGCTACATTCTATTGGGATTATAAAGCAGTGAGATCTACACCCGCTTACCCGGAGCCCACCACACTAGCTGATCAGGGCCGAAGGATAAAGTGGGCTAACATCGTCCCATCGGCATTTGTTCAAAACTTGGTTGGCTCGTGTCATGGTGATTTTCATACTTGTCTGTCAGATGCCACAGAGGATCCTGGCATCATTTACTAACATCTGCAGGTTTATTAAATCAGCACTCCTTAAATCTGTTGCTTCGCCAGCCACCTGTGAGGTTAGATGGTTTGATAGACTGTAGTGAGGATAAGGACACACCTACAGACATTGCTAAATTAGCATAAATTGGGCGCCATTTGGACGCTTTTGCTCACGTTACTACATGGCACATTTCTGGTAAACACTTTGCTCGCTCGCTTTCACATAAGAACTGTCTGTATTTCATGTATTTAGTTGAACACTCTGCTCCTTGTCTGCACAGCGTGTTCAAGGTCAAAAAACAATGAGCTCTGTTGAATTGCTTTGGTCAGTCTTACGTCCCTAGCCATAAAATAGAACACAGCTGCAATCCTGGAAATCTGGTGCTTTTAATATTGCTGTGCATGCATGTTAACACACTTGGAGAAAACGCTTTCCAGGATAGAAGAGCTAGGCTTGTCCAGAGATGTAAATTCCTCCATCTGAACTCAGAGGTATGGGGTCCCCTAACAAAGCCAGGAGGTCTTCTATAAATATAATAAACTAGCTTTCAGCACGGGGAGGGTGGCAAGGCGCTAAAGTCCTGTTTCCACTATCATTATAATATGATTTCCCCTTTTGTTCTATATGGAATTGTAACTATGCTGATTTGTTTGATCCTATGCATTTTGCTGCTAGTACTGGCTTGTGTAGTGCATTATAGAGCACGTTAGTTAAAATAAACATTTTAAACTATACTTTGACTCTATTTACTCATGTTGTGGACAAGTACGAGAGTTTGAACGAAAGAGTGTTCTTGTTCCCATGTATCCTGAGAGGAGGGAGTAACATGTTCTAGGATGTCTAATCCTGGCTAGCTTTGCTGTAGCACGGAGAACGAATGAGACACTATAGCTAGTCGGATAGGGGATCTGGGTACCAAGGTGGGTATTTTGGTACACCACTACACACTGAGGTCCTGGTTTCCTGCGCATAGTTCTGTATATGTGCAGAATCCCTGCAACATGGCACACCTAACGTTTGGTCTGGGTCTTATTTACGAGACGCTTTAGTTGTTCTTCTGCTTGTCCATGATACCCTCGCTTCTGTTTTCCGGTAAACAACTGTGACGGCATAACCTACCGATATTGATGTGATTATAGGTTTTCCTTCAAGCTTGATTCATAAAGAGGTTTTATAGTTACTATTGAGTTACTTACCCATTGCGCTGCCTCGCTTTAAGTTGTTCTGCTTTTTCTCGACATGGCCGAAGTGGATATTGCGGCACATAGCCGCGGGGCACTCCATCGTCATTTGACTGCTTTTGGAGTGCCCAACGCGGGTGTCTCACTCATTTTTGTGGTAGGAGCTACTGTGGCTCACCCATTTGAGGTTTTTTATTCTTGGGTTACGCTTCCAGCAGTGGATGGAGATGATGGCTTATTCCATAAGTACTCTCCCGCTGCAATCCCTATAGCGTATCGGCCATATATGACTTTGGAGGTTCTGATTTCAGCATGGCAACACCGTGTTTGGTTTAATGGCGCCCTACCCCACACTGTGACCCCAGTCCGGTTAGGTTCTTTGTCGATTCAGAGGGCCACTTGGCCAGGTACACACCACATCCACGTTATCTAGCAGTCGCTGTCGACGAGTTGCGCGTTTTACACACCTCCTTGATTGAGGTGCACAGGGCTCTAGTACAATACGTCTCACAATCTTCAGGTGGGAGCACATGGGGTTGCTGCGCAACCAGCTGGACCTGCTGACTAACTATTAGCCCAGTCATGGTTAATTCGGTTATGTGCAAGTGTCCACAGAGTAAGGAAGATTTACCTTGTTGGCTTGCGGAGACATTTGACCAGCTGGAAGCGATATTTACGAATACAACTCCTGTGGAGAAACACAGGATTCTTACTATTAGTTTGCAGAAAGACTTAATACCTGAAGTAACTGATTATGAAAATTGGGGTAAAGTGTTCGCGGCGGTGTATGCAAAATGTTTTGGCACACCATCTATGACAGTGCTTCCCTCCGTGATTAAACGTGTTCGGGATGAACACAGACCGGAGGCTGCTGTGGAGTTAGGGATGAAGTTGGTCGGAGTGTTTGACGTAGTTGCTGATCTGATCCTTGCGAATGTCAAGGGAGATGCAGTTAACTTTCAAGTGTCTAATGCTTTGCGCCTTGTCCGAGATGAGGAGAAACCCCGCGAATTACCCAAAATTATTGCAGAAGCTTATAGAACAATTGGGCGCAATAGTTTGGGTGTTAAGCCTTTCTCTAGAATACCTGCACAACAGCAGACACAGACAGCTCAGTCTGCTAAAGACGGCAGTCCCAATTTTCCTATAAAGAATTGGAAAAATAAGAAACCGGGGAAGCAACAACATACACAGCGGTTGCGTCCTCGGTTCCCGAACTTTCTAAGCGCACTTATGATTTGCGGGACCGCGCAAGAATTAGGTCTCCTGACAGGTTCCTGGTTCCAGATCAGCTTTCTCCTCGTTCTTCACAGGCAACATCGGGCTCACGAGCCGGTGGAGGGGAACGCTAGGATTGCGGCAGAAGTCGAGGTGCCCTGCATGGAAGTGAACAACCTCGTCTGGCTGACGGCAAAGGGAGACAAGACGATTTTCCTCGTCAGCGCCCGCCTTTTCAGAAAAAGAAATTTGCCGCTTTAACAGCGAGATATGCCACAGACAGTGAGAACCCAGCTCCGGAACTTAACATGGGCAGTAACGCTGCTAGACAGTGCAGCGGAAGTTACCATAGTGCAGCAAGCACTGCGTCCATTTCTGGAGGCGACAGCAACTGAAACTTTTTTCACAGTTGCGACAGCTGACACCCGAGTGGCTCGCCCTGACAGATTATATGACATAGTTCTTCTCATTGAGGGTGACATACAACATGTAATACAAGGGATTTTTTGGGAAAATCGAACTTCATCATATGACATACTTTTGGCAGAAAAAGATTGGCCGCCACCTTTTGTTCTAGCCGCTCCCAATGAAGAGGAGGTGATACTCCCCAGTTTTTCACATAACGTATCCAAGGAGAAAGCTATGGCTTTTGTGGAAGAGTGGGCTTTGGTGCTTGCAACAGCTGTGTACAGAAATCAGGTGGGCTGGGGTAAAGATTCTCCCCCGCATGAGATACCATTACAGTCTATGCCACAGCCTCAACCCCGATATCCCCTCCGACGGGAGGCTAAGGCTCCCGTGGCCGATATTCTAGATCAACTAGAGTATCAGGGAGTACTTGAGAGATGTGTGTCACCAATGACTAACCCTCTATTTACAGTAGCTAAACCCGATGGGTCGTACCGCTTGGTTTTGGATTACTGACATTTGAACTCACATTGTCAGACTTGTGCGGTGCAAAATACCCATAGTTCTGCGTTAGTCGACAGTCTGGTTTGTAAAAAAATAATAAAACGACACTTGACATTTCCAATGGCTTTTACACGCACAACCCCCTGAAAGCAGTCAATGGACCGCCTTCACTGCGGGCGGAAAACAAAAACAATTTTTGCGTTTGGCAATGGGCTACAAAAATAGCCTGGTGTTTTCGGCACCCGTGTTGTCTCTTTGTTAGACAGCATAGACAAAGACGCTTACTCATATGTTGATGACATTTATCTGACAGACGACGAGTTATGGCCGCATATTTGTCGCGTGGATCGCATCATAGTATTGTTTTCGGACCACGGTTACATGTTTAACTTTGCTAAATCGCACATTGCAGAGTACACAGTATTGTCTTTGGGCTACAAGCTCAATAATGAAGAGGCTTGGCGCCTCACTTCTTAGAGAAATGCGCACGTTTGCACCCTCCATCTACACTCAAAAAATTACAGTCTTTACTGGATTTTTTGAATTTCGGTAGAACTTACATCCCCAGCGTATCAAGCCCTTGTATGCTTTGATACAACCCTCTTTTTCAAAGTCCTGCTGGCTTCCGGAACATTCCACTATACTGCAGTCTTTGCAGTCTGATCTTATTGAATCCAAATTCTTATTGACTCGTGATAACCATACTAACCTGGTGATAAGAATCGTCCCAGGCCATGTGGGTTTCACGTACTTGACGTTTAATGAAGGAGACACAGTGCCTATTGCTTAGAAGTTACATCTGTACACTTCAGCAAAATTGAGGTTTTCCAACATTGAAAAAGTTTTGGTTGTAACACCATGTCCCGCGCTTGAAGCGGTGACAAAGGCAAGTATACCAAACTCAAAGGCATTGCATCCACGTTGGATACAATGGGCCACATCGTTGACCTCTTCAGATGTCGCCTTTATTTTTGACTCTTCCTTGCGGACGCAGGAGTTGTTGCAGTATGAGTTTATTCATCATCCTCCTCTGTCGATGCGCCCACTTGAGCAATACCAATGTGTCATTTACTCTGACGGTTCAGCGCAACCAGCAACCGGGTCTAAGCATTCTTACTCGGCGGCCTGCACTATAGTGGCGGGTAGCATAGTGAACGGAGAGTTCAAGTCCAATGTTGTCCAAACACATGCACTAGGTGACTGTAATGCCCAATTAGCCGAATTGCGCACATTAGTACTGGCTCTGGAGTTTGCAGATCCAAAAGTGACAACTTCAGTTATAAGTGATTCTTATTACTGTGTTCAGTCTTTCAATGACAACTTATTCTTTTGGTCTCAAAATGACCATTGTGATTCTAAGGGCAGCGCAATTAAACATAAAATGCTTTGGGTTCGAGTTGCAGATCTTAAAGACCGTCTGCCTCTCACACAAGTAATTCACACTCTTGGTCCTCAGCGTGTAGGAGTACACGCAGTTGGCAACAGTTTAGCATATGAAGCTGCCAAATCAGCAGTAGTCATGTGTTCAGTTGCAGCAGTTACAAGATCCATGAATAAGATTGATAACAACATTTTGGCAGCAATAGCTGCTACGGAGAAGGGTGAGAACTATCCGCAGGGGTTCCTTTCCAAATACTCTTATCATTTAAGTCCTGATAATTTCCTTACATGAGAATTAACGATGTTGGTGACGGGTTGATTCCCAACACGGACCGCAGGCCTGCTCTGATAACCGCCGCACACGAAGGAATGGCCTCGCCACAGGCTGGAGTGCCTGTGATTGTTTATATCTTGCAGCAGCGTTACTGGTGGCGCGGCTTAAATAAACAAACCCATAATTACGTGCTTTCTTGTGACATTTGTCAGCAGATTAAACCGTCCACGGCAACGCACCCACCACAAACACAGCTATGCATTTCTAATAAACCTTTCGGTTGTGTTTATTTAGATCACTGCGGTCCTTTTTCTTCAGATACTGCCTATAAGTTCATCTTAGTTGCAGTTGATTTGTGCACGTGCTTTCTATGGGTTTGGCCACAATGTAGTGCTGACGCCCGAACTGTCATCAGGGATTTGCGTCTCTTTGTGGGAATTTTTGCATGTCGGACTTTCCATTCGAACCAGGGTCCCGCGTTTGCCTCTTAGGTGTACAAGAATACCTTGAGGTCTTTGGGGGTGCAGGTCAAATTTTCGTCTCCATACAGGCCTGAGGGCAATTCAGTTGTGGAACGAATGAACCGTGACTTAAAGCAATCCTTGACAGCTAGGGTCATAGGGACTGGCAGGAACTGGTTCACCCATTGGTATAGCGTACAACGTGCACTAAATAATCTCCCTAGAAGATCTCTGGGTGGGAGGACCCCATACGAAATGCTCTTCGGCATGAAGATGTTTGTTCCCGACCTTGATGGTCCAGACATTGCGGCGTCTGCCGCATCCTTTGACGTAGATAATCATTGTGCTGTATTACAGAATCTACAAGAGATCCGTGACAGCCTTGCAAAGGAACATTTGCCCTTCACCCGCAGATGCTGCGCTGCAGATTCCGGTAGTCGCTGGCTACCAGAAATCGGAGACCTGGTCCGAGAGAAGGTGGAAAACAAGAACGAGTATAGCCCCTCTTATAGAGCACCGGTCCCGGTGCTAGGAGTGCAGGGTACTCGTACACTCATTTTACCACCACTTCCTGGTCAAAAAGACAACTAATACATCTCAGTTGACAATGTCAAGCTACAACATCTGGCCGATTCTGAAAAGCATCACACCAGCGGTGTCTACAACAAATGTATCTAGAGATCCACGTTTGACCGCTTCTAACACCGAGCAGGATGACACCGCCATTGAGATGGATTCTGTTAACAATCCCTTGTTGTTTCCGACTGCTTCAACACATAATGAGGCAACTGATTATGCATATCCCAATTCCATGTCATTGCCTGGCGTGCGACCTGAGGACATCAATGAATCAAGCTTTTCCTTTGACTCACATTTCACAGCATCACAGACACCTTCTAAATTTTGTATTTTTGTTGCCTGGTTTAGACGCACTTATTTGATTCCACCTTCGACTTACATCTGGGTGGTGCTCATCGCAATTTTTTTGTTCTTGTCCATTGGTTTTGTAACATTCTTTTTTCTTCTGATCAATGGCCACTATCTCCCGGAACGCTTTGCTGTTAAACTGGTTTAATGGAACTTTGGCTCTGCACTCTTCTTCACACATCATGAAAAGAGACCAGACTTTTGTCAACATCACTGCCTGGCCAGTCATCGACGGCATTGTTTGGGATGCTGTAGATTTTCAAATTCATGGCCCTATGGAGATAATTAATGTCCCTAATGTACTTCGTGTTTCAATGGGTGATGTTGTGAAACATAACATGAAATCAGATGATTGGGACGTACAAGCCGTGCAATCCCTGTTCCCAGATTTGAAATATTATGCTGCTTTTGATGCTGAAGATTTGTATTTGAATACTGCAAATTATGCTGATTTATTTTGCTTCCAGCGCTATGGTTTAGAAATACGTTTAGAAATGTTTGTAATTATACCCAATGGGAACATTGCCCCGCTCCTTTGAGAGGCAGCTCTAATATGTTATTGACACATCAAACCCTGGTTCGTTCTATTTTAAATTGAATATTTCCTCTGATTCTAAGGTGATGCTCACCCATACGAAATTATTATATTCTAAATCCTTTATAGATGATTTAACAGCTGGGGGCTATGAGCTATGGATTTCAACAATTGATCTTAAATCTGTCTGGGGTTCTAAATCATGGCAAGTGCGAGGCACAGAGCCGTTACACCGTGCCTGCCTCATCCCAACACAGATTTTTTTTTTAAATGACTCAATTTTTCAAACTACCTGTTTTGGTTTGGCAACTTCTAAGCAAATGAATGCCCCTGCTATCCCTACTCTGGCTGTTTATAAGAACTGGAGCGGTTTTACTAATTATTCCATGGACGAATTACAATCACTTTTTAAAAATTGCACCTTTAATCTGTCTAGTCTGGACCCCCTAGGTTGGCTAGTTTGGCTAGTTCAGATGCTTGCCAACTTCGTTTCCTCGCCAAGGCTCCTGGTTACGCACAGGATAGGCCTGATCCTCATTTTTCTAACACCCATACAGTTACCACATATTCGGTAGGGAAACTTTGTCAAAATTGGTTACAACACTCGTCACTAGCTTCAGTTAAACAACATTTATCGTTCTTATCAGGTGACATTGATTTGACAGATTTTATAAAGGGACCCGTTGGTCGTAGATCAAAAAGATTTATATACGCAACTTACAATGAAATCTGAAAACTATCCCAAATTGAAGCAGCTTCGCGTTTAAGGGCAGTAGATCAGGCTAATCTTGAAAAAGTGCTTGCTGTTGTTGATAATAGTATTAGCACCCTTTCTTCCCGCATTTATACATTGGACAATATTGTTTCGTCTGTTGTTGACCGTGCAAGAGGATGTTTCTGTTTTGTATCATGGCCAGAATCAGTTGCGTTCAGTTATGCAATTTGCATGAACTTTACAGACTCTGAAGATGAGTAAAGTTCCATGGGATTACCTGAACGCGTCATTGTTATTTTTGCCATTTAACTTGACAACACAACAACAGTTTATGTCCATGAAAGATGCTACATATTCTTTGTTGCATATTGAAAGGTTTGACCCGTTACCATTCTCTATGGCGAAAACAGACTCTGCTGCCTGGCTCATCCATGGGCTGATAACTCTCCCGTTTTCCTTGTTTAAATTTACCTCATGTATGAAACACTATCCACTAGTCCGCTATGAGCTATTGGGAAGTGCATTTTTACACAAAGTATGGTCACTGCCTTTCACATACAGATGCCTTAGGGATGACAAACAAGTGTACCTTACTGGGGAATCATGTGAAAACACAAGAGGTCATTCCCTGGTCTGTAAAAACATCAAATTACACTGCGCGTGTAATCTTACGGTCCCGAATCTTGCATGTGTTTTGAAAGGTATACCCGTGCCGTCTATAACACCGACTTTCACACTACTTGCAAATGGTAGTTATTTGCTTTTAAATAATGAGGAATACTGTTTCTCAGTGTGTGGTTTGCTGTAAAAATGTGTTCTTTTTCCACCCCCACACGAGAAACTCAATACCTCGATTTGGACTTCCATTCCGACCTTGGAGGCAGATTTCAATAAGTTGAGCAGAATAAGAGACTTGTTATCCCAAAAAGAAGTTTCTCTCACATCTGCCCGTGAGACATTCGTCCTTCACGTGGCTAACACTCGTACAGAGGTCCGATCACTTCTTAATACTGACCTCCCACTACATTTCGGTGCGTTAATTCACACTATCTTCAATGCTTCTAATACTATTGGCATTGCCCATTTTTTTAAAGTTGTGGGCTCTGGCCTTGTGACCTCTTTCCAAACTATATTTGGTGTGATACCAGCTTTTATTCATTCTATTTTTTCCAGCGTCTTCGGCCGCTTGCCTTTATTACTTGCCTTAGCCGCTGTGGTCTTGCTGTTGATTTGCCTGCTACGAAATAGATGCGCTGCCTGTGGCTCTACAAGGCGAACTCCGGCTGCAGATACTCCATAGCCGTATGCTTGAATGCTACGAGGCTCTGCCCTTGGCCACACTAATCGTGGCTTATGGATTGTCTTTTTGTGCTGCTTACTTCACTTGCGTGCAACCTGTCTTCCTACTTGGATTGTCCCTTTGAATGGGCATTGGATTTTCGCCTCTCCAATACGGCATTTCCTCCACCAGATTTTGAACTGCTAATGAGTCCCTTAGTGGCCCATGAGCAGGGATGTTCCAGTGTTGGGATTATGGCCTGCGCGGCGGCGCTGGGAGTTCTGGCTGAATGGGATATCTTTGCAGCAGCACATGATTTCCTACAACGTAGTTACATTGTGTATCACGCAAGTTGTCCTTTAATGGTGCTGGAAGCGCCTGTGATTGAAGAACGTATATGTTCATTCACTCTACTTAATTGGATGGCAACGCTTTTTTCTGCCGAGAACAATGACATCCTCTTGGAGGCTATTGCTCGTACACCCTACTGGATTGAATCAGCCACAGTATCCATGTTGGATTTTTTTCTTTTTTTTTTTTGTGTACCTTTTTGGACACAAGCTATTTTTTTCCTTGCTTTCTTTCTCTTTCCGAATATTCCTCGCAAATCAAAGGTATCACTGATACAAATGCTCTTGATTCTTGCTCAGACTTTTGAAAGCTGTGTTCTCTCCAAGACCACTGTCCCATGGACTGACCAAGGGGAGGGTGTAGTGAGGATAAGGACACACCTACCGACATTGCTAAGTTAGCATAAGTTGGATGCCATTTTGCCGCTTTTGCTCACGTTACTACATGGCACATTTCTGGTAAACACTTTGCTCGCTCGCTTTCACATGAGAACTGTCTGTATTTCATGTATTTAGTTAAACACTCTGCTCCTCGTCTGCACAGCGTGTTCAAGGTAAAAAAACAATGAGCTCTGTTGAATTGCTTTGGTCAGTCTCACGTCCCTAGCTATAACATAGAACACAGCTGCAATCCTGGAAATCTGGTGTTTTTAATATTGCTGTGCATGCATGTTAACACACTTGGAGAAAACGCTTTCCAGGATAGAAGAGCTTGGCTTGTCCGGAGATGTAAATTCCTGCATCTGAACTCGGAGGTATGGGGTCCCCTGACAAAGGCTGGAGGTCTTCTATAATTATAATAAACTAGCTTCTAGCACGGGGAGGGTGGCAAGGCGTTATAGTCCTTTTTCCACTATCATTTTAATATGATTTCCCCTTTTGTTCTATATGGAATTGTAACTATGCTGATTTGTTTGATCCTATGCATTTTGCTGCTAGTACTGGCTCGTGTACTGCATTATAGAGCACGTTAGTTAAAATAAACATTTTAAACTATAATTTTACTCCATGTGGACAAGTACAAGAGTTTGAACGAAAGAGTGTTCTTGTTCCCACATATCCTGAGAGAGGAGGGAGCAACATGTTCTAGGATGTCTAATCATTGGTAGCTTCGCTGTAGCACGAAGAACGAATGAGACACTATAGCTAGTCAAATAGCGGATCTGGGTACCGAGGTGGGTATTTTGGTACACCACTACACACTGAGGTCCTGGTTTCCTGCGCATAGTTCTGCATATGTGCAGAATACCTACAACAAGACAATGCTCTAGAGCCCATTAGGACTTTGGATTCTCTTGCATGCCAAGCCCCGATGTTAAGAAGGCTAGTGCGGCCTTTAAGAAGGCCTGTAAAGATCGTAAAGTCTGAATCAAAGACAAGACCTGGGACAAGTTGATGATGGCTAGTCAGCAGCGCAACATGGCTGCCTTCTGTAGTGTCATCAACTCGCCCCTTTTTCTTGAAGATCATCTCACCAAGCAGGCATGTACCATTCCATCTCGGGCCTGGCTGGATCATTTTTGGGCCATTTATAGCCTTGAATCAGAGCCGGAGCCTGCAGAAGGTCTCTGGATAGTCTGTAACTTAACCTTCAGCCTGACAGAAGTCAGAGCTGCTATTTCTCAGCTACCCATAAATAAGGCACCAGGGCCCGATGGGGTTCCTGGTGATCTATACAGGGATTGTATACATTTGTGGGCCCCAGTACTGACACGGCACTTAAACTCTGCTGTATCTAGCCATCTTCCCTCAACATGGTCGCAGTCTATAATAGTACCTGTCTTTAAAAAGGGCAACAGATCAGACCCGGCCTGTTTTAGTCCTATTTCCCTCATAGACTTGGAGGTGAAAATTATTGGTAGGATTTTATTAAATTGCCTCACGGACTGGGCCGAGGAGCGAGGCTTTCTGTCTGACCTCCAGTACGGGTTTCGTCATGGACGGGGAACATTAGAACAGACCTTGAATCTCTATCTTTTAACCTGCAAGTATGCCAAGGCCAAGAAGGGGCCATCCATCTGGCCTTCATGGACCTTAGTTCGGCCTTTGATAGAGTCACTCGCTCTAAACTCTGATCAATGATGGAACAGAAGGATGTTGATATAGATTTAATTAACTTCCTGCGTGATTTGCACAATGGCCTGTCCACCAGCGTTAGGTTTGTCCCCAATGGGGAATGTACTGAGCACTTTAAACTCAAGCGCGGTGTACGGCAGGGTTCCATTTTAGCTCCTTTTTTATTTATATTTTACATCAACAGTTTAGAGCAGGTCCTGACTATTCCAGTTGTTGATGTCCCCAGAGTAGGTGGCCGCCCCATTCCTGCAATGCTCTATGCGGAGGATACAGTATTAATGTCCCGTACTGCTTAAGGCCTGAACAAGCTTCTTTCTCTTTTTATTCATTTTATGAACAGCCTTGACCTATCCACCAACTTTTCCAAATCACATGGTATGAGTTTTGGCCCAGCAAAAACGAGAACAATGAAATATGTAATAGAGGGCCAGCACGTCAGGAAGGTGGATAAGTCCAAGTACCTGGGGATACAACTGGATTCTGAGTTTAATTGGCACTCGCTCATTAATCAAAATGTTTGGTCTTTTAGCAGGGCAATATTTGGTGACCGGGATTTTTCCCACCGATTGGGGCACACTCATATCCAATCGGTTCTGGAGATTTACAGGGCTAAATGTATCCGCTTAGTGTGTTATGACAGCAGAATCTGGGGATACAGCCAGGTGGCCCCACTCCACGTTGCAGAAACTACGTTTTTAAGGAGTCTCTTGGGCGTTTGACAAAACACACCTTACGAAATTGTTCCAGAAGAACTAGGTTTGGATTATTTAATTGATCGGCTTCGCCTTAATACATTAAAACTCTGGAACTCGATCTGGACAAAGGAGAAGTTGGGCTTTAGCAGACTGATCCTACAAGACAGCTTACAATTAGATAAGCCCTTACAGATTCCGTGGCGGGCGTATGGGGCACGTAGCTTGAGGGCTATATGTTTGGTAACACCATAAGTATAACTCGAGCGGATGGTAATTTGGTTGTATCAGCTCTTATGCACAAGCTCAGGTCAGAACGCAAAGATGTTGCTTTAACCCCTTCGAGGCGTCCGACACACCAGTACTCCTGTGCGCCGGACGGCCCCCGGCCTTCCGATCACATGGCACAGTGAATTCCTCTGGTGCAGCCACCAGAGGGATTCCCCCCTCCCCCCCAACAGCCTCGGGAGCTGAGGAAGAGCTTCCCCAGCTCCCGAGGCTGCTCCCCTGGTTTCCCTGAAATTAAGATCAGCGCGCATGTCGCACTGATGTCATTTCATTGAAACTGAAATGAGCAGATAGGCTCATTTCAATTTCACTTTCTATGTGCTCAGGGGGCAATCTCAGCCCCCCCGAGCACGTAGAAAGACGTGAGAGGTATCATTGGAAAGGGAGGTATCTCCCTAGTGGATCCTTGCTTGGGGATCGACCCAGGAGGGCGGTCTCCAAGCAGGGATCCACCCACTAGACACCATGGAGGGGGGAGCGGCCCCTTGGGCAAGGGCTTTTGCTCTCCCCCCTAATTTTTATGGGGCAATACAGTCTTTCTGTCTCCCCCCGGGGGGCAGATGGGGAAGTAGCCCTCAATCTGCCTCGCCCCCCCTGGTGGGCAGAAAGCCCACTAGAAACCAGGTATTTTTATTTTTATTGATGTTGGTAGATACGGCTAGTGGACGCGATCAAAGGCCTTCTCTGCATCGATTGAAAGCAGAAGGGCCTGAATTCAAGAGCTCTGCACCTTACTCAATAGATGACAAATACATTTTGTAATGTCACTACAGCCTCTTTCCGATATGAATCCGGTCTGATCAGGGTCCACTAAGCCTTGCATATAGGGGGCTAAGCGATGCACTAAAATCCCAGTGAAAAGCTTGGCATCTACTTTGAGTAAGGAGATTGAACCTTACCAGGTTTGGGAATTACTGTTATGGTCGCTAATTGCTTTGTATCTGTCAGGGTTACCGTAGTACTGAAAGAGTAGTAGAGGTGTGTGAAAATGAAAGCTAATAATGGCCTAAAGTACTTAAAAAAAAATCTGACATGTATCCATCCTGCATGGGGGCTTTGCCGGGCTGGAGGTTTTGTATGGCCATGAGGACCTCGATAGGAGAAATATCTCCATCCAATTTGGCCACATCGCCCTGGGGAATGCAAGCCAGTGGCACTTACACCAGATACGAAGTCACATTCTTCGAGTCCAGCTCTTCCTCCTTATAAAGGGCGGCATAAAAGCGTTCAAATTCCTTAACTTTTGGCCCATCCTGGTAGAGTGTGCTAAAGTCTGCACTTGTAAGCGTTTTCAATCTTTGCTGCATGGGTTGGGAGCTGAAATGGTAAGCCAGTAACCTCACCGCTTTATTGCCACCTGTATAGTATATCTGTTTTGTTTGCAACATGGTGTATTCATCCCTATCCATATCTAAAGCCTTAAGTTGTTTGCAGGTCGCTGTAAATTGGCAACACACTGTAAAGGGACCAGACTTTTTATGTGCTTCCTCTATGTCCTTCATGCTGCCTCCAACTAAGCACTTGATTCATGCCTATCCTTATTGAGGCGGAGAGCTATTCCAATAAATTGGCCTTGTATAACTGCCTTTAGCGTGTCCCACAACAAGGCTATGAGGGTGTCAGGAGTGTCCGTGGTTTCCAAAAAGGCTTGGATGGTGTTTGTGATGTCAGTGATTGTCTGTTCGTAGGTAAGCAATTTACGATTAAGGCGCCATAATGTTAGGAAAGGCACATCAGAGAGTGATGG
Organism: Triturus cristatus; assembly: GCF_964204655.1. Classification (NCBI taxonomy): domain Eukaryota; kingdom Metazoa; phylum Chordata; class Amphibia; order Caudata; family Salamandridae; genus Triturus; species Triturus cristatus. Next base: position 829,124,427 of record NC_140586.1, on the reverse strand, counting down.
GAGATTGATCAGACAGGACGGCCACCCCGATCTCCACCGCTGAAGGTGCAGAAGTTATGTGAGGGGTTGTTAGGAAAAGGCAGATTCTAGGATAGGTCTCGTGGGCAGCTGAAAAGAAGGTCTAGTCTTTTGTGGAAGGGAGGCGGTGTCCACACATGTGTACTAGTCCTACCTCTGTAAACCGCTGTTTGCATGTCGGGATGAGAGCCCCGGTTTGTCCCACCCTCTGAGTGGAGCGGTCTAATTGGGTGTCAGGCATGATAATAAAGTCCCCTCCTACAATGATATCTGTGTCTGGGGTGGTAAGATTGCAACCTATAGCGTCTTTAATAAAGGCTTCTTGATAGTCATTTGAGGCATAGAGGTTAGTCAATTTAAATGTGTGACTATTAAGATCATTTCGCAGTGAGAGGGGCCTATCCGGTAGTTCTGCATGGGGTTGAGTCACCCGTCCTGGAAAATGTGTAGCTAAAAAAATCGCCACACCCGCCCTCTTTCCCTGTCCCGCCAGAAAGTACTGGCAGTCAAACCCTCGAGCACGCTAGCATCACCAGTCAGCCTTAAGGAGATGAGTTTCTTAAATGTTATGTTATGTTAGGGACACTTCTAAAGCGCACAACTCACCCTGGGGCACCTCGGCGCTGTACCTAGTAGTCTGCTAAGGGTGGGGTATGAGAGGAAAACCCGACAGCAGAAATAGAACCCTAAGTGATCAGAACAAAAAGGTTTTCAGTTGTTTCCTGAAAGTAGTGAGGGAGGGGCAAGTACGTATGGAAATAGGAAGCATGAATAAGGCAATCATCACACTTAGCATCCCTAAGGAAGGATAGAAGCACTAGATGCTTTGCTGGGGCATTGAGGCCAGTACGTTCAGGCTGAGTATACTAATCATCGGGAGGCAGGTATCTGGGAGCCCTTAAAGTCAGGTGTGATCCTGGGCGTGAAAGTTTACCGCCCAAACTGGGCTGCTATGTAGTGGTGTTCAAGGAGTATATGTATTGCTAATGGATGTTGAATAGGGGAAAACAAAAAGGAAAGCAGGGTCCATGTCATTGGCACTAAACCATAGCAGTTCTCCAATCCGATGTAACAGGGGAGCTCTACTGCCAGATAGCAACCACAATAACGGAGTTGAGCCATCCCCCGAGCCACTGAAGATATTAAACATCCGAAGCCATGGCTTCTAATATGACAGAGGGGCACTGCTGACCACCAATTCATCGTAGAGGTATTAGCAGTAGACCCAGAAATTCTGTGCTCACTGTGTGATGCCCTATCTTGCCGTTGCAGTTGGCATAACTCTGCTGCTCGTTCCGTCTGATTTTCCTTCTCCGTAGGTTTACGAACCGGCTTCTTAGATAAGCGAGAAGAGCAACACATCCTTGCAGGAGGGGATGCGGGGTGTTTTTCGAAGGTAATTTAATGGAAGTCTCCCCAGGAGGGTAGTCCTACCCAGTAGGGAACGGATCTCCTCGAGGGTCCAGATATTCCTAGTCTCATTGCCCCAGACAAATTGAAACTGAAATGGGTGCCCCCACTTGTAGTTGATCCCTTTGTCATGAAGGCTGAAGAGATCGACGATGCTGGAGCGTAATTGATGAAAGATCTTGATATAGCCAAATCTTGATCCCTTCAACATCAATGGCATTCCTGTCTCATACTGCAGACATGATGGTTTCCTTCTGCCTATAGGAGTATAGACAAGTGAGGATATCTTGCTGTTGACCTGGAGGGCGAGGGGCTGTTCCGCTCTATGTGTACGGTCAAGGATATTCATCTGATCTACAAGTTCTGGGGCAATATGACATTGTCTTCCAGGCGACCAGTTTCCCTTCTAGTTGGTAGTGGAGCTCCGAGTTCTTTTCCCACTGGTCAATATGTTCCCACCGATGGCCATGCACTTCTTCCTCACGGGAGTTGTTTGTTTGTTCCAATGAGTTGTCACATTGATCCAGCTCTGCTAGGTTCCGTCTGATATCCTTAACATCCGCTGCTATGTCGTTCTTGAGTGCAGCAAAATTGTCTCGGAGAGTTCTGAACAGGGCCTCCAGGAATTCCCTTGTGACTGGATTGGCTTCATTTTTAGAGCCTGAGGCAGACACCTCTACAGGAGAGGGTGCATTTGCATGCACCTCCCCATCCTGATACACTTTCTTCAGCGGTGCTGTGGCGAACATATCTTTAAAAGTGGCATTCTTTTTGCGGTTATTTTGTGAAGACATGCCTATATTGTGATGAAGCTATGTCGTGCCAGGGAGAAGGCAGTGCAAGGCCTTATGCCTCTGGCAATTCTAAGTGGGGTGATCAGTCAGTCAATCACCTCCCCCACAAAAGTCAGGGGTGACTGGACCCCGTACAGGAGCCAAAGAGTCCGCAGCAAAAGCTCCAGTATGCTGAGGCTCCCTCTTCAGTACCGCCCTCACTGCTGCCCCCATTGAGCTGGGAGGTTCAGCCAGAGTCCCAGCGGTGTGCTGCAATGGTGTCCCAGGCGTCCGCAGGGCCGTTGGGTAGGCGCCGCCTCAGCAGGGTGTGGAATGTATGAAAGGCCAAAGAAAGTAGGGCCAACGCAGCACCAGCCATGTCGGATAGGCAGCAGAAAGGGCGCACCTACAGAGAGTGAAGAGTTCAGATGTGTGTGTAGTAAGGTGCTCCCGTTTGGGCCCACCAAGCGTTCAAGTGCCTTGGAAGTGGCCGGGTTACCAGGGCTGCAGTTGGTGCTCACAGCATATCAGGGGGAGACAGCCAGGTTTAACTGGTGGGGTTGGCGAAGGCCAATTCAGAACCCCTCCCCCCCTGCTGTGCAGGCTCGCTTACCTGAGGCGACTGGGGCCTACAGGGAGTTGCAAGTGCATCGCAGTGTAGGTGCCACGTTCCTCCAACCTCCGATGCCGACTTCCCAATCCGCGCAGCCTCCGGGGATACCACCCAAGGCCCTAACCCTGCACTCGGCCAGATGGGCAGCAGGAAGCGTCAGGGGTCCATTTAGCGCCCGACTCCAAGCTGTGATGAGCGATGGGCAAAGCCTGGCCCGGGGGGGAGCATGACTATCCCTCAGTACACCGTGTGCGGCCAAGGCTCCGCCGTCTGTTAAGTCTCTGCGCGGGCCAACCAGAAGTGCAGGGCCTTGTCAGCTGGGTAGGTGTAATTCGCTCCCCTCTCAAGGTGGTTCACTAGGGAGACCAGGGAGAGCAGACGTGGTTTGGGATCTCATGCGGTGTGGCTTGCCACTGGTCCCGGTTCAGGATTTGCTGCGGCCACCATCTTAGTCGCACAGCCATTCATGTAGCTCATGGCCCAGCGGGCCCAGGCACGGCTACTTTGGATCAAACTGGGTCAGGCGTCACCCTAAGTAGGTGCGACACCTCCAGGAGTATCAACTGGTGCTATGTTGCCCAAGGGGACCTGGCAGCCGCCCCTATGCTTTACTCAGGCAGCAGAGCTCCGAGGAGTAGGTCTAACAAGGGCGCCATCTTGGACATGCACCCCAACTTCAGCAATTTAGCAGATAACCGGGCCAGGCGATTTGTGGACTTCTTTATTTTCTCACCTGACAAGATATCAACAAGGGGCCTTTGATCAGTACTTAACCAGATTGTCCTGCCCCCCCAAATATGGTTTAAACTTCTCCACTCCGCAGATACAGGAAAGCATTTCCTTTTCTATAACTGAATATCTAGATTCTGCCACTTTCAAATGTTGTAATGCAAAGCGCACAGAGCCAACACTGCACCCATTCCATAAGTGCTGGCATCCACAGATACTAATGTTTTGTGCTTTTCTGAATAGTATTGAAGAGCTGGAGCATACACAGTATATGTTTGATGTGTTCAAAATTCTCCTGACACAGTGATGACCATACAAACTCATTGTACATTTTGAGTCAATTTCTATAGCACTCAGTCAAAATCTGAGTAGTTTCTCATGAATTTGGAAAATAACTCCCACAAACCCAGAGATGAACTCAATTGTTTTTTTATCATAAGGATGTTGGGCTTTTCCCGTAGCATCCACTAACCCAGGTTTGGGTGTCACTCCCTCCGTAGATATATCATGTCCCAAGTACTCCTCCTCATTCACACCAAAAATGCATTTGTCCTTACTAAACGTTACTCCATTGTAAGGCAATATCTTTAGCAGTTGTCTCAAAACATTGTCATGAGCTTCCTGTGAATCTGCAAAAATTAACAGAATCGTCTTGGAAGACCACAACATTGTCAATACCTTTAAACATAGGGGCATTACTTTTCGAAAGACTGAAGCAACCGAGGCCAGCCCAGATGCCATCCTACAAAATTTAAAGAAACCTTCAGAAGTGACAAAAGCTGTGCGCTGACAATAGTAAGCTTGGTAAAACATTTAGTCTGTCCCACAGACATGATGATTTCCTCAATGCCTGGTAGAGGAAATCTTTCCATCCATCTGGCATTATTTAACTGAGATCAATGCATAGGCATAGATCACCATTCTCCTTTTTAGCTAAAACTACTGGTGATAGCCATAGAGTACCGCTTCAGTTATACCATCTTCTTGCATTTTTCTCAAAACCTGAGACAACTCCTCCCTCACACTCAGACAAACATTTCGTAGCTTATGCTTAACCGGAAGGCACCCATCTTTGACTTTAGATGGAGTGGTCAAAGTTTTAGATTTTTCCCTGTGCCATCACAAAATACATTCTCAAAACCGGTCAACCAATGTTGGTTAGACATAAACCCCAATCCCCCAATGCAGAAGTTTTCTTCTAGCATAACGGGAGATATACCTGATCTAATTATCATCCCAAAATCTGCTTAATGCCACCAACCCAACACATTTATTCCCTTTTTTGAGACATGCACCTTGTCTCTGGTCTAACTGCTAAAAATCCACCCAAAAATAGCCAAGAAGATCAATTCTGCTGCCTTCAAAAGCAGTTGTGATATCATCTGGAGGCAAAAGTACTTTAATGCCCACATTTCCTTGAACTTGTCTATAGCAACAATAGTGATTCTGGCTCCTGAATAAAGTGATAGAGGAATGACTTGTGCATCAATGCTTAGGTCTACACATGGGTCACTGTAACATTTTTTATCCTCTACACTTTCGATTTCCAAAACTTCTATGGATAGTACTAACTCATCAGTTTTGCTTCCAACTTTCTCAACATTCTCATTGACAGATTGGTCATGTACGCTTCTGACTCTACTACGTTTATCCCCTCTACACACCTTGCCAACATAACCTATCTTTTTGCAAATCCACCATTCTTGCCCCTCAAGTGAATACTTTTTGAAACTAGAAACGTTTGAATGACCCACATCTGAAACATTGCAGTTTGGAGTTATTTTGTGATCCTCTACCTTTGCTATTGAGAAATACAACCCTGTTCAACTGACATCTGTTGTTGTTACGGACATCTGCAATATGTCCCGCAGCGGATTCCAGTTGTTTTTAATCCTCCCTTGAGCTCTCAATGCTTTTGACTGTATCAACCGCCTCATCTTGGCTCGGATTCTTACATGCTAAAAGCCTTTCTCGTATCTTTTTAGAGTTACTTCTATATTCAATTTGATCAGGATTTCACTGGTTTGTAAAGTTTTGGAATTCACAGTAAGATGCTAGCACCTTCAATGCTGTAACATATGTATCAATTGACTCCAAAGGGCCCTGCACTTTTGTGGAACAATATCTGTCTGCGTACCGCCAAATTAACCTTACCCTCAAAATAGGTTTCCAGTTGTTATACAGAAATCTGTAAAACATCAACATAGGTGTGTACTCTGGCAGATGATCAAACACATTTTGCCCTTCAACCCCCAAGCAATAATACACATAAGCGCCTGTTCAAGGGAGGCTCACCTGGTTCTTGTAGAAAAGGAGCTGGAGGTGCCACTGACTGCATCATGACAATAAATTAGTGCAACAAAAAATCCAGGTTACAGTGAAATTACAATAAAATTAAATAAAAACAAATATATAATGCAATAAAAAGTAAAAGGTTGCAAATCACTGAACTCAAAGTGTTCTGCACAAGCGTATAAATCACTGACAATGGACGAATGTAACCCCAGTTTATTTTTTTAATATGACCCCGCAGTAGCGTGCAAATCGCTGAAAGTTATATCTTCAGCACAACCGCGCAAATTGCTGACGAAGAAGAAATGCAAACAGTGTTTGTTTATTTTCTGTTTTTTAAAGAGCCATATATTGTAGCAATAATTGGAGAAGACAACTATGTGGTGAACGACAAAGGGTCAAAATATCCTCCAGGAAGTGATGGCAATAAATAAGACGCAAGGACTTCAAGGCTGAATAAGAAGGCAGGAGTCACAAGATCCGTTGAGTGACACCCCCTAGTATGTAGTTTTTCGTTCTCCACTCAGAACGTGTGAGCGGGAGATTCAAAGCTGCAAGCAGAGCGCAGACGAATGTGCGAAATGGAGCCTGAACGTGGAAAAGTGCGCAAAACAAGGCTCAAGCACGAGTGGTAATCCTACTTTGTTGCACTGGAATGGTGCAAAATGCACAGGTAGCTTGACAGAGGCACAACAGTGGCAGTCCGTCCAAGTATCGCTCATCAGGCGTTATTCTAACGCATTTCAGTGTGGTGATCCGCATCACCGCACTAAAATGCATTGTCATGCATTTGCATAGTACCTGAGCCTCCCTAGTGCTGCCAAAACTATATTATGGAGTGAAAGTGTGGCAGTGCGCCCTACCTGGGGTGCGCGCGCTGTTCCTGCTGTAGGCTTGGGTCTTGCAGCAGAGTTGATGCTGCTGTTAGGCTTGCGGCGCAATGCAATAATGTTTAATTTTCATTTAATTTCCGCGTCGCAGCTCTCACACAGCCTGATGTCGCGGTAGTGCCCAGGCCACTCTGATACATCCATTAGTCTGGTGCCGAGGGGAGGTGGGGAGGGGGGATGTCACGTCCTGCTTGGGAAGGCGGGGACTTTGTTTTGGGACAAAGCAGCTTGGGCTGGCTACAGTTGTAACATTTTGGTGCCACTAGTTTCACTTGTAACACTGCAACAATGACGGGCTCAAAACTATCTCAGAACATAAACTGCTGTTTCTTATGGGTGTAATTGACATCCGTTTGAGACTAGAATAACAAACTCACCACAATCTCAGAAGGGTGCGAGAAAAACCGTCCAAGAAAGGATCCGTGCACAGCAGGAGCTATTTTGTGATAGAAAGACAGCGAGGGGGCATGAAGCGGACGTTCCATGACAAATGTACAGAACATTCTCGCCATCTTTCACGCGTCCCCCAAAGACACTTACAAGCACAAAACCTGCCAATCATTGTAAAAACACATCCAAATACAAAGGCAGACTTATGGCATTTGTTAATGTTAGCATCAATGTTCATGTCATTTTGTATGTACATCACGATTATCACGTATTTTGGCTTGCTTATGAACAAATGGGTTTAGTCAGAAATTCAGCAAGTACTGTTTTCGCTGGGTCGAAAAAGCATGCACACACTCCGGTGGCTGCTACTTACTTTGACATTTTCACTCCACAATATAGTTTAGGCAGCGCTAGGGAGGCTGAGGTACTATGCAAATGCGTGACAATGCATTTCAGTGCGGTGATGCGGATCACCACACTGAAATGCGTTAGTCTATTGCCTGATGCGTGATACTTGGCAGGACTGTAAATTAGAAGCTGCTCCAAAAGGCCCGGGAAACATTCCAACCATCACTACAATTTCAAGTCTGAGCAAAACACATTCTAATTGAGAACAATGATTGCACCAATGAGAAGCGGTCTTAGATTAAAACAAATAGCACACCTTAGAAACCAATAAGAATACCACACGTCACCACATATTGCCCCCTATGTAACAAGATCAATGTATTGATTGAGACACTAAAAACTTTTGGATCCATTGAATCTTTCCAAACCCTGTTTGAGTTTAAAAAAAAAGGAAAACGTCAAAAAATAAATCACTTGCGCGAGCATCCAGACTACAAGGCAATAGAAAATACTTCAGAGCTTCCTAGAGTGCCTTCTAAGAGTGATTGGTCGTTTCGGGTGTGGCCAACGTACAGTTTACTAAAACCACCCATTCTGATATGGCACTCCTCAATGCGAAATGTGATGCAAGCACGCACATTTCCTTTGACGTAGGCAACCACCCCGCCTCCCTTTTAAGGAACGCCCCTGTATGAACACATTGTTTCAGTGTTTTGATTCGGTCTCGCATCGCCCTAGAACTCCTGTGACTTGCCATCATTTATAAAAGTAAGACTCCTGAGTGTAATAGTGACTCTGTTTTTACTGTCACAAGATCATGCCTGTGATGAATTCTATTAGGGGCCACTATTTCACAACTAATCTTCAAAAGGTAATATGCTCACCATCTTCTTTTGAGCATGCTTGATGGTAATCTAATTACTGGTGACACTTATTCTACCTCAGGTTTTTTTTTTTATAGATGTTACACTGGGCACAATGGAGGTTCTATTGTTTGTGTGCACCGGCTTTTGGTTGATACTTCATTAGAGACCCTCAGTAGACCCCACTAGACACAGAGGCCTCTACAACTAATATCCTACACGATTCCTAGGTTAAGCGCTCTGGTTCACACAGGAGACACCTTTTTTTAAAAACATATCTTAATTGGTATTTTGTAATCAGCATCTCATATAACGGAACACTACAAACGTGGACTTACGAACTTCCAGTCGTGTGGTTACATTGCAAATTAAATTGTACATACTGTTTTTGTTTCTAACAGGTTTTGAAATTTTTTCGAGATGGGTGGTCTGCCAATCTCAGTCCCAAACATATATATATTCCTCTTAGGCAGTGGTCCTGTTGTGTTCATTTCTCTATTCGGACCAAAAAAAAACAATAAACAATAACATGAAAAAAGAAAGAACTTGTGCAGAAGAGTGGTGCAATTGATCTATTTCAGTAGAAGATTAAGCGAGCTTCAACCCTGTTGACCTTCTGCTGTGGTGTTTACGGCGGGATCCCCTCTACCCAGATCACACCAGTTTTCCCAATTACCACCTGACTACTTATCCCCACCCATTCTCTTCAGTGTTTGCGTCACCGGGCTTTTTCCATGACGTCATTACCTCCCTCCATTGCCCAGCTATTGGGCTGGCCTCTTCCCATTGTAACACTCTGCCTCTACCCCAGCCCACATAATGACATCTTTATTCCAGGTTTCCATTCCATCGCTATTCTACGCTTAGCGAGGCCCAGAGCAAGGTCTATCAGTCTGTTTCCAACCTTACGCTTGAGTGGCCTAGGGAAGAGGCCCAGCAAACACACCCGGATCGTGAATGGCTGTACTCTACCCAGTACACTTCTGATCTTGTCGAAAACAGCATCCCAGAATAGCCGTATATATTGACAGCTCCAGACTATGTGCACGGAGTCCACGTCAGGGTAATTACATCCGAGGCAGTGCCGTACCTCCCCCCCCATATGTCACATTGAGACGGTGAGGCGTTAAGTAAGACATGTGTATGTAATCAAACTGAATATATTATAAGCGTGTGTTCCTGGAGATCTTTTTGGGGGACAGCAAAGTCTTACGCCACTCCGCGTCCGTGAGTTCCACTCCCACAAGTCTTTCCCATTTCTCTCGAAGCCCACTCAAGGGGCCAAGGGATGCTGCTATTAGCGCAGCGTAGAACCAATTTACAAGATGTCTTGCTGTGCCTAGGGTAAATAAGGCATGTAGCACCGGGCGTGTCTCTGGTTCCTCCCTCCCATTATCCCAAAGCTGCACAAAAGTACGGGACAAGGCCTCATATGCAAAAACTGAACTGGGGGGAACCCGCTGTCATCCACCAAATCCTCAAACGGGATCAATGCCTTATCCGAATAACAGTCACCTACGTTGTCCAGCCCTGCTTCTGCCCAGTGTATCAATTGTTCGCTTGTGAATACAGATTGGGGATCACCATGCGGCAGTCCCACCAGTGGCAACACCGGCGTCTATTTAGCAGAACAATGGATCTTATTCTGACACCTTTTCCAGGCTTGTAAGGCAGTGTGTTGTAGTAGTGAACAGTATGGCACATTCATTGTCGGTATAAGCAATTTAACCTCAGTAAATTTGGGTGGGATTTCGGGTTAGACAACCATGTCCCTTTCTCATTCACCCCCCTCCACCCATTGTGACAACCACTGTAGTTGGGCGGCCAGCATATAGTATTAAAAATTCAGGATTCCCAGTCCCCCTTCCACCATACGACGCTGCAGTGTCTTCAGAGACACCCTTGGATGCCCGTCACCCCACACCAAGCCCTGTAAGAGGGTGTTCAGAGAGCGTAACAAGCTACTTCGCATCAGGACCGGTAGGTTAACAAAGAAATACAACAGATGGGGCAACATAACCATCTTGGACAGGGAAATCCTGGCCATTATGGGTAATTGAAGGGTACACCAAAAATGTACACAGGAGCGGAGTGAGCGCCATGCTCTATTCAAATTCCCTTCCTTCAAGTCCTCTAGTAAATGAAAAACGTGTATGCCCAGGTATTTAAATGCATCTTTGGCCCAGTGCATGTTCGCAGTTAAGGTCTCAGGTCGACTTAGTGTGCCCGCCACAGGGAATAGATATGTTTTGGCTTTATTGACCCGGAGGCCGGACTGCAGCGCGAATCTATCCAAAATCTGCAGAGCCGTGGGCATGCCTGTACTAGCCTTCTCCAGATAAATTAACAAATCATCTGCATATAAAGATATGTTATGTTGACATCCTCCTATTATTAGTCCTATCCCCTCCCCGCCCTGTCGGACCCCCTCCGCGAGAGGCTGTACAGCCAGGGCAAACAACAGAGGAGAAAGAGGACACCCCTAACGCTTCCCCTGTGAGATCCGATATTGCTGAGAGATTGTTCTGCCCGTTTTGACCCGGGCTGTGGGCAATGCATAGAAAAGCTGCACTCAATGGACCCATTCCTCACCCAGTTCCATACGTAGCAGTACCTCAAACAGGTACTGCCAGCTAACCGTGTCGAAAGCCTTTTCTAGGTCGACTGATAAAACTGCAGCCTGTTGCTTGGTAGAAGCTTCCGAGTGATAAAGGATGGAGTAAAATCTGCGGGGATTGTAGAAAGTACTGTGTGATCGGATGAATCGCATATGCGGAAGAAGCCTACCTGCCAGTACCTTACTTAAGATTGTAAATTCCAAATTAAGCATGGAGAGAGATCTATAGTCCGTCATTCCGGCCATAGGCATCTTGGTTTTTGGGAGTGGAATCACTAACGCGGTTTGGGTCAAATTGGGCAATTACCCACGCTTGTATGCCTCTGTGTACAGCTTAACAAGGTGTGGCACTAGTGTATCCGCATATCTTGGGAGTGGAATCACTAACGCGGTTTGGGTAAAATTGGGCAATCCCCCACGCTCCTATGCCTCTGTGTACAGCATAACAAGGTGTGGCACTAGTGTATCAGCATATCTTTAGCAGAATTCTGCTGGTAGGCCGTCAGGCCCTGGCGTTTTACCGGTCGGCAGCGCCCTTATGGCCGCTTTGATTTCTTGCGGGATTATTCTGTGCCCCAGCTCTTCCCCTGCCAAATCGTCCTCAGTGCGGAGCGGCAACGGGCCTGAAAAGTCTCTGATGTCGGGCAGGTGTGCCCCTGCTGGAGCAGCATGCAGATGCTCATAAAAGGAGCAAAAAGACTTGTTAATTACGACTGGATCATGTATACCATCTCCTGTATCCGCTTTAAGCTGTGTGATTGGCGCCCCTCCCAGTTCTGGTTTAAATAGTCTTGCTAACAGGCAGCCAGCTCTGCCTTCCTCTCCCTGTACTCTATCCAAATGCTCTTTGTGGCTATAGCACCTTAGGCGTCCAAGCAATTTGTCGTACCTTCTGTGTGTTTCCAATAAGGATAAGCGGGCAGCTTCCTCTGTTTCCTGAGCATTGTCTTGATTACGTATTTCTTCCTCTAAGTCAGTGATTTCCCGCCGTAGTTCCCTATGTGCCCCATGCAGTGGCCCTGTACAACCACCTTAAACGCCTCCCACACCATCAAAGTCGAGGAGGCTGTGTGGGCATTAATGGGAAAATATGATTCGATGAGCGCTTGTTGTGATCTGCGGAAAGGCACATCCTCCAGCGCCGAGGGGTTGAGTTTCCATGTTGGAATCGGGGGTCGACACCCCCCCGACATTTGATGCATCATTATCAGTGGGCTATGATCTGACAATGTACGACCCAGGTAATCGGTATGGAGTGCAGTACTATTAAAGTCCAGAGTGCAAAGGAATGTATTGAGTCTGGTATGTACCTGGTGAATCGGTGAGAAGAAAGAATATTCCCTATTCACTGTATGTTGTCCGCCAGGTATCCTCCAGGCCCCAGTGGGATATCCAATTACGGAATCCCGCTGCTGTGCGATGTGGTTGCGCTCCCTGCAATGGAGGATGCAAACGGTCCACCAGAATATCCACGACACAGTTAAAATCCCCTCCCAGGATAGTAAAACCATTTATCTGACTAGCCAATTTAGCAGAGAATGTCTCAAGGAGTCAAACTTGGTCCTGATTGGGAGCATAGATATTCCCTAAGGTTACTGCCTGACCGGCCAACCTCCCGGTGATTAGTACGTACCTTCCCTCTGTATCAAGGGACACACTGTCAAGCACAAAGGGGATCCCAGGTTTAATCCAAATAATCACCCACCTCGCGAAGGCCGAGGCGATTGTCACGAATATTTACCCCCTCCATCGCCATTTCAATTTCCCTGCCTCCTCCCTATTCAGATGTGTTTCTTGGAGGTAGGCTATATGCACATCTCTGCGCCTAGGATACAAGTAAATGTTGTGGCGCTTAGTCATGGACCCCATCCCCCGTATGTTCCACGTAAGGAAGCGTATTGTGTTATGTGTGTATGCTATTGTGATCAGATGACCTCGAGTGACCTCTCAAGGGGACCCCACCCCTTCCCCGCTTGCACATTCCTGCACCACCAGTCCCTTCTGCATATTAAACAACTTACTACTCTAACAAAAGGAACTCCAAGATGGTCAACCCCTCATCCCCAGGGCAGTCTGACAGAGTGTGGAACATTATTCACTTAAGTGAGGCTTCAACCTAGTGGGTCTCTCAGTGGGGTGGCAAAGGTAAAGACATAGTTCATGGCACGTAGACCTTCTAGAGAGCGCCAACCTTACTATATGAAACTTGGTCCAGGACCTGGGTCAGCAGTTAATAATTCCCCAATACTTCAGGGTCCCATTATCACTCCCATACTCCCTCATTTCAGATGATCTTGTCGGCTGTATGTGGGGTCACCACCAGCAGTTTGCTGCTGCCACTATGGGAGGAATCTGAGTCGTGTTGAACAGTTTCCTTTGACGAGCGAACTGCAGGCTCCGAGGAAGGGCTCCTGCCCGTCATGATTGCTGCCACGACCTTTAGCGCCCCTGCCCTCTCGTTCTCAGTCTGTGACGTAGTCGGTCTCTTAGCAAGCCCCCTCCTGGATCGCCTTTTAGAACGCTTCCCAAGATCCGATGTCCTCTTTGCCATTGAGATGGAGCTCTGCAACTGGGGGAGCCCCACTTTTGTAAGTTTCAATCCATTCCCATGCATCCTTCGGATTGTCACAGTAGTGAGTATTCCCATCTAGGATAATACGCAACCGGGCTGGAAACATCAATGAGTACTGCAGGCCATCCTCTCTCAGGGCTCTCTGAACCTCTAAGAACGAGGCCCGTTTTCTCTGTACCTCCAACGTGTCGGGGAAGATGGATATTTTACTGTTGCCCAAGATATATAGGCCATCAGCACGTGCCCTTTGCAGGAGCAAGCCTCTGTCTCGGAAATGCAGAAGTCTGGCCATGACCGGCCGCGGCTGTCTACCCAGAGCTAACGGTCTAGCCGACACCCGGTGGGCCCTCTCCAGCATGTAAAACGTTGGCAGGCCCTCAGGAGCCACGGTGGTTCTGAGTAATTGTTCGAGGAAAGAAACAATGCCGCCGCCCTCTTCCTCTTTTGGAAGGCCCAGGACTCTAATATTGTTCCGTCTATTGGGTCCTTCCTCGTCCCCGGCTCTCCGCTCCAGCATGCTCACTCTATCTGCCAAGACCCTCACCTGCACCTCCAAGGACTTCTGTGCTGGTATCAGGCCTGCAACGTTAGACTCCACCTCCTTCACCCTCTTGGACAGTTTCTTGTGTTCCTCCCGCAATAGTCCCAGGCCCGCCACCACTGTGCTGATATCTTGATGAAGGGTAGCTTTTGTATCAGCAATGGCCTCCAAGATCTTAATTGCTTAATTGCTGCTGTACCGAGTCCTCCTGGGTCATCTGAGACTGCTCAGTTGTCCTCTAGGCTTGCCTATTCTGCCAATGGGCCGGGCAGAGCCCTCGAGGCTCCCGGGGTGTGGAGGCGGAAATCTCACTACGCCGTACCACTCGCCGCAGGTTCCACCCCTGGTCAGCGTTCAGCGTGCATCCGATGTGTTGACTGGTACGGTCCACGTGCCAGGACCAGCGCTGCCACTGCCCAAGTAACTGCTCAGTCGTACCGCTGGCCACGGGCCAGCAAGGCAAACACAACTCCCAACGTCTCACCTCCCTAGACTGGTCCGGTTCGAGGCGTCCTCCGTTGTGCCCTAGGGGAATGGACACATCCGCCCCAGGCGCTCACGATCTCCAGTGTCTAGGGCGGAATTCAACCTGCTCCTATTTTTCTTCCGCTGGCCTTCCTGCCTCTTGCCCTGTCTGGGCCACCAAGCAGCACCCGCCCTCAAGGATTACACTAATAGTCAGCAATACTCAGCACCAGACCACCACTCCCAGTCACTGCGCTTTCCGCTACCAGTCTGTTTCCTTCAGCAGTAGCAGGCAGTGCCCTTTCGCCGCTCCCTCCAACGTCACTTGTACCTCCTTTCTCTAGGCTTTTAAGAACTTTTAAGAACTGGAGCCTTCCCATCATGTTAAGGTCAGGCACGGGGGTCAGGCAATACTCTCTCGGCCCGCTTCTGCCTTTCAAGTTTACCGAGGCACTCTGAGCATGCACTTTTGTTGGGTAACCTAGCTTATGTGCAGTGGGGCTGGCAGAGAGTCCAACACCAGCCCTCCGAGCCCCGGCCTGGGCCCCGATCACTCCCCTCGCTTCCTGTCGGGAAGATGCCTGCAGCCCCGCAGTCACAACACCCAGCCGGTCTCTCTCCGTTCGCCACAGCCGCCCGCCGAGCAGCCCCCACTCCCGGCTCAGACCATAGCAGACCCCGGGCCTCGCTTCTCCTTCCTTATCCGGCACTCGTCCTCAGATCGCCATCTTGGTGTGGAAATGTGCCTTTTTAGGGGCACACCGGTGCAGGGTTCACCCTTAAGTTTGTCCCCGGGTCCTTAGACTAACAAAGAAGAGATTGGCACTGAAGCTGGAATTCAAAGAACAAGTTTATTAATCACTCATGAGTGGGACTACATCAATACAACACCCTCAGGCGCTGTAGGAGGTAGTACATGGAATACAGAAACCATGGGCCTTTTATACACAGTTTGTTGCAGAGTAAACATGTAGTTACAAATAGAAGGTACAGGCCTACACAGGAATAGATACTGACAAACATGGGCAGATGAATATCACTTAGCAAAGTGGGAGGGGAAACAGAGCTGCTTACATCAGTAAGACATGGTGGACAGTTACATTCTCAAACAGGTGCATTCTAGCAGCTACAGGTCTTTCTGAGCTCATACGTTGCTCTGGCTCAGTACAGAAGGAGTTAACTAAGGTTGATGACTCAAGCAGAATAGAAAAGCAGGCAACAGTGAAGACGGCAGAATCACAAGGCTAACAAAATGGATGCAGCAAACAAGATGGGTCCAGCTCATGCTAACAGCAAATATTTTCGATTTCCACATTGGTTGCGTGCTGCCTCAGCCACCTCACGGGGCAAAGCCCTATGAGCTACTGGGCCGGCAGTTTCAGCCCCTCTCCTCCGTGGAGTCACCGGACCCGTTTCAGGCTGCCCCTAAGTCCCGGCCTTCAACAATTCATGCCGATAAAGAGCGGGCCGGCTCGGAGCTCCGGGCTCACGCGTCTGCAGCTCCTTGGCAATGCCCAGGAGACACTCACTTTGATCCATTTATGTGCATGATCGTTTCCTTCCATTCCGACAAAATCTGATTTTGGCATGACTTCCATAGTTCATTGACCTACTGATTAGTAAATTGTACATATGCTAACTAACTTTACAGCAAAATGTGGAGCCTGAGTAACTAAAGTGTTGTCAGATGATGTTCTCAAAATATGATTCTGTAACACCACTATAATCTAATAGCTAGCACTTACTTTTGTGAATTTGTTAATGCATCCACAATAATATAGATTCCTTATTTATGTCCTGACAGGGCTGTAAAAGTCATGTGTAGTTGAAACGCATTGAAAGTCTTTAAAGAGGACTGTATAACGGCTAGTAGGGGCTTCGAAAGATATGGTAATATACTGAATGAAAGAACAAATATACCCAGGATTTGGAAATATATTGGATGAAAAGACAAATATACCCAGTTGTGCCTACCTGCATTGTGAACTCGAACACTATAAATACACAGTGTCTCCCTGTTTATGGATTGTCTTACTAGGTTATTTGCTCACGTTATTAATTAAGTTAATAATTATTAGATTTGATGCATTACTTTTTGTTTAGTAGGTGGAATGTTTCCTTGAGCATTTATTGTTGATGGTCTAATTGTATTGATCACTTCTTAATATTCTTTTAAAGTAACTAAGTGTTTTTAAAATAACTTATCACAGTATTGCTTAATGTATATCAGATCACACATCTTTCCCAGAGGGAATACCTTTCGTTTGAAAACTGATAGCAAACCAACACCGTCATAGCGATCTGTGTAATTCCCCTTTGTTGCCCACAGTAATGAGAACATGGAACAAGTTGAGTAAAAAGGCTGGGATCACCTCTGTCCAGCACTCTTCAACCGGCCATGGAGAAACTTGGACTTTGCCCCACGAATGCAAAGGGACGTATTTAGAAAGTGGAAAGAGATTGTTTTTTCTGTCTGAGGATATGTTAAAAAGGCCCCAGTGAAGAGCTTTGAGGAACTCAGTGAAGAGTATGGGCGGCCAGAGGTAGAATGCTTTGGGTATACACAGGTCAGACATTGGGGTGCTGCATGAGGAGGTAAAACGGGGGCACATAGGAACCTCACAGCAATAAAGAAATGCTTGAGAAATCAAGGTAATTAGGCTCGATAGTATATTTTGGATGTCAATATTTGAAGAGTTATACCGATACAAAGTAGTCTAGTTGGCAGATTTGTACATTTTTGTAAGCAGGGCCAACATGCTCACGTATTGTGGTACTGCCCCAAAATAGAGGGGTTCTGGAGGAAGGTACTAGGAATTGTCGAAGAGGTCACAGGAAGCCAGATATACAGATGCCCTGATATGACCCCTTCAGGGGGGATTTACCTATTATACTAAAATGAGACAGATTTGCAGTCAACCTAGTCCTAGCAACACAAGATCGAATACTGCCACTGTTGGTGGGGGGAGGCAGCTGTGCCGAACTTGGAGTTTCTGGGGATGAGGATATGGCCTTTTTGGACTGCAAAGTCGTGCACATAGCTCTCAGGGAAGTCCTTTATGAGGATATGTGGCCCCTAGGTGAAGTATTTGGCTAGAGACTTTAGGGAGCTCTGATGATTACAGATCTCAAAGATTGTTGAACAACCCCATGAGAGAAGCAAAACATGGACAACCACACGAACCATTTCGTTTTCTTCATTGCCCGGCCCTGTGGGTCAGCTGCTGAAGACCCAACCTAACAGAAATAATTACAAAAAAGCAGAGCAACAAAAAAAGCATCCACATTTATCACCCATATGGTAATTTAGCCTATTAACTCCAGGACATACTCCAGACATGTTTTAGCTCCTAGTAGGAACTATTTTTTTGTTTTTTCTGATACTTGGCATAAATCACAGCAGAACAGCCAACACATTTCTCTCACACAACCAAGAGCTTCGTCAGGGCTTATTCATACTTTATCCATGTAGTTGATTCAATCCTGTGATTAAATGCAAGTCTTCTATAAGTTTTTGTATGCTGCAAACGGTATCCAAAATAGATCCTTCTCATGAGACACCATTCCCATTGACTCCCATTCCCATTGACTCAATACAAGCGCAACAAAATCCATGTGAGTACTTCACGTCATTGTATTGAATATTAAAATTAGGTATGTGCTTCCTCTAGCTTAAATTAATCCTTGGGATGTAATGTTGGCCTTCGAAGTGTTTGGAGCATATCTCTGAAGTCTCTTTCATCTTGGCTACAAGTTTCTCGAGAGTTCTTACATTTAAGTCGCCTGCACCATCCTTTCACCTTTGTTTCAAAGTTCACAGTGGGAAAAGGACTCATAGAGTTTTGAAAGACTTTTATCTGGTCTGTTTGTTATGTCTCCTATTCCTTCTTTACTTTTCCCAGTTCTTAAAATCATGAACTGAGTTTGTCCTTCAAGGCTATGACCCTGGCCCTGCAAGATCTGGTTGTTCTTTAAGGCTCCCATTAACAGGGATTTTTAGTAGGTAGGTACTGGGGCCAGGATCTCTGCCCCTCTCTACTGTACTCTCCTAGATAGGAGTTGTGTAGTATTCACTCTACAGCAAATACCTCACACCCAGGCACCAAAGGTTCCTCAGTTTTAAATATTTCCCGTGCTTGGATCCCCCTTTGTTCTCCTTTAGCTACATTAACTTTGTACTCAGGGCAGGTGGCGCATTGTGATCGAATGCAGATGTTTAGTGCAGTACCTCCAGTGCTTAATTTGTAAAATATTAAGTCCAGGTGCTCAAATTTTTGTAGGATGCCACACCCACTTTCCCCTGCTCTACCCACAGACTCCACCCACTTACTCTATTGGCTCCACCTGCATCCTCAACTGGCACCACTGAAAGCCCGATGTAATACCCGATCTGAATTTCAGCAAGGGAGCTTTCCTCAAGTAAGATATTGATACGAGGTCCCACCACCCCTGAGGAAATGTATTTAAAAATGAAATCAAAGGTGCATTTAAAGCACAATTTTGGAGTAAATTGGCTAAAATGATTAACAGGGAACAAGTTCGAACATGTACACCAGGGTGTATGTCTTTATGCCATATAAAACATGGCCACACCATCACCTTTCGTACAAACCACTTAAAACCTTGGTGCGTAGCACTTTTCTATGGTAGAGTGAGCATGCTTGCAAACGTGAAGAATACAAATAAAATCTCTAGTGCTGCAAAATTTTACACACCAAAAACCTGCTGGATGTGTGTTGCATACAGATATTAGAAACACTTCAATATAAGTCAGTTTGAAAAAAGCTGGAGTCGTTTGGAACGTGTAGAAAGTGGAAACATGCAGAAAGAGATGCTAGATTTTCTCTATCTATGGAGTGCAAAAATATATATTTTCTCTGCTTGTCTATGTAAACTATTAAAATAAAGCAGAAAAAAGAGATAGCAAATGCTGTAATATGCTGCTCTAGATGGAATTGTTGCAGCTAAGCAACAATATACTCATGTCACAACTTAATTTGTGCCTGGGAGAGGTGTGAAGAGGTATGAATGGAAATGGAGGCCCTCAGCTTTAGCCCTCTCCTTGTTTACACCAATGAATAAAAGGGAGAGTAAATGAAAGAAAATAGCAGCCTAGGATCACTCAAATTGGCTAAGTAGGGAAGCCAGCAGTGATCCCAGGTTTTCAATTTGCACTGCAACTCAGACACCAAGTGGGCATGTTTTTCTGACATCAAAGGGTAAAATTTTGTCCTGAAATACGATAATATAGCAAAGGTGACAAGCAGAATTAATTTTCTTTTTAACGGGCATACGAGTTCTTCATGAAAGGGAGATCCTGAATACTCTGTGGCTGTCTTGCAGCATATGGTACAGCTAGGTTGGTGAGCTGTCCTGAAAAACCGCCAATTGGCCCCATAACAGGTACCAGTGCATCCTTTAGCCAGTACAAGGTTTTCAAGAGCAGAGCACACTACGTTGTGGGTCTTCTAGTTTCACTTTATAAGATTTCAAGAATGTGTGCTGATGGCAGAAAAACAAGACTACCTGAACATGCTACTCAGGGGCAGCTCCTCCTGTGTCCCCCTCCCACATGCCCTACCCTGGCCAGTACCCTCAGTATGACCTATGCCCCCACGACCACCTCACATTACGATCAGGTCCTTGCCCCACGTATGCCTTAGATTTGCATGTGGCTCCCTTACACTCCAGTTTGGCATGCAACCCCCTCGCACAGCTGTCTGGCTTCTGCCCCATCACACTCCAGTCTTGCTTGTAAAACCCCCTTCAGTCAGAGTGTGCTTGTACCTCCTTGGGTCCCAGTCTAGTTTGTGGCCCCTTACGCTCCAGCCTGGCATGTGCAACATCCCCGTCCTTATGGCCCAGTCTGGCTTGTAGCCTTCAGATACTTCAGCCTGGTGGGTCACTGCTCATTAAAGCTTCCCTTTCTTTGTCAGCTTTCCAATAATAGCTGGTCCCTAAACATCCAACTGACTAAAAACATGCAGTCTCTGCGACCTCAGGGATCTAGGTTGAGAAGATTTAGTTACTCTCACCTGTCCCCATGCAGAAGCAGAAGAGAGGAGTCTTGCACTCTTAAAAAGGCCTCCCCTCATACCGGAGGGAGCACTATTCACAAGTGATAGGGCCATACAACTCCCATTCTAAACAAACCATAATCTGATTATTTCACCAATTAGTGCATACTCTGAAGAGGTAACACATGTTTACGATAGCTCTGCTTGTTAGAAGCTCTTCAATTCCATTGCATTGTGGTAGCTGTAGTTCTTTGCATCACACATTCTTGATCCCTTAATTTGGTTTCTATTGCAATGGACATTGGGACGTGCACTACTGCAGAGCATGCAGTCAATCAATACAATTGTGAAGTGTTTGAGAATGCACTGCTGAACTGCACAACGCTGCTCTCATGTGAGAGCAGCGTCGTGATTGGGTGGGAGGGGAGCAGAGAAGCATTGAGGCGGCGGCCGGCAGCAGCAGTTGAAGGTAAGTTATTTTAGTTGTTTTATTTTTTTTTTAATTAATGTATTCCCCTCCCACCCCCCCACCAAGTGTTATTGGCAGTAACCACTACTGGTGTTACTCGAGGCAAAATAAATATTTCTTAAAGTTAAAAGCCAGCAGCAGTGGATGATGAACTGTAGCCGTGGACCCTGCACTATAAAACGTTATTTTGCACAATGAGCCACTTCAATACTTTGTAAACAAATACAGCATTGAACACTATACAGTTGATGGCAGAAAAACAAGACTACCAGAACGTGCCACTCCAGGCAAAATTCACATTCAGGTAGTCTTGTTTTTCTGCCATCAGCTGTGTAACCGTGTTCAGTGCTGTATTTATCTACAAAGCATTGAATTGGCTCATTACGCAAACTAACGTTTTATAGATCGGGGCCCACAGCTGCAGTTCTTCCTCCACTGCTGCTGACTTTTAACTTTAAAGAAAGATGTATTTTTCCACAAAAGTTCAAAGCCAGCAGCATTGGAGGAAGAACTGCAGTCGTGTGCCTCGCACTACAAAACCGTAATTAGCATAAAAATAGCCCTTACTTACTGGGACTGCGAGACGGCATTTGTAGTTTTAAATAATCTGCGCAAGATGTCTGCTGCACGATTGATGGTTGCTTCGGTCGTCGGGTGATAAATTAATACTGTAGCTGCAGTATACTGGGTGGACCGCAGACGAAAACACTGCTCATTGGTCTGACTCTGGGCCCTAACATGATGATTCGCCAAGGAGGTACCTGGGCCAGACTACTATTATATTTTGCAATTGTTCATTGGCAGTGCACTAGGCTAGTGCGCTACCAATGCTTGATTGCAAAATGGGATGTGACCTGTGACGGTGACCTACGCTAATCCAGGATCCAGGCAGTTTCACTTTCTGGCATTAGTTTGTGCCTCAAAATAAGGCGGGCAGCCGGGCTGCCGTGCTGCCAGCATCCCATTTGAAATATTTTATGCGCGCACAGTCACGTACGATATTAACACTTCACAGGGGAGACTGGGACCCTACTCTCAACTTAGTGAGCAGCACGCATACATGTTATTACATTACCAATATAAACATTGTGTGCAGAGTAGATTAGAGAGTGTAGACCCGGCCCTGAGAAATAAGTGCCGGTGCTAAGCACCGGCACAATTTAAGCACTGAGTACCTCTGAGTATAATCCTAAAAGTAGCACTGTACAGCAAACACCTAGACACCATTGGTTGCTAGGTTTAAAAAAATGTTCCCTTGCTTGGATCCCCTTTTGTTTTCCGTTAGCAGCATCAACTCTGTCGCACGGGCAGGATGTGCACTGTGAGTGGGCACAGTGCCTATTGGTATACTCATGAAATCAGCACCCGCCCCAACTCAGTGTTAGTAACCAGAACAGATGCAGTACTCTGTTCTCGGCTATAGTGTTCCATGCTCCGCAATCATCTGATGGGCGCCTCCTAGGAATCTCATTCAGGCCGCCAAGGCCCTCATCTGGGGGCAGGCGTTACTCCTTCAAGAAGGTCAAGGGGGAGCAGAGAAATTTGAAGAGGATTGTGCTGAAAGGCTGTGATGCACCCCAG
Organism: Triturus cristatus; assembly: GCF_964204655.1. NCBI lineage: Eukaryota > Metazoa > Chordata > Amphibia > Caudata > Salamandridae > Triturus > Triturus cristatus. The sequence goes on along the minus strand of NC_140586.1, from coordinate 829,101,839 downwards.
TTCTGCCTCCCCATCCACCCCTCACACCATAACCTCTTGAAATATCACCAGGACAGCTCATGAGAAACCCTCTAAGGCAGAGTTCTTCAATCTGTGGGGCACGCCCCCCTGGGGGGACGTAACACCATCTCAGGGGAGGCGTGCACTCCACCCTAAAATCTTACTTTGTTCGTCTTCCACTGTTCCGCGTCACAAGTCTTCTGGGGATTTTTTTATTGGAGAACTCTGGTGTGGTTGGAGGGGGGAGTGAGGGGAAATCGATGGAGCACGACATGCCCATGCTTTTTGTCAAGTTAACCGTCCCAGGAGGGGGTTAATTCGTAGAGGTGAAATGCTTCAGCTGCAGTGAGAGGCAGGAAGCCTCATCTGCTAAAACCAAAAGGGTTCCTTTGCGTTTGATTTCATAGCAGAGGAGATTCCTTGCCTCCCACTGCAGCTTTAGCAGAGGAGATTTCCTGCCTCCCACTGAAGCTGAAGCATTTCGGCTCAATGAAGTTAACCCCGTCCTGGGAGGGTTAGCTCTTCCCAGAAAGGAGACAAAGTTTCTTTTAAAATTACACAGGCAGGCTTGCAAAATGCCAGCCAGCCATGTGTTTCAACAGTCTGCAAATTGCTTGTCTTGACACTAAATATGGTTATAAATAAAGAAGTATGTATTCATTTGTAATGTTACTTTTCTGTCTTTGTTCCCTTTTATTATCAGTCATGGATCATTCAGGTAGCCCTAGAACACAATTAAAAGTTCTTTCTATTTATATTACTGTTCAAAGTATGCACAGACAAGTGCTGACAATACAACTTTAGGTGACTGCTTATTTATGTACTGCCTGCGACATCAAAATAATGAGCTGGCAACCCCAATCTTAAAACTGGAAGTTTGTTGCAAGATCAGTACATTTATTTCCTTTGCCCTGATCCCTAGTTAATGCCATAATAGCAATAGTTTAACATATCTGAAACCCTATGCTGCCGTCAATAACATGCTGAGTTATTTTTAGTGTCTGGGAATGCACCCTGCATTCAGACAACTCGCTCCACATTCTCGCCCTTCACTTTCACGCTCACAGCGGTCACAATGCCCTCACACTGATCACACTGTGTCCCTTACAGTCCCTGTTTTGACTGAAAATGTCTGCAGAATATACAGCTTTTGAGAGAAACTGCTATCAAAACTCTCTTGCCTTTCAGCTCACCCTATTTATGTGAGATTGGGTTCTCGGCACTTGCGGTATTAAAGACTAAGTACCGTTAAAGACTGGATGTGGAGCACAACCTGAGGACGGCAGTAGCAAAAATCCATCCACAGATGGTCTCTATTGCAAAAAACAGCCACACCCCCGTCACATTTATGTTGGTGGTGTTCCTATCAATCTATGACTTGTGTAAAACAAAGAATCCTAGTAAAAACGATTTGCGCACATTTTATCTTGGAAATGGTGTTTTGAGCTGTGTAATAAGCCTCTGTCATTTCACCACACCCCCTCACAAACCTGCAGTTTACAAAACACTCTTATTGTGTTGAACATTATTTGGTGGATATGGCCCGGGATATGCGCAATGCGGTCGATTAGGTAGTGTACCAGATTCCAGAAATTTCTGTCAAGTGGTGGGGGGCCCAACATCTAAAAAAAATTCAGCTGGGGGGGCTCAACCTACAAAAGTTTGAAGACCTCTGCTCTAAGGGATCTGACAACACCCACCTCTTCTGATGCATAGATTCATCTCTTAAGAACTTGCTTAGTTTGACCTGGGAGGTCTGTGAGGAAACTACAGAGCTTGGGTACAGCACCACTGCCCCCACCCCAAACATCTGATTGTTTCACACCTGTTGTCATATCAAGTCTGGTAATGCCAAAGAAGGAGCCCACATCCGATCTCCGGGACACAGGAGCCTCCCTGGGAGGCCAGCCAGTTCAGCCTTCAGGTAACATCCCAGGATTAGGGGGAAAAAAATCACTGTAGTAAACGGTATCCTCTTAGTCCCTATGCTTCTTGACGATACAGATGTGTGCTCGTGCACCTACAAGTCTTGACAGGTCTGAGCTACAAAGTAAAATGTTGGGGGCTGTGTTTTTTGGGGCGTGTGGGTTGCAATCCACAGACATTACACTGGCCTCAGTCAAACAGGATACTATCCAGAGGTAAAAAAGGTCGTGTGAAAGTGGACGGTCATTCAAGCTACAATTGATTATTAAAAAATGCTGCTTAGAATAATGTAGCCACAAAAAGGTGGAAGGAACGCTACATGTTCCTCAATTTTCTCAGGTGGACTCAACCAAGCAAAACATTTAATGACCGATCTGAAATGTCCTCCCACCCACTGCACTGTCAGCAGTAAGTCAACAGTTGACCAATTTAATGACAAACCGATCAAAAGCACTCATATGGAAATCAATTTTTTTAACGCTCATGGTCGTGAACTCGATTAGTTAAAAGGGACTCGGGTCCATGGATCAAACAGATTAGAGAACGAAGTGAAATCCTCTCTTGTTTCTTCCTTCAGATCCCAGACTGTCATTCTGTCCACACACTGGCTGGTTGTAGTTGAAACCGACAGCATTGTGGGTAAGAAATGGGATCTGGCATGTGCTGATGTGCAGGTGCACGGTAACCACGAATCAACAACTGTGTACCAGCATAAAACTAGCCAATCCCAGACAAGTTGCCAGCGGTTGATAAGATTACATGCAGCGATTGAAGGGATTCACACGTGTCTCAAAAACATGTCTTTCAAAGAACACGGGATGGCAGCAGAGGACCAGAAAACGAGTCGAACTCGTAATCCTGTTTAGAACTCACAGCTCACAGTGTCAAGTCTAGAATGTAATACCCGCCATATTCAGCTATACACAGGATTGTTTTCCTACAAGACGCTCGTCTTGAGCCAAGGGCACCGAATCAAGTTGATTCACTCTGTAGGGGCACGCTGTATCTGTATATCAAGGTAGCCCACCGTTTGAAGCTCTGTGCTTCCTTCCGGTGTGCACGGAGGCACGACAGTTATTGTGCAATCTAACACACCAACATGGTAACCAAAAGAAGTACCGTAAAGGTAAAGACTCTTTCAGAGGAACCGTAGCTGGGTTCCGGTCTTCTTTTCAGGGTGTAGCAGGTGCAGTGGAACCGGGGCTACGAGTGTGGGGGCTCACTAGGCCAGTTTCTCTGGTGTGGGGGGAGGGAGGCAGTGGAGTGACAGGTACCCCTTTCATTCCTTGCAGAAGGGCCCATAGTCGCCTTGTCACTCCAGCACTTGTAGGTCATCATCTGTTCTTTAGAGGACATGCGAGCATACCTCCTCGTCTTTCGTCCCTCAGAGAGGTGGGGTGCCCATGAACCGATCTGTTAACATTGACCTGGTTGGCCCCAGTCCTTGTGTCTGCACATGAATCCAATCTGAGAAGCATAGCGTCATTTTTAGGCCACACCTAGCAGACAGTGCAGCTGTCTGGTCTGCTAAAGACATCTTGAGGACTTTCAGGAAGTTGACCTAGGAATGTATTCCACCTGTTGATTACTATTGGCTTTGTAGATTTTAACTCACATATTCTTGCTTTCTATTTGCTTTAGGCTTCCGTTGTCTAAACTGTGTTTACTGAATTCTTCCCTGAACTTCCTTTTTATAAACGGTCCTTTAAATCTTGTTCTTATCTTGTCATATTTTCTGTGCATTCAAAGAGAGCAGTCAAATGTCAGACACTGTCTTCCGTAGGCTCTTGTTAACTTTTCTTTCTCTGACTTCAAAGTGAGAGGATTTTTGTGACAATCTTGAGGAAAGAGGATTTTTCTAGCACATGACAACATTTAAATGAACTGTGTAAGTATTTCAGAATATATTCGAATTAGAAAGCAAATTTGTTTGGTTCTAAAGAGTGTTGGAAATAAATACTTTGATATGAACAAAACAACTGATTACACTAGGTGATGCAATTTCCACACATTTTTGTTTGTGCACTGTATAGTTTTATTAGTAAAATTGTACGTCTGTGAAAATGTGATGGTCATTTCAATTGAAAATGTGTTATCTATAATGGCAGTGCTCTATCATACAATGCATACTCCACTCTGCGCCATTCCACTTTACTCTACTGCACTCCACTCTACGCTGCACCATTCCACTCTGCCCCACACCATTACGCTCTACTCTATTGCACTCTATGCCACTTCATGCTGCGCCTCTCTACCCTGTACCACTCTGCTCTGTCAATGCACTCTTCGCACTCTACACAACTGCACTCTCGCCACTGCACTCTATACCACTCCAGTCTAGGTCATACCAATCTACTCTGCACAACTTCACTCTACTCCACTCTGCAACACTGCACTCTACGCCACTGCACTCTATACTAATACACTCTGCTCAATGCACTTTACTCTGTAACACTCAAATCTGCGCCCCTGCACTCTACGCCAATCCATTCTATTCCACTCTAATCTACACCGCTACACTCTATGCCACTACCTCTACGCCACTACACTCTACACCACTTTGCGCTACGCCATT